>NC_083721.1:126623544-127259878 GCF_028564815.1 Eubalaena glacialis | reverse complement strand
GAAGCAAGTGACCCAGGAGAGAGCGAGCTAGGTAGAATCTGCATAGACTTTTCTGACCTGGTGTTGGAGCTCACACAGCATCGTTTCTATGCCTTTCTACTCCTCCAGGCAGTCCAACGCCTGTGCCCAAGATCTAGACCCTCCTCCTGGTGGGAGATGTGACAGAGAATTTGTGGACATGCATTAAAACCACCACGCCCTCATGCTGTGCTCTCCCGAGCGTTTCAGCCTTGGCTTCACACTTACCTGCCTGCCATGGCTCACTCAGCAGAGTCTTCCCGAAAGAAGGCAGCCTAATGGCCCCTGGGGGTTCCACCTCCCTCCTCTGCCCGAGCAGCTTCAGAAGGGTACAGTTTTCTCCACCTCGGGTTCTTTCCTGTGAGGGGTTGTGCCCCTTGAGGACTAGCACTGCAAGCATCTGCCCAGCTGCCCCACCTCCTAATGGGTTGTCAGAGGACAGGCAGGGACACAGGTCCCAAGTCTCCAAGGAGCAAGGCTCTTCCGTGGGGCTGAGAGACGGCCAGGATGGCTGGAGGGCTCTCGTGCATGGGCTTGAGGTGAGGCTGGGCCTGCAGGCCACGGGCAGGGTTTGGTCATCATCCCAAGAGCATTATGGGAAACCACTAAAGCGCCAGAGTTCTCATGACCACCTGCTGGGAAAATGATAGAAGACCGTCCTTCTGGGGACAACAAGATTTCGGTTGAACATGGTTTTAAATGAATCTGTTAGAATGGTTTGTTTTTCTTACAAAGGAAGATGTCAGGTATGTTCCTAACTTGAGAAAAAGAAACAGATCTCCATCCTGATTCGATCAGTCATAACAAGACTAGTGATATGGCAGTCTGCGGTTAGTTATCACAAGGTTGGTGGGCAAAGCCAGTCTTCCATAACCAACAGTTCACAGCACTGTTACTGAACACGATCCACAGCAAACATTCCCACCACCGTGATGTCCTGTAATACACACAATAGTGCCCCACTAATAACGCCACAGATTTTGGAAGATGACTGTTAAGGCTCTAAATATTACAGATAGCTCTTTGCCCTGTTTAGTAGACATACTTAGAAACTCAATTTAGAAACTCAGTTTTATGGTGAGAATACAGAATAGGTATTTGCTCATCTAGCCGGAGTTTGTGGAGACTGGTGAGTAAACAGGGATCGTGACTATCCCCGTGCTTGGCATTCTCAAAAGCTCTTGCATCGACAGCTTCTTCCTTCATGTTTCTCATTAAGCACCGCTGACTTTTTTTTTAGAACCCCTAGTAAAGTACAAGTAAGTATGACTCACTTTGGAAAACTTGAAAGGACCTGCCATCCACTGAGTGAGGTGGCTGTCTGTGTTCCGAGGTCTCTCCCTCTCTCAGCTCCAAGTTAGGGTTCAAGGCAAACATCATATTCCAGATCACAGAGTGATTTAAAGATGTAAATAGTCAGAACTCTCCAGAAAATGTTGCCTGATAATAAACTTAGGGGGTTAGCCCTAATCTGTACATTTAAATATTCCTAGAAAATGCTTGCTCCAAAGCAAAAAAAAAAAAAAAATTTATTGGTGTATTTTCAGGTGGGTAGCAGACCCATGAGCAGAAAGGAATTAACCGTTACTGAGTTACTGTGACTCAGGTGTTTCGTGAATATTTTGCTTAATCTTTATCAAAAGCCTATGTGTATGGGAGTTCCCTGGTGGCACAGTGGATATGACTCCGCACTCCCAATGCAGGGGGCCTGGGTTCGATCCCTGGTCAGGGAAGTAGGTCCCACACGCGTGCTGCAACTAAGAGTTCGCATGCCACAAGTAAGGAGCCCGCGTATCGCAACTAAGACCAAATAAATAAATAAATAAATATTTTTTAAAAAGCCTATGTATATGGACAAGTAACTGTTAGGATTAGTGTTAAGCTGCTATAACAAATAAACCCCCAAATTTCTGTGGCTTAACACAATAGATTATTTTTCCCTTACAAAAATGGTCCAGTTTGGTTCCAGGACAGTGGTATCAAGGATGGTGGTGTGTGAAAGTGGTGGGAGCTCTGTTGCACACAGATTTGGGGCCCCAAGCTTGTGGAAGCTCTGCTTCTATAGCATGTGACTTTCAAGTTTGCCTTTTTCTCTTTTCTTTTGGTTATTTTATTTTATTATTTTTTAACACTGTACATTCATATTTACTCAACATCAATTTATATCCTATCTTCTTTTTTCCTCCAGTTTTATTGATATAATTGACATACAACATTGTGTTAGTTTAAGGTGTACAACATAATGGTTTGATACGTGTGTATGTTGCTAAATAATCACCACAGTAAGTCTAGCTAATATCCATCACCTCACAGAGTTACAAAATTTTTTTTTCTTGTGATGAAAACTCTGAAGATCTACTCTCTTAGAAACTTTCAAATATACAGTAGAGTATTGTTAGCCATAGTCACCATGCTGTACATAACATCCCAAGAACTTATGTATCTTATAGCTGGAAGTTTGTACCTTTTTACCACCTTCACCCATTTCGCCTAATGCCCACCCTTCACCTCTGGCAAGCACCAATCTGTTCTCTGTTTCTGTGAGTTCAGTTTTTTATTTTTTGTTTTTTTTTTAAGATTTCACATATAAGTGAGATCATACCATATTAGTCTTTTTCTGTCTGACTTATTTCACTAAGCTTAATGCCCCCAAGATCCATGCATGTTGTCACAAATGGTAGAATTTCCTTCTTTTTCATGGCTGAATAATATCCCATTGTGTATGTGTGTGTGTATATATAAAGAACCTAAGTGTCCATCAACAGATGAATGGATAAAGAAAATGTAATATATATATATAGATGTAGATATAGATATATATCTTGGTTATTATAAGTAATGCCGCAGTGAACATGGGATGCAGATATCTCTTTGAGGTAGTGATTTTGTTTCCTTCAAACATACACCCAGAAGTGGAATTACTGGATCATACAGTAGTTCTATTTTTAATTTTTTGCAGATCCTCCATGCTATTTTCTATAGTGGCTGCACCAATTTACATTCCCACCAGTAGTGCGTATGGGTTCCCTTTTCTCCACACCCTCGCCAACACTTGTCATCTCTTGTCTTTTTGATAATAGCCATTCTAATAGGTGTGAGGTGATATCTCATTATGGTTTTGATTTGCATTTCCCTGATGATTGGTGGTATTGAACATCTTTTCAGGTACCTGTATGTCTTCTTTGGAAAAATGTCTATTCAGTTCCTCTCCCTTTTTTAAATCAGATTTTTTTTTTTTTTGCTGCTGAGTTGTATGAGTTCTTTATATATAGTTTAGATATTAATTCCTTATTTGATATGTGATTTGCAAATATTTTATCTCATCACAGAGGTTGCCTTTTCATTTTGTTGATGATTTCCTTTGCTGTACAGAAGCTTTTTAGTTTGATATAGTCCCACTTGTTTATTTTTGCTTTTGTTACCTTTGCTTATGGTGTCCATAGGAGCCAAAGGAGTTTACCCTCTATGTTTTCTTCTGGGAGTTTTATGGTTTCAGGTCTTATGTTCATGTCTGATCCATTTTGAGTCAATTTTTGTGTATGGTATGAGATAGGGATTCAGTTTCATTCTTTTGCATGTGGCTGTAATCGAAGAGGCTATCCTTTACCCATTGTATATTCTTGGCTCCTTTGTTGTAAATTAATTAATCATATATGCGTGGGTTTATTTCTGGGCTCTCTGTTCTATTGATCTATGTATCTGTTTTTAGGACAGTAGTATACTGTTTTGATTACTATAGTTTATATTACAGCTTGAAATCAGGAAGTGTGATGCCTCCAGCTTTGTTTTTTCTCAAGATTGCTTTGGCTAATTGGGGTCTTTTGTGGTTCCTTACAAATTTTAGGGTTGTTTTTCTATTTCTGTGAAAAATGCCATTGGAATTTTGATAGAATGTGTCGATTGCTTTGGTTAGGATTTTAAGTTCTTCTAATCCATGAACATGGAATATCTTTCCATTTATTTTACCTTCTGTTTCTTTCATCAATGTCTTATAGTTTTCAGTGTACAGATCTTTCACCTCCTTAGCTAAATTTATTCCTGGTATTTTATTCTTTTTGATGCCATTGTAAATGGGATTATTTTCCTAATTTTCTGATAGTTCATTTTTAGTGTATAGAAAGGCAACTGATTTTTGCATATTGATTTTGTAGCCTGTAACTTTACTGAAATTGTTTATTAGTTCCAAGTTTTTTGGTGGAGTCTTTAGGGTTTTTTGTATATAATATTACATCATCTGCAAATAGAGACGGTTTTACTTCTTCCATTCTGATTTCGATGCCTTTTAATTCTTTTTCTTGCCTAATTGCTCTGGCTAGGACTTCTAGTACTGTGTCGAATAAAAGTGGCGAGAATGGACATCCTCATCTTGTTTCTGATCTTAGAGGAAAAGTTTTTAGCTTTTCACCATTATATATATGAGTACCATTGACCTTGAGGCTTATGTTTCATTACAACTTCAAGCTGAATCAATCTAAATGGAGCTTATTACAGTGTTATTCCCTACTTTATGGGAAGGGAGCTGGGACTAAATAGCAGTTCGGATTCCTTCCAAGATAAATGTCTGTGATTCTATGTGACCGTGTTCTTAGCTCTGCTTTTGCTCTACCTGTCTCTTTATACATGCAAAGAAACCAAAAAAAAACCCAAAAAAACAGTTTTGAGAGTTTCTCAAAACATCTGAATCAGAGAATCCTTGGATCTCAGCACATGGATGCTCCTACAGGTCACCCATGCCAGCCCCTCCACAGCACCTCCAGCAGGTAACTGCCCATTTGACCACCTCCTTGGGCAGGAGGGCTCATTCTGTATTGACACTGATGCTGCCAGCCTCCCACTGACTCACCCAGCAGTTTTCTAAAAGTTTTTTTAGAGGCATGGAGATCCTGCCCACCAGCACTGGCAGTGATGTTGACACACAGAGGACCTGGGGCCCCACACCTCGTCATGACCGAGTCACGGGATGGGCCAGCAGTGAGCACAGGTTTTGTCAAAGCTCTGTAGGTGAGTGTGCTCCCAGCCTAAAAAAGGCCTCCCTGGGAGAAAAGCCTTGATCTGTTGCATGGATGAGCACTCCATTCATGTATCCACCCAGAGCAAAATTCTATTTCCAGGTACTACTATTAACATAGAAAAAATGCAGCTTTCAGAAAGCATAAGTGGCCTTGGCAACCTGCACTTTCAGGTGTGCCTGGTTCACTTTGGACAGCTGAGATTCTCAGGACAGTGTGAGCTTTTTTGTTTTTTTTTTTCCTTTAAAATTTTGACTTCATCCCTGAAATCTTCAATTGTACATCACTTATAGTGCCAGTTTTACAGCCCTGCCTTTTGTGCTTTCCTTGACATTTTAAGAAACTTTTAATTGACACAGTTTGCTTGCAAAATAAAAAGAATCAGCTGTATTTTTGTAAGTGGCTTTGTGGTGAGTAAGGCATGCCAACTGCGTGTTCTCCCTTTTTTGTTGAGGTACTTATCATTGCTCTTGACATTCTAAAATAAGAATGCCAGTTTCAGATGTGTTGCTTCTAAAACTTAAGAAAGAGCAAAGCAGCCAAGTTGGCTGGCACCCAGACTTCTCCCCAAATGTCAGGAAAAAAAATCACTGAAGAGTACATGAAAGTGAAAATCCTGGCTTGCTGAATTATTTATTTCAGTCTCTTCTGGTCCTGAGAAACGATCAGTAGCCCTGACAAGTATATCCTTTGTCGAGCTGGAAAAAACCTCAAAGGGAAGAGTGGTGGGCATGTGTAGCTCACGAATGCAGGGCAAAAAGACACTTTACTATTTCAGGGATTTTAAAATACTAAATCTGCAGATTATCTGCCTCAAAATCCTTTTTGGAAAGAAACGATAGTTAAATACTTCATGCTGCATATTTCAGCACATGTGAAATATGGAAAAAAAGTCTTGTCAGTAGAACATGTAGTCAGTAGTCTGAGGGATGCTGCTCTGCTGGTTGTACCCAAGCAAACTGATGCTCGTTAAACGTATAATTATAACGACATGTGCTTTGGTTGCTAGATCTGAGAAGGGCTGGTACTGTCATCAGATGACTGGGTTTGAGAATAATTTTTTAGAGTAATTGTGTGGGTTGTCAAATCTTCTCCAGCTGTGGGTTGTTACAGGCATCCCCTGCCTCCCTCAGTCCTAACAGAACTCCGATTCTGTTCACCATCTCCCTCCCTGCGTGGGCCTCCGCCAGGAGGTGAATCCTGATTGGTTTCACCCAGTCTCGGCGGTCCATTCCTGGTGCTGGTGATCAGTTTGGGGCATGGGCATGTGACACAGTTCTGGCTGTTGGACGTTTGGGGAAGTCCGCTGGAGGGTTTCTGGGAAAGGCATCCTGGCGTCCAGTAGAAATGTGCAGGATCATCCCTTCTGCCTCTGCATATTGCCAAGGGTGATGCCTGGAAAGCGCTCACCATCTGTGATCCTTGAGTGGAGCCATCCTAGGGACACGACAAACACAGAGGATGGCAGAGAGCCCAGAGATGGAAAGATCCTGACTTCCTGATGATGCCTTTGAGTTGCTGAATTAAGCAACCCTGCTGCAGCAGTTCCTAGCACTGTGACTCATGTGAGAATGTTGATGGGTCCCTTTGCGTTAGCAGGGTTTTCTATTACCTGCAGCCAAGCCATCTTCATAGATACATGAATTGTTTGAGATAAAACAAAAAATGTAACTCAAAAAGAACAAAGGTTACCCCAGCCATGTCTCATTTATATCACGTCTCAGAGTGATGTTCAGCCTGGGCAGTGGTGAGCCTAACGCAGTTCGTCATGAATGTGTGTGCTTATTCGTCACACCCCGCAGCGGGAGCCCCCGTGGAGAGGACCCATGTTCTTTAGAGCTAGTGGTGAGTTCTAGTTAGGGGGTTGCTCTGGCTGCTTTAACAGAAATGACGACGACTTTTTTTTTCTTTTTAAATTTAATTTTTATTTTATATTGGAGTATAGTTGATTTACAATGTTGTGTTTGTCTTGGGTGTACAGCAAGGTGGTTCAGTTATACATATACATGTATCCATTCTTTTTCACATTCTTTTCCCATATAGGTTATTACAGAAATAACAATGACTTTAAAAGATTGTGAGATTGATTTTTCTCTCCCAAAATAGTTTGAGCTGGTAGGCAGTTAAGGAGATGGATGACCCATGGGGTCATCCAGGGTTCTTCTCTGT
Source organism: Eubalaena glacialis (assembly GCF_028564815.1). NCBI lineage: Eukaryota > Metazoa > Chordata > Mammalia > Artiodactyla > Balaenidae > Eubalaena > Eubalaena glacialis. The sequence continues at coordinate 127,252,682 of NC_083721.1, read as the reverse complement.
CATCTACAAGGATGTTGTCTCCATGGGCATCGAGAAAGCTGGCTCACCACCATGCCAGGGTGGGACGGGGGGAAGGAGGAACGGCAGAGTCAGGTAGTGTAGGCAGCCTCCTTTTGACCCAGCATTGCACATATTACCTCCAATCACAACTCATTGGCCAGAACCTGGTCACATGATGACAGCTAATTGCAAGGGAGTCTGGGAAGTAGCTATCTCTAGCTGGGTGGCCACGTGTCCAGCTAAAACCTAGAGGATTCTGCTAGTAAGAAGGCGAGAATAGACACTGGGCGACAGTTAGGAGTGTCTGCCACATATGTGCCCTCTACAGTGAAGAGGAAGAACGTGACCAAGGCAGAGTGCTGGCGGCCACTCTCTGGTTGTGAAGCAGGGGTGCGTGCCAGGAGGGCCAGGCTCCCTGAGCAGCCTGGAGCCTTGTGCTGGTCGTGACCTGCCCTTGGCCTGTCTTCCGGTCAAACAGGGGACTTGAACCAGGTGGTGTTTAAAACCTCTTCAAACTGACTTGGTCTGTTTGCCGCAGTGCGGGCATTTATCTCTAGGGTGGGCACAGAGACAAGGCGGCAGCAGGGTGAAGACCCCACGTGTGGGTGGTGGGTGTTAAAGCCATAAGAGAAGTCACTGCTGACACTTACGGAGAGCTTATTAGGAGCCCGGAACCGGGCTGTGTCCCTTACAAGGATTAACCCCATGAGCCTTACACACCCTATGAGGTGGATTGTTCCTATTTCATAGATGGGGCAGCTGTGGCTCAGGAAGTGTTAGAGAAGGGCTCTAGACCTGGCCAACTGACCCCGGAGCCCACATACTTAACTCCACATCGTGGGAAGGAGGACTGGGGCCTGCAGTGGGACTTGTGGGGTGTGGCCAGGTCACAGTGAGCCCGGAAAGCAGGGCCAGAGAGCGCTGGGCCTGATGCTGCCCTTATCCAGGGCCAGCTTCGGGCGTGATCTGCAGCGTTGATTGCTCCCCGCCCTCGACTGGTGACCCTGTAGCCAAGGTGACCCTGTGTTGCCACTCCGTGTCACATCTGGGCATGACGCTGTCTTGGGTTACATCACCCCTCCCCAGCCCAAGGTAGAAGACAGGCTGTCCTTCAGGAGGAGAGTAATGTGGGTGAGAGCGGCGTCCGGGAGGGTTGGTGTGAGGCACAGCGCAGAATGTTCCAGGGGAGGCACGTTGCGTGGCTCTCAAGCATCCTTTAAAGTGTCACCCCTGCTGAGAGGGGCAGGGAGGCCTCAGGGCCTGCTCCTGTCCTGTATTCCCAGAGGAGGCTGGTGCTGGGAAGAGATAGAGAATCCCAGCCCTAGAAAATGAGGGTCAGTCCACGAAGTAGGCCTGTCCCTCAAGCTGGCACTGCTTGGTGGCCTGGCTCCTGAGATCAGACCCCTCCTCTTGCTCCAACCTGGAGGTCAGTGGCTTTGGGCCCCGAGGGGACTCCAGGAAGGGAGTGGGCATCAGTGGGCGAGCAGTCCAGTCCCTTGGTGGTGGGATTCCTTGGGCTCCATTGATAGGCTGGCCTAGGTGGGGAGAGTGAGGCCCTTGTAGCCACCTGCCTGTCGGCGCCAGGCCACAGGCAAACTCCCCGTGGCGGAGCAGACCCAGATGAGGTGAGGGCTCCCTGGCCCAGCCCTGGTGGGGCCTCTGGGCAGCCGGCTGTCCCCGGGTGCAGCAGACTCACTGCAAGTGCAGCTGTGGGGTGGTGCCCGGACCAATCCACCTCCCTGCTCTGTCTCCTCTCACTCACAGAGATGCAAACCCTCCTAGAGTCAGGACAGTCTTACTTAGTGCTGTTTCTTTGGTTCGTTCCTAAAACGCACATGTTTTCCTAAAATGCAGTTGTGAACCCGTCAGCTCCAATCTGCTCTTGAAGATTGAGCTCAGCTCGGGCCCAGCTTTCTCCACAGGAAACGGTACCACCCGCTCTGGGCCTAGGTGGGTCCCCTCCCCTCCCCCGCTCTGCTTCCCCATCATGGTACTGGTTTCACAGGCCAAATGTTCTATTTACTCATTGCTGCACTGACCAGACTGTGAGCTTCCTTTTTTTTTTTTTAAACACTTAAAAAAAATTTTTTTTTAACCTCAAACATACACAGAAGCACAGAGGATCATATGATGTGCCCTTAGGATTCATCACCCAGCTTCAGCACTTGTCAACAGTTTGCCAATCTTGTTTCACTAATTCCTCCTTGACCTTCCCCCGCCGCTCCCCCTTCCAGAATATTTTAAAGCAATTCCTAGATCCCATATCCTTTCTCTCATAAGTACATTTGAGCTGTGAGCTTCAAGATGGCAGAAACTGTGTCCTGTATCCTGTGTCCTCAGCACTTTGGATGGTGCTCGACACATATTGGCTTTGGGGAAATATGTTGTTTTGAATCAACTGATTGACTGGATGAATGAATCGGTTTTGGCCTTTAGAACCCAGCCTGCAGATTAGCTGGAGTTTGAATAACTGGAATGTGAATGACTGCTGGGAGCTCACAGCCCCCTTGGTGCTTTCCAGGAGGTTCTGGAATCTATCAGGCTCTCACTCATCAGACTTTAAGGTTGGTTTATTCTTAGCCAAGGGTCTTTGATTTTGCAATTAAACTCCACTTTGAGGTGACCTTGGAGAGGGAGGACTACGAAGATGCAGCTTTTACCTTTGCTTGGTTCATATTTAGTTCATAATTATAGACTTGGGGGTTTTTTGTTAATTATAATGCTGTATTTACTTAGGCCAAAATGATTAGGACCGAAAAAAAATATATCGAAGTATAGAACACATCTAAAGCATTTTCTTTAATACCGTCTTTCTATTCCTGGTAATGGTATTTTAACTACACATATGAGATAATTGAAAGCACATTTTTCTTTCAAACGGTCATGGTCACGTTTAAAACCCTAAATTCTGTACACTTTGAAGGGGACTCTGAGACCGGAGTCACCAGACGTGGCATTTCCAGCTTTTACAAGGTGAAAATCAGGCCAGGGCTTGGGCTTTGGAAATCTCTGGTGGTAGAATGGTAGCTTGTAAAAATGCCTTTGATATATTCCTTTTTTCTCTTAATTCAGAAATGGTATTTACCATAATACAGTAATGGGAACTGCCTGTTTACTAGTGCTTTTTTTCAGAATTACATTCTAAAATATTTTCTTTCACTATTCAAATCTGTTGTAAAATTGAATTAAGTTAACTGAGCTTTCTGTTTGCTTATTTGTTTGTTTTCTTTCTCGCTGCTTCCTCAGGGATTCAGAGTAATAATTCTATTTCTGGATTTAAGATATTTTTACCATGTGGGTTTAGCAGTGGGGACTAAGGCTGGGCCCAGTAGACATTTGATGATTGGTAACTGTTAATACGTTCAGCCTGCAACATGAAACAGTGGTTTCCACTGAAGTATTTACAGGGATTGGATTTGGTCATGATGTCATATTGAGTCAAGAGCATCTTCCATGGAAGGTGATGGGACTTGAGAGATGTTTAACGATTAGGGGAGGTGGGAGCTGTACTGAAGTAGGTCGCAATCCCGCAGCATCTCACCCGGCTGATGTGGCAGTGACTCTTCCTGTGGACTTTGCTTTCTGGGCTGTGAGCAGGCTGTGGGGTTTCTGCTGTGGGCCCAGTCCTGGCTGTCTCTTGGCATGACTTGGACAAGTTCTCTGGGTTATCTGGAGGAGCTGCAGTAGATCCCAGGGGTGTGCGTGCTCCGAACTCCTGTGGAGGGAATATGCAGGAATATGACCAGAAGGAGACCCAAGGAATGCTTGATTTCTTGAGCGGCTGAGAGCCTCCTCGCTAGGGATGGAAAAGGAGAAAGGGTCTCTGGAGAATGGGGCTGGAGCTTGGGCCAGAGAGACGGAGAGAGCCCGTTGGCTGGTAATCCTGTCTTCTTAGGATGGGGCCCAACAGAAGCTGAGACAGGTGTTCCAGGCTGGAAAACCTGTGGCAGGGCGGGACACCACAGCTGAGTCAGCCCCAAAGAAGGCTGGCATGGTGGGGCGGGCCAGGAACGGGCTGCAAACGTGGCCGCCCGCCCTGACGGGTGGGGCTGGGCTCGTGAATAAGGCAGTGGCCCGTGGCCAGGGTTTGGAAGGAGAGCCACAGCATGGGGCAGAAGCAGCAGCTCCAGGAAAGGGTGACTCTTTGTGTTTAGTTGGTGGGCAGAGGTCTGTGTGGCTCCTCCAGAGCTGCGGGTCGCACACAGCACCTCCCTGCTCTGCGCCAGGTGCTCTGCGTATTATGTTTACTCCTGCTCTTTATTTTATTTTGTTTTTTTAATAAATTTATTTATTTGTTTGTTTATTTATTTTTGGCTGCATTGGGTCTTCGTTGCTGCGCGCGGGCTTTCTCTAGTTGCAGCGAGCGGGGGCTACTCTTCGTTGCGGTGCGCGGGCTTCTCATTGCGGTGGCTTCTCTTGTTGTGGAGCACGGGCTCTAGGCGCGCGGGCTTCAGTAGTTGTGGCACGCAGCCTCAGTAGTTGTGGCTCGCGGGCTGTAGAGCTCAGGCTCAGTAGTTGTAGTGCACAGGCTTAGTTGCTCCGTGGCATGTGGGATCTTCCCAGACCGGGGCTCACACCCGTGTCTCCTGCGTTGGCAGGCAGATTCTTAACCACTGCGCCACCAGGGAAGTCCTACTCCTGCTCTTTTATGCGCTTATCCCTAATCTTATTTAAAGATCAGGATCCTGAAACTCAGCAAAGTGAAGTTGTCAGGAGGACACAGAAGAAAATAGCGGCAGAGCAGGGAATTGACACCGATATGCCGGTCTCTGAAGCCTCATGTTTTCCACTATATCAGGGCTCCCCGGATCTCCTCCACTGAAGAAGTGAAGAAACACCCCAGGGCGGAGCCATGCACCGGGTTCTCACATTGGGGTCCTAGCTCCAGCTGCAAATGCAAACTTCAAAGCCATGTAATTATATCGTTATTCTTTAGCCATTTTAAAAATAAAAAAAAGAACAGAACATGACCTTCCTTTCCAAGTATTCTAGGAAAACTAGCTCCAGGAGAAGGCATGTATGTGTTTATCCCAGGTTCGGTGTTAATGGGCTGCCCCCTTCCCCCTCTCCCCGGCCCCTAGGCATTGTGCCACCAGGCTGGTCCTAGCACAGTGGCAGTAATGAGATTCTGACCATTATTTGCCATTTGCAGTCTGCCAAGGGAGAGTCAGAAGGTAGGGGCACAGAAACCCAGAACATATCAAGGGGAAACGGTGAGTGTCCCTAGATGGAGTCCTGTGTCATCAAATGAAAAGCCACAGATAACGTGGAGACATCAGTAGCCCGAAAACTAAAAGCAGTACGGCAGTCATATGATCCCAGCCATCTGGTTAACCCAGCATATCCTCGGGATTTTAAATCTGGAACTAAATATAGCTCCTTTCCCCAAAAGCCCTCAGCATATTGAAGAATGTAGATGAGATGGAGCTTTGGTATGTGGTGCCTGCAAAAAAAAAGATGAGGATATAGGGATCTAGACCCTGGCTTAGAATTTCCTGGTAAAAACCCAGGGTATTTTCTCTTATTGGATCAGTTAGCTTTTGCTTTACAGGTCTCAAGCTCCCCAAACTTAGTGGCTTAAAACAGCAACCTTTACATATTTGCTGTGATCTGGGGGTTGGCCGTGCAGTCCTTTTAGTCTGGGCTGACTCTCCCGATCTCCATCTACGGATGGTATGGCTGGGCTGGATGGTCTCGGATGGCCTTGCTCACATGTGTGGTGACTGACAGGCTGGTGGTTTGAAGAGAGCCTCAGCGGGGACTGCTTGCCTTGGCCCCATGTGGTCTCTCATTGTCCAACAGCTCGCCTGGGCGTCTCCACACGGTGGTCTTGGTGTTCTAAAAGCAGCCAAGGAGGACAAGCCCTAATGCATAAGTACTTTTCATGCCTCTGTTTGCAGCTTATTTGCTGTCGTCCCGTTGGCCAAAGCATATACCTTGTCCAAGCTTAGAGTCGGTTTGGGAGGCATCTACACAAGGCCGTGGATACAGAAAGGCATGAACAGACTGGGGGCCGTCACTGCAACAAATCAAACCTGTCTATAAGCCTGAGATTTAACTTAGCAAAAGCAGTTGTTTCCACCTGATGCCCACCTGAAGACGACTCTGAACTAGGCTGTGACTCACCCTCGTGCAAAGAGGCAGTTCTAGTGGCCTCATCTGTCAGTAAGTGTGGTGGAGAATCTCCCGAGAGCCTGGAGGCAGGAAGTGCTTAAAGGTCAGACCCAGCCCAGCACCAGAAGAAAGCTCTCACCACCCACACCCAAATGCAGGGCAACCAAGAGGCAAGTCTGGTTCCCGAGCTTCTAAAGCAAGAGACACCACCAGGCTCAGAAATCAGTGATGGGTGGTTTCCCCTGGGCAGCAAGGCTGCGTCCCAGGCCCACAGTGAGAGGCTGAAGATGGCATCTGAGCCGGAGTGACAGAGGAACGGGTGGGGATGAGAACAGGTGACCATTTTAGCACTCACATAGCTGGAGAAACCAGCAAACAGGTTAAGAAACTCTTCCTCTTTCCCAGGAGGAGGGAGGAAGCAGCAGAGTGAACTGACAGAAGATGAGTAGGTAACGAAGCCATTTTCATTACCATTTTCTTTCTTTTTTAAAATTCATTAATTTTATTTATTTATTTATGGCTTCATTGGGTCTTTGTTGCTGCATGCGGGCTTTCTCTAGTTGTGGTGAGCGGGGGCTACTCTTCGTTGCGGTGCGCAGGCTTCTCGTTGCAGTGGCTTCTCTTGTTGCAGAGCACGGGCTCTAGGCGCGCGCACAGGCTTCAGTAGCTGTGGCACGCGGGCTTCAGGAGTTGTTGCTCGCGGGCTCTAGAGCGCAGGCTCAGTAGTTGTGGCGCATGGGCTTAGTTGCTCCGCGGCATGTGGGATCTTCCCGGACCAGGGCTCGAACCCATGTCCCCTGCATTGGCAGGCGGATTCTTAACCACTGCGCCACCAGGGAAGTCCACCATTTTCTTTTAATATTTATTTATTTTATTTATTTATTTTCCTTATGTTTTTTGGCTGCGTTGGGTCTTAGTTGTGGCACACGGGATCTTTGTTGAGGCAAGAGGGATCTTTTTGTTACAGTGCGCGGTCTGCTCAGGTTTCTCTCTAGCTGTGGCGTGCGGGTTTTTCTCTCTCTAGTCATGGCCACGGGCTCCAGAGCGCGTGGGCTGTGTAGTTGGCGGCACGCAGGCTCTCTCGTTGAGGTGCGCGAACTCAGTAGCTGCAGCGCGCAGGCTTAGTTGCCCTGTGGCATGTGGGATCCTAGTTCCCCAACCAGGGATCGAACCCGCATCCCCTGCATTGCAAGGATGATTCTCTACCACTGGACCACCAGGGAAGTTCCTGACAACCATTTGCTTTTGAGCGTCTACCATATGCTGGGGATTGTACTTAGCCTCACAACATCCCCAGGTAATTAGTCCCAATTTACAGATGAGGAAACTGAGTCTCAGAGAGATTAAGTAACTTGGCCCGTGGTCGCCGAGCTCGAGGTTCTGACCCAGCTCTGTCTGCCTCCAGAGTGCCGTGTGCCCTTTCTCTGCACGTGCTGCTGATGTGGTCCCACAGAGAAGCATCTTCAGGCAGCAAGAAAAGCAGAACCCTCCTAACAGAACTCTGAAAGGCCCCAAAGGCCATCTGCTGGGCAGGAACACTTGAAGATGTTCGTGTAAAGGAAATGGAGCCCTTCCAAAGGTGGTATTAGCCTGAAAAGAAGGTGGTAGCATAACAGAAGGGACAGGAAGACATGAAGGAAAGCCCCAGAATATTTATTGTTGGGGGAACAGGGACACCCAAAGGGAGACATTGCTCTGAACCTTCTCCACATTCTGTGATCTAATCTCCATCCACACACCCCACTCACCTTCCCCAAATTAAAAGGATCCCCTTTTAAGAGGGTCATTGTAAAGTAGAATAAATCCAATCGGGAACGACTGAGTTAGTGAGAGGGTTCTGAAATCCACAGGCTAGTGAGCCAGAAGCAGCCAGCCGTCCTCAGGTAGCTAGGAAGCTGGCACAGGCCAAGAGTTAACTTGTTCTGCGTAGATACACGGGTTGCAACTATAATCAGTATGTGGACATGTGGGGATGACACTGTAAGGCATAAGAAAGAGCTTTAGAGGCACAGATCTCATTTTGTATCTTGTCATCACCACTTAATAACCTTGTGCCCTTGAGTTTCGATTTTCTGCTTGCATGTTAGGAATTACCAAGCCTGTCCTCAGGGCATGTCACGGGAATCCTAAGGGAATGGATGGGTTTGAGCAGTTAGAAGTTCCTGGTTCCTGGAGGAGTGGAGCAAAGGTTGGAAGCTGCCCAGGGGAGGCTGCTCCGAGGGAACGCTGACATTCCACCCGGGTGGGGTGTATTTTGGAAATACTGACCAGTGTTCGTAGCTGAATGTCGGTGCCTTCCATGCTCATCCCTGGGGAGCTTGGCCAGGCAGCAGAACCTGTCCAGGGTGAGGGGTAGAGAGACTGTGACTTGGATTTGACTTAGGCTGTTTTCCTTTGGGCGGGGAGGGGGACGGTTGCGTTGAACCATCAGATGAGCATTGCCGAGGACACCCCCAAGGTCGAGGATACGAGAGAATAGACTCTGACGCCTCCCAGACACCCCAGGCAAGGAACTCGCCAGCTTGGATCAGCGGCCCAGAGCCACCCAGGCTTGATGCTTTATATCTGGGATTGGGGTTTGTCCACATGAAGGCTTCACCCTCTTTGTTGCCTCAGGAGGGAACAACTACAGGGCCACAGTCAGATGGGCCCACATCCTGTCTCTCATTGTGACCTCAGCCACCTTGGGGGTTCAGTGCAGAAGTCCTGGCCTTGGCCTCTCACCAAGGGTAGATTCTGGTGAGCTGCTTTCAGGGTCTGTGGGTGTCCTTGCAAACACCCCCAGGGGGAGGCCATGGGGAGTTTGAGTTTTGGAAACAGAAAACATTTATTTGGGGTCCTAAATATATTAAATCCTGGGTGGGATCAACCAGGGTTGTGTGTTGTTTTAGCCAGAAACGCCAGAGAGCTTGTGAGGCTGGTGAGTCCCCACCAGGGCAGGGAGGTGAGTGTCCCCAGGAGGATAGATCATCTTGGGACATGAAGTACTGGCCCCTGGATAGGAGTGGTGACGAAAGGGACAGAAGCAGTGCTCATTTGAAGGTATAAATTGGGATCCATTTGTTAACAGAGTTGCCGGACGCTGGACATACAGGCTCAGCTGTGAGGTGCAAGTGTATTTTTGTCAGTCTTTTAGCCACTGTTTTCTTGTGGTAGAAAGTCTGACAGGTCTTTTAAAGAAGTGGTTCTCAAACTCCCTTGTAGGGCCCTGGGTGTGGAGGTGGGTGAGTTGGGGGAGGGCAGCTGGGAAGCAAGAGACCCCAGGGCTCTGGCTCCTGCGTCGTTCCCTGCACATGTGCTTTTTTTTTTTTTTAACAGCTTTGTTGAGGTATAATTCACATACCAAACAACTCACGCGAAGGGTATAATTCAATAGCTTTTAATATATTCATAGAGTTGTGCAGCCCTCACCACATTAGCAGGTGAGCTTTTATCTGATTGCTTTTCTATTGTATTTGAAGGAGAAAAAGATTCTGCCACTAAAATCAGGTTTGAAATAACTGTTATAATCTTGCTGTGGTTAAGAACCTTTTGTGAAGAGGCTGTGATTTTCAAGTTCTATTTTAAACCCCAATGAGAATCAGGAAATAAATTTGGTATCTAAGACTGATGGGGTAAAACCCATAGCAACCATTCACTTTTTTCACAGGAGGGACATTTAGAGCCTCATTCAGCGTTTTTTTAAAGTCCTTTTGCACAGTTCTAACATGGTCAGAGAAAATTAGAATGGTGAGTGGGGCTGCAGGAAGACCCATGGATGCAGCTGAAATAGGCCCAGTGGTCCAGGATCGGGAGAGGTCTCTAATTAGCACATGTTCCTACTTGGTGTAGGAACAGGTCATCGACACAGCCCAGCTGTCCCTGAAGGCATTAAAGTGGGGCATGAGGCAGTGATTGACATTCAGGCTAACGATCGAAGTTAAAGAAGCAGGGTCATCGTAGCGAAGTGTTCATCAGAAACGGTTGAAGATTTGGAAGTTGGGGTCAGAATGGGGTGAGCATTTGCTGATCCTTGTAAAGACTTCATGTGTCTGGCACACTGTAAGTGCTCAATAAACATCCTGTCCGTTTTTCTTTGGAAAGGCCATGCTGTAAAATCTCCTTCTCTGTTGAGGTCAGATAAACGAAGCATTCACAGACCGTTCCCACTTGTTAATTTGAAGGGTACCTTCTCAGCTGGGCTAGTTTGGGGGTGAAGACATCAACAGCAGCGCACGAATGTTCTCCGAAGGGGATTCACACTTCCCTGCCGGAGGACGGGGCTAATTAGATTATTTCCAGTTGACAAACTTGGTTTTCCACCTTGGAACACATGTTTCTTGCCTCTCCTCTCTTCACAGGATGTGTTCCTGATTCGAGGTGAAACCATGAAGAGAAGATAAAACAAATAATAATGCTTTTCCGCAATCGCTTTGTGCTGCTGCTGGCCCTGGCTGCGCTGCTGGCCTTCGTGAGCCTCAGCCTCCAGTTCTGTGAGTGTGGCTGGGCTGGCGGGTCCTGGAGGCGGGGGGAAGTGCTTCTCTCTGAAATAGAAGGCCCCATGGGGAGGAAGCACATAGGTCCCAAAGCCTTTGTTCTTTCAATGAACAGTGAGGTTTCAAACAACCCAGTCTTTTTATTGTCGGCCCTAGCGGTGGGTGGCTGTGATTCTGTGCCTGTGAGGAACAAGGGCAGTCACTAAGCCTCGTGACTCATTTTTGGCTTCTCCCTGGATTCCTAAACTGCCTGGTTATTCCTGGATCTTTAGTTCAGGTTCCCAAGGCGAAGACAGTGAGTGGTCAGCTCGTGTCCTCGTGCCAGGTCACACAGCAGAGGTGCCTGGCCCACCAGTTGGTTCTTTGGGGGTTGGGTGTCCGTTATTAGGGAGGGTAGGGGGATTAGGTCCCAGTACCAAACTCAGCCCCTGGGCAGCAGGGACCGTGCATGGGAAACCCCACTTGGCGAGCACAGCTGAGGAAGCCAGTCCGTGGGCCTCACCACCTGTACTCTGCCCTTCACTGGGAGCCTGTGCTCAGGCTGGGCCCCAAATCTATGTGCCCCACTGCTCCCTGAGGGTGGTTGTCCTCAAATAACAGATCTGGTCTGGTACCTTCTTGGTTATAACCCTTCAGTGGTGGGTCTCCGGGAGGACCCCTGCCTCCCTGGGGCCCCTCTCTCACCTTGAACTTTACACCAGAGGCTTGTCGAGTGGCTTGGCATTCTCTCCACATCCAGGCTGTGCTCTGTGCCCAGATCCTGCCGGCCCCTCTGCCTGGACTGTCCTCCTCACCTCCCTTCCATCTTCTCCTCCACATGGTTCACTCAGCCCTTTCTTTTTCAGGAACGTCCCATGACTCCCTAACTGGGTCTGGGCTTCTTGGCTGTACATCCGGGGTGCCCTGAACCTGCTCCCCTCCTTACACTAGCCATGCGGTATCATACTTTTCAGTTCCTGTGTCTTTTCCATCTACAAGACTGTCTGCTCTTTGAGAGCAGGACCCACATCTGTTTCCCTCTTTATCACGGGAACCAGCACTGCCAACCACACAGGAGGTGTCTCAGGAATGTTTAAGAGAATGAATGAATCTACACCTGCTCTGGAAAGCAGGCTGACCCTAATTCCGTATCCTTCTGGTGCTGTGTACTTGAAGCCGAGAAGATATCTGGGCAATGCCGGCAATTGTGTTTTTGCTGCCACCTACCTGCCCTCCACTTTCCACCTCACTCCGATGGGTGGGAGACAAGAGCTTGGCCCCCATCACCGCCTGGGACATCTCTGTGAGGAGGTGGCCTTGCTGTCATTGTCTGCCTGACGGAAGGAAGGGCAGGTGGCTGCGAGAGCAGGGTGCTCTGAGTGTGCTGGGGGACGTGGGAAAGACTTGGCGTTTGGAATAAGTGGTTTGAAGGGAAGCGGCTTTGAGCAAGTTTCTCCGCTTCACCTCCAATTTGTGGCATATTCCATGCACACATCTAGTGCATATGACAGGCACTTGAAACAGTAAAGAGAATTAAAAATACTGACTTTGTCCTCCAGAATAGGGAAAGAGGTCCAGAGAAGATACTTGTTTAAAGTTTAAAGATACTCCAGATGGTTAATAAACTGTTTTAAAAAAAAAGAATCTTTTCCAGAAAGTGTGTTAGGACTGTCATTCATTTACTTGTTTATAACTTTTCATTAAAAACTTTCCATCCTGTCACTGGAGAGGCAGGATGTTACAGTCAACCTTGATTGTTATTCTGAGACCCTGACAGGTTCTGAGACGTGAATGTGGGTTACTTGTGCTTGCTGCGTTTCTCTTGCATGGGGTGGTTTCGACATCACTGAATTGGCCTGTGTGTTTCGCTTATATAACTCTTCTGAAAGTACCTTCTGTTTTAGGAGAGCCACTTTTCAGCCGTACTGTTTTTCGGGAAAATTTTGCGGGTAAATTGGCCTGCCTGGGTCTGAGGTCTTTATTCTTGAATACATTGGAGTTCGGGAAGACATTAAGATATGAACATTCTGACTGCTCTGCTTCTAGGTAAACTGTAACTTTGGAATTTAACTATTTCCATGTGAAAATTGAGTTAAATTGCTTTATTTTTTAGTTGCTTTATTGGTTGCTAATTATTATGGTGTAAGAAACTGGACTAATTCGTAATACAAAGATGTCTGCTTAAGTAACACTTATATTTTCCTCCTTACCCTAAAATATACGGACTTTTTTCTTTACCGTTTCTTTTGACTTATTTTTGAATACCGGATTAGCACATATAATTGTTTTAGGTGATATATTTGAGGCAATCAAATAGAACTTGGTTTTCTCATGTTTTAAATGAACAATATTTTTTAATTTGTTTTCTGAAATGATTGTTTATTTTATTTTGTCTTGTTGATAGTTTTCTTTTTCTGATGTTCTGAATATGAGAAAGTTAAGACCCAGGTTACAATGAAAAAAATCAGGTTTAAAAAACATTTCTTCCTCTCAGTACAGAAAGTGTGTATGTGAACCCACATATATTTATTAAGTGCTTATGTGTGTTGGATATTTTTCTACACTGTTGGGGTAGAGGTGGTAGGTAAAGGATACAAAAAAGATTAAAATACAGTTCATAGTTTCTCAAACTACGTTTATTTTAAATGGTAGTAATGACTCCCTGTATGCTAGTAGACATTAATGAAAATCATTCATTTTGTGTTTTCAAGTCCTTGATGTTTTTGAGTTTGGAGATAGAGGGATTCTGAAATTCCCGATATTCAAATCGAAGAAGGGAACAAGTAAGGTATATATATCATTAGTTATTCTAGTTAAAATGTGTACAAGTGGAAAAATAACTTCTCAAATTGAGGGACTCCTTCAGTGCGACAGGAAAAGACCACTGGGTTATGAAAACCTGTGGATGATTCGTTATTTTGCTGCTTTTTCTGCTCGTTTGTAATCGTCCATTTTCCTGCTTTGACCCAGCCTTTCCTTCATGCTTAACCTGTGCTCATTTCACCACGTTCCAGCCACCATTCCCAAAATGGCAGCGCGGCAGGAGCTCAGCTCGCAGACCCTGGAACCACAGCCTTGGGTTTGAATGCCGCTCTGCCACTTAGCAGCTGTGTGCCCTCGGCAGGTGTGGCCTCCTGGAGCCTCTATTCCTTCTTCTGTAAAATGGAGTTCATTGTTGCTACTTTGAAACATTGGCATGAGAACGGAGATTTTGTGGGAAAACCCTTGGCTCGGGGAAGCACAGTCAATGTAAACAGTAGAGTCCTGTCATGATATATCATCACCAGAATCCAGGGCTCTTGGTGTCCCAAAGGCTGCTTCAGCCACTTGTGGAGAGAGCTTTTGAAACAGTATATCATGCATTTCTTTCTTTTTGATCAGAGTTCATTGGCCATGATAGGGGTCAGTCTACACTGGGCACCTGTATCTTGGGCAGGGCCCTGGTTGACCAGAGCAGGTTCCTAAGGGAGATGTCCAAGGCGGACTGGAGAGTCAGATCCCCAGGTAGAAGAGGGGAGGGTTAACCTGCCAAAGTGAAAGCCAGAGTGAAGGCTGTCTTCAATATCTGAAGAGCCCTATCTCTATCCAGTATCTGCAAGAGGAGTTAGACCAGCTCTGTGTGGCCTGGTGGCCAGGGAGACACATTTTAGTTAAGCATCAAGTGAAGCTTCCTGAATGTCATCGTCAGGCGGGGGTGGAGGCGGGCTGTGTGCACACCCTGGAGCATCGCTTTTTGAAGAATAGGACAGTAGGCAGGTCACAGGACCTGATCCCATTTAAAACCTCTTCAGACTCTGAGGTTTTGGGAATTTTATCTTTCCTTGTTGATCCAGTGCCATGAGTTTGCATAGCTTTGTCCTTCAGCAAACATTCCACCGTGTGCTGGGCCAGGGCTGGGCGTTTCATCTCCTAGGAGCCACAGGAGCTCTCTGTCTGGTGGAGGAGAATCCCGAACAGATACTTGGAACACAGTGTACAATATGCTAGGACAGGAAAGAGGCAGCCCCACGAGGAAGTGGGAAAGAACGTGGACTCCAGAGCCAGACTGCCTGGGTCGAGTCCCTGTCCTGCCACTTAACCAGCTATGTGAGCTCAGGCACGTTACCTACCCTCTCTGTGCCTCGGTTTCCTCATCTGTAAAATGGGGATAATGAGAGTTCCTATTTCATTGGGTCGGTAAAGGATATTTATAACACACCTAGAACAGTTCCTGGCACATAATAATCACTCTATGCACGTTTGTTAAATAAAATGAGAGATGACTCGTGACAGGGTGACATGGGCGGATGAAGGACAAGAAGCCAATCCAGCGTAGGAGGTCAGGGAAGACTCATTCCCAGAGGAGGTGACATCCGAGCTTCAGCCTTGAGGGATGAGTTGGAGTTGTCCAAAGAGGAAGCTGGGAAGGGCATTCCTGGCAGATGGAGGTGGGTGTGCAAAGGCAGGGCAGGAGAGAGCCGGACCAAGTTAGTCACCGGTGTGTAGCTGTGAAGGTGGACAAAGGCCCAGGCCACCTTCATCACCATGTTATATCCTGAAAGTATGGGGAGCCACTGAAGCAGGGAAGACAGCATATCATTAGATTTGTCTGGGAAAGACCACAGTCTGGTACAGTGTTTGCCAAAGAGTGGTCTCCTGAGCACCTTGATCAGAGTAGCCCCGGGCGTCTGTTAAAAGGCATGTTCCAAAAACAAAAAAAGAGCACATTTGTGCCCCTCCTCATAGAATCAGAATTGTGGGAGTAGAACTCCCTGGGGGTTCTAATGTACACAGAGTTTGGGTGCTGCCCATTTAGAGGCTGATAAAGAGAGGCTGATACTGAGAGACAACTCGGGGCCACTTTCCTCCTCCAGTTAAAGGCTGGGAGTGGCTCCGATGAAGGTGTTGGCCCTGAAAGGAAAGAGCAAAGCTGAGAGCATCAGGTGATTCTGTGGACTTTCAGCTAAACGATGGGGCGGTGCAGCGGGACCGGGGTGAAGAAAGAGAAGGGAAGGCTCTGCCACGCCGTGTAGGGCTCAGGTGGTTCAGTGGATGCTGCCTTCATTCATGCATCCACGCAGCCGCTCACACAGACGGCCCCTCCATCTGGCTTAAGTGTGCCGAAGGCCGAAGGAGGTACCCAGCGCACATTCTGGGAGGTCGACCATGTGGAGCTGTTGGCCCTGGATGAGGAGGCCCGGGGAGAGCCCTCTGAGCAAGCAGAGAATCAGGACAAGCCCCGGCAGCCGGGTGGGAGCGGAGCAGGGGGAAGAGCTGGGGCCTCAGCCTGCCGCTCTTCGAGGTCGGCTGTTGGCATTTGCAGCTGCAGCTCTTCGTGGGCCCCCCCGAAGGTCTGTGGCGTATGGTGGCGGGGATCTTGCTGAGGCACAAATGCGCGTAATCATAGCTGTGAGTGGGCACCTTGGGCTGGTCCTGCGTCCCGCCCTGCAAAGCTGTGGGGCTTTGTCATTCTCTCTTCTCTGTCCTGTGTACATTTTATGGAGGAAAGCGTGTGTCCGGGTGATGTGTGTAAATTTGGGGATTCATGAAGATCTTAATATGTTTTGGTGACAAAGGTTTGGGGATGCAACCCTTAGGATGTCCAAAAAACGAGAAATTTAAAATGAGGGCTTGCATTTTTAACCTAAGGGTTCATAGGTTCTAAATAAATTATTTAGTATTTTTTTAATTAATCTTGATCCTTTTCTTGGAGATTTATTTTCTTTGATTTCTGAGAGTTTTAATTTTGCTTTTTCTTTGAATGTTTCATGCCCAGCTACCACATAGAGTTAAATATCTTTGGGTAGGAAAAATTCTGTAGGTAAGTGACAAAATTAAGTCTGACAAATCAGCTTTTATCGTAACGTCTTGAGCTCATGTCACAGTTATTATTGGAGGAGGTGAGAGTATCATGTACCACGCAGGCCCTTCCACGAACTAAAAATGGGACACATTTATGTCCTTGGGTTCTTTCTAGTTTTCTTCCAGGGTGGGGACATTGTTTCTGTCTCTGTCTCTGTCTCTCTCTCTTTCTTTCTTTCTCCCCCCGCCCGCTTCCCGCTCTCTCCCTCACCCTCCCTCTCTCCCTCCCTTCCTTTCTTCCTTCTTTCCTTCCCTCCTTCCTTGTTTCTGATCTTAGAGAATTTCTCCTAAGCATAGACGGAGGACAGAGATGTATGCTCAGAGATGTTTATTGCATCACTGCTTATAAAAGGAAAAAGGGGTAGACAACCAAAGTGTCCAACAGGAAATACTGCTGCATCCGTTATACCATGTTTACATAGACCTGTCTGTATTGACTTGGAAGGTTGTCCATAATATATCTACTAAAAGGACATGTGGTACTTTTATGTGTGTGTGTGTGTGTGTGTGTGTGTGTGTGTAGTCAGCAATATTGATAAGAAGGGGAATCTCCCATTTTAGAGGAGAGGAAACTATCCAGGCTAGTTAGTAAAACTAGGAAGTGTTAGTAAAATGAGTCAGTGAATTCAGGAGAACATGTGCCAATCGCCAAGACTGTATGAAGAGAGAGACAGAGTAGGAAATGAAGCTGCAGGATGTTGGCATTGGAGCCCCCACTGAGTGGAGGTGAGCGAGGGATGCAGTGGGAGTCTGCCCAGGTGGACTTTGCACTGATCAGTGTGGGCCCCACTCCTGTTGTCTTGGCAACAGGGCTCCGAGCTGACGACATTAAACAAAAAAAACTTGAAGTGAGGTAAGTGGTCATCAGAGGCAGAGCCCTGTGATCTTGGTAGCGTCCCACCAGGGGGAAGGGGTTGGAGGGGGAGGTTTTTGAGACTGATCAGCAGTGGGGTCTTGGGGGACAGAATCTGAATCCCAAATAAGAAGGTGAAGTCAGGAATGCACACAGAGGGAGCTCTGGAACCGTCTCACCATCCTTCCTGCCAGTGTGGCCCCAGCACACGATGCCTCACTGGGGCCCAGCAGAGCCAGGCCGCCCGGAGTGGGAGGGACGGGGAGTTGGCCACAGTGCAGGGCCCTCTCTGAATTAACTGTTTTGGGCTCCAGCATCACCTCTTGCCCTCCCTGTCTCCCTCCCTCTTTTTCCTGTATCATCTGAGGGGCTGGACCCCACTGGCCAGAGGTTTTGCCTCTTGGGGAACCTGGAACCCCGCTCTGCTTCTCCCCAGTCTCAGGTATCTAGTAGGGAGTGAGATGGCCAGTCTTCACAGCATCCAGATGCCTGAGGCCCCCCTGCCCCCTGCAGTGCATGGTCTCTCACTGACGTGGCCTCCCCAAGGCTCTCTCACCCACCTGACCGCTCTTCCTTTTGACCCTTTTCACAGAAGCAAATGACCAGCCTTGACCCACCTTTCTGAGCAGTTGGTTTGGTGGCCTCAATGGGGTGCAGACCTTTGAGACACAAAACTTTTTGCTCTTGGGGAAGGTGGAACAATGTCCTTGGGCCATAGTGACCCTGTCACCATTCCCACCGGAGCAGGGACAGGAGAACAGTTTCACCTCTGGCAGGACATCCAGCCACACACACACTGCAGCATTCACTGTGGGTTCTCTGGGTGGGACGAATATGCATGACTCACTTCTTTTTATACCTTAGTATTGATGGCTATTTTAGGATGAACACGTGTTTACATGAATTGTGAAGATCCCTTTTCATTTTGTAAAAAAGAAAAAAATCTCTTCTCGAGGGTGTTGAAATTGGAAACCTATTTCCAGGTACACTGAGTTCTTAGCCTGAGTTCATGGACATCTGCGTCGTCTCACATGGTTTCAGGGGTGCTGTGAACCCCCAGAAATCAAATTTAAAAGTAAGTGTATGCAGTCCTTTTTCAGGGCTGAGGATCAGTAGCTCTTATGAGATTCTCAGAGGTAAGGTAGAGGGGATCCAGGCCCTGAGATGGTTAAGGATGTCTGAGGTTCTTTTCATAGCTCTTTTTGGGGGCCTGTCTTGAACGTCTCTCTGATTTCTAGTCTCTGTCATGATTTGGAGTCCTTGGTGCTTGCAGCATCTAACCCAAGGGACCCAGTTAGGTCAAGACCAGTTACCAGTGGTCCCATAGGAGTGTGAGGTTTCCTGGCCCCTCCAGGAGTCCGCAGCTGGGCTCAGGCTCAGGTCACGGTGGGTCTCCTGCCCCTGCACTCTGGCCGTCCTGTGGACTTGGGTCTCAGTTGTCAGACGGGGGTCAGGCAGGGAGGAGACAAGAGCTTGCAAACAGCCTAGGACAGGAATTGAGTCCTCAGCCGCACGAGGCCCACCCTGTTGGGGGCTCTGGTGGTGTAGTTCTGGTTTTTATTTGAGAATTACACACATTTTTATATTCAGTGCAGGCTGGAGACAGAAAGGGCATTCAAGACGCCTTAGTGGATTGAGGAACATAAAGGGAATTGTGGGAATTACCTGTCAGAGCAAATCATTGTTCTTTGGCAGGACAGTGAAGGAGAGAATTCAAGAGCCTTTTGGACTATTGGGAGGAAGAGATCGGAGACATCAGATGACGGGACTAGGGGTGTTTAACTTATGAGAAGGCACCATCTTGGATAAGCAGAATTGTTTAAGGGAGTTGTGGCCCCAGGGCTGACTGAGGACAGACTCGAGTGGCACAAGGAAGAGGTGACTGTAGTCCCCTAGGGAGGAGACCAGCCCGGGGCTGAGGTCCCAACAAGTGTGAGGCAGGCTGTGGAGCTAGGAAGGTGAAAAGCAGGTGCTGGGGCCACACGTCGGCCCCACCAGGTTCTTTGCCGGCACAGTCAGTGGTGAGACCTCTGGGGCAGCTGAGCGCAGAGCCGAGGAGACAGAGGTCAGCCAACACTTGCCCACCTGCCCTGGGACACCTGTGGATCCCTGACACCTGTCTGCAACCTGCCAGGGTGTCTATGTAATCAGAGGAAGAGCTGACAACTAAACAACAGCAGGATAACGAAACAACTAGGGCAGGGATGGCAGGAGGTGCGGGTTCCGAGGTCACCTGACTCCCTGTAAAACTGACTCTTCCACATGGAGAAGTTCTCTCTCCTGGAAAGGACCTTTATTGGCACAGTGGGCTAGTTGCCAGGTCCCATCCCTGGGGCCGTCAGGATAGCAAGGGGAGGGTCCTGGAGGAGGGGCATGACTGCGCCCACCACAGCACAGGATTGGCATGGGAGAGGAGCCACCCACAGAAGGGAAGGAGGGGCGGTGCTCTGACCCAGGCGTGGGCCCACGGTGCTCCATCAAAATCTGTAAAGGCCTGCATACAGCGGGTTCTTCAGGCTAGGGCTGCTGGGAGAAGGCCAGGAAGCAGGTGGATCCTTGTCCTCTGCCCTGGGCCAGAGCCCCGATATGGAGTGAGGAGCTGGAGGCTGTGGGCACCAGCTTAGTGCCCTGGAGGAGAGGCACTGGCCTGTCTTCGCGCAAGTCAGAGTGACTCCCAGGGAATGAGCTGGCTGCACACACCTGGCTGTAACATGACGCGCTGACTGTGTGCATCACTGAGCGTCTGGAAGTAACTAAGGGGGCCTGAGGCCCGAGGCCAGACGGGAAGGAGCTCTCTGCCTAGCGGCCTGTGCTAAGCCATGATCTGACCCTGACCCTGGACTCTGTTTCTCTCCTTTCCTCTCTTCCGTGGGGCCATCAATAGAATAAATAAAAATTAAAAGAAGCAAATCATCATTGGATGAAACATCTCTCTTCAGACATGCTCATAGCGTTGGCTGCTGAGCAGAGACTTGCTGATGGGCCGTATTTCACCTGAGGCTCTTCTTGAGCACTCTTGTGGTACTTCCCAGTATCTCCTTTATATCCGAGTCATTCCTGTATGATTCTGGCACCTGTACCCCCAAACCAACGACCAGGGTGTGCAGAGGCACCGTGACTGAGGGCATTTCCCTCTAAGGACCGTACGCCTTTCTGCTCCCTTCTTCTTATTTAATATTTTAACACCATCCCCAACTGGATTGTAAGCTCCTGCAGAAGGGCAGAGACCTTAGTCTTTTATTCTCTGAAGAATTCCCAGCAGGTTCTCAATAAATGTTGGATGGCTGGATGGGAGATGCATAAATACCCGGCCTGGCAGGTCAGCACCCCTGGCTTACAGGCTGTGGAACCTCAGGCCAGTCCCTTGACCTGCCTCTGCCTGAGGTCCATTGCCTGGCTGATGGTTGCTCTTCCTAGGATGAAGTCCAAGGCTGGAAAAAGCAGTGTGGGCCAGTTGGCTCGAATTCTAGTCACAGCTACAGGGATGTCTGCTAATGAGGCACATGGATCCATCCTCTGTACATTGGGGAGGGTGCGGGTGAGACGGGGAGGGCCTACGTGAAACAGCACCTGATTGTTTTACTCTGTGGTTCTAAGAAGTTTGCTAGTTGCTTTTACGAGTGAGGGGGCCCAAGGAACTGCTTTAGAGCTCATGTTCTCTGCCATTATTTGACATTGAGACCTCGTTGGCATCTTTTTGTACAAGAAGTTTTATGGATGTGAGGACAGGATGAAAATGACTGTAGGTGAGATGAGCAAGTAAAGCAGACATAAATGGGAGAGACTCATATCCACGGGGTGGCTTATGAAGTGTTCTCTTCTGCTGGGAAATCACACCACGAAGAAATTGCGTGCCCATTGGTGCTGAGTTAATTATCAATTAAAGGCGTCTCCTATTCTGTAATTCATGTTGGCCACAGTGATACTGTGGTCCCAGGGCACTCATCTAGGCTCATGGGGTTTTTTACACCTACATGATGAAACTTGTTATCCTTCCATCTCTTTGCCTGCCCACTGTTCCTTCTGACGCTCCCACAGTCCTTTTTTCTTCTGAGCTGCTGTCATCTGCGTGGGATCAGCAGAGTTCCTAATTGTCCTGAGGGCATCGGAGGAGCTGGGGAGGCCTGCCAGGAGAAGCAGTATCCTGCAGCGCTAGGCCCCAGGTGTGGAACCTGCTCCCCAGCCCCCGAGTCTGCCCCGCAGCCCGCTTTGAGATGAACAAGGCAAGCCCAGGACTCCTAATGGGCAAGTCAGGCAGCAGCCGGGGCAGAGGTGCCTCCAGCCCAGGTCTGCTCCTTTGCAGCCAACCTTTCCCCGGATCCCTGTGCATCAGCCCTGGTGGGACCAACTGGACCGGGCTTCAGAGGTATCTAGAGCCAGCCTGCTGCCTCTTGTCTGCTGTGTTTGTCCTCCCTCATCCTCCTCTCCTCTTCCCCGTGTTGCCAGCTTTATTTCTGCCTTTCAGTCCCAGCTTGGGTGTCTTCTCGAGGAAACCTGCTTGGATGATCCCCACCCCCCAGGCTGGTCAGGTAACTGCTTTCCCTTAGTGTTCCCACATGAGGATTCAAGAAGGTATTTCACCACAAGCATGGAGCACAGTGCCTGGCTCAGGGCAGACCTTTAATTCAACAAGTATTTATGGAGGGCCTTCCCTGTGCTGGTTGCTGGGGGAATATAAACTTGAAAGAGACATAGTTCTGGCCCTCTGGACATTTGGGTTGGCGAGTTGATAAACTGTGGACACCTCTGCTTACATGTACTGTAGTGTGAGCTAGGAGGGCAGCAAGAACCAGGTGGGCTCATAGAAGGGGGATGTCCAAACTACTTGGGGATTCGGGGTGGGCTTCCTGGAGGAGGTGACCCCTGGGATGAGTTATGGAGTTGGCCAGATCTGGGAAACAGAGGTTGGGGTGAGGTTAGAGGCATAAGCAAGAGGAGGGAAACATCCTGAAAAGCATCCTGTGGGAGTGGGGGCAGCTCTGAGCAGTTCAGGACAATGAGAACAAGGTAGGGGAGGGGACGCAGGGAGATGGAGCTGGGGAGACGTCTCACCCTGTGGCCTCTGTGCATCAGAACTTCCCCTGATTGTCTGGTATCTGGAGGACCCTTCAAAGGACCCCACATGGACTGATGCTGTGTCCTGGTGACTCAGGAAGGTGCAAAACAGTGGAAGGTAGTCTCAACAGCTAGTGGGCGAGGCTGACAGGCCCAGATGCCAGAGGAAGCAGCAGATAAAAACTTTCTGGATGGAAGGTTTCTTTACGTGTGACTTTCAAACCATTGCTTCCTTGAGTTGTGGGTGGTTCCTATCTTAGTCTGTTGGGCTGCTAAATAAAAATACCGTAAACTGGCTGGCTTATAAACAACAGAAGTTTATTTCTCACAGTCCTCAAGACTGGGAAGTCTAAGATCAAAGCACTGGCAGATTTGGTGTCTAGTGAGAGCCCACTTCCTAGAAGGCATCTTTTTGCTGTGACCTCACATGGCAGAAATGGGGGTGGGGGAGATCTTTGGGGTCTCTTTTATAAGGGCACTAATCTCATTCGTGAGGGCTCCACCTTCTTGACCATATCACTCCCAAAGGCCTCACCTCCAAATACCATCACCTTGGCAGTTAGGATTCAACATGTGAATCTGGGGGGACATAAACATTCAGCTTATAGCAGTTCCCAGGCGGCAGCCCCAACAAGCCTAACCCCGTGTGCTCTCAGATAAGCCAGCAAACTGTGGGGACTCTGGGATGTGCAGGGACCCATGCCCCTCTGTCCCTGTGTCACTCATATTATCATGTCTCCTTAGCTTCGCTTTTCCCTGGCCCAGACCCAAAGGGAGTGTGCCCACAGGCATGGCCAAGGGGCCAGAACCTGGTACCACTTTATAACAGAGCAGAGTCAAGGATTGAGGGGTGCCACACAGCCGGAAGGGCTGGGTCATTAACATACTGCCTTAGGACATCTACTTTTCATCATTCTCTTGATCTGGCACAAATCCTCCCATGGTAAATGACCTCTGGACATCGGAGCTATGTATTAGCAGTTCTGGGCCCTTCTAGCTGTTAGGAAGAAAGTGGCTCTAGGACCAATCAAAGGGCTAATTTGAGTTGGTGAAGGGCCAACTCTAGCTCTGTGGTGGTTGTTTTATCATAAGTAATGAATGAAAATATGCTTATTGAAAAAAAAGTATATCTAGACATTATAGAAATATACATATATTTCTATACCTATATAATATATAGGTATAGAATATATGTAACATATGCTTATTGTAAATCCATATCTACATATGTATGTGTGTGGATTTGTAAAACAATATAGACAGTTACAGAAAAACAAGTGAAAATACTTCTTCACACCCCATTCTACCCATTCCCCAAACGCATTGTGATGGATGTCCTTGTAGACATTTTTCTGTTCATTTACATAATAAGAGTGTATATTACATAATATTCATACATTTATGGTTAATTTTTTCTTTCCACAAAAAGGCTTATATAAATATCCAGTGACTTGGTTTATTCATTTCATTTATCTTTGATTCTTTTCCATTCTTTTTAACTGTGGCAGAATATTCCACTGTGGATGTAACATTCTGTTCTGCTGATGAAAGATATTTAGGTCATTTCCCTTTTTTTTTTTTTTGTTATTTACAGCGCTGCAGTGAATCTATTTGGCCATACATCTTGGTGATGGGAATTGATATCTTTGTCAAATAGATTCCAAGAGGTAGAATAATGGGGTCATGGATAAAGCACATGTAACATTTTAGTGGCAACTGCCAAATACTCCTTCCGAAAAGTCCTTCCAGTTTCCTCTCTCACCTGCAGTATATGGAAATGTAGGTTTCACACCCTTGCCAGTACTGATATTACTGTTAAAATGTGAATTTTTAGTCTGGTGGGGTGAGGGTGAATCATATCCTATTGTTTTATTTTATATTTCTTCAAGTATGTATAATGTTGAACATTTTTTCATGTGTTTATTGCCACTGGTATTTATTTTTCTATAATTAGCCTGCTTATATCCTTTATTGATTGTAGGAGATCTGTGCACTTTGGATATTAATAATTTGTAATATATGTTGCAAATATTTTCCTCCCAGTGGATTGCTTATCTTTTACTTTTGTTTATAACATCTGTTTGCCAAAGGGAAGTTTTAAATATTTACAGAAGAATTTGTAGGAGTAGCTAGGGAATTTAAGTGGATTTAGACTGGTGATTGGGCCCTGTTTTAGCTATTGTTCAAATGTATGCATATATATTGTATGATGATTAATAAGGCTTTTAGAAGTTAAATGATTCCTGGGCACACCTATTTCCGTGTATTTCCTCAGTTGGCGATGATAAAAATCCAACTATTATTATGTAGGGAGTTCCAAGTTGGGAACTCTTAGAAAGACTGGGGACCGCTGACCCAGAAGATGGACTTACATCTGCCTGTAAATAATTGATAAAGTGTATGGACCAGGACTCATTTCGTTGAAAGTAACAGAAACCCAACTCAAACTAGCTGAAATAAGAAGACGACTTTCTCGACTTACAGAACTGGAACATCTAATGGACACTTTAACCACATCTGGACCCAGGGGCTCAAAGGGTGGATGTCCTCAGGTCTTCCTTCCTCTTTCTCTCTGATAACTCTCTTCATTTGTTGGTCTGGCTTATCTCTACTTAGCCTCATTTTCTTCCACTGCAGAGGCTGCCCATGAGCGACAGATAGCTGGGGCAGCCCCAGATTTCCATTCTTAGAGATCAGCGTCCAGGAGAGAAGGAGCCCCTTTCCCCGTGTCTGTAGTGTACCTCTCTCAAGGAGGCAGGACGACGTGATTGACAGTTCAGCCGAACCACATGCGGGGGAAGGAGTGGTTCACCAACCGAAAGAGCAGTAGATGGACAAACAGAACAGACTGCAGGGCCCACCCATGATATCCAGCAGACAGTGGGCGAGAACCTGGTCTGGAGGCAGAGGGGTGAGCTTGAGATGGCTTTCCATCCACCATGTACACCTTGGGCAGCTGCCTCAACCTCCCCTTGGATCTGTGGCTCTCTGCTCTGTAAAATGGTCTCTTGAGGATTAATGAGCAGTTGCCTGTGCTTGGGCTCAAGGGCCCACAAAGTGCAAAGCAGATGATATTAAATGAGATACGTCAGACACCTGTCTAGCACTTTGTAGGCACTCAATAGGTGATGGTTTTCCTCCTTAGTATTTACCGGAATTCAGAGGGTGTTCAGAACGAAGTAATCGGGTTGCATGAAGTTAGTGTGTAAGTTCTTCCTTTACCACCATGGGTGAGGCCCCCTCTCTCTGGGGGGCCCACCTGGTGTTGCATAGATAATTATTTATAAGGAAAGGATAATGGCATTGAGAGAAAGAGGCAGGGCTTGGAGGGGGCTCAAGAAACAGTTGAAGCTGACTTTTTGCTACATTGAAGTCCAGCCTAATTCTGAGGGAGTCGATAGTCACGGTGAAAATCCAGCTGCCCTCTGGGCCCGTCTAGCTGGCCTGTGCACCCTATCCCCTACCCCTGCCCCCCGCCCAAGACCATGTGTGTCGTGACCTGCTTTGCTTTCTCTGCAGTCCACCTGATCCCAGTGTCGGCAGGCAAGAATGGAGTGACTAGCAAGAATCGAAAGAGGATCATGCCTGACCCGGTGACGGAGCCCCCCGTGATGGACCCCGTTTATGAAGCCCTTTTGTACTGCAACATTCCACGTGTGGCCGAGCGCAGCATGGAAGGTAGGCCTGGCTGCGCTGCCCAACGTGGTACCATCTTCAGGCAGCATCTAAGGAGCTAGACGGCTAGGGCCCAAATCTTGCAGTTGCCACTAGGCTGTGTCCTTGAATGAGTTTCCAGGTCTTAGTTTCCTTGTCTGTAAAATGGGCATAACTAGCAGTCCCTACTCACAGGGCTGCTGGGAGGATTAAGTGACCTCTCTGAGCAGCACGAGGCTCATGATTATCCCTCCACAAATGTTTGCCATCATCCTGATTATCAGTAAGACATCAGTGGGATGGAAAGGTGGCCTTGGCCGGCGCTAGGGTGTCATCCTCAGCTAACTCCTTTCCCGGGCGGGCTCTCTCCGGGCTTAGGACCTCCACAGCATGCCCTGCTGGTGTCTTGAAGTGAAAGTGTAGGAAAATATGATTTCTATGTTGAGTTTTGCTTTTTTGAAAGTGTATCAAAGAATGATGTTGAATATTTATCTGTTTGTGCCCTGCGGTGTTTTACAAGAGGGAGCTTTAAAGCAGAAGTCATTGTTTCCGGTACTTCTGTGGGCCTCCCCTAGTCTGTGGATGTGCGTGAGGCTACATGAATAGTCTTTTTTTTGCTTTACAATGTTGTGTTAGTTTCTGCTGCATAACAAAGTGAATCAGCTATATGTATACATATATCCCTATATCCCCTCCCTCTTGCGTCTCCCTCCCACCCTCCCTATCCCACCCCTCTAGGTGGTCACAAAGCACCGAGCTGATCTCCCTGTGCTATGTAGCCGCTTCCCACTAGCTAACTATTTTACATTTGGTAGTGTATATATGTCAGTGCCACTCTCTCACTTCGTCCCAGCTTACCCTTCCCCCTCCCCGTGTCCTCAAGTCCATTCTCTACGTCTGCATCTTTATTCCTGTCCTGCCCCTACGTTCTTCATGACCATTTTTTTTTTTTTTTTTAGATTCCATATATGTGTGTTAGCATACGGTATTTGTTTTTCTCTTTCTGACTTACTTCACTCTGTATGACAGTCTCTAGGTCCATCCACCTCACTACAAATAGCTCAGTTTCGTTCCTTTCTATGGCTGAGTAGTACTCCATTGTGTATGTGTACCACATCTTCTTTATCCATTACATGAATAGTCTTGCCCACGTTTCACTGGAGGTCAGTATGACCTTCACCCCCGCCGCACCCCAGAGCCTCCCCGTGACTTCCAGGGGGCTGGGGCGTAACCAGCCCTCTCACGTTCCTCTGCCCTGTGAGGCTAGTCAGAGGCCTCCCACGCAGCACAGCACCCTTCCACCATGGTCTGCGAGGTCCAAGGGATGGACATCTCCTGGGTGATAACCAGACAGTGTGCTTCTCTCTCGCAGGTCACGCTCCGCATCATTTTAAGCTGGTCTCAGTGCATGTGTTCATTCGACACGGGGACAGGTACCCACTGTATGTCATTCCCAAAACGAAGCGCCCGGAAATTGACTGCACTCTGGTGGCTAACAGGTAAATTGCGGTTTTCCTAAAAGTCATTTTCAAGAATCTGTTGCCTCTGTTGAAATCAAAAGGCTGACTGGAGAATTACAGAATCGGGGAGTGGCCTACACTTGTCCAGTGAGTACTGTTTGCCAGGAGTCTGATCTTCAGAACAATCCTGCAGGTGAATCCCATTTCACAGTTGAGAGGACAGAGGCCCAGAGAGGTGAGAACACCTGTCTAAGGCCACACAGCAGATAAACTGAGATTTGAGCCCAGGCCAGCCTGCTCTCTGCAGTCTCCCACCCTGCTGTTCTTCAGTTTGAGGAACAGCTGGGACGGGGTGCAGTGAGCACTGGGTTAGGAGTCCTCGGACCCTGGCGTGGCCATTCCGTTGAGGGGAGCAGGTCCGTCCCTTAGGCTCTCTGAGCCTCAGCCTTCTGTCTCTAAAATGGGGATGACGCTGCTGACCGGACAGGGATAGGGTGAGGAATAAGTGGGATGATAAGGAGGATGCACATTGCCAGCTGCAAAGCCACAACCGGAAGACATTTACTTCAACCTTTTCATTCTTCACCGGAGTAGAGACAGCCTGCCCTTGGTTGAGAGCCCTTACGATGAAAAATACTTGAAAAGAGAGTAGAAATTGTGCATGTGGACATGGCGTGGCTCTAAAATGAGAGGCACAGTTAGCAATAAAGTGATAGGCCAGGCCTCAGCAAATGTGTCAGGGGACGCGTAACCTCCCAAGCAGAGTTTACTGAATGAGGAGAGGAGGCGGGGGAAGAGCTCGGTGGGGATGACATTCTTTTGATGGAACGCCTTGGGTGCCAGCCTGCCCCGGGCAGCGCCAGCCTGGTGGAACCATGGATTGCCTCCCTGCAGCCAGGGCTGTCCCTTCACAGTGGACTGCAGTGTGGACCCGGGAATTCCAGGTTAACCCTTTGCATCTCAGCCTTCTTATTGTATAATATCAAGGGGAAGATGAAGTGAACCATTTTATGTAAAAACATCACGAAATGCCACGTGACTCTAGGCTTTCATTTCCTGCTGGAGGCCACGAACCTCGCAGCCTGGGGATTTACGTCTTCTTTTCTGTGTTCAGCAAGTACGGATGCATGTCCTTGTGTCCCATGGGCTGGGAAACACCCTGGATGGAGTCCAGCCCATGTCAGAGCACCGGGCGGTCCCTGGCTTTCTTCCTCGTCTCTAGCCCTCTGTGCTGGCCTTTCTGCTGGGACCCTCGGCCCCTGCCAACCACTGCCTGCCAGCCCCTCACCCTTCAGGCCTTTGCACCTGCCGTTTGGCTTGCTGGCCCCCTTCCAAAGCTCCTTCGAGGTCCCCTGAGATGGTACGCCTTCTAGGAGACCTCTCCCAGTGCGTTAGCAGGGATTCTCTGCTTGTATCAGACACCGCCACTGCCTCACTCAACCTGAAAAAGGGGGACGTACGGGAAGAATCTCAGAACAAAATACTTAACGACCAGACCTTAACTGGCTTAGGACTAGGCAAGGGTGGAGGCCACTTGCTGTGCTGGGTATTAACCCTTTAGTTTCTGGGCTGGAGCATCCAGGGTGGCGGGAGGACACAGGGAGGGCAGCTGCGGGGAGTGGCTTTGCTCCTTTGGGCGCAGCGGAGTGTCGGTGTGTTAACAACTGGCACAGTCCTGCCGTTGTACAGGACTTTGAACAGCCCAGGGACAGGCGGGCCACTAGGCCGCTGAGCTGGCCCGACCCAGAGCAGCCTCGAGGGCTTTGTGGGAGGTGCCACGCTTCAGCCGGCAGCTCGCAGCTTCTGCTCCCCTTTCTCCGGCTGGGCTTCAGGTTCCCAGGCGTGAGAATGGGTCTGTCCCCAGGCCAGTCAGCTGTTGCTGGAGAGGTCCCTGAGCACCGCGAGGCCTCTGAGGGCGACCTGGCTGTTTCCAGGGAAGGGCCCCGTGGGCAGGGCCGCCAGGCGGCATGCAGGCCTCCAGTGGGCGTGCTGGTGCTCTACGACTTGTCCTCCCAGCATCGTTGTCTGTGCTCTGCCCGCACCACCGGCCCCTCAGGGCACTGGGTCTTATTCCTTCCATATCACTGGTGCCCGGCCCGAGCCTGGCATGTAATAGTTGTTGGACTGGGTTGGTTGCAGAATGAATTCAGGAGCCCAGTGAGAATCACAGGTCGTCATTGCCTATCATGTATCTATCGTAGGAGATTTGAGTCTTGACCATGAAATCTTCTGAGGCCATTGTCACCGGTTTGATGTAGGGCAAATCCCTTCACCTCTCTGAGCTTCAGTATTCTGTCCGAGAGCATGCGGATAGTAATACGGTAAGTCCCCTGCATACAAACAAGTTCCATTCTGAGAACGCGTTTGTAAGTCCAGTTTGTTCGTAAGTCCAACAGAGTTAGCCGAGGTACCCAATTTTTACAGATGACACCGGACACGTGAACTAACTTACGTGATTGGACATGTGAACGTACATTTGCGTCTTTGAAAGCTTTGAAGGTTCGTATGTAGGGGACTTATCGTACCTCCCTAAAACATCCTCGTGAAGTCTACTAAGGTGATGGAGTAAAGTGCTGAGCCTGGTCCCCGCTGAGCGCTTGAGAAATGGTGTTTCATTTACCAAAGCAGCCTGGAATCTCCCAGGCCCGGCCTCTTTTCCTCTCTGAGTGGTCGTGGTCACAGGGCCAGGTCGGGTCCCGGGGCCCCTCGTTCTGCCACAGCCCTGACAGGGCCACTTCTGGAGCTCCCACCTGAGAGGTGCAGTTCCTGGGGACCAGCTGCCCCAGCTGCCTCTGCCTCATTTCCCCTGGCCTTGGTCTTCTGGTCTAATTCTATTTCATACAAATACATTCTGTATTTTTAGGAGCTGCTTTCAGTCCTTTATAGAAAGTGGGTGGAGTATGCATGTGTTTAATTAATTAATGGCATTTAATGAATTCCATCTTTTATAACAATAAAAGTTGACTTGTCATTATAAACACACGTTTAGTGTAAGAGTGAGCAGGGCTCCCAGCTAAGGGGACCCACGCTGGGCCTCCGAATCCCCTGGGACTCCGAATCACCAGCTGTGCCTGCTGCCTTCCCAGGTGCCAGTTCGGCTTCACGAATTATTAATTTTCATGGCCTCCTCAAAGGCGGAGCGTCCTGAATTGTGCCCATTACTTCCGTCTGGTGAAGGACACTGCCTGGGCTGGCGGCGGGCGCGCAGTGAACTGAATCAGCAGGAGCCGGACACCCCAGTGTCTCCCTTCATAAGGACACCTTCCACGACTCTCAGAGTCTTTGTAGTGGAAGCTGCCTCTTCGTGAGTAGTCGTGGGGCTCAGGAACATTGGCTGGCTGGGAGGTAGAGGCTGACTTGAGAGTTGAGCGTGTAGATGGCAGCCGAAGCTGTGGACTTGAACGGTATCACGTACAGAGCCTGTGGAGTGAGGTAAGGGCCCAAAACAGAGCCCTATAAGAGCACCAGCCAATTACAGCACAGAGAGAAAGGAGGGTCCCAGGAGGAGATGGAGAAGTTGCAACAGGAAGGAGGCAGGAGAGTGATGTTATGAGAGCTGAGAAAGCAGAGTTTCAGGAAGGGGGAGGGGGTGGGTAATCACATCAAACAGAGCAAAAAGGTCCAGAAAGCTAAAGACTGAGAAAAGTATGTTAAGCTTATCTTTTTAGAATTTCATTTTATTAATAATATAAAATAATAAATTCTTTAATTAGCATAAATTGTAAAAATCCATGCTATGAACTTTTTATGGTTTCTAGCCATATAAGTTTTTTTGAATTGTGTTTTCTGGTAACAGTGTCACTGGTCTTATACCTCTTCTCTGCTTGTCTTAATGATCTGTACAAAACTCAGTAATTGCTCAGATTATGGCTAAAGCACAGTAAATTTTCTTACAGGTGTGTAGATGAGCCTTGGGCTTCCATGTATGCTTTGTGGCATAAATAGGTGTGAAAAATGCATATAAAAATGTAAACAAGACCTCTGAAGTGAATGGTTTGAAGGCTTAAGATGGTAGCACTGCTGGTTCTTTCCATTTTCAATATGAAAATAGATCTCCAATGAGAATACAGTAACGTGGGTTTTTCCTGAAGAAAAATTCATCATCACAGATATAATCATTTCTGTGTTGGTCAGGGTAAGGCTAGGCTGCATGCTGTTATAATAAAGAGAACCAAGGGGGAATTCCCTGGTGGTCCAGTGGTTAGGACTCGGCGTTTTCACTGCTGTGGGCCTGGATTCAATCCCTGGTCCGTGAACCATAAGCCGCGTGGTGCGCCCAAAAAATAAAAAAGAGAACCAAGAATGCTTTGCCTTAGATAATAGAAGTTTATCTCTTGCATGAAGGTCTGAGATGAGTGTTCCAGGTTGTATAACTTGGCTTTACCTGGTCATTCAGGGCCCCAGGTTCCTTCCAGGTTGTTGCTCCCACCGTGCCCTAGACATGTCTATGTGACTGAACCTGGGTTGCTGCAGTGCCTGAATAGTGGCCAGAAGGAAGGAAGAGAGTGTGAAGGGGGCACGCCCGTGATCTGAAGGCCTAAACGCAGATTGGCATACATCGTTCCATTCCACTGGAGAATACTTAGTCACATGGCTCTACCTGACCGCTAGGACTTCAGAAATGGCCTCTAACTAAGTTCCCAAGAAGAGGAGAATAGATTTTAGTATATAGCTGTTAAAGAAAAACCAGAGCCAGAGAACAGATAAAGTAGTAAAAACAGATCTTATTCAGGAGTTAATGCAGAAGGGTAGAACTGGACTCAGTTCTGAATACAGCACGGACAAGTGGGGTTTTATAGCCAAGGAGCAGGGTGTGGGTCAGTGGATGGGGAATTACTATGAGGAGACATCAGGGGTCAGGGGGTTCTAGCTAAACTCACTCCACAGGATTCTTGCTGAAGGCAGACCAGGGTGATCAGATACCACCGGGGGTGAGGAATTTGATCATGTATCAAGGGTGATCAGATATCAAAAGTGGGAGATTCTGGCTAAACAGAGTTAGCAGGATTTTTGCTGAAAATGGGCAATGCAAAGACAGATATAAATCCAAAGAACATGAAAGTCCAGAGGTCAAGGCTTGGTTGGGAAGAGGGTTCGGAGGAGACTAAAATTTGGTCAAAGAGAGTCTGTTACAAGTAACAGTCTCACTCACAACAGCCTTTATTTTTAATATTTCCATCAAAATCTGGATACTTTAATAAACACTATGGGAACTTGCCATATTCATTGCTACAGATTAAGAAGGCTTGGACTTTTCTTGAAGCATCGAAGGTTGGGGCACTTCCCGGTTGAAATCATTTCCGTGTGCTTCTGAGGTATTTACCGTGTGCTGGGTACCCTCTCCGCTGCAGGGTTGGAGCAGTAGATGCGGTAGGCAGGACTAATCTCGGGTGGCTTTGGCTGTGGCAGCTTGAAGTGGGAATCTCAGTTGCCTGACCAGGGATCGAACCCAGGCCACAGTGCTGCCCTGGCTCTTGTCTGCTTTGAAGAAAGAATTCAGCAAAGAGACAAAAAGTAGTGAGGCAAGTAAAGTGTTTATTAGGAGAGAAGATACGTGCGGAGAAAGCATGGGCGGGCTCAGAGAGAGAGAAAGAGAGAGCCGTGGGCTTTTGCAGTGGGTTAAATCACTTATATGGAGGCAGTTCTGGGTTTCCAATCATCTTGCTTTGTCTGGCTTTGAGTCCATGTCTGGTCTGGCTCAGGGCCCTACCCTGGGTGCACGTGCATCTTTTAGCCAAGATGGACTCAGGTGCTAGGTTCCCTGAGAAGTTGACAGAACATATTATGGTCTAGCACCCCCTCCCCTGAGGATCCTTTCTGCGCATGCGTAGCTTGAGGGTCTCCTTGACCTCAAGAATGAGAAATATGTGGTCTCTTTGTCTTTTATCCAAGCAGGACTCAGCTCCTCCTTGCTCCTGCCATTATCTTTATCTTGGAGTATCTGTCCACAGGGGACAGATTCTAGCTGCTCAGCCTGGAGCCCATGTATCTCCTGCCTCAGGATCTGGTCATTCAGATCCAGGACAGGCCCAGGGACTCAGGTTACCTGGTCCTCTTCCTGATTAAAAGTCTTTTGTTATTCTCTTCCGTAAGTGAAGTTTTTCTTCCACGAATCGTCATCTTTCCATATCAAAAACAAGTTTCCATGAATACAGTTAGATATTAATGCATCATTAAGGAGTCAGATTCCCTGAAAATTTTCAGTAGTGAAATTTCATTTCTAAAACTGGTAGCAAAGCTTTTCTTAGATCCTCAAACATCACCAACCTGAAATAATGGCCTGGAGCAGAACATTTGACTCCTGTTGATGGATAGCCTTTGTTTATGTGGATTTGTTTTGGCAGCCTCATTATCAGTCTGGACATTTTATTTCCCAGTTTGCAAATATTTATGTGTTTTAGCCTCAGGGAAAATAACACATTCTCTGTTTTTATGGAAAGCCATAATGCCCTATAGCAATCCAGGGTGATTTATTAGACTATATACTGTATGTCAGGATTAGCATTCTCTAATTTTAAAACATATTTCTGGAATGGATTTTTTTTTTTAGCTTTATGTTTTTGAAAGATAAACCCATTTTGGCAGCCATTGTAAAAGCATTGCCAAAGTTAATTAGGCTTTCAGACAGCGGGGGTCTGCCATTAAACAATTTATCTTTGCTTCTTTTCGTGCTGATTTAGTTTAGTTGGGAACTACTCTGTCTGTCCACCTCTGTTCAGCTGGAAATGTATAAACATTCATAGGCCATTTCATTATTTAAAGAAAAGGTGTGTATACTCATAGGTCATCTCATTATTCAGAGAAAATGTGTATATATTCATAGGTCATTTCATTATTCAGGGAAATTGTGTATTAGTGACTAGAACAATAAATCTTGATTTACCATGTGTACTTCATGGCAGAAATATAAATAATGTCAGATCTTATAAACAACCTGGTGTGTTTTTTTTTTCACTATTCATCCCCACCCCACATGCAATGAGATACCATATGTGCAAAATGCATAGTGAGCTGTAGAGATCTGGGTTATCTTAATCAGTTAATTTTCTTCACAGGAGATTTTCCAGAGGTCACATAAGTTAAGGATTAAGGGTTATCCCAGTGAAGGTCGGGATGCATTTTCTAGGAGGAAGAGGCAGCATGTGGAAAGTCTTGGAAGCATGAAAGAACAGGTGTGCAGGGCCCACAGAAGGCAGATGCTGTGCGTGGCCAGAGCGCAGCATTAGGGAGCCCTGGGCCTCAAAGTGAGGCAGGGCCAGAGTAGACTGACGGCTGTGCGTGGCTTCTTGGGAAGGTGGCACCGTGGAAGAGCAGTGACAATCGGGGTTGCCTTCTACGTCAACCTCACTGGCTGTGGAGGAAGCAAGATTAGACTGCAGGCAGGCCAAGGAGGAGCCCATGCCATCCAGACAAAAGCTGACGGAGGCAGACCCTGCTCAGGGATGCAGGGATACAGGAGAGGGGGGCAGAGAAGCCCAGGAGGGCACATGCACAGGGCGCAGGGGAGGGAGAAATCGAGGAGGACCCCCAGCCTCGGCTTGGCTGCCTCGGGTCAGGGGCATGGTGGCCTCCTGGAGGGGGAGACAGGAGTGGTGCAGGCTGGGGAACCGGGTGGATGAGGTCAGCGCTGACTCCCACAGTGCTGAGGATGATGGGCACTGGGATGGAGGGCGGGGTCTCGGGCTGGCCTTACGGAGTGGGGATTTTATGTGTAGGTGGCAGCGGGCAGGTAATCGTGAAACTGGAATGTACTATTATTGTGGGTGAGAAAGGGCTTGGCTCTCTTGGGATCCTGCTTGCTGAGGCTGAAATCGTCACGGACGGTTCTGGAGCACGCTAACCACTAACTCTCTCTGTGTTGCCTCTTTAGGAAACCGTATCACCCTAAACTGGAGGCTTTCGTGAGTCACATGTCCAAAGGATCCGGAGCCTCTTTCGAAAGCCCCTTGCACTCCCTGCCTCTTTACCCCAGTCACCAGCTGTGTGAGATGGGAGAGCTCACGCAGACAGGTATGTGGGGCTGCGCCTCCCCTACTCAGTCTCCCACCCGCTCCTGTATTTGGCGGACGCGTGTATCGGGGCCTCCTGGGAAAGACGCTGTGGGCGCAGGGGTGAGTAGGGCCAGCACCTCAAGCAGCTGTGTGCCCACCAGGTTATCTAATTCAACATGTGATTTCTAAATATTAAAAATAACCTTTTTTCTTATTACAAAAACCATATATGTTCATGGAAGAGAAAGCAGGAAAGACAATTAAGCAAAAGGAAGAAAATTTAAAGCACTCACAATCCCACCAAAGAAATTAATAATCTTTCTTCCTGTGGTTATATCTGCATGCACTCGTGGGTGCACGCACACACACACACACACACACACACACACACACTCATTCTCACAGGTGGTATCTTCCTAAACACTGTTTTGTAACCTACTTTTTCACTTAACAATATATTGAGATCATCTTTCCCTATCAATAAATGTTCATCAACAACGTCATTTCTGACAGCTGCATATTATTCCACTATGAATGGACCATGATTTATGTAAGCAGTCCCGTGTTCTTAGATACTTCAAACAAAACAGCTGAAAGGTTTTGATGCACCAGATCTCAGGGAGACACGCATATGGCAGAGCCCCGCTGAGCATGGAGTTTGTCTGGCTTGTGTGTTCCTCACAGAAGCCCATCTCTCCCTCTGCAGCCCTGTTCGTACCGTTGTGCAGCCAGTTCACTGTCAGCGTAGGTTAGTGATTTAACGGTGGGGTCACCTTTGTCGGTATGAGAAGGAACTGGTGGTCCCCTAAGAGGTTCCAGCTTCCTACTTCTTCAGTCTGGGACCTTAAAGGACTTTTGCGTGGTCACCAGCCTTTCTGGAGGAATCAAGACGACCGATTGGCCACGTTCTGTTTCTTGATCCACCAGCATCTTAGGACCTCAGCTTTGATGGAAGGAAGGTCTCTGTCCTGTACTTGGCCCTGTTGGTTTCGCCATGTTTTGAAAGCCATTATTGGGATACTGAGTGACAGAGTGGGGCGAGCTGAAGTCTCTGGAGGACTAGCCTTGAATAAGGAGTTTTGTCAAAAGCTTTTGCTAATTAGTTCACGTGCACAAGCTCTGCAGTAGTTTAAATATTTATTTATTTATTTTATTTTTGGCTGTGTTGGGTCTTCTGTGCGAGTTGGGTTTCTGTGCGAGGGCTTTCTCTAGTTGTGGCAAGCGGGGGCCACTCTTCATCGCGGTGCACGGGCCTCTCACTATCGTGGCCTCTCTTGTTGCGGAGCACAGGCTCCAGACGCGCAGGCTCAGTAGCTGTGGCTCACGGGCCTAGTTGCTCCGCGGCAGGTGGGATCTTCCCGGACCAGGGCTCGAACCCGTGTCCTCCGCATTGGCAGGCGGATTCTCAACCACTGCGCCACCAGGGAAGCCCCTCTGCATTAGTTTAAAACAGGAGTTCTCTGCCTACCAGATCCAGCGCCCCCTTTTATTAACAAGGGTTTTGTGGTGCTCCCTGAACTATCCTGAACTGAAATTTGAATATAACTTCTCTATATACATAATTTTAGAAAACAGTTATATCAGGCACCCTAATTGTAATATGAAGTAGAAACAACAGGAAACTAATTTATTATATAACTCTGTATATCTCAATATAAATGCCTGAGCACACCTTTGTTAGAAAATAGGATGAAATAATCAGTTGCTTGCACTTCAGTGTAGATTGGTGTGTGTGACAGCTACAAATGCAGACTGATCAAGGGATGCGTACTGGTGACTCTACTACCCCGTGTCAGGACATGATTTTTTTGACAAGTTGTGATCAGAACAAAAGACAGGTGTCCCTTAATTTATATTGCATTTCTGGAAAATTCAGTGGATGTTAATGTTATGCAAAAATGGTTTTGTGTTTATAGACACAAAAAACCAGATTTGAGATTGAAGTATTTAAACAGGGTTTTCACATGAGGGAATGTCTTGTACATTCAAAAGTTACGTGGAACAGAAAACAGTTCCTTGTGAAGACTGTCTGGCCCTTGGCCCTCACCCACTAGGGGTCAGGAATGTGCCTCCCCATATTATTGTGACAGCCCAAACCCTCCCTGAGGGCAGA
The DNA here is from genome assembly GCF_028564815.1 of Eubalaena glacialis. Classification (NCBI taxonomy): domain Eukaryota; kingdom Metazoa; phylum Chordata; class Mammalia; order Artiodactyla; family Balaenidae; genus Eubalaena; species Eubalaena glacialis. The sequence goes on along the minus strand of NC_083721.1, from coordinate 127,215,147 downwards.
ACCGTGCTTGCCTAGAACCACTGATTGCAAGTAATAGAAACCAACTCAAGCGGAAAAAGGACATTTATTATAAAGATTCAGGGTGACTCACAGACTCTTAAGGGCAAGAATATGACCAGACCTCCAGAGACTGGTACCAGCAATAAAGAAGCTGTCTGTCCCTACCTCTGTGGTTTTGCTGTGTGTCTGTCAACAGAGACAGTCCTAGCCACGTGTAGAGATGAATTTACATGTTCAAGTTCCTGAGGGAATCTAACGGGGTCCTTGAAGGTCAGTGTCCGTCAGCTGGCTAGGAAGTCAGGGTAATTGCATCGAGCAGCTATTCATTCTAACCTTTCTTCTCAATTGACCTATGATCATCATCGTTTTCTAAATTAGTATTACCCTAGAAATCATTTATGCGGTTGTTTGCTCCTATTCCCTCGTTCTCTTTTAGTGGTCACTTTTATCTTCTATTTGAAATTTCACATCGCTGTTAGAATCATCATTTGTAAGTGGCACACTTTGGGCACCTCGCAGGAGCTGTGTAAGATGCGACTGATCATTAGTGCCTACTCTGTCCCAGATGCTTTGGCAGCTGCCACATGTAGGGGAGGGGGGTGGCTGGATGACTAAGATGCTGTCCTAAAGGAACCTGCAGCTGCAGTGGTACAGCGCATGGAGACCCCTGAGGGTGTTGCTGCGAGTCGCAGGCTCTTACAGAATAAACACGGGTTTTGGAGTAGACAGACCTGTGAAACGGGGCTCATAACATCTTCCCGACAGAGCTGGTGGCAAGCTGCAGTAGACAGCATGTGTAAAGCGCCTAGCACAGTGCTAGCATATGCTAGGCTCAATGTATGCAGCTATTGCTTTAGCGGTCCAGCGGCCTGTGCAAACAGGAGGGAATGATTAATTTTGGACCTCTGGGGAGCGGGGGAGGAGGAGGGAGACAGAGAAGGTAGTATCGGAGCCAGGATGAGGATTTCACTGGGAAGAGAAAGGGAAGGGCGTGAACAGTCATGAAGATGCAGGTTGTGTTTGGAGAGAAGGAGAAGCCCCGAATGGGTAGTGTTTCTGCAGGAACGTTTAGGGAGGAGGTGCTGTGAGCAGGGACTAAGAGCACAAGGTTGGGCCGCGACAGGGGCTGGAGTTCTGCTCGGCCACGTCTTAACTGTGAATGGCTTGGGCCTCAGTTTCCTCATCTGTAAAATAAGGAAAAGGGGGATAATAATAATATGCCTTCTTTGCTGGGTTTTTGTGAGGATTAAAGGAGAAAGGTTGGCACACAGTAAGCGCGCCAACCTTAATGTACATAGCCTCAGAATACAGGGTAGGCCCAGAGGGGAACGGGGGCAGACACAGATTCTGGATGTTTGTCACTCATGGTTGGTCCCTTTATGCGGGTCATTTGGAAATGCGAAGACCTGCCCCAGCCCAGATGTCTCAGGGAATTCTGCTGTCAATACTCTTCATTCAAAGTAGGACCTAGACATCCTTCATTTTTTTTTTCCTGAGCTATTCCCCTTCCTGGGCCAACACCGTTCCCTCTGTCTCACGCATTTCAGCCTGAAGTTGTCTCATCTTTGTGGTGGGGCTTTTCAAACCATTCGGGCATCTGAATAAGTGGCATTACTGGTCATAGGGCCTGCCTGTGGTTGACACTCTCCGAGAATGCAGATCTTGCACTGAAATTCCATCCCAACATCCTGTTGGCTGCAGGGTGAGCTTGCTTTTATCTTGGACTACCTTCTCCTGCTTGAAGATAAGGCTTTTGTAGTTTTTTCCTTTTTTTTTCAAGATACTATACTGTGGTATAGTTCCTGTGTGTAGTTCGAAACTATTAACAACTAAAAGGTAAACTTAAAATTCACGTTCCTACCCGTGTTCCACCTCCCCCCCATTTCTGTGCCCCCATCATCCCCAGGTAACCATTGTGCATCCTTGCAAAATTTTTCTATGCAAAACACAGGCAGCTGCCAATACAGGTTCTTATTTTCCCCTCATTTTTATTTAAAAGCAGCATAATAAACATACTGTTCTGCAGTTTGCTTTTTTTCCCCCCAAATATTCTGAGTATCTGGGAGATCATTCCAGATCCATACAGAGACAGTATCCTTGCTGATGAGCAGGTAAAGCCCTAGCAGGATTGGGCAGAATGTACCCAGAAGGTGAGCAGAGAGCCTTCAGCTGGGAGAGTAGGGAGGATGGTGTGAAGGAGGGAACATCCCCAAAGTGAGGGGACTAGGCAGCCAGCAAGTGACTTGTTCTCCTTGCATGACAGATTTCCATGAACTCCTCAGGCACACTGAGGAATGATTTGTCCCAGGGCAGGAGGGAGAAAGCTTCTCCTTAGGCCCCTGCCAATTACCTCCTAGACGCCACCAGTGCGATGGTTCCTACCCTCTGAGCCCCGCCAGTCACAACCCTCCTCCAGGGGAGGGACCCAGTCAAAAGGGAGGGATCAAGGCAGATGAATGGTCCTTGTGCTTCCCAGAAAGGCGTGGGTCCAGAGGACAGGGCCCCACTCTGCTCGCCCCTTTGTGGATAACCCTGAGGGGCTCCCTCTGCACGCTGACGTGAGCCCGTTCTCGGGGCTTCCACGCACTGGGGGCCAGGCTCGAGGATGTAACCGTTCGCTGTCTAAAGCATTCCAGAGTTGCACGGGCCTCGACTCCCCGTGCTGTTCCTTTTGCTAAGCTGGTAGTAAGGCAAGCGGGTGGCACTCTTGTGTTTCAGGGGTTGTGCAGCATCTGCAGAATGGCCAGCTGCTGAGGGACATCTATCTGAAGAAACACAAACTCCTGCCCAGTGACTGGTCCACAAAGCAGCTTCACTTAGAGACCACTGGCAAAAGCCGGACGCTGCAGAGTGGGCTGGCTCTGCTTTATGGCTTTCTCCCAGATTTTGACTGGAAGAAGATTTATTTCCGGCACCAGCCCAGCGCTCTGTTCTGCTCTGGGAACTGCTATTGCCCGCTGAGGAACCAGTACCTGGAAAAGGAGCAGCGTCGGCAGTACCTGTTGCGTCTGAAAAACAGGCAGCTGGAGAGGACCTACGAGGAGATGGCCAGGATCGTGGACACGCCCACCAAGCAGCTCCGGGCCGCCAACCCCATAGACGCCATGCTCTGCCTCTTCTGCCACAACGTCAGCTTCCCCTGCACCAGGAACGGCTGTGTTAACATGGAGCACTTCAAGGTGATCAAGAGGCATCAGATAGAGGACGAGAGAGAGAGGCAGGAGAAGAAACTGTATCTGGGGTACGCACTCCTGGGCGCCCACCCCATCCTGAACCAGACCGTGGGCCGCATGCGGCGCGCGGCGGAGGGCCGGAAGGAGGAGCTCTTTGCTCTCTCCTCTGCTCACGACGTCACTCTGGCCCCGATTCTCAGTGCCTTGGGCCTTACCGAAGCCAGGTTCCCGAGGTTCGCGGCCAGGTTGATCTTTGAGCTCTGGCAAGACAGGGAGAAGCCCGGCGAGCACTCCGTCCGGATTCTCTACGACGGTGTCGACGTCACGTTCCACACCTCGTTCTGCCAGGATCACCACAGGCGGTCTCCCAAGCCCATGTGCCCCCTCGAAAACTTCGTCCACTTTGTCAAAAAGGACATGTTCGTGGCCCTGGGTAGTGGTAGCACTAATTATTATGATGCGTGTCACAGGGAAGGATCCTAAAAGGTACGTGGTGCGGCACTAACAGAATCTATGCCAGTACAGAGGGATGGGAAAGGTCCGCTTCTAGTTCTTTTGGTTGCTAAGGGTACAAGGTGATTTCTAAAGGCCGGAAATCATGCTTGGGGGCCACATAGATTTAGGGTTGAACAGTGAGTATGTTGCTGTAATTGGGTACGTGAGTTACTTGGTACACAATGGCCAGTTCACAGAGAAAGGAAGGTACTTTATCATAGCCAGACTTTGCTTAGGATGCTAGAATAACACTTCAGTACCCAAAGCTGCCAATCCACATGTGTGTTCTTTTGATCTGCCTTGGTACTGTATGATGGAACCAGCAAACCTCAGCCAAAAGTTTCTTAATCTGGGACAATCTTACCTTGTCCTTGTTCAGTGAACAATTTCCTGAAGTGATTTATCTAAAATAGGGGTAGGCAGACTTTTTCTGTAAAGGGCCAAATAGTAAATATTGTAGACATTGTGGACCAAAAGGCCACACATAGCGTCTGTCACAGCTACTCGATTCTGCTCTTGTAACTTGAAAGCAGCGACAGACAGCGCGTGAATGAATAAGCATGGCTGTGTTCATAGGCCACACAGAACAGGTGGTGGGCCAGGTGTGGCCCGGGGGCTGTAGTTTGCTGACCCCTGTTCTAAAAGCCAGGCTCTACTACAATTGCACTTCCAGCACTTTGCGAGAGAACCAGTTGAATACCCAGAATTATTCAGTGGTGCCTCCAGTAACTTCTGCTAGAAACACAGAATCTGTATCTGTATCCGACATTATAACAAAACTTGAGGGGAAATAAATATTGAATCAAAATGAATCATAGAAAAATTATTAGAATAATACTTGATGTTCATGATGATTATGGTATAAGATAGTTTTGAGTATGTCTTAAATATTTGTCTGCTGTAGTCTATTTGCTGTACATGCTGAAATTTTTGTATTCCATTTAGTATTTTTATAGTCTAGGAAAATATTTTCTAAGACCAGTTTTAGATGTGCTCTGATTCCTATGAAATAATTCAATTTACTGTATCTGCCTGGGGGTTAGAAGGGAGCCAGGAGCTGAATTCAGGCACTTTCTTCCAATAAAACTAATTATGGCTCATTGCCTTCGACAAGCAGTAGAATTGGATCGATTTTTAAACCATTTTCGTGTTTCAAATGGTAAATTCGAATTGATTTTTAAATAAGTTTTTGGAAGAACTTTGTTACTAGATAGTTAAATAATCTTTATAAGGTATTTTATATATTAGAAGCAATTATAATTAAATCTGTGATTTCTGACTAAAATGGTGCTAGTTCTGTGCGAAGAAATATAAAGTGAGATTGCCCCATGTCGCTGGTATTCCAGCCTTTTCTCTGTTTTTTGTCCAGTGTTGCATTTGAATACATCCGTTTCTATTAATAAATTTTTGAAGATTACTCGTACACACAACTCATGGTTTGTACCTGTAAGTCACTCTATTTCCTTTCAGGTTGAGTTCATATGTTTTTTTAATTTATCTTTCTTTTAATAAATAAAAACATTTTAAATTAGAAAGCTCTACAGCAGGGGTCCCCAACCCCCAGGCCACAGACTGTTAGGAGCTGGGCTGCACAGCAGGAGGTGAGCGGCAGGCAGGGGAGCGAAGCTTCATCTGTATTTACAGCCGCTCCCCATCGCTCCCCATCGCTCGCATTACCGCCTGAACCATTCCCCATCCCCCCACCCTGTCCATGGAAAAACTGTCTTCCACGAAACCAGTCCCTGGTGCTAAAAATGTTGGGGACTGCTGCCCTACAGTACACGTGGGTAAGGGAGGGCCAGGCCCCAGCCTAGTGTGGCCAGCCACGGGCCAAGCTGGGCCCTCAGGGGTGACGGGAAGGGACAGCAGTCCTGCACTGGGCCACAGAGGGGCTGCAGCTTCCTTCTCTGACAGCAGCATCAGGGCTCCGTGGCCAAGAGGATGTGTCACAGCTGGTGGCCTTGGACTGGGTGAAAATTTGTCCCCAGAGCTTCTTTTATTGCTGAAAATTGTGTGTTATCATCTCACGAGTATTTAAAGCCTAAGCAGGTTTTTTTTGTTGTTGTTCCCACTCACAATCTATCTGAATCAGAACTGCTAAACACAGCTTGAAGATTTAAAAATAAAGGTGAATCAGAAGATGTTTTAAAAATCAATTCGCAACATCTGTTGGTAAAGGTGGATATTTTGCATAAGAGCCAATATTAAAAGTATAGATAGAGGTTTTGCCTCCCAAGACATTGGGTATGCATGGCATTAAAGTATCCTCCTCAATATCAACTTCTGAGACATTTCATTTCCATAAACAAACACTGAGCACCCAGCTGAGGTTTCCTTTAACAATATGTCTTTTAGATATATTTCTCATTTAGTTGCTTCCCATAACAGTGTATCTTGGAGAGTTCCACATTGAGAGAGGGTGGTGGGGTGGGAGGCGGGGGGGGGAGAGAGAGAGGGAGAAAGGGAGACAGGGAGAGAGAGGGAGGGAGAGAAAGGGAGGGAGAGAGGGAGAGAGAGAGAGGGAGAGAGGGAGAGGGAGAGAGGGAGAGAGAGAGGGAGGGAGAGAGAGGGAGAGGGAGAGAGGGAGAGAGGGAGAGCGAGAGAGGGAGGGAGAGGGAGAGAGGGAGAGAGAGGGAGAGGGAGAGAGGGAGAGGGAGAGAGGGAGAGAGAGAGGGAGGGAGAGGGAGAGAGGGAGAGGGGGAGAGAGAGAGAGAGAGAAGGGGAGAGAGAGAGGGAGAGAAAAGGAAGGAAGAAAGAAAGAAAGGAGGAAAGAAAGAAAAGAAAGAAAGGAAGGAAGAAAGAAAGGAAGAAAGGGAAGGAAGGAGAAAGAAAGGCGGGCAGCTCTTTTATAGCTATAGGCATAATTCATGATTTCATGATACAGATGAGACATTTTTAAATTTTCATTAAAAATGAATGAAATTAAAACGTAACACCAAGGTACTAAAATAGGACTACAGGGCTTTTGAGGTACACAGAACAAAGTAGAGAGACCAGCAATTGTATGTGTTGATTAATATGAGTAGAGTACATATTCTTTCTCTAAATTCACTTAGAAATAGAATTGAAGAACTTAATCCAATATTGCTGTTAAGCCTATTCGAGGGTCTTTGTAGCTATAGCAGAATTAGATGTTTGAAAGATTTGAGTGATTCCTTTTTCTAGAACTCATAGAGACTGACGCGGGATAGGCAGGGATGCTTCCGTTTCTCTGAATCTTTAGAAAGCCTTCTGAACAGATTGAGCAGTCTAAGCGTGTTTAAACACAACATAAGTAGAAAGCAGAAGACAGCTGGGGTTTACGTTGCGGGTCTGGCGTGGATCGGGGCTCGCTCAGAGTTCTGGCCTGGGCACCAGTTAGCTCGCGTTGCTCAAGGCCACTGAACTGAGCGTGGGGTCGTGCCCCTGTATAGTGCCTGCCCAGTGGCCAGCTCAGGGGAGTGGTCAGAGCTTCGGCTTAAGAGGAGCCAGCTGACTTCATCAGAGTGTCTGGTCAGGCTTTCTGGGCCTGTGATGCCCTACTGGCAGCTGAGCGTTGCCTTGATGAGGAGAAGGTGTCCCCAGGACAGCCCCTCCCAGGGCTGCAGAGCCCCTCACGGAGGGGTGGCCTGAGGCCTGGCTTCTGGAGAACTCAGTAGTAAAGGCAATATTTTGGGGGTCCTGCTTCCCTGGGGGGGGCGCCCCACAAGTGTCTCTCTATCAACCTAACCCTCCGAGGGAGGTCCTATTACTCCTAATTCAATGAGGAAACAGGGTGAAGTCACTTTTCAAAGGAAGAGTCAAGGTGCAGAGTCTAACCCAAGTTTACATGACATCAGTGAAGCTTACAGCACATGGACTGTGTCGCACCGTGTCAGAGGCTTTCCTACACTCACTTAATCCTCCCAGTAACCCTACAATATACCATATTTGCTGGCGAGTATCAGTGAGTACTAAAATATAGTGGGATTACAACAGCTATAAATTTAAATCTAAATGGTTAGGAGAATATTCCAACTCTGCCTCTGACCTTCTGTGGTTACAGTTTTTGTTAAGAAAAAACTACTTACATGAATAATTTTACAAACTCATTTTTGCAGTGATGTTATATTATACTCAGCCACTAGGGGGCAGCATCAAATATAATTGTTAGCCTTCGGGACCCAGTCTTCCATTTGTAAAGGAGGTAGGTATTTCGGGAAGTGTTTTAATAGGGTGATCAGCTGTCCTGGTTTGCCTGGGACTGAGGAGTTTCCCAGGATGCGGGACTTTCAGTGCTAAAAGTGGGCAAGTTCCAGGCACACAGGGACAAGTTGGTTACCCTAGTGTTGTATGAGACATGCATTAGGTGGTACTGTCATTTCCACTTTAGAGAAAAAGGGAAGTGTGATGGAGTGACTTCTCTGCAGTTTCACATAGCTAGCTAGTATGCAGCAGAGCTGAGGCTCAAAGCTGTCGTCCATTAACCCAAAGGCCCATGTTCTTAAGCAGAATATGATTACGCATCTCTGAACCATCCAGGACTGTTTGGTCACATGCAACAGAAAACTGTCTACAGTGATTAAGCAAATTAAGCCTTCCAATTTCTCCAGTGGCTCCACCATGTCGTCAGGAACCCAGGCTGCTATCTACATCTTACTGGCCAGAATGGGGTCCCGTAGGCCACTGCCACTGCAGAGAAGTCTAAGAAAGGGAGTATTTTTATTTCGCACATTGCTGTCTCAAGCAAATCAGGCCTTCTTAATAAGGAAGAAGGGGAAGGTGGATACTGGTTAGAGAACCAGCAGTGACTGTCACATTCTCCAAAGCCACCCCTTAGAACTGAAGTGTGGTGGATACTACCCCACCCAGATTCCCCACTTCAGGGATTCTTTCCCCAGTGGCTGGGAGTGTGCAGGCTGGCAGTGCCTCTTTCCCAGGCAGCCACATCCACTGACGGGGCAGGGCAGGGATTGAAAGACCTGGGGACAACCCTGAAGGGCCATCCCAGCTTTGGTGCTCCCCATGGGGTCTGTTGAGGCCTTGTGACTGCACTGCAGCCCATTTCTTCTGCCCCATCCTGCTTCCTTCCCCTCCTTCACAGTGTCGACCCCAAGAACACTCCCCAATAAACTTCCTACATCCACATCTGTCTCAGAGTCTGCTTCCTGGGAACCGGGCTGCAGTGGAAGGCAAGCAAATCCTAGGGACTAAGGCCTCTGCTAGTCTGGGCAGTAAAGCTGGAGTCATTTATTTGAAAGAGACAATGTAGCTATTGATCACAAATTTCTTCTATCACTGCCTGTGAGAGGCTTACCATTTCAATGTGGAAGCTAAGTAAGCACACGTGAAGCAACAGGAGACACAGAGGGCTGTTATAGTAAAACTCACCGTTTATTGAACACATATTAAGGGCTGGACCCTGGGCCAAGCACTCAACTGACAGAGTCTCTGTCTCAGAGTATGAGTAGGCATCTATGATCTCCGTTGTACAGGAAAGGAACAGAGGCTCAGAGGCAGACACCTGCCCAGGACGGCGTAGTCACTAGTGAGTAGCAGACTCAGGCCTGGGCTGGACTACAGAGCCCTCCCAGCTTCCTTAGCTCACCCCTTTCTCTACCCTCACACAAGTGAATAAGTAAAACTGGGAACTTGGGGTGTAGGCAAGAGTTTACCCAACCCCAGGGAATGATCGCTGTTCCAGATGTTCATGTTTCTACCAGTTTCTAATGCAGCATTTCAAAGAAATTAGGATCATCTTATAATGGTTATCTTAGCCTGGGTTCCTTTGAAAAGCAGAGTCTGAGAAAAAAACCTTAAGTGTAGGTATTCAATAGGAAATGTGGTCCCCAGGAGCAAAGGTGAAGGACAGAGAGGAGGAAAAGGGAGGGGAAAGCCAGCGCGAGGACGCACACTGAGCTGACCGTGGTGATAGGCCATCCAGCCGAGGGACCTCCCAGAAGCCTTGTGAAATGCCCCTCCTCACTGGTCACCTGGGGGGAAGGGGGGGACATTTATCCCTCAGCTCTGTCCACAGCTGTGTCTCCCTCGCTTCTGGGTGGAACATGCATGAGTGGGTCCACCTGAGCATCTGAGAAGCCCTCGGGCAGGAAGCAAGAGAAGCAGATGCTGCAGATCAAAGCCTGCAGGGCCTGGTGGTCACACAGCGGCTGGGAAAAGACACGAGGCCGAGAGGATTGGAACTGGAGCAGGCGATGCACAGGGTGAGGACAAGCCAGCGTTCGTTGAGCGCTTTAACATGCCGGGCGCTGTGCTGTGTTTCATAAGCATAACCTTGTTTCATCCTCACAGCAACCCTGTGGCTTAGAAATCATCGTTCTCATCTCTCATTTGTAAGAGGAGGAAAGAAACAGAGAGAAGAGGTCATTTGCCAAAGCCTCACAGGCAGGAAGTGACAGAACCGGGAGTCAAACCAGCCTGACCCCGAGCCCTCGCTCAGGATCACTGTACCATCATATTAAACATTCCTCCCGGAGCCCCACGTGAAGTATGTGCGAGCGCTTACTAGTATGCACTAAATACATACTCAATTTCTGCCATATATGGATTGTACCTTTGTGTCAGTGCAAAACAAATCATGCCACTCCTTGTTAAAAACCCTCCACTGCCTTCTAGAGAAAATCCAAGCTCCCCAAGGTGACTCACCAGGCCCTTCATGGTCTGGCTCCCACTTACCACTTCAGCTTTATTACTTGCAATAGTACATGACTGAAGGGCTTGTCCACAGATGGTAGTTGTGATGTGTTTTTTTGCACACCTGGGAGAGAGAAAAAGGGTCTTTGTATCACCATGTGGGATGTCAGGTTTGCAGTCTCTGAAAGGCACAGTCCTGTCCAGAGCCACCCCCAGCAACTCTCCCTCAGGACCTAGCAACCCCCAGTCCTTCACCCTCCTCCCCTTCCCCACCTGTGTCCCCTTCCCCAGATCCCAGAAAAGGAAAGCACTTTGGAACCACACAGACTGAGTTCAAACCCAGTTCTGTATCACTTCCCAGCTATGAGGGCTCAGGCAAGGTATCTAGTCTCTCTAGGCCTCAGGTTCCTCACCTGTAAACCAGGACGACACCTCCGAGAGAGCGCAGGTAAAGCCCCGCGCACGTGGGTCACCTCCACAATGGCGCCTCCATTACTGCCCCCATTTACGCTTCCTTTTAACTGTGCAGAGTCACCGAAACCAGCTAGAACCAGAATATTGCCCCTGCCCATTTTTTAAGGCCAGGAAGCCCACCTGGAGGCACAGCATCACGCTCTAGGCGTAACTGGGAGATACAAGTCCCTGAGCTCATGCACTTCTCTTTGGGAGAGGAAAGAACTTGAATCTTCTGAGTCCTGCCTTTGTGACAGTGTCGTATTTGGCACCTTATATAAACATCTCAATTACTGCTCAAGGGAAAGGAAGCTCATTGCTCGTCCTTTCCTCATGTTTCTGTCATCATCTATGTCTAACCTCCAGCTTCCTGCTTTAGGTATTAGAGTGGTTGTCCATTGCAGAAGCAGCAGCTGAGCACAGCATTCAGCAAAGGGACGGGAGTCTGGAGGCGTTAGGCCATTGGTCTGGCCCCTCCATGGCCCCTCAAGGCACTGAAGGAGAAGCAGCCCGGGAAGTGACGTGCACCTCGACAGAAGACAGATCCTGCCCTGGGTGGCTGCGCTGGAGGAAGCTGCACCCTTCCCTGCTCCTGGGGCCCACCAGTGAGGCACTCCTCCTCCATCCTCCCTCCTCCCCAGTGCTCAGGAACGGCAAGTCCTTTTCCTGGTGGGCAGCTGGCTGCTTCCTCCCAGCATGGAGCCAAGTGTGTCTTGGCTAGGCACTCCCCACATGAGAAGTCCTTTCAGGAGCCTTTCTTCAGAAGCTGGCCAGAGACGGGGGCTTCCACAAATGGTCAGGGGCACCGTATGCCCGTGAAGGGGCGCCACACCGCCCTCTAGTGGCAACTCCGTCTGCCCCTGTTCTGCAGTTTTCCCTCTTTCCCTGTTCCCCACAGAGATGAGGCCTCTTTCCCAGCAAACTGAAGCTCCCTCTGGTGGCCTAGGGGTCAACTCTTCTCTACACCTGTGTCCACTGTCTTCAAGATGTAAGTAGAGACACACTGTCTCCATACGGTCTCACCCCAACTGCCCTTTTGTCTAACTGATGAACCAGCTGATTAGCAGTCTCATAACTGGCTCCCTGATGGACAGACCATTAAATTGACCTTCTCACTGATGGATCCTGATGGACTACTGTCCATCTGAAAAATTAATCCTAACTGACTGGCTGGTTGGCTGATTAAGTTTCTAAATCACAAATCATTTGATTGACCTACAGTCTAACTGACCTACTAAGCCTAAATAACTCAACACCACCTGATAAGCTTTTTTTTTTTTTTTTAGGCCACACAGCTTGTGGGATCTTAGTTCCCAGACCAGGGATCAAACCCGGGCCCCCTGCAGTGGAAGCACAGAGTCCTAACCACTGGACCGCCAGGGAAGTCCCTACACCTGATAAGCTTGAACTGCCTGCCTGGCTGACTCACCCACTAACCAGCAGAGGACTGGCAAGACTGACAGCCTGGCTCTAACTAGGGCTAACACTTGGATGGGAGGAGTGGCTGCCCCTTCCTCATACCTTGATTCCTCTTCCGGCTTGGGGGCCTACTCGTCTCCCCTCCAGAGCCACCTCAAGACCGCAGAGGGGGCAACCAGGAAACTGACCTTCTGATCTACCTCTAGTGAGGTTCTTAACCAGGGCTCCACAGATGGGTTTCAATTCTGTTTTCCAAATAGTGTGGCTATAAAGATGTGTGCTCTCTCGGAAGAGGGTTCACAGCTTTCACAGGATTCTCAAAAGAATCCAGCATACACAAATATCTTCAGAACTACTGCTCGGGGAAGATCCTCAGCAAATACATTCAGATAGGCAAAGCCCTTACCTAAATTCAAGCCGCATTTCTCTCTCACATCGGGCCAGGGTGGCAAGAAGGTAACTAGGAAGACTGGGAGAGTCATAGCGGACATGGATGTAGTAGGGTGGAAGAATAAAGGCTGAGCTGTGTGTGAATTTTCCAGAGAGAGGCCCAAGGATATCAATGTGTGTCCTTTTGGTTTGTAGGCTACCCTTAGCCCAAGATGCTGGGCACCCTCCGCTCTGGGCAGAGACTCTTTGAGCTGAGACAAAGGATACATTTACTAGGGCCTTTGTCTGGGGTAGGGAGTATGTGTGAGCGTGTGATTACGAGGAACTATGTGGCTGTGTGTATTTACACACCAGTGTGCTCACAAGGGTGGGCATAACAGAGCCGTGTTGCTATGTGCGTGAATATCCTTTGGGTCAGTGTACATCTGAATAGTTTTGTAACTATCTACACATGTGTGCTCACTTGTGGACCCCCTCAAGTCTTTGGGGGAGGTTGAAACATTCTCAGTAAGAATTTCACTGAGTGAGAATATCTACAGACACGCCAGCAGCCCACACCAGAAATCTGGGAATCCTCTACCCCTCCCCCTCCTTGAACCCCCATCATCCCCTCAGTCCACTGTCACCATCGGCTCCCATCACCTCTCCCTGGACTACTATTCGGTCTTCAATGCCCTCCCCTCGCCACCCCTCCGAACCACAGCCACAATGACCTTAAAAAATGAAGTTAGGAGGGCAGCGCGCCCCACCCGAAACCGACAACAGATTTACACTGTCAGGAGATAACGCCCATCTCCTCCGTGTGACTCGAGGGTCCCTGCATGGCCGTAGGCCTGCTCACTGGGAACTCTGCGCTCTCAGGCCCCGGGCTTTAGATGCGTCGCCCCTGGGCCTGGTCCTATGCCACACCCCGAGCTTTGGCCCTTAGGCGCTGCTCCTAACCCTCACATCGCGGAGATTACCACTTGCTGCTGTAACTGCCCAGTTACAATTGGCAACTGTAATTGACAGAGAACACAAGTCTGTCTGTCACGTCCCACCTCGGGACCCCTACCCACAGGACAAAGCCTAAGCCGCCGTAGGTTAGAAGCCCACCACGCACGAGCGCACACGTCTCTCTCCCGCGCCGCGAAACTTTGGAAGCCGGGACGTGCAGACGGAAATGCGCGTGCGCATAAAGACCAGCAGGAACTACGACCCCCCAGAATCCTCCTGACCAACACTCCATTTCCCACAAAGCCTCGCGGGGCCCACCCCGGAACTGCGCTCTGTTCCTGAAAGCGGAAGTTAGGGTGAGTACGGCAGTGGAGTTGGTTTCGGAGGGAGTAGAACGGTGTGAGGTTTTGAGTACTGTCTACCTCCAGGGGTCGTTCGTGAGTCAGAGAAACCGGGACTTCAGAAGGAAAGGAACTGGCGAGATCCCTCAGTGCATTGTTCCGTTCCCTCTGGCGCGCACGATCAGGCCCGCTGCAGCCTTGCACTCTGCCCGCTGCGGCTTTGTCGCCCTCCTGTCGCTGCGTGCTCTCTTCCCACCTCTGGGCGTCTCTGGGGACAGAGGCCGATGGCTAGATGGTCTAAGGTACCCCTTATTCCCAATCCTGCATTGCCGATCTTCCACTGGGAAGAAGTGAAGACCTTGGCCCTAAGGGCATAACCCACAGGGCTCCCCCTGTGGGTCCCACAGCTCTTTTGCTTCTTCCAGCAGTAGCTGCAGGAGTCGAAGCTGTGGGCAGTGGGGACAGGTGTGGACAGTAGCAGGGAGGGTGGAAATTTCTGGTTCCTGACCTGCTGTCCCGGTTCCCAAGAGGATAACTTTCCTGTGGCCCCAGCCTTATGGCTATATAGGGTCCGTCCAGCACATGTCCTTAATTGCTTGGATTCTGGAGAAAGTCAGCCTCCTTCTTCAGACCCTCCAGTCCCAGCCTCATCCCTCAGACGGCAGCAACGCCTGTCTGGGCCGCACTGCCTATTTCACCTTTTCACATTTTCGAAAGTGTCACTGGAGCTAGACTATCTGCTGCCAGGGTGGCACACTCACATGGCTGTTGGCAGGAGACTCAGTTTGTCACCATGTGGACCTTTCCATAGGGCTTTGAGTATCCTCACAACATGGCAGCTAGCTTCCCCCAGAGCAAGTGATCCAGGAGAGAGGGAGCAAGACAGAGGCATTGATGTCTTTTGTGATCTACCCTTGTAAGTCACACTCTGTAATTTCTACCACATTCTATTCATTAGGAGTGAGTCATGTGTAAAGCCCATACTCAAGAAGAGGGAAGTTAATCTCCACCTCCTAAAGGGAGGAGGACCAAAGAATACGTGGACATATTTTAATAGCACTACATTTAGTGAACCAATATTTTCCAAATGCCCAATGCATGATGTTACAAAACCATGATGCATGGGAAAAAAAATCTATTTCAATTGCAAGATAGCCCAACTGGTTTTTAATGTAACAGAGTATGAAAAGTTCATTGATGTAGTGTTAGATTCCACATTGCTACTAAGCTTTAAGAAGCTATCATTTGTTGAGTTTTGGTATAGTATCAAATAAGAATATCCAAAATTATCTGAAAAGGTTATTAAAATACTACCTTCATTTCCAACTACTTATCTCTGTGAGGCCAAATTTTCTTCATATACTTCACCCAAAACAATATTAGAACAGACTGGAATGCAGAAGCAAGTATGAGAATCCAGCTGTCTTCTATTAGGCCAGACAGATTTGCAAAAATGTAAAACAATGCAGCCCTTCTCAGTAATTAATTTTTGTTTTTTTCTTAAAAAGTGAGTGTGTGTGTGTGTTTGCATTAACAAGTATTGGATTTATTATTGTAATTTTTAAATGAATTAAATATTTTAAAATCTTCTCAGTTTCAGTTTCTAATATGGTCATTACTGATAGATATAATCCTTATAAACAGGGGATTTCCCTGGTGGTCCAGTGGTTAAGAATTGCCTTCTGATGCAGAGGGTGCGGGTTTGATCCCTGATCAGGGAGCTAAGATCCCACATGCCTTGCAGCCAAAAACAAAACATAAAACAGAAGGAGTATTGTAACAAATTCAATAAAGACTTCAAAAATGGTCCACATTCATTAAAAAAAAAAAAGATTAAAAAAAAATCTTTAAAAAAAATCCTTATAAACCAAAGCCTTTTGGCATCCTCAATAATTTTTAGAGTGTAAAGGGGCTCTGAGACCAAAAAGTTTGAAAACCACTGTCTAAGCAATCACGATGGTCCTGTCACCCTTGAAATGACATGTTTAAGTATGGGCATGCGGTGCAGTTCTGGCCGATGACATGTGAAGTGAGGTGTAGGCATTGTGTTCAGTTTTCAGTTCAGGGTAGTAAATGGAAACATACATAGGGTCTTCAAAGGGATTGGTAATATTCTGTTTCTTATGCTAGATGATTGATATGTGATATTTATTCACCTTCTTTATCTCTTACATATTAAATTATTTTGTATGTGAAATATTTTATAACAAAAAAATTAAAAGAACACATGTAAGAGAAGATTCCTCTTCCTCTATGTAAGCATTGTGTCTGTTTTGCAGCATATTCATCTGGTATATTGGGCCCAAGTATGCACAGTTGGGCTCTGAAGAATTTTGTGTGTTTCATGGCTCTCTGAGCCTGTATCAACAACATATTTGTGATATTTGACTTGTAACCTGAGAGTCCCCAGACCTCTCGCCACATATGCAATCTCGCCACATACGCAATCTCACCACATTCACAAGGCTGTCAGTTCAAGTTGTACAAAGTCCCTCATAAAAAGACCTT
This sequence comes from Eubalaena glacialis, assembly GCF_028564815.1. Classification (NCBI taxonomy): domain Eukaryota; kingdom Metazoa; phylum Chordata; class Mammalia; order Artiodactyla; family Balaenidae; genus Eubalaena; species Eubalaena glacialis. Next base: position 127,198,820 of record NC_083721.1, on the reverse strand, counting down.
CCCTGCTCTGGTTTAGTCCCTTCTCCCCTAAGGTCAAGCAGGATACCAAGGTCTGTCATGCATCACATCTTTGCCAAGTTCTCTCACCTAAGGCCCTTACAAGAGTAGATATCAACTGGGCTTGCCAGCTCACCAGTTCTGCAAACTACCACACACTGAATCCACTTTAGACCCCTTTTAGAATTTGTATGAGCACCTTCTAAATGGAACCCACAACAGGTACAAAGGCAGGCTCACTACACCGTTGTTGAGTGAGTGGACCCTCTCCCAGTGTGGTCACCCATGTGGTTCCAGCAACCTGCAGTCACACTGAAGGACCTAGAGCTATGAAACCATGGTTTCTGGGTTTCTCCTACCCCTCCTCTTAATGTAACTTTCTCAGAAATTCATGAATCAAGTAGTAAATTAGAGAATTCAACCATCCGATTAGGTTTGAGTGGATACCTGAACGAAATCTAGGCTTGGCTATCATGGGTGAAGGGGGAATGCCTATTGGCCAGGTACAAAACATGTCTGCTACAATTGTCTACATATATATGTATATTTTAAATCTTTCCACAATAAAGTGTATTGCTGTGTGACTAAAAAAGAAAATGAATAAAGGTAATGAATATGAAGGGGAAATAGACAAATAAAACAAAGAAATGCAGCCACATGTTTTTTTTAAAATAAATTTATTTATTTATTTATTTATCTTTGGCTGTTTTGGGTCTTCGTTTCTGTGCGAGGGCTTTCTCCAGTTGCGGAGAGCGGGGGTCACTCTTCATCGCGGTGCGCGGGCCTCTCACTGTCTCGGCCTCTTCCGTTGCGGAGCACAGGCTCCAGACGCGCAGGCTCATTAGTTGTGGCTCACGGGCTTAGTTGCTCCGCGGCATGTGGGATCTTCCCAGACCAGGGCTCGAACCCGTGTCCCCTGTATTGGCAGGCAGATTCTTAACCACTGCGCCACCAGGGAAGCCCTGCAGCCACATTTTGAGGTATTGAGACAGATATGCTTAGAGGAGGCAGACCCATTTGCTGAAACCCAATTTACTGATCAATGCACCCTATTTACTTGCTGCTTTTGCCTGTTTATACAATTTACAGCAATTCATAGTGGATGGAATTTTTAAAACAACCTTTGAACATTTCTAAGGTTTTGGAATACTGGCCAAAATCTAAGTAGGCCAGTATTCCATTATATCTGCATAACAGCATTTTAAGGGCTCTTCAGTCTGTCACAGCCCGGTTAGAAGAGAAGAGATGTCTAGGAGAAAATATTCATGAGACGTATAAAAGATAAAAGCCATAGCCCACATATGTAAATCAATAAGAAAAAGGCAACCTAGTTAAAAAATGGACAAAGAATATAAACAGGCAATTCACAGATTCAGAAATACAGTCGACTGAAATACATTTGGCAAGGTTTTCAACATCAGTAGTAGAAAATACAAGATAAATACAAGGTAAAACAGCAGGAATATGCTTATTTTTACAACATATTATCAGATAGTTAAAAAGAGTAATAGGGTTGGTGAAGGTGTTTCTGACATCAAGAGTTTTCATAGAGTTCAATGTTGATGTGAGTGTAAATTGGTACAGAATTTTTGGTAGGCTATTTGGCTGTAATCAAAACAGTATGGTACTGGCACAAAAACAGAAATATAGATCAATGGAACAGGATAGAAAGCCCAGAAATAAACCCATGCAGCTATGGTCAATTAATATACATCAAAGGAGGCAAGACTATACAGTGGAGGAAAGACAATCTCTTCAATAAATGGTGCTGGGAAAACTGGACAGCTGCATGTAAAAAAATGAAATTAGAACATTCTTTAACACCATACACAAACTCAAAATTGATTAAAGACCCTAATGTAAGACTGGATACTCTAAAACTCTTAGAGGAAAACATAGGCAGAACACTCTGATATAAATTGTAGCAATAACTTTTTTGAGCCCTCTCCTAGAGCAATGGAAATAAAAACAAAAATAAACAAGTGGGACCTGATTAAACTCAAAATCTTTTGCACAGCAAAGGAAACCATAAACAAAATGAAAAGACAACCCACAGAATGGGAGAAAATATTTTCAAATGATGTGACCGACAAGGGATTAGTCTCCAAAATTTACAAACAGCTCATGCGGCTCAATATCAAAAAAAAAACAAACAACCCAATCAAAAAAAGGGCAGAAGACCTAAATAGACATTTCTCCAAAGAAGACATACAGATGGCCAAGAAGCACATGAAAAGATGCTCAACATCACTAATCATTAGAGACATGCAAATCAAAGCTACAGTGGGATATCACCTCACACCAGTCAGAATGGCCATCATCAAAAAATCTATAAACAATAAAGGCTGGAGAGGGTGTGGAGAAAAGGGAACCCTCTTGCACTGTTGGTGGGAATGTAAAGTGGCACAGCCACTGTGGAGAACAGTATGGAGGTTCCTTAAAAAACTAAAAATAGAGCTACCATATGATGCAGCAATCCCATTCCTGGGCATATATCTGGAGAAAAACATGGTTCAAAAGGATACATGCACCCCAGTGTTCGTGGCAGCACTGTTCACAATAGCAGAGACATGGAAGCAACCTAAATGTCCATTGACAGATGAATGGATAAAGAAGATGTAGCACATATATACAATGGAATATTACTCAGCCATTAAAAACAATGAAATAATACTATTTGCAGCAACATGGATGGACCTGGAGACTATCATACTAAGTGAAGTAAGTCAGACAGAGAAAGACAAATATAATATGATATCGCTTACATGTGGAATCTAAAAAAAAAATGATACAAATGAACTTATGAAACAGAAAGAGACTCACAGACTTAGAGAACGAACTTATGGTTACTAGGGGAAAGGGTGGGGGAGAGGGATAGTTAGGGAGTTTGGCATTGACATGTACACACTGCTATGCTTAAAATAGATGACCAACAAGGACCTACTGTATAGCACAGGGAGCTCTGCTCAATATTCTGTAATAACCTAAATGGGAAAAGAATTTGAAAAAGAATAGATACATGTTTATGTATAACTGAATCACTTTGCTGTACACCTGAAACTAACACAACATTGTTAATCAACTATACTCCAGTACAAAATAAAAATTAAAAAAATAAAACAAGAAAACCTTAAAAAAATCACCATTAAAACACTTGTGTTTCCTTTGAGGTAGTAGAGGGAGCTAGGACAGAGTGGGCGAGGCTAGGGAATGACATAGTGGGAGGGACTAAAGGGCTGGAGTGTAAGGGGAGGGATCTGTGGGACTGGGAGTGATTTGGCCAGACTGGGATTGATGGGTGAGGGGGAAAGGGTCGAGGGTTTGGAGGAACCAAAAGGTGCTTGAAAGGACTGGGGGAAGTGAGAACAAATGGCAGTGGGAGGACTGAGATGGATTAGAAACAACTGAAGAAACTTTAGTTTCTTCAGGGGAACGGGTGGAACTGGCAGGGACTAGGAAGGTAAAATGGAAACAACTGGCATTCAGTGAATTGACCCAGAGCCACTGGCAAACAGGACCTGTTTACACTGAGCAAGGCTCCTGTGGAAGAAGGAGGTTTGACGCAAACAGGAAACACTAATTTTCAGAATTCTACCAACTGTGCCTTGCAGAGTTCTTTTACTTCCTCTTGTCTTGGCTCTGTTATTACATTGTAGTTTGCCTCTAAATCAGCTGAGATCTTTGAAGACTCCTTTGTCTGACCGTCAAAGGTGTGACTCTTTCCCACGTGATCCTAGGTACAAAATAGACATTTCAGCTGCCTCTAGTAGAAACTTCCTCTGTCACTTTTTTTAAAATTAATTAATTTATTATTTATTTATTTATTTTATTTTTGGCTGTGTTGGGTCTTCGTTTCTGTGCGAGGGCTTTCTCCAGTTGCGGCGAGTGGGGGCCACTCTTCATCGCGGTGCGCGGGCCTCTCATTATCGCGGCCTCTCTTGTTGCAGAGCACAGGCTCCAGAAGCGCAGGCTCAGTAATTGTGGCTCACGGGCCTAGTTGCTCCGCGGCATGTGGGATCTTCCCAGACCAGGGCTCGAACCCGTGTCCCCTGCATTAGCAGGCAGATTCTCAACCACTGCGCCACCAGGGAAGCCCTCCGTCTGTCACTCTTAAAACTTGGGAAGTTGCTTCAGATCCTGGGAGGGCATGAATGAAGGTTCTCTCTGCAATAGAGTGTAAGTATGCATAAGGATGTGCAGATCTCTTTCTCTTCTCTCTTGGTTTGAGTCATGCATTATTTTAACAAGTAGAGGGCCCTATGGTCACTGGCTTTCTCTGTGGTTCATGCTATTTTCCACACAGTGAATCACAGGGCAACCAAACAGCAAGAATCTTCAGGGGGTGGAGGCATGGGGTTATGGGCTGAATCATATCCTCCCAAATTTCATATGTTAAAACCCTAACACCTGTTGCTTCATAATGTGACTATATTTGGAGATGGGGCCTTTAAAAAGGTGATTAAGTTAAATGAGCCCATTAGAGTGGGTCCTAATCTAATCTGACTGGTTTTATTACATAAGAAGAGTGAATTTGGACACACAAAAGACACAACAGGGATGTGCACACACAGAGCAAAGGACACAGCAAGAAGCTAGCCATCTGGAGGCCTGAGTATAGATGGTCCTGAGCCTAAAGATATGGATAGTGATATGGCCTTGCAAGGCTGAGAGAATGAAAAAAGGGGGAGACAACCTCAGACTAGGGAAAGGATGAGGGAGTAGGTGACAGCTTGTTCCACTAGAAGGTTCTTTGAACCCTGTTATTCCAAAGAAACTAGCCAAACTCAGCAGACTCAAGGTTTTTTTTTTCTTTTTTATTGACGTAAAGTTGAATTACAATGTTGTGTTAATTACTGATGTACAGCAAAGTGACTCAGTTATACATATATACACATTCTTTTTCATATTCTTTTCCATTATGGTTTATCACAGGATATTCAATATAGTTTCCTGTGCTATACAGTAGGACCTTGTTGCTTATCCATCCTATGTATACCAGTTTGCATCTGCTAATCCCAAACTCCCACTGCTACCCTCTCCCACCCACCTCCCCCTTGGCAACCACCCGTCTATTCTCTATGTTCCTGATTTTGTTTCTGTTTCATAGATAGGTTCACATGTGTCATATTTTAGATTCCACATATAAGTGATATCATATAGTATTTTTCTTTCTGACTTACTTCACTTAGTATGATAATCTCTAGTTGCATCCATTTGCTGCAAATGGTATTATTTTGTTCTTTTTGTGGCTGAGTAGTATTCCATTGTATATACGTACCACATCTTCTTTATCCATTCATCTGTTGATGGATATTTAGGTTGTTTCCATGTCTTGGCTATTGTAAACAGTGCTGCAATGAACACTGAGGTGCATGTATCCTTTTGAACCATGTTTTTCTCTGGATATATGCCCAGGAGTGGGATTGCTGGATCATATGGTAATTCTATTTTTAGTTTTCTGAGGAACTTCCATACTGTTTTCCACAGTGGCTGCGCTAACTTACATTCCCACCAACAGTGTAGGAGGGTTCCCTTTTTTCCACACCATCTCCAACATTTGTTATTTGTAGACTTTTTAATGATGGCCATTCTGACTGTTGTGAAGTGGTACCTCATTGTAGTGTTGATTTGCATTTCTCTAATAAGTAGTGATGTTGAGCATATTTTCATGTGCCTCTCGGCCATCTGTATGTCTTCTTTGGAGAAATGTCTATTTAGGTCTTCTGCCCATTTTTTGATTGGTTTGTTTGTTTTTTTGTTGCCGAGTTGTATGAGCTGTTTCTATATTTTGGAAATTAAGCCTTTGTCGGTCGCATCGTTTGCAAATATTTGCTCCCATTCTCGAGTTTCAGCATTGCCTTTTTCTTTGTATAATCCCTACCCAAATTCCAGCCAATTGCTCATTGTGCCTCCAGCAGGCTCCTGAATTTCAAGCTTGTGCTCACTGCTATATCCTCAGCACCATCATCTAGAACAGTGGTACTGAACAAGTATTTGCTGAATGGATCAATAGATGTATGTATGGGTAGATGAGTGTGTGTATGAATCTATCTGGGTCTAAGATGCAGTACCTGCTCCTACTTCCCACAGCAATTTGTGATTCTCTTTGTGGTGGGTCCATTTCTCCTTCCACCTGCCCCCTGATGGCTCTAAAAGCCCTTAGTCATTTGGCTCAAATGCCCTAGCTTTGGAGACCAGCTACTTATTAACTAAACCGTTGCACCACTCGCTCTTATAGCCTTAAATTAATTTGGGTTAATTCTTAACTGTTTCCTTTCTGTTCATGTGTCATTTAATGGTTTGCCTTTATCTGATTTTCCCCAATTTCCTGTGCATTTGTGGTTTTCTACAGGAGCTCTGTACCAGAGGCCTCATGCGGCCACACCAAATGAGTGTGGACACCTAAGGTTTCCAGGAGGGTTCTCCTGCTGCTCTGGGTCTCATCCAATTGGTGTCCATCCAAATATTCCCAGCCAAGGTTATTTATGCTAGAGGAGGAAGAATGCCCGCCCCAGAGCCAGTTCTTGGGGGAAAAGAAGAATTCTTGATATAGCCCGAGCCCCCAAAGAAGAAAGATTTCTCTGCAACAGCTAAAGGTTGGTGACATACTTTTCCTCCAACTCAGTGAAAGCTGTCCATGTTTGCTTTCTTTCCCATGCATTTCATTAGTGTGTTTTGTCCAAACGACCTTTGGAATAAACAAGAAGGAAAAAATTTTAAATCAACAGAACAAGCTTTATGGGGCACTGAGAGTTTATCCATCATTGATTCTCAACATCTAGCATAGTGCCAGACAGGCAGATACTTAATAAATGTTTGATGAAGGAAGGAGAGAAAGATAGGAGGGAAGGAGAGAAAAAGGAAAGGATTGGAGATTGCCATGAATGGAAAGAATGCTAATTTATTATTTAGAAATAATATGGTGATAACATAGTTGTGTTTTCAAAGCTAATTAGTTGCATTATCACTGACACCTTGCATTTTATTGATTTTAGAATCAATAAAACAAATTAAATCACTTTACAAATTGAAGGATGTATTTATAAAGATAAAATAAATAGTAGACAACCAGAATAGCAACAACAAAAAAGTGCTCTTTGGAACTTAAGCATAAACAGCACTGCTCATATTTTAAGATAAATTCAAAACTCTGTAATGTAATAGCCATTTGTTCTGTCTATGCCCAATTCTCCAAAGCAAATTAAAACAGTCAAGGACTTTATTTATGGATAAATGCAAGCCAATCATGGAGGTGAGAGAATTGACTGTAACTGGTCAGTATGGTATTTAGAAAAGGTCAACTAATCAGAAACTAATCAGAAAGGTCAACTAATTTAGAAAAGGTCAACTAATCAGAAACTAATGTGCATTAAATAAATTTACAAATATCTAGACTTCCTGCTGTTGAGAGGGATTAACCACTCAAAAGTATTTTCTTATGTGTCAAGGAAAAACATCTCAGTGCAGAAAAAGAAAAAGCTTATGGAAATTAGCATTTTTTTTTAGTATCAATCTTTCATTTATTTAAGATCATACAGGCTACGAAGTTCACGTCCAGCAAAATAACTCTAAATGACACATACATGGCAAAAGAACACACCACCGTGATGGAGGTAGAAGGAGAATAATTAAGCTATATCGTTTTTATAAAATCAAGATCTCAAAAGGGATTGTTTCTTCAGCAATTCAGATAGTGACGTATATTAAAGTTCTCAATGTTCGGAAAAGTCACTATAATTTTATATCATTTTAATTTGGGGAAAATAAAATATAACATAGGAGAAAAATCTAAAAACATTTCCAAAACGAATTCAGAGAAACGTCCATTCTGATACCAGTCTTGCAAAGATTGTATTAATGAGGCATGTAATTTGTTTTGAAGGATTTACCAGAGTGATTTAGACTATTATGATCAGCACAAATGTATTATAAAAGAAAACTGTTGGTAATGTAGGTAGATGATGACTGGTGACTGCCAAAAAAAAAAGAAAAAAAAATTTACTATCTTAGCTGCTGTGGGGTGTTCCCAAAGTTATAATAAGATGATTCAGGCTTTTGTGTCAATAAATTTCACCTGTGAAACTGATTAGTGCAAGAGTTCAGTGGGTCCCAAACTTCAGTCAGTGATCATTTTTGTCCTGTTTTTTTGCCACTTGTACTGCCATTTAACATGTTGTTTTTCCTTTAAATTAAATTATTTTTTAACTTAAATATATTTAAAAAGAAACTTAGTGGATATTACCACCTAATGTCATCTGTGATAGGCATTCTTTGGAAAACTCTTCAATAACAAAATAATAATAATAATAATTAATAATATTAATAATTTAAGACTATTTCAAAACTAACTCTATGAGATAGAGACATACTGGTAGAGAAGAAATTAGAATCCTTAGAACTCATGGGAAAGAGTTTGGATAAATCATATGCTCGGATTACAGTTTGCTTTTTGTGGCTTTATTTAAGAAGCAAGTTAATGTTTATATGACACTGAACTTCAAAGTCCAGGCAATAAGGAGGAAAACAGAGAGAGAGAGAAAAACAGTTGGCTTGTCACTTCTTGTTTTTCCTCCTGTGGCAAGGCCCCAGGGGGCAGCAGCACACAGACACTGGAGAGAACCAAAGCAGGGGGATGGCGTCTTGTCTTACCAGAGTACAGTACTTTTTAATTAAATTATAAAAATTTATAATGCTAAGATACAAGCGTTGTGTTTCCTGACTCACGTGGCACTTAATTCTTGTTGGAGTTTCACTATGTCTTTAAATAATAATCTTCTTTTCTACAGTCTTGGTGTAAAATTCTTTACCTTACCTCCTTTGTATGATGCAATCTCTGACCATGTTGTGTGTCTTTACTGTGATACTCTTGGTTTATAGATGTGAGTGCTGTTATTGTAACAAAGTAGGACATTTTCTATATAATACAATGAAACAGCATTATTCTTTTCAAGTACTTCCTTTCTGATTCTTCCCTCTTGTGGGGGATTTTCACTTATTCTAGCCTCGTACATAGAAATGTCGAGTCCTGGAAAAGGTCCCTTTAAAGTTGGACTCCATAGTTGACAGGTCTGTGTGTTCCTAAAAGAGTATCTGAAAGACAGGAAAGGAAGCTGAAGAGATTTTCTTCAAATGAAATGCAGGGTGAGATTTCAAGAGCTAACTGTCTTGTCCCTCAAAGACAAGGAACGTAACTCTGCACTCCTTAAGTGTGGGCTGCACAGCATGACTTCCTTCCAAAGAGCACAGTATGGAAGCGGGCAGGGAGTGACTTTACAGCGGAGAGACCTGACAGACACAACCTCAGCTAGGTGACCAAGGTCAGCATCAGCAGTGATAATTCATGTCGATAGCGTGCACCTTGATGTGAGGAGATGAAAATGGCACTTGGCCTCTATGGTCGTCCTCTCCAAAACAAATGACCCCAGTCTAATAACGAGAAAAACATCAGACACACCCAAACTGAAGGAAATTCTATAAATATCTGACCAGTAGTCCTCAAAACTGTCAAGGTCATTAAAAAAAGAAAAAAGTGTGAGAAACTATCACAGCCCAGAGGAGCCTATGGAGACATGACAACTAAATGTAATATGGTATCCTGAATGCTTCCCTAGAACCAAAAAAGGAGATTACCTACAAACTAAGGAAATCTGAATGAAGTATGGCCTCTCGTTAATAATAATGTATCAGTATTTGTTCATTTGTTATGACAAATGTACCACACTAAGGTAAGGCGTTAACAGTAGGGGAAACTTGGGTGTTGGGTACATGGGAATTCTCTCTGCTATCGTATCAACTTTTCTCTAGACCTAAAACTATTCTAAAATAAAAAGTTTATTTAAAAAAAAAAAAAAGCTAACTAACTGCCAGAGAAACCACAGGTTGGAAAACTACTGAGACTCTTCGTGACTTCCAATATTTCCTGAAAACCCAAGAGAAACTTTGTAATCACATCGAGAATTAGGTGCTCGGGGCTTCCCTGGTGGTGCAGTGGTTGAGAATCTGCCTGCCAATGCAGGGGACACGGGTTCGAGCCCTGGTCTGGGAAGATCCCACATGCCGCGGAGCAACTAGGCCCGTGAGCCACAACTACTGAGCCTGCGCGTCTGGAGCCTGTGCTCCGCAACAAGAGAGGCCGCGATAGTGAGAGGCCCGCGCACCGCGATGAAGAGTGGCCCCCGCTTGCTGCAACTGGAGAAAGCCCTCGCACAGAAACGAAGACCCAACACAGCCATAAATAAATAAATAAATAAATAAATTAATTAAAAAAAAAAAAAAAGAATTAGGTGCTGCTTCTGGTGGCTGTTACCCCAAGATTAATGGGGACAGATTCTAGTTGTACAGTCTAGTGCTTGAAGTTACCTCAAGAGGGAGGAGCCAGGAAGAAAGGCAGGGATAAATCATTTAATATACACATTCATTCAGTCATTCATTCACACACACACCCCTGCAATGAAACAGTGACACTCTCTTTCCCAGTCAACTCTCCCAGTCTCCATGGACTTCTCTGTGTCTATCCATCCTTACAGGTGGTGTTTCTCATACACTTTCATGTACCTACTGCCCTACATCTTTCTGTCCTCGGCTTCATCTACCACTTACTTGCCATAATTCTCTCACCTGTAAATAGATCCACGTGTCTAAAACGTCCCCACATGCACAACAGGCAGTGGTGCTCAGTGCTCCTCAAAACTTGCTGAGCCTCTGCTCTTTTAATCCCTCTTTTTGTGAATGATGCCACCAACCCCTCAGCCACCCCGATCAGGAGCTCACCCTGTGCTGAGCTATCCCACAAAGCCCCTCAGCTACCGAATTGTGCAGATTCTACCTCCTAAATGTTTCTCAGAGCTGAGCCCTTCTCTCCAACCTCAGAGCCTTAGCTCGGCTTCTTACCATGTCTCATCCCAGAGACAGCCTCCGTCCCCTAGCCAGACTTCCATCTCCAGCCCATCTACCCCTCACCCTGCCCACACAGGGGTGTCTCTAACACACAGACCTGACCATGCCATTCCCCTGCAGACGCCCTCCAAGATTACCTGTCACCCCTGGAATAAAGGCCAGGTTCGTCAGCCCGGCACACAAGTCCCTTTGTGAATGACAAGCCTCCGCTTGTCATTCTCCCCTCATCTCATGCCATGTTCCCAAACTCACCTTCTGCTTCTACCATATGACTGGGATTCTCTTGCCCAATTTCTTTCCGTGCCCTCCTCCTACTTGGGCTTCAATATCCGACCCAAATTCTCTTTGGCAACGTTCTCTGAGACTTCAAGCCTGAGGCAGGCGCCTTAAGGGCTCCTCCTTAGCGTTCTAAGTACCCCCCTACCAATCCAGTCCCTATTCCCCCCCCCCGACTCCACCCCCACTGTGCATAACTCAGGCATCGAGCTCAGTCATTAATTCAGTAATTGGCTAGTCTAAAGGCTAAAAATACAGCAGTGAACAGAACAGAAAACAGAACAAAAAACCCTGTCTTCTTGGAGTGTTCACTCTTTGCACACTGCCTCTGATTTTCCTTCTCCCTAGGGAGATTTTGAAGGCGAGAACTGCTCTTACATGCATCTTAAATACTTAGCATAGTACGCAGCACATAATTGGTGCTCAAAAAACACAGATGAATAGTCCTTGAATGAAGGCCCGTGATTTTGTTCCTCCCATCCTTCATGCCAACTCAAGGATAGGAGTTAGAGGAATGCCTTCATCGTGCCGCGGAAAAACAACTTGAATGCCTCACTCCATCACTTCCCCAATCCTCCCAATTAGTTCATTTCATTTCCCTTAGAGCAGCAGCAGTTTAGTGGCGCGTCTGCATGTGCTTCTCTGAGGGTGTCCACTTGCCTCTGGAGGGAACAATTCCTACACAATCAGAATATCATAAATGCTGGTTGTTTTTAATTTTAAGAATCAAGCTCTAGATGAAGCACAAACAATTCTATTTCTAGAACAGAACAAAGACGTTATAAACTTTGTTGCCATGGAACCATGATAGTCCGGGGCCCGGAGCTTAGGGATGGGGCGGAAGAGAGCAGAAGTGGAAGGACAGGCAAAGTGGGTTAGTTTCCTCGGCTACAAAACCGGAAGTGCGGAAGTGTCGTGAAGCTGCCTTGCACTGATGTGTCAAGAACTAGAAAATTATCCTTAAACCTCTGTTGCTTCTTTTTATTGGACAGCCTGTGGTACTGTTTGAGACTTTTTTTTTTAAAATTAGGTGCACACTATTATATTTGTAAATTTAGGAAACTAGTTGGATTAGCAAACCAGTGAAGGGATGGCATGCATATTGTGGAAGAGGCATGTATACTGTGTGTGTGGCATGCACAGTCGCCAGGAGGGTGGTTTGTGCTCCCTCCTCGCGGGGACGGGCGTTGGGAGGTGGACGAGCCCAGTGTTGACTGCAGCCGGTGACCTCAGGGAGCTTTGGCCTTCCCATCAGTGCTGAGTCACTGGTTGAACTAAGGCTGACATGCTGTCCTGACTTTAAGGCCACGATGGTGGCCTCCCCTCGGCCCCCAGAGCCTCAGGGACAGACTCCTAGGAATTCAGCACAGGTGCTGGGAAGTCTAGCACAACCTTCCGGAAAGCCTTCCTCCACCCGATGGGGGATGTACGGTGCCGTCCTCCTTCCTCTTTGTCCTCTTTTCTGATGATGTCATTCTCATCCATCCTGTGGAGCTGTTGGACAGAACACAGCCTCTGCACCTGGAGGACCAGGATGAGAGGGGGGCCACGTACCGCCTTGTCCGGGAACGTTGTGCAGGATGCTCAACTCTATACCTCACTTCCCTCCCATCTTCCCCACATCTGTGGATTCTTGATTACGTAGGGGACACAGAGGCAGAGAGAGCTGGCCAGACCAAATGTTTTACCATCAAACTGGGCCTGGTGAGGGAGCATCTTAAACCGTCATCCCCAGGGAAGTTTGTAGCATCAGGGCCCTTCCCTTAGGGCAGACCGAGTGCAGCCTGCACCTTTCCAGGACCCATTCATCACTGTTGCTCATGTCTGCTCCAAGAATGCCTGTGTGTGCATGTCATGAGTGGTTGTTTCACTGTGATGACCTTGGAGAGGTTTCAACATAGGGCTGTTCTCCTCTGAATTCCTTTGGCTGTACGTCGTAAGTTGAGGCTATAAGCTGAGGCTGAGCTGGGAGAGAGTTTGGGTGTTCCCCATTCCTGGATTTGGGCGGAAAGAGGAAGGTCTGAGAAGCACAGATCTAGTGGGAGACTAGACTAGTTCTCACTGGCCGCTGCACAAGTGTCTGGAGATCATGTGTTCTTACTGGAGAGGATTCTTCTGGGAAGGCCTGTGAGTCAAGACCCCTGGAGTCCTCAGCTGGGTGACTTCACATGAGTCACCGCGCTGCTTGATGTCTGATGAATAAGTGGAGATAATGCATTTTGCCTTCACTGATCTCAAGGCGTGTGACCCTTTTGGGGGAGGGTCAGCAGCGGGAAATGTGTCATCGTTTCCCGTTGCTGACCACTCTCTTTCCCTGCAGACCGTGTCAAACGGCACATCTGAGCAGCTCGACGTCTGATTCTTGCTCTTATCTTGTTTTTCTTTTTCCTAATGTTTTTTTCTCCTAAGTTGAATCATTCACGGCTCTTCATGGCCTCTGAAATGAGCTGAATTTTCCTGGCCTTTCATTCGAATTCTGCCTCCTTCCCATTTTCCCATTCCAAACGCCCTGTTCTCCGACCAAATTCATCAGCTAAGCACTCCCTGGACACCTCACAGACATTTCCACCCTTGCCCGCGCCTCTTGTCTGGATGCACCCATCACTCCCACCCCTCAGATTTTACTTTCTCTTCTTATGTAAATACACAGAAACCCTGCCCAAGCCCCACCTGGTCTCTCCTCCCATCTCTGAGCCCGTAGCCCTAAGTGTACTTGTGACACCCTTGTACCGGGCCGGGTTGATGGCTGCTGGCATCTTATCTGCCCTGCCTCCCCTTTGTGCTGGGGACAGGTCTTTCACTTTGCTGTGTTTCCAGAGCATTTCCAGAGCTTGGGGCAGGCTATGGTATGTCTATAATATGTAACGGGTGCTCCTTGATGTTTGCCTGAGATAAGGATGAAACAAGCTGCCGCCCTGAGCACTGCATCTACTGTTTGTTCCCAGGGCCCTTGGGTTCTAGGGGAGCCTGCAGCTGAGAGTAGGGGAGGGGTGCAGAGAGAAGGAACCCAGAGCTAACTAGGCTTATAGCTCTTCTGTATGGAAGTTTCAAGTAACATTAAAAAAAAAAAATCTGTGCTGAAACTTTGAAAACCATTGCATCCCACTGTTATTATTTCCATGGCTCATGTGATAAACAGGAGGAAAAAAATTCATGCCCACCATTGAACAGTGCACCTGTAACACTGAGAAACCATCAGAAAAGGAAGGGTTTGGCTCAAAGAGTGGGCATTTTACACAGAACCAGGAAAAAAAATATGACTTGTAAGAAAGAGACAAATGAACTTGCTGAGACCATCTAAATTCTAGAAGTTTGCATTTTGGGTCACCAGAGGTCACAAGTGATGGAAGCTCTGACGTGAATCATCCACGTGGTTACACCTGTCTCCTCCATGCAGGCCTCTGAGGCCCCCAGGGGTCGGCGTGAAGCCAGGGCCGGTGAAGCCTTGGGTGGATGCGGGAGACAGAACGGAGCAGACCGGTTCAGTGAGAGGGGTGGGCGGCGTGAGGCTCAGCGGAGGAAGGCTGGGGCAGCCACCCACCCGCTTGGTTGCTCAGCTCAGCCTCCCTCAACCCCAACTTCTCTCTGCCGGCCTCTGCTTGTCACCCCCTCCTTGTCCTCGAGGTGGCCACCAGCCCAGAGTCTATGGGTCCTCCTGGCGCCAGAGCCTGTGGCCCTCTGACCCACTGCCCCGCAGGTCACGTTGTAAAAGGGAGACCCTGGGGCTGACTGGGTCCAGCCGGCGCTGAGTGGAGGCGAGGGGTCGCCAGGGCGTCAGGCTGGCCACAGGAGGCCCAACAGGGCAAGCGGCTAACAGACCCTGCGCTGTAGTTTGCAGGGGTTCTGAGCCCACATGTCCATTGTGCGAGCACAGGGGTGTCGCAGGGGGGAATTGCACTGTCAGAATCCATCAACAGCTGTGAGGCTCTTGCTTCCTCCGGAGACTGCAGCCTCGCTTCCTCTCCCCCAGGGTGGACTTTGCAGCGTGGGACAGGGTCTGCTTAACAAGCTCCTCAGCTTTGGCAATAGAGGAAGTCAGAACACAGGAGGCCTTCCTACACAGTGCGGTATCTTACGTACAGGGCAGGGTCTGAAGCCAGCACATAAGATGAAAATACATGTCATCAAAACATCTCTGGAAAATCCTTTAACTCACCCATAAGGTATGGGACCCATACGTCTCTCAGCAAACCCGGCACAGCCGGTTTTTCCTTTAGCACCAGAGCAGACTGTGTTTTTTGGCTGACAACCAGGGGATGTGATTACTGTGCACTCAGGGAGCCATGTGTTATGAAAAAAATCTTTAAATGTTAGATCCATTCTCAGCTAGAGAGTTCCATGGGCAAGTGCATGTTCTCTCTGAGGCATCTCCTCATAGGAACGTGGGGGGAATACCTCACAACCTAACTTCATCCCCCTGTCCTGCCCTTCTCTTCCCCAGCCTCCTCTCCCCTGCCTGCGCCTCCCTCCCTCCTGTCTTTCTTTCTTCCTCCCTCCCTCCCTCCCTCTCTCTCTTTCTCTCTTTCTTTCCTTCTTTCCCTCCCTTTCTCCCTCCCTCCCCCTGCCTCATTTCTTTCTTTCTTTCCTCCAAGGATATATTATGGTTACACTGACCTCAGTTATTTGTTCCTGGGATGGGATGTCGCTGTAAAAGTACAGTACCTCTATTTGTCCCCCATTTTGGTGCTTGTTATCTTTTCTCCACAAGGGGACTAGGTGCTCTCTGAGGCAGGAACAATATCTTGTAGTTTGCAGCATCTCCCCTGTACCTTCCCCAACCCAGGCACCAGCAACCCCGGCCATCTGCACGTACCATGTCCTGCTTAGACGTGCCTTGGTTAACTGGTTGATTCCACCCATGCTTAGTTCCTCTACCTGAGAAGTGAATGTTAACTAAGGAAGGGAAAAGGTACCTTAACACAAAACACGTAGCTGATGTTGAACAATTAGCTAACAATGGAAGGCTCACCCTTCAGGTCATTTCCCTAAAAATGAACAGATGTGCTGGATCAGTGGTCTTCAACTTGGCCATCCGTAAGAATCACTGGAGAGAAAAGATTCTGATTCAGTAGCCTGGGCAGGTCAAGAATCTGCATTTCTGACACCACGGCCGCTGCTGCCATGTCCCCCAGCCCAGTGCTGATGCAGGACCACACCGCACCGTCACGGAAGGGGCTGTGATGGGAGAAACAGCCCCACATACTCACGCATGAACTGAGGATAATACTCTTCCCCAGGGCCTGGTATATAGGTTTGTTGTGAGGACAAAATGGCTTAACATTTGTGAAGCACAATGTAAGTGCCATACAAGTGTTTTTAGGTAACAATAACTTGCAAAATCCCACGCTAGTTGTCTGCCAGTACACTCTACCTCTACACCTCCTAAACAAATGAAATCAACTTCTCAGATGCGGGTGAAATCCTGGGTGGAGACAACTAGGAAACAAAATAAGAAGTGTGAATATTACTCATCATAATTTTCCTTGCCATGGAGCAGGTAAAGGTGTGGTCCACATCTGCTGTCCTAGGCGGCTGGGTTGGAAGAACAGCCCCTACAGACACAGGCCTTCCACGGCTGCCAAAGCCAGCACAGTTATTCTTCCCAGGGCCCAGCTCACCTCCTCAGACGGCCTCCCCACAGAGGTCTCTGCTGACTTCTGTCATATGTTGACGCCACCCCTAGTCTCTGTCAATCACATTACCCCATGCTATTTCATCCTAACAGTCATCACTATTTTAAATGATCTGATTTACGTATATCTGTTTAGTTATGATGTCTTCCCCGCTAGAACGTATGGATAGCTGTCTCATTCTCTGCTATATCCTGCGCCCAGCGCAATGCTTGACACCTAGTAGATGCCCAATTAATATTTATGAATGCATGTACCACAACAGTGTCAGAGAGTAGGAATTGAAGGGGAAAATATAACACATTCGTTCTTTTTTGCCTATCGTTATCTTTCTAGCTCTCATTACTGTGAGCTGGGAGCTGCTTCCCAAGGGCTGGGCATCTGAGGGCAGCCCGTCCTGTATGGGAACACTTAACCACTGGAAAAGGACCCCTGCCAACTTTCCCTGGAAGGCTGTCAGCCCTGGCCTGACTGCAGACCGGTGGGACATTTGTCTTCAGGCCTCAGCTAGGTACAGTGGCACTGGCTGGTGCCTTAGACAACCTTTATTCTCAGAAATAGTCACACGCTCTACATGGAGACATAAAACCCAAGCCATTTGGGCTTCCCAGCCAGAGCAACTGGCAGGCTTTTCAACTTCCTTCCCTAGCCCGTCAGGTATAAAATTTACTGTTTTATATATCCAGATGGATCATGGGCTGGGTATCTCGGTAGCTCAAATCAAAGACAGAAAATTCCTAATGGGGAGTCACAGATGAATTTATAAGTACAACCAATCCAAGCTTCTGTAGTGTCTCTCACCAAGACCGCTGTTGGCATTTGGGCCGGGATCTTACGCTGTGGTGTGGGACTTTCTCACCCACTAGGACATTTAATATCCCTCGTCCCTGGGGAACTAAATGACAATACCCTGGATGTCAAAAAAAGTGCCACCAGGCATTTCCAAACACCCGCTGGGGGTAAGACTGACCCATTTGAGAACTGCTAGTTGGGGAAAGTAAATTGCTTCATTTGACCTTAAATGTGGTATTTTAGCATCAGCTTGTTTGGGAAGTTTTAAAAATTAATTTGTAATTACAGAAGTAATCGTCTCTTTGTAGAAATTTATTTTAGATAAAGCTGAAGTCTCTTTTGACACCTACTTCCAGTTTTAGTCGCCTGCCCACTTCTCTGTGAAAATGAGGGTAATGGTTTCTATCGGTTTCTATGTGCTTCCATACGTATATAGAAACCTGTATACAAGTCTAGTAGAGTGTTGCTGGTGTGTGTTTGCACACACGCATCTCATCTGCAACTTGAGATTTTCACTCGGCAACGTGTGTTGAAGGCCTTTGCGTGTCAGCACACATAGAGATGCCTTCTCCATTGCGACGGCTCGCAGTATTTCACCGTGTTGATGGGCCTCTTAGCAGACAGCAGCAAAGGAAACTGCTTGCTCTGGTCCTGTGACCAGACCACAGGACCAGATGAGACAAAGGCTGAAGTCGTTTTGAATCATTGTCTCCAACCCTGCTGCTGTCCGCAGGACAAAGCAGTGCCTTGACTTGAATTTGGAAGTAGTATCTCTAAGCCTGGCTACTCTGGCTAGTGGATAAGCCCAGCTCTCTGAGTCTCCTGCACTGCAATGGATTCCTTTCCTTCCTCAGCCTCTAATGTACCATTTTCCATCAATAAGTTGTGGTTCTAAGAGAGCAGGTTTGATGATCACCTTTGTCCCTGAACGAAGCAATGCATGAAGAAGGATGTTTATTTTTATGAGTAATTGTAGGTCTATGCAGTGAGTGCCTAATACCAGGCACTTTCATCCCTTATCTCTAAGCTCCACAACATCCTTCACAATAGGTATCACTAGCTCATTTTTACAGATGAGAAAACTGAGACCTAGGGAAGTTAGACAACCGGCCCAAGCTGTTCAGTTGTCGAGTGGAGAGTTGGGGCACAAACCCAGGGCTTGCTCTCAGATGATAAACTGTGATACCAATGATTTACTTATTTAGTCAACAATATTTATTGAATGTCTGTAATGTGCTGGAAATGGTACCCAGCACCAGGAATACAGCAATGAACAAAGCAATAAACAAAGAGGAGATCTTTGCCGTCATAGAGCTTACCTTCTAGTCAGGGAGACGATTAAGAAGTAAACACACAGATACTGTAACTTAGAGGACGTTAAGTACTGTGAATGAATGTAAAGCAGAATAAGGGGACTGTGAGTTGCAAAAGGGGCTTCTTTTTTTTAAGTTTTTTTTTTTTGACGTGGACCACTTTTAAAGTCTTTATTGAATTTGTGACAATATTGCTTCTGTTTTATGTTTTTTGGTTTTTTGGCCGCGAGACATGTGGGATCTTAGCTCCCCAACCAGGGATGGAACCTGCACCCTCTGCCCTGGGAGGCAAAGTCTGAACCACTGGACCGCCAGGGAAGTCCCAGAAGGGGCTTCTTTAGAAAGGGTGTTGGATAAGGCCTCCCTGAGGCGGTGACATTCAAGCAGAGACCTGAACGAAGCGAGCGAGCGAGCCATGCTGCAATCTCAGGTGAACCAGGGAGACCTCAGCCGGTGCAAAGGCCCTGAGGTGGAGCGTGCTGAGTATGTCTAAGGAGCGTATGGACGTCAGCAAGGCTGGACTGGAGGCAGTGAGGCAGGGAGATGTGGAGGTCAGATCAGCGAGAAGACAGGCCCTGATCACTTGAGCTTTCTAGGCCATGGTCAGGACTTTGGACGGATTCCAAGTGTGATAGGAAGTCATTGGAGAGTTTTGAACACGGGAGTAGTATGACATGGCTTAAATTTTTAGAGAATCATCCAGGCTCCTATAGGAAGGAAGATTGAAGGCAGGGTAGAGTAGATTCAAGGACCTCAGTTAGAAGGCCACTGTAGGAATCCCGGGAAGACAAGATAGTGGCTTGGCCCAGAGTGGTAAGCTGGGGAGAGAATAAGAGTGGTCTGATTAAGAGTATGGTTTGAAGGTAGAACTGATAAGGCTTTTTGATGAATTGGATAACCCTTAAGGGGGAAGAAGAGCACTTAAGAATGACTCCTGGGTGTTTGCCTGAGCACCTCATTGGAGATGGTACCATTTACTGAAATGAGAAGGCCTGGTATGGGGCAGGGAGTTAGGGAGCAAATCTGGGGAGGTGTGGAGAATCAAGAGTTCTATTTTTGATGCATTAGCATTGTGATGACTGTTAGACCTGAAGACAGAGGTGTTGAATCAGCAAATGGATACATCAGAAAGAATCCACGTTAGAGATACATTTGGGAGTCATTGATACATTTACAGGTGTGGCGCTTAATGAGTTTACTGGGAATTGAGTAGAACTATTCATCTAGCTGATTACCTACTATGTGTAGCTCACAGTGCTTTGTGCTTGGAATATAGCAGCAAGCAAGACAGACGTGGTAATTACTCTAAGTGACTTGCTTTAAGCCCAGCATGCCACCAGGAATGGTCTTGACCTCTTTTATTGTTAAATTTGTTAAATGTTAGAGTAGAAGCCAGCTTAGAGATGACCAAGTTCAAGCTCCCAAACCGCTCTCCAGGAAACTGAGGCCTGGAGAGGTTAAGTGCTCTGTTAAAATCTGTTGTTTAGAAACCACTTACATTTTAAGGGACTTCCCTGGAGGTCCAGTGGTTAGGACTCCACGCTTCCACTGCAGGGGGTGTGGGTTTGATCCCTGGTCGGGGAACTAAGATCCCACATGCCGCACAGTGCGGCCAATAAAACAAAAAAACAAAAACAAAAAAACAACCCACCGCTTACATTTTAGATTTTTTCCAAAAATGCGTATGTCCAGTCCACATTGTTCGTATTGTTCATTTTTATTTATATTTTCTTATACTCTAAGAAAGAAAGTTGAAGTTGAGTGGAGAGTAAAAAAGATGGTGAAAGACTTTGCCTAAAAGACCTAAGAGGAATTCAATTGAATTCAATAAGGTTTTATTAAATACCTACTGTGCTAGAGACTATGGGTGTAAGGATGATTAAGAAGCATCCAAAGACAGCCCACAGAATAGGGGAAAATATTTGCAAATTATATTTCTGAGAAGGGACTTGTATCTAGAATATGTAAAAACTCTTACAACTTAATACTAAAAAGACAAATAACCCAATTAAAAAACTGGCAAAGGGAAAAAAATGGGCAAATCACAGCATCCAAGACCCCAGTAGTGGGGTCAGACTCCAGTGTAATCTTGTGACCTTCCTCAGAATTCCAGGGGGTTCCATCCAAGGAGCAGGGCAGCAGCATCACTGGGGAGCTTGGGGCTTGGTGTTAAGTCATAAAAGTCAGTGTGGTGGGAGCATCAGGGAGCAGTCACAGGGCCCTTGGAGATTAGATGATGACATGAGGCCAAAACATGGGCTGACCAGGCCGCAAGGCTGGACAACTCCCAGGAGTAGGGGAGGGAAGATGGTGGAAGAGAAGGACTCAGAGCGAAGAGGGCCGAGCGGGTGGATTGCCTCTTCCTTGGTGGCCACAGATGCTGGGAGACGGCACCTAAGACCACAGCATGCTAAGGCTTTTAGTCCACGCATGGTCTTCTGGTCCATACCAGCAGAGGGTGGTAGCCTAGGCCCCCTGCTGGTTGACGATTCCAGGGCAGAGCAGGTTGAAGATCCTGGGGCCACTGCCGAGAAAGAAATGGACTGACATCTTGAGCAACCACAGTGGAGCCAAGGCCAGGCAGATTTCAAAGTATGATTCTCCTTCTGGGAAAAGAATATTCACAAAAGCTCTGCCTCAAACGTGGTGTGACCTTGAGAAGGTTACGTGGCTCAAATTCATGGCAGTTGTCTCCTTTGTCTGTATGCCCCATGGCATGCTCCCTTGTGTGAATTCCATGAATGAGGCCAATGGATTCTCTTGTCAGTGATTCTCAAACATTTCCATCCAAGAACCTCTAACAGTAGAGGAGAGAAAGCTTGGATTCTGGAAACTCTGGCAGAAGTGGCTCTAAATAGTACGTCCAAAGCATAAAATCTGCTTCATGTGTTCCATTTACCTTAGGAACCCGGGTGTACTTTGTATTCTAGTAATAGCAGGACAGGAGACCTTAAACTGTGGTCAACTTTTGGCTACATTTTAGTCAGTTCTGTAATAGTTTTCCCCTGTTGCTGTAAAAATCACCACATACTTGGTGGCTTAAAATACACACTTATTGATAGAGGAGACAAGATGGCAGAGTAGAAGGACGTGAGCTCACCTCTTCTTACGGAAACACCAAAATCACAACTAACTGCTGAACAACCATTGATAAAATACATATTTATTATCTGACAGTTCTGCGTGTCAGAAGTTTGACATGGGTCCCACTGGGCTAAAGTCAAGGTGTCAGCAGGGCTGTGCTTCTTTCTGGGGGCTCCAGGGGAGAACCCTTTTCCCCACCCTCCCCAGCTCTAGAAGCTGGCCCCCTTCCTTGGCTCGTGGCTCTCGTCCTCCATCTTCAAAGCCAGTGATATTGTGTCTGCATGGCCCTTCTTCCATAGTCACGCCCCCCTCTCACTGGCTCTCTGCTTTGAAGGACTCCTGTGATTACATTGTGCTCACCCAGATAATCCAGCATAATCTCCCCCTCTCAAGGTTCATGACCTTAATCACTTCTGCAAAGCCCCTTTTGCCATGTAAAGTGACATGTTCACAGGTTCTAGGGATTAGGACGTGGACATCTTTGGGGGGGAGCCATTATTCTGCCTACCAGAGTTGGTAAGGCCAGAAGCCCTTCTGTCAATCCTAGGGAAGAAATAAAGTGATTTCCCATCTTCCCGAGAAGGTAGCTAGGCCTGGTATATATCTAGACACTTCTTGTCATCAAGGGTCTAGACTTTACTGAGTATTGCCAAGAGTTAGCAACTGCCTCCCCCCGCCCCAGATGTGCTTCTGAGAACTTTTGCAAAAGAAAGTAGCTGGGTAAAACTGTATTTGGGTGGGTTGAAAAGACGAGGCAGCCACTCTGGATAGATGTCTGGTCTGGGAAGAAGCTCTGGTGGTTTCTGTGGGAAAGGGAGATGCAGTGCTCCTAGGAAGGCAGAACATTAAATTAAAAAAAAAAAAAAAAAATATATATATATATATATAGAAAGCTTTGAGAGGGTTGGTCAGAGTCAGTCCTGGGGACACAGGTGTGGAGTGACCACAGAGGTGCCCCCTGGGGATGGAAGGTCCGGGCCTGGACAGCTGATATTGGCCCACCTGTTTTGGGAAGAGGTAAACACTGGCCTGTGGAGGATGCAGGGATGTGAGCATTGAAGAAGGTGGAGTTCTGCTCGGGCTGCCGCTCTTGCGTCCCACAAGATCTAAAGCCAAGCAGACCTCACGGTGCGAGGAGAGAGTCCTCTTTTCCCAGCCCCATCTGCCTGCATGTGCGATTCACGGTGCTTCTGTTCGTTCAACTTTGAGCTTCTTTCGTGTGAACTAATTCTCCTGCCTCATTGTGCAAGGAGAGTATTCTCCCATCTCCCCCTCGGGTTCCATCTCTGAGCTGGCATGCGCTGGCATATTACTTCTCCCTGAACTCAGAAAATCTGTAGAAGGGCGTGGTGTGTGCGTGAGCGTGCGTGCGTGCGTGCGTGTTGGGGGCCAGAGACGTGGGAGGGTGGGATCCCGCCCGGTGGGATCCCGCCCCTCTCCCAGGTGCCCGTCCCCGTGCCTGCCACGCAGTAGCTTTCCAACATTAGTTCCTTCCCCATCCCTCCCTTACCCACTCCCACAGCTTAGCTTCCTCCCCAAGCCCCGATCTTGGTGGCAACTGAAAACACCCCCGTGGAGTTCCCAAAGGCCTCTCAGGGGACAAGATCAGCCGCATGGAGAACTTGTGCTCAGAGCCTATGAGCAGAAGGGAGTGCCTGTCCTCCGCAGGGGCTGGGATGGCAGTTTCTGGCTTACTGAGGCCACTGTGTGGGAAGATATTTCCTGGAACAACCCCCGACTGGCAGCCAGTTCCCTAAATAGTGACTTGATTTTCTTACCAGTGAGAGCAATCACCTCCCAGACTCCTGCCGTTCACCCTTTGACCACGTTCTGCCCAAGGCAGGGGCTCACCTCGGAGGTTCTCAATCTTGTCTGCACGTCAGAATCACAGGGACCTTAAAAATACTGACACCTGGCTTCTCACCCAAGAGACTCTCACTTAACTGGCTTGGCTAAGGCTTCCTGGGATCAGCCGGCAGAGCTAACCAGTTACCAGGAGACTTTCTTTGTGAATAACCTTGAGGCTGGGGTGCGGGTGAGGGTAGCAGCATTGAAATAAACGTTTCCCATTAGCTGGGAAGTTTCTTTGTTAGCTCCTCCCCTTTCATTTATTCTACTCTTTCTCCTTTTCTCCCTTCTACCCATTTTTGTTATAATTACTTAGAATTCATTGTACAGTTGCCTTTTGTTCATCCAAGCTGTTGTTCCATTGCAACAAAGGGGGAGGATGAAGAAAGGCAGCACAGTCTACAGCTTCTTAACGTTTTTATTTCCTCTTGGCTTGAAAGTCTTGCTGAAGGAGCAGAGGGGAGTTGGGGTGAGATGCTCAGACTCAGGGTAAATAGGAAATGAGTCAATGTCCAGTCTGGCCCAGCCTGGTCTGCTCCATGTAGCCAACCATCGACTTTCTAGAAAGCACAGGCCAAGGGCATGTCTCAAACTCTCGGGGTTTCCTTTATGGCGTAGTGCTCAGGTCTGAAGGAGACTAAGGCTCAAGGCTCCTACACATACCCGGTAGATTTCAGAATCTCTGAAAGAAGGCACTGTCTACTGTGAATGTTTTATTCTGCTGTCTGCCAGGAGGAAATTAGTGTGGGAAAACAGCCGGCTCAGCACTTCCACTACTAGCTTTTATAAAGGAAGAATCAAAGAATTATTCTTCATTTTTGTTGCAAAGCCTGGGTTTCAGAATATTATTCTTTCATAGTCTCATGACATTTACCGAAGAAGCTTTTTTTAAAAAATAAATTTATTTATTTATTTATTTTTGGCTGCGTTGGGTCTTTGTTGCTGAGCGTGGGATTTTTCTAGTTGCAGCGAGCGGGGGCCACTCTTCGTTGAGGTGCGCGGGCTTCTCACTGCAGTGGCTTCTTTTGTTGCGGAGCACGGGGTCTAGGCACATGGGCTTCAGTAGTTGTGGCATGCGGGCTCAGCAGTTGTGGCTCACGGGTTCTAGAGCGCAGGCTCAGTAGTTGTGGCACACGGGCTTAGTTGCTCTGCGGCATGTGGGATCTTCCTGGACTAGGGATCGAACCCGTGTCCCCTGCATTGGCAGGTGGATTCTTAACCATTGTGCCACCAGGGAAGCCCCAAGAATCCTAAACTTGGTGGTGCTGGTTTAGAAGTCATACGGTGTGTGCATTCTGTGTGGGTGGGCATTTATGCCATCATGGAAACTGTAGTTGTGCATTTTAGATTATATGCTCCTAGAATTAGGATTAGAGATAAAATGAGAGGAAAGAAATGGTTTCCGTGTCCAAAGGCTGGTTGATATATTTTCTGATTTAAAAAATAAAAGTGTCATTTAATGGGCAATAGTTATTATATTAGCAATAGTTTATGGCTCATTTGAACCTGATCTTAACCCATTAAGATAACCCTGGCTCAACTGGCCAAGACTATGGCTCCAATTTAATCTGAGTGCAAACAGAGCTGCAGAGGTATACACATATATATTTATATTATATACATAGACACGTATATTTAACCTAAGGAATGTCCATACTATGTATAATGCTATGTACATGTTGCTCGGGTCATGGGCCCATTGGTTTCAGATCCATTCCTTACCTTCCCCTGCTCTGCTCTGTGTCTCAGGGGGACTGGCCACTGCGGTTTTTCCAGGCTGCCAGGTCACCTGTGTTCCAGCTGGGCTCAGCCAATGAGAAGCACTGGGCTGGGGGAAGGGAAAGGCCACGGTGTTTCTCTCCCAGGAAGCCTCCGGCCCTTCTATGACATTTCTGACAGTAGCTGTAGCAAGGCTCCAGCTCCTGCCAGGAGGGCTAGCTGTGCTTCCAGCTGACATCAGTGACCCCAGTCGCTGGGCTCTAGTAACAACACCTCCTCTGATTTTCCCTCTGGCCCAAGCTTGGCAGTGACTTCCACGGTCACTAATCTAAACTTCTCAGATTGTCCATCAACTGTGTAACCAATTACCTGCATTAAATTCCCTCTGTTATAAATATGTGTGGTAATTTCTGTTGTTCTGGGTAGACTCTGACTGATAACATATGTCATGGTTAAAAGGTATTTTTAACACAACATTGTAAATCAACTATACTTCAATTTAAAAAAAGTATTTTTCTTTAACGTAAGTTAGCCACTAGCAAATTCTTTAATTAGGGTTGTGGTTACCAATGTATTATTATCTGTAATTATTTGTTTGAAGAGCAGTTCAGAATCTATTGAAGTTATTATTGCCAGTAATAAGCATTTGCCAGTAATAAGCATTTTAAAATGCTTAAATAAATAAATGGTTGTGAATTCTACCATCTTGAGCTTCAAAGCAGTGGCCTAATTTTACTCAGTACATTCATAGGATAAATGTAATGGAAATAGTGCATCATGAGCCCACGAATGATTGTTTTTCAAAATAGAACTACCACTATTTTGTATTTTGCAAAAATAGCTCACATTCATTCTTTTTTTTTTTTAAAGTAATTAATTAATTAATTAATTATTTTTATTTATGGCTGTGTTGGGTCCTCGTTTCTGTGCGAGGGCCTTCTCCAGTTGCGGCAAGTAGGGGCCACTCCTCATCGCGATGCGCGGGACTCTCACCGTCGCGGCCTCTCCCGTTGCGGAGCACAGGCTCCAGACGCGCAGGCTCAGCAATTGTGGCTCACGGGCCCAGTCGCTCCGCGGCACGCGGGATCCTCCCAGACCAGGGCTCGAACCCGTGTCCCCTGCACCGGCAGGCAGACCCTCAACCACTGCGCCACCAGGGAAGCCCCTCACATTCATTCTTGAGCTAATGTACATACTGACTTCCAGCAATAATATCACAGAGGAATGATCTGGTAGTAGTTTCAGTAAAAGAAATACTCATAATAACTACATTGAAACTGGGAAGTAATTTATATCTCCCTCTCTAAGTGATTTATGTTTATCATTACTTGCAATATCTTTCCTGAACCTTTGCCTAAAACCCTCTCTGCTGCTGACTGCAAATTCAGATCGACTGTATCATTCCAGGAGGGGAACGCATTAGTAGACTATCTTCTAAGAGCCCTCAACTATAGCAAGTCACTTTGGCTACCACTTCCTGTCTTCCCTCCCTTCTGCATCTTGCCCAAGTTTTTTTTGTTTGGTTGGTTTTTATAAATTTATTTATTTATTTATATTTTATTTTTGGCTGTGTTGGGTCTTCGTTGCTGTGCACAGGCTTTCTCTAGTTGCAGCGAGCAGGGGCTACTCTCCATTGCGGTGCGTGGGGCTTCTTGTTGCAGTGGCTTCTCTTGTTGCAGAGCATGGGCTCTAGGCGTGCGGGCTTCAGCAGTTATGGCACGCAGGCTCAGTAGTTGTGGCGCACGGGCTTAGTTGCTCTGTGGCGTGTGGGAGATTCCTGGACCAGGGCTTGAACCCTTGTCCCCTGCATTGGCAGACGGATTCTTAACCACTGCACCACCAGGGAAGTCCCTTGCCCAAGTTTAAAGGACCCTACAAGTGAAAGAAACGCATGTAAAAGAGCCAGGATTTCAAACACAGAAAGTGGCACTGTACCTATCAAGAGAGTATATGTATGTCTGCTTAAAGATGGCAGATGAAGCATGCTTGATTTTATCCTCACCAAAAACCCCACTAAAATGATAATAATGACATTTAAAAAGTGATAAATACTCAGTAATGGCAAAGGGACTCTCAGCAGATAAGAGATTTCAAAGAATTTCTGGAGGGTAGATAGTGGATAGAGGAGTGATGGCAGAAGAAAGAGAATAGAGGAAGCTAAACTTATATTATGTGAGTGGGAATTTGAAGGCAGATAGAACAGAGAAGGAAATCTTTTGCAAGACAGAACTTGGGATACTAGGCAATTCATAAACAGCAGCTGTGAGAGTGATGGGGCTGAAACTATGGTGACTGATAAAATGGCACAAAGGAGCAGTCAGCCTCTCACCCCACTTGGCAGCCAGATAGGCCACCCCTGACACATTCCCCCTTCCAATAAAAAACAACAACCTTTTCTTCTCTCTACAAAATGTAATGGCCCCAAAGATAAGACCCTGACATGCTGGGATTTAGGAGTTCCCTAGCTGGGTCTTTGCCAGGTAATTATAGTAAAAGTAATAGACGCAGTAAATAGTCATATAACACTGTAATGAATACATTACATATTAATTCATTTAATGTTCACAACAACTCTAGGAGAAACTGAAGAACAGAGTGGTTAGATAACTTGCCTAAGGTCTCACAGCAAGTAACTGGCAGAGCTAGATCACCACAATGTAAACGCGCAACTAATAAGCCCCATCCATGTGCAAAAAAAAAAGTACCAATTAGCATCTTATTGCCTCATCCTCATGAAGATGTTGTGAAGAAAGGTCACAACATGAAAGCTAGATGGAAATAAACACAGGAGTGACCCAGAGGAAAGAGTAAAGACACGAAACACAAAGGAAGAAAGAAACCTCTAATTAGTGTCCTCAGAGAAATCTGAAAAGATATTTCATCATAAAAGAACAGGATACAATGAATGAAAAAGAAATAATCAGAGAAGTGTAAATAGCCCCTTCAAATTAAAAACTACATTTATATTAAAAAATCAACAGAAGCATTAGAATATAAATTCAAAGAAATCTCCCAGAGAAAGGACAAAGGGATGGAAATCATAAGAGAAAAAAGTCTTAGAGGCTAATCCAGGATGTCCTACATCTGACCAACAGAAGTTGCAGAAAGAAAAATTAGATAATGTGAAATATAAGATGTTTCCCAGAGGTGAAGGACATGAGTCTTCTAGACATATAATCATAAATTTTACACATCAAGGATGTAGAAGAGGTCCTCTATGATGTTTATAATCTGTTCTGAGACCAAAACTAAGTCTTTCGTACTCTCTCAATAGTCTAGAAGTTGAAAATGAGTAACAGGGTCTACATTACTGTGACCGTGAAAATATTGTGTGCCGTTGGGCTAGTAGTCACTCTGATTACATGTCTTTTCCTGTATAGCTTTTTGGTTTTTCCCCCCCTGGAGTTTGTATTTGCCTTTGTGAGAATCTTTGCCATTATTTAATTCTCAAGTCTACCTAATCTCCTTAGTTGATCAGGCTTTCTTTCAAATCCCCTTCTTTGCTCCTGAGACACTCCTATTTGGACAGTTTGCTCTCCAGTCTCCTGCACCAGAATCACTTGGTATCTTCCCTGGATTCAATTGCTTCCTGGACCCCACATCTTGTTCTTTATGGTCTTACTCCCTTGGTTTACTGAAGCAGATCCTCAGGTAACTTCTTTAGAAAGGATGTGTAGGCAATCAGTTTTCTTCCACCTTGTATTCAATTTTCACATTTAATTGATACCTTGGCTAGGAAGAGATTTTTACGTTGAAATCTTTTTCTGGGAATGTTGAAAAATTGCTCCAATGTCTTTTAGCATCCAGTGTTGCTAATGACAGGTCAGATATAATTCAAATTTTTGTTCTGTTGGTAAGCTCACTTCTCTCCTCTACTCTCACCCTCTTAAAATGGGTACATCATGCAATAGCAACATAAGCATATTGTTAAAAGGTATGGAGATGTCTACCAGAAGAAATGTCTTGGAAGGTAAGAAGTGGTTGCCTCTGCAGAGTGGGACTGGGAAAGACAGGAAACCATGGTTTTTATTTTTTTCTTAACAATGTGCATGATTATTTGGACAAAGCTTTAAAAATTACAAGACATGGGTTGCAAAACTATAAAGAAAAGCAGGTGAAAGATGATCACACAAGTCAGAATTGTGTTACCTTTGGGTCAGGGAGAGAGCTGTGCCTAGGACTCAGGAAGGGGATGCTGGGGGCTCCTGCAGAGCTGACCTCACTGCCATTTGACTTGGGGGGCGATTAACCAGTTGCTTGCCTTACACTTATCCTTTATAAGTATAAAGTCTTTGCTTTATATTTACACTTACATGTTTCATGAATTCTTCTGACAAATGAGTCACACTATTTTTTTAAAAGGCATATGAAATACTTTCATTACAAAGGCCAATTTAAATACATAGTCCAAGTCCAATATACAAAACAAAACAATTAGAAAAAATTATAAATAACATCATCTCCCCTTTTTGTTTCTCTCAGATTCAATATTATAAACTGAAAATATTAAGTATTAAGTGTAATCTTCATCTAACAATGTATTATGTTTATCTGAGTTAAGCTGATATTTTCTGAGGGTTTTAAAAATCTCCATGGAAAACAAAGAGAAGATGCAGTTTGAACCTCAGGTTGCTCAAGATTTCAACACAAAGTGAAAGCCTCGTTTTATGAGGTTATATTTCAAGAAGTAGACTTCCAATTCTTTAATTTAGTTCCACATTGACTGCGTACCTGAAACTACCAGGAATTCATATACTCATAAATATTTATGCCAGCCTGATTCTAGGCCTGAGGTACAGACTGGGTCCTTGCCCTCATAGAGCTTACATTCTAGGGGAGCAGGGAAGACAGATATTCAGCAATTTAATAAATCAATGTATAATGTATCAGGTGATAAAGCAAAATAAAGCAGGAAAATGAGCTGGGGAGTGGGCAGGAGGGCTGCTTTTCCCTGTAAGACCGGAATGCAGTGAGGGAGGAGCCATGTGGTTATCTTGGGGAAGGAGAGTCATCCCAGCACCTTGCCTGCTTCTGGGGACACACAAACGTCTATGTTTCTGTCCTCGAGGTGTGTATAGGCTATGAAAGAACCGGGTGATCTTTTGACCTCTCAGAATCCAAATTTCATGGAATCCTAGGATTCAAAGTATGTTGTAGAGTGAAGATATATAGATGAGGAGAAGGTCAGTGGAAGGGCTTCAAGTTGAAAGAAAGATGAGGAAGGAAACAGAAGTGGAAGAAACATTCATCAAGGGATGGCTGGCTAGACTGGCAGAGGGAAGGGATAAAAAAAAATGGCAGAAACAACAGTATCGGTGTGTGAGGGGCCTGGGGAAGAACTTCAAGCCATGCTGTCGTCATAAAGGTCATATCTGTAATCATTACAGGCCCACAGGCCAATGGGCTCAGACATCAAACATGCACAGAGAAGGCTGAGGAAACTTGACCACATAATTGAAGCAGGAACACCCCCAAATAAGACTAAGCTGCCTTCAGTCTTAGTACTGATTTGCAGCCCCCAAAAAAACCCCAAACAATGGAAAAACCTTCCTCCCCACCCAAGAGCCTTGAAAAGTAGCCCAGTGCAGGCCACTGAGGGAGCGCAACACAGCATAACACAGCAAAGCTTCCTCCAAAGAGACAGCCGTCCCTTCCCCCACCCGTCTGCTCACTCACCAGGACTACTCAGACCCTCTCTCCCTTCCACTCCCCACCAAGCTCTCTGTCTCCATCACCCTCACTGTTTCTCTTCCTCCCTCCTTCCTCTCCCTCTTTTACCCAATCCTAATCCTCTCTTCTTTCAGGGAGATCTGATCCCATTCCCCCAAGGGTGATTCCCCCCTTCTCCAGCCTGTTGCATTTTGCATCCCTTACCTTAGCTCAGGCAAACCAAAGACCCTTCCTCCAACCCACACCCCTTAGAAGGAACAGAGAAGGAAGGAATTCTAGAAACTTCTTGTTGAATGTCTTCACTTCTGTTACTAGACAGAAAGCAAGAGTTGACATTGGAACTCATGGAAGAAAGCTGGGAACCAATCACCTACCAATACAAGAGCGATTTCAGTTTTCCAGTGGGTGGGGATGGTGAGGAAAGGAGAGGGGGAAGAAGGAAAGAGAGAACAGTGGCTCTGAGCTACCATCATTCCTGTGCATGTCTGTCTCATTCTTGGAGTCTGCACCTTCCATAGTGCCTTAGTGCATATAAATACCTGGATGAAGGAGTGCATTTGAGTGAATGAGTGAATGAGCAAGGTCACATGGCAAAATCAGACACCGAGTGCAGTGAGGTTGCTCCCAGGTGCCACTTACTCACCTTTAGCTGGGATGGTTTCTCGGGAGCTGTGCTGGACTCCAGCAATTGTCTCCAGGGGCACTCTCTTTATTCCTCCTTCAAGTGTGGTCTTGCAGAACAACATGGTCATCAGCCAACTTCTGCAGTTTCTCATGACCACCTTCTGAAGTTAACACTTGGGCACTTGGTCTTAGGCTAGTTCCCAGATTTCTCCAACCCAGACCCTCCTGATTGGACTTGTTGATTTCCTAAATCAACAATCCCTTTACTCTCCTTTACTAATAGTGCGGATTAAGTCACATCAAGGAATAAACCTCTTTAAAAGTTCTATGCACAACACACACAATGCTTGCGTCTCAAAGTCAACTTTTTTTTTAATACCATAAGCATCACTACAAAAAAATCATTACTAACCCAGAGAACCTCTAACACTTGGCATCTCTCATGGGAGCTGCCTGCTAATCCACCTTAAACTCTGCTTTCATCATGTAATTCTCGTGCTGGAAGCTTAACCACCTCATGTCTGAACTCTGCTGCCCAGAAAGCCATCCACGAACTGGTCCCACCCTCCAGATCGAACTCCCTGTGTTCCCCTGTTACTCCCAACATCACCATCTATCTCACAACCAAGCAGTGAGCATTCTCACCTCTGTCCCTTTTTCAAGTCCCTGGAAACTTCTCCTTCCCTTCCACTTCTCTCTTCCAGCCAACTGAAATCAGGAAACTGGATGGGACAAGGGTTTCCTCCCAGAACGCCTCCTCCAGGGAGACTTCCCTGACTCATCCAGTCCTTGTGGCTCCCTGGGCTCCCTGTGTTTTACCTATCACCTCGGCCCCATTCTGCATTTCATGGCCCATAGTCTTATATCTCCAGTGAGCTGGTGCCTTCTTCCTGGAAGGACCATATCTTTTACTTCTCTGTATCTGCAGAGTGCGTACCACATTGCCTTTTTGTGCAGTGAGTGTTAATTTAAAACTCTGACTCAAAGGAACTAAATCCCTTTGTGTAGGGACTTGCAGTTCATCCAGTTGTCCCCAGCTGTACCTCCTGGGCAGTGGGAGAGTTACTAGTGTCATCAAGATCTAGGTCTAGGCTGGTGTCCCCAATTCCAGACCCCATTTTCATGATTCTTCTCACTCTCTTTTTTTTTTTTGACCGTGCCGCGTGGCATGCGGGATTTTAGTTCCCGACCAGGGATAGAACCCAGGCCCCCTGCGTTGGGAGTGTGGAGTCTTACCCAATGGACCACCAGGGAAGTCCCCTGCATGTTGTTTAGACAAGAGAGAATTTCTAAGAGGTGAAGATTATGATCAGAGGAAGGAGTTAAGGAAGCTCTGGTCAAAATGTAGGAGCCCCTCTCAGTCCAAGGCGAAATTCCATAGATTACATTATAGAGAGAAATGCGGGTGACAGGTGAGAATTGCTCCACCATACCCAGGTACAAAGGATGCTACATTTTTCTATTTCTCTAAAATCAAATTAAACTTGGCTTCAAATTTCTTACTCACCAAGGTTGGGGAAGAGTCCAATATCATGGTTATTGGGTCTCCCTGTCCCTGGCTCCCAGGAAAGAGGGGATATCCTGATTCGTAGGCCATGGTGGGCGCCATGGTTACCACTGCTCCTTCTGCTACCCCATGTGCTGGCCTTTTCTGGCTTGGAGGACCATGCAGAGGCTTCTTGTTGCTATGTTCCTCTTGCCACTGGCCACAGGTATCCATGGAAACCCCCATCCAGGCTCTCAAAGCGGGAGTGTGTGGTGTCCAGCCCCCACTGGCTTTCAGGTAGCCTCTCACCTGAGTTCCTGCAGGGATGGTGGGACACAGACCCTCCTGCCACCCTGGAAACCTGCATCCACTACCTCTACACATGCACACGCACACACACACATACGCACACACACACACACAGAATTCTCCATCTCAGGGACGCCACCAATAAGCCTGGGCCAAATATCCCTCCTTTCAAAACAGCAACTGTTTCCACCATCCTGAAAAATTCTTCTTAATATGACTGGTTTCCAACCAAAGATCTGAGTGAAGGACCTTAACCTGGGACCTAGAAATGTCTCTATTTAAGTCTCCGAAGCACAAAGGACTATTTCTTTTCCCCTGAGGAAGACAGGCCCAGAACTTAAAACTGAAGGCCGAGATGAAAATTACCTTATCATTCTTTTTTACTGATAAGGGCACAACAGTAAAAAGGATAAGGCACCGATTGACTTCTCCGTCACTCTCTGTTTCATGGGTGAACACTGAGCCTGTGGGGTGTGTGTTTGTGTGTGTGCTGGGGTGGGGGTGGTGGTGAGGTGGCTAAAAGCATTAACGCAGGAGATTTGGGCCCCTGATGAAATCTCAAAGGGCAGCTTAGCAGGAGCAGCCAGGAAAGAAACCCAAGCCACGTGTCTGCAGCATTAACTGTAGCAGGTGCCACTGTGTCCTGTGACCATTCGAAATGAGGAAACAGCAATTTGCAAAGATTTCCTGTGCAGCTGTTGGTCTAGGGCTGGTGTGAGCAACAGGGCTGCTAGTATAGTGGCCCGGGGGTCAGGAGGGCCTGAAGACCCCCTGTGCTCCACTCACAGAGCTCTGCAGCCTGGCAGGGGGCTGTGCCTGAGGGGACACCCTTTTCTAACTCATCAAATGTGTTATAGGACTGATATGGCCCTATTTAGGAAGGACAGTGGGATAAAGGAATATACCAGGCTCAGGAAAAGTCTGCGTATTTGGTGGACTGTAAAGATGATAAAACTCTATACTGAGACCCAACCTTATATTGAAGCAGGGAAACCAACAGCAGGGAAATGAAAAGCATCCATACAACTGACCCTTGATCAAGGGAAGCCAGGCAGAAGGAAATCGGGACACAGTAGCTACCCCATCCTCTCCTCCCTCTCTTCCCCAGTCCCTCCCCCACCCTTGCCCCTCCCCATAGAGTCAGTCAGTCGGTTGTGCACCATATTAAGAAGCAGCCAGGTAATATGGCTAATATCAGTTCAGGCAAACAAAGAAGAATTTTAAAATTAAATTCTCACTTAAAGAAATAGAGTAGGGCTTTTTAAGACGATTAATCCTGCCAGGGTTCCTTATTCAGTATTGTAAGCAACCTGAAAATTATCTTTAAAAGTGTACTCAGGGGCTTCCCTGGTGGCGCAGCAGTTAAGAATCCGCCTGCCAATGCAGGAGACACGGGTTCGAGCCCTGGTCCAGGAAGATCCCACATGCCGCGGAGCAACTAAGCCCATGAGCCACAACTACTGAGCCTGCGCTCTAGAGCCTTCGAGCCACAGCTACTGAAGCCCATGCTCCTAGAGATTTCCTTCATTAACCATCAAGAATGGTTTTTTAAGAGTTGATTTGGGAATTATGAATGTAATACCTGTTCGTGGCAGAAAATAATTAGATCCTACGAAATTGCTCTTTAAAAATTATACATATTAAAATATATATGCAACACTGCTATATGTTTGATCTTTTCCCCATATGCTTGACAGTTATGGATAGTCTCAATCTTTTCCATGGTGGTCCATCTGACAAGCAAAAGACCTTCATTGCATTGTCTCCATTTCCCTGATGCTAACGATGTTGAGCATCTTTCATACACTATTTGCCATTTCTATTTTTTCTATGAATCACTTGTTCATATTCTTTGCCCTTTTTAATGTGTTGTTTTTTAGTTAGTACTGATAGTCATCTTTTAATTATTATAACTCTTGAAAGTATCATCTCAGAGTCTGTCATTTGTCCTTTAACTTTGCTTATGGTATCTTTTGCCATCCAGAAGGCTTAGGTTTTTATGGAGAGAAATCCATCATGGACTTTTTTTTTTAATATTTATATATTATTTATTTATTTTTGACTGCGTCGGATCTTAGATGCAGCATGCGGGATCTTCGTGGAGGCATGCAGGATCTTTCGTTGAGGCATGTGAACTTCTCTCTAGTTGTGGCCCGCAGGCTCCAGGGCACATGGGCTCTGAGGTTGTGGCGTGTGGGTTCCAGAGTGCGTGGGCTCCGTAGTTTGTGGCACGCAGGCTCTAGTTGAGGCACGCGAGCTCAGTAGTTGTGGCGCACGGGCTTATTTGCCCTGCAGCATGTGGGATCTTACTTCCCTGAACAGGGATCGAGCCCTTGTCCCCCACATTGTAAGGCGGATTCTTTACCACTGGACCACCAGGGAAGCCCCCATCACTGACTTTCTTCATGGCACCTGGGATTTTGTGATTTATTTAGGAAGGTCTCCTCCATCATAGGATTATAAAAAATATTCTCTTTTATTCTTTTTTTTTTTTTTGGCAAGGGCTTTCTCTAGTTGTGGCAAGTGGGGGCCACTCTTCATCACGGTGCGCGGGCCTCTCACTATCGCGGCCTCTCTTGTTGCGGAGCACAGGCTCCAGACGCGCAGGCTCAGTAGTTGTGGCTCACGGGCCTAGTTGCTCCGCGGCATGTGGGATCCTCCCAGACCAGGGCTCGAACCCGCGTCCCCTACATTGGCAGGCAGACTCTCAACCACTGCGCCACCAGGGAAGCCCTCTTTTATTCTTTTAAAAGACCTTTATAGTCTTTAAAAATGTGTGTATAATCAACCTAGCTTTTACTTATGTGGCATATAACACAGGGGTTCATTAACCACCAGACAATTCATTAACACAGACCATTCGTTAAAAGCACCTAAGCCCATTTTTCCATGCATCCTGGAGAAAAAGGGAAACCAAGCTCTTTCATCCACCTGAGAGACAGTGGTGAACACTCTGGAAGGGAGGAAAGGACGTGTAGCACTAGTCTATGTCTGACAGAGATGGTCCGCTCTCGTGGGAAGACTATC
The DNA here is from genome assembly GCF_028564815.1 of Eubalaena glacialis. NCBI lineage: Eukaryota > Metazoa > Chordata > Mammalia > Artiodactyla > Balaenidae > Eubalaena > Eubalaena glacialis. The sequence goes on along the minus strand of NC_083721.1, from coordinate 127,162,149 downwards.
ATGGCAACCACATAACTTAAACTCTCTGAAATGGTCTTGATTTGCAATATTCTTTCTTCCTGACCCATTGTTACCACCCAACTTTTGATTTGGAAACTGTGGAGCTAATACAGTCAATGAGGTTGTGTGTCCATAAGCCTGTAAAAGGGACAGATAAACACCACATGAAGTATGTCTAATTCTGTGAATTCAGAGGAGCAAGGGACAATTCTGCCTGGGAAGATGAGGGAGAACATTTGAACTGGACCTTGAAGGCAAGTTAAATTTTGAGAGACCCAGGTGGTGAGAGAGGTCATTCTAGGCCAAGGGAACATAGGAGCAAAGGCAGAGAAGCAGAAAAGCATGGGTTGTATTTCTGGAACCACTCATGATCTGTTTGATTGTCTGCCTTATAGGGAAGTAGTGTAAGATTAAGTTAGATGGTAGTTTGAGGCTGGAGGGTGGAAAGCCTTGAATACCAAGGTAATGAGTTTGTGCTTTATTCTCTAGGTAATGGATGATGACTGAAGGTTTTATTTTTTTAAATAGCTTTACTGAGATATAATTTATATACGATACACCTTACCCACTTAAAGTATACAGTTCAATGTTTTTTAGTGTATTCACAAATATGTACAACCATCATCACAGTCAATTTTAGAACATTTTCATCACCTCAGAAAGAAATCTTATACCCTTTGTCTGTCGCCCACTAACCCTCCATTCCCATCCCAGGCCTAAGAAACTACTAATCTATTTTCTGTCCCTATAGATTTCCCTGTTCTGGACATTTCATATGAAAGGAATCGTATAATATGTGGTCTTCTGTGACTAGCTTCTTTTGCTTGGTATAATATTACCAATGATGGTGTAAGCAACAGAATTCTCCAATCAAAGTGGCTCTAGAGAAAATGTTCTAGATGCAGGATGGTGGAAGGGGGTTGGAAGGCCAAGGAGAGCCATTACAAGGCCATAAAAGTAAGTAGCTGTTATGGGGTCATGTGAGTGCTCAATAAGGAAGCTTTGGGCTGCAAGTAAGAAGACACTGAACTATAAATGGCTTAAGTAACAGGGACATATTATCTTACTCACAGGAAATCTGGAGATGGGAGTTTCTAGATTTGATCCATGGCTTACCAGTGTTGCCAAGGACCCACATTCTTCCATCTTTCTCTCTATCATCTTAGTGCAGTGGCTTTTGTGCTCTGACTTTTCTCCTCATTGTTGCAAGATGCCTTGTTGCTCTTTAAGGTATTGCCTCTTCATATAGTTGCTTATAAAATATGCATCTTTGTTTTATAAGAGAGCAAACTTTTTCCCTGTAGCCCACGCAACAGACTTTCCCTCACGGACCACTGGTCAGGACCACAGCATATATCCGTGCCTTAGCTTAGGTCGGCCGAAAATGTGCCTATGTGACATTATCATCTTCTGTGATGGGGGGTGGTCTCTGCCAGCAAGAAGGAAGGGAGATGGAGGTGCTCTTGGGTAGGCAAACAATGATGTTTGCTACAAAGGCCAAAGAAGAGTCAGAATAGACCAGCATCTTTAGTCCAACAAAGGACAGTCTTTCCTGAAGATGGGAGTGACCAGTAGGGTCAAATGACACAATGAGGACAAGAAGGATCAAGGCCAAGAAAAAGGTGATGGAATTGGTTCGTAGCTGGTTACTGGTAACCTTTAATTACTATCTTCCAGTAACAGGAACGAAGAAGATAGTAAATTAGAGTTTTGAGAAGAGAGGCGATAGATGGCAAAAAAGAATGGGACCTTTTAAAGAGAAAGCAGGAGAGAAATCGGGCAACAGGATCAAATGAAAAGTGTTTTTCCAGATGGGAAGATTCCTGTGGATAACAAGATAACTTATTGAGACGCTAATTTGTGGTTTTTGTTCTCACTACCATAGGTCATGATCATGGAGATTTAAATAGTGGAGTAAAATAAATAATTAAAAATATATTTCCAAATTAGGAGTACATTTGTTTAACATTAAAAACAAAAGGGATCTTAGGCAAGACATGAAACACAGAAGCCATAAAGGAAAGTGTTTGACTACATACCGATTTAAATGTGTTGTATATGTAAATATATACAGCACACAAAGTCAAAAGACCAATGATAGAGAAAAGTGCGTATTTGCAACACACAGCTAATATGTGCCTAAAGATACCTATATTAGGTATCAAAGAGCACCTACAAATTGATAAGAAAATGACAAACAAATCAATCGAAAAATAGGCAAAGGATATGGAAAGGCAATTCACAAAAGAGACATACAAATGGTCAATAAACTTACTAAAAGTTATTCAAACTCACCCATAATACTAACCCCTATACAGTGCTCATTATAAGCCAGGCACTTTTCATAGAGCTTTACATCTATTTACTCACGTAATCCTTATAGCAACCCTGTAAGGGGGTACTTTGATTATCTCCATTTGACAGATGTGAAAAGTATCTTAAGACTCTTGATTAAGGAAATACAGCCATTAAGTGTCAATATTTGGGCTTCAGACTCTGTGCTTTTAACCACTATACTTAGAGTCAGGGAAATGGAAATTAAAACAAAAGCAAGATGCCAATTTTTACCCATCAGATTGGTAAAACTTAAAAAGAGTAATAACACACAGTGATGGCAAAGACATGAGAGAATGTTCAGTCTCATATATTGCTGGTAGGAGTATGACTTGCTTCAGCTTTTTTGAGAACCATCTGGAAATATCTATAAAATTAAAAATACACACAAAAAATTTGAGTCAACAATCTCACTTTGGACAATCTATTCCATAGGAATAAAATATGAAAGTATAAGTGCAAGAATATTTATTGCAGCATTACTCTAATGGCAAAACAAACAAATGAACAAAAATATCTGGAAAAAAACCCTCTTTGTCTATCAGAATGATTGAGCAACATATGATTGGCCATACCAAGAGTTAGATCACTCTTTCCCAAACTTGGATCAACCTTATACCATTAAAACATTCGTATTTGAGTTGGCTTCAGAGTTCTCCAGAGGAACAGAACTAAAAGGAGTTATATTATCATATATATAGAGAGAGAGACAGAGAGAGAGAGAGAATTTATTATAAGGAATTGGTCACAGAATTATGGGGGCTGAGAAGTCCCATGTTCCACCATCTGCAAGGTGTAGCCCCAGGAAAGCCAGTGGTACAGTCCTGAGAACCAGGAGAGCCCATAGTATAGGTCTCAGTCCAAGGGCAGGAGAATATCGATGACCCAGCTCAAGCAGAAAGGCAGAGAGAGGCCAAATTCTCCCTGCCTCTGCCTTTGTGTACTATTCAGGCCCTCAACAGATTGTCTGATACTCACCCACACTGGGGAAGGCCATCTGCTTTACTCAGTCTACCAATTCAAATGCTAATGCTAATTTCATCCAGAAACATTCTCACAGACACACCCAGAAATAATGTTTAGTCAGATATCTGGGCACCCTGTGATCCAGTCAAGCTGACACATTAAATTGACCAGTACATGGGAATTTGTTATGAAATGAAGTTTTTATAGCACCATAGTCAATAGAAAACCAATATTACTTGCTGTAACTAGAAAGTATCTATAATAATTAATACGACAACAACAAAAGGATGTTATTCATTTCTAGTTAGATAGCATGGCCTACAGAAGATCTTAATCCTGAGCCAAGCTCTCTACAAAAAAGTGAACTCTCAAGTATCAGAGAGATATTAAAGACACACACCACGTGATACAGAGTCATTTAATGCCTTGTTATAGGCCATCTAATCTCCTTGGAGCCCACAGTACCGAGCATCCCCAACTTCTGTAAACATACAGGAGATCCTTATCTGAAGGATCTGAAGAGAGATTCACAATTTACTAAATTAAAAAAAAAGCAAGTTGTTGACAATTCCAGCTTTTGTACAACAAGCAAAGTTAAAAGAACCCTCTGTATATGGATTGAAGTTTGTCTTGGGGAACACGTGGAGATGTAGAAGAATATCTTTTTTTTTAAGTATGATTATTTATTTATTTTGGCCTCTTGGCATGAGGGACCTTAGTTCCCTGACCAGGGATCGAACCTGTGCCCCCTGCAGTGGAGGCATGGAGTCTTAACCACTGGACCACCAGGGAAGTCCCATGAATATCTTAAGTATTACCACAGGACATTGCCATTTTTGTAAGTCAAAAATGATCTAAAGTTGGCATTTTAATATAGTCCCACCTAATAAAACACTAAGGATGTTAACATTGATTATGTGAAGGAGTGATGGAAAATCTTTTATTACATTGCTTTTAATTATAAGCATGTATTGCTTTTGAATTTTTCTCAATTCTAATAAAAACACTTTAAAAGGAATGAATGAGAGCACTTAGCCTGAGCTGTCAAAAGCTGTGAATAAGCTGCAAGTCTTTGTTTATGTGTCAATTATATCTCAATAAAGCTGGGGTGGGGGGGGAGGGGAGGAAAAAATGCAAGTTCTTGGGAGGGTCACACCATTTCTCTAATCCACCTCAGCACTATTGACATTTGGAGTTGGATAATTCTTTGCTGGGGGTATGGGGGAGCTGTCCTGTGTATTGTAGGGTGTTTAGCAGTATCCCTGGCTTCTACGTATCCCTGACAGTAACATCCCCCCAGCCCCAACCAAAAAACAGCCAAAAATGTCTGCAGACGTTGCCAAATGTCCCCTGGGGGCAGAATGACCCTGGATGAGAACCACTGCTCTAGTCCTCAATTTCTCATCAGTGACGGGAGACCTTGAACCAAGTGCTTTCCACGCTCCCTTGAAGCACGAGCATTCCCTGATGGCATCAACATGGATGGAATCTAGAAATGTGCTTTCCAGAAGCTGTTTTCCTCCAGAGCCACTAGGGGGAGCACTCTGCAATACAAAGGCCAAGACAGAGGCCTGGGGGAACTTGTTTGCCCCTCCTCCTTGGACTTTGCTGTCGGTTCCCAACGCCCCAGCCTTTAATAAATAGCCTTTGATGTTGAGTGATGATAACCCTTAACCACGAGGCATGAAGAGCTATTTGTCTTGTGATTTGTGCCATAAAAGTCGTTGTTTTAGATATGGTGGAAGAGTGCAAAATGTTCTTTACTTTTTCAACATTCTTTGTAAGGCAGTTAGATGAATCATACCACAAAAAAGAAGCTGTGCATCTCCATGAGGAGAGTCTGTGGAACAACGAGGCTAAAAGGTGAAAGATCTAGTTCTCTTCCTGGTCCTGCCACTTCCAGGCTGTGTGATGTTGACCAAGTCTCTTAACCTTTCTGGTTATATATAAGAGAGCTGAGGAGATAGGCTGAGAAGTTACTTACTTAAGGTTAAATACTGAGTTAAATGGTCAAACATGGATTTGGATCTGACCTGTCAACTTCATGGGATAGTTGTGAGAATCAAATGAGATGGAGTAGGTGAAAGAGTTTTGAAAAATAGAAACCACCATGCAAGTTCAGGGTGTGCATTTGCAGATACTGTGGGAGTGAGAAGAGGTGATAGCTAAGAGATAGCCTGGTGGGGGTGGAGGATGGGGGGGAGGGAACTGGGTGAGGGTAGGTCCAAACGGGTTACAGAAGATATTCCTCCATCAAAGTGTTATAAATTACAGGAAAAGGCCTCAATGTCCCCAAATCTTTTACTACTGACAAGACATAAGGTTTCAATCCCCATCAAAATTAACAGGCCACTTGGAGGGGTATTACTTTACGCTCTTATGAGATATTTATACACCTTAATGAAAGTGAAAAATCTATTCCAGGGGACTTCCCTGGTGGCGCAGTGGTTAAGAATCCGCCTGCCAATGCAGGGGACACGGGTTCGAGCCCTGGTCTGGGAAGATCCCACATGCCGCGGAGCAACTAAGCCCGCGTGCCACAGCTACTGAGCCCACGTGCCACAACTACTGAAGCCCGTGCGCCTAGAGCTCCGTGCTCCACAGTGAGAGAAGCCTCCTCAGTGAGAAGCCCCCACACCGCAATAAAGAGTGGCCCCTGCTCCCCGCAACTAGGGAAAGCCCGCACACAGCAACAAAGACCCAATGCAGCCAAAAAATAATTAATTAATTAATTTTTAAAAAATCTACTCCAACACTGATTTTTAAACTTTTTAAAAACCCTGAACCACAGTAAGAAATAGGTTTCACAGAGAGACCCAGCTCACACACGTTATAAAACTGAAACAGAAGTCTTACGTGTAATGCACTTGGAAATTTTCTATTCTGTTTTCTTTTATTCTGTCACTGGAAACCAATGCTCGTTTTGACACAATAGACAGTGGGTCTTGACTTTCAGTTTTAAAAGCATTGTACCAGAAGTTTTCATGGGAGAAGAGGAGGAAACAGGGTCCTGGTGCTGGGTAAGGGAAGAAACAGAGATAGGGCCCCCAAACATGACTCAGGGAGCCTCAGAGATGAACTTTTTACATTTTTCTAGGGGCTGATTCTTTGAGGAGGAAGAAAAAAGAGCAAAAATCCCAAATTCACCTAAATGAGTGAGGATGGGCCACTGAGCAGTAGCCTCCAGGCTCGATTCTCAGAGGTCCTGTTCTAAACCCCACACCATTAACGTAAAGTCTGGATGGGCGTAATCACCACCACAACAAAAAATAAAACCCTACCTTTATTGAGCCCTTCTTATACATCAGACATTGCACTAAGCACTTTATATGAGTGATGGGACAAAAATTAAGCTTGAGTGCTCCCTGATTTTCCTTTCTTCCTGCTCACTAAGAAGAGTTCTGGCTTTGCCTGTTCAGTTTCTTTTCCTGCCCCATCAGAAGAAGAACTGGACAGAAGTAGAGGGACTGGATGAACACTGGTTAGGGCTGGAGAAAAAGCTTTGTAGGGAGCTTGGGAGAAAGAAGGGGAGGCTAAAGCTGTGGGGTATAAAGGGCTTGGCTATGAGGGGAAAAGGCTGTTAAGAAGAATTGCAGGGGGCTCTGTATGATGTTTGAGAAATGCAAGTATTGAATATAAGTTAATTTGAAGTTACTTTTTGATGACTGGGCTGGATTTCTCAGACTATAACATCATCCTGACACTGGCCCAGGTGGGTCATGGTCTTAATAGGGTTACATAAGCACTATCTTATTTAATCCGCATTACAAACCCATGAGGTGGTGTTGTTTTTCGGTTTTGGGGTTTTTTTTTTCAGACTAGAAAAGGAGGCTGGTATAGTCTAAGTAACATTAAACTCATACAGCTAATAAATTTGGAAAAATACTCCCCAAGTTCATCTATAGGTAGAACATGATCTCCGTCAAAATCCCAGCTGGATTTTTTGCAGAAATTGAAAAGATAATCCTGAAAATCATATGGAAATGCAAGGGATCCAGAATTGCCAAAACAACTGTGAAAAAGAATAAAGTTGGGCTTCCCTGGTGGCGCAGTGGTTAAGAATCCGCCTGCCAATGCAGGGTACACGGGTTCGAGCCCTGGTCCGGGAAGATCCCACATGCCGCGGAGCAACTAAGTCCGTGCACCACAACTACTGAGCCTGCACTCTGGAGCCCGCGAGCCAAAACTACTGAGCCCGTGTGCCACAACTACTGAAGCCCGCCTGCCTAGAGCCCATGCTTCGTAACAAGTGAAGCCACCGCAATGAGAAGCCTGCACACCGCAATGAAGAGTAGCCCCCGCTTGCTGCAACTAGAGAAAGCCCGCACACAGCAACAAAGACCCAACGCCGCCAAAAATAAATAAATAAATAAAATTTTTAAAAAAAAAAAGGTTTAAAAAAAAAAAGAATAAAGTTGGTAGACTCATACTTCTGAATTTCCAAACTTTTTGTGAAGCTACAGTAATCAAAACAGTGTGGTGCTGGTGTAAGAAGAGACATCTAGATCAATGGAATAGAATTAAGAGTCCAGAAATAAACTAATATTTGTGGTCAGTTGAAATTTGACAAAGGGGTCAAGACAATTCGTTGGGGGAAAGAATAGACTATATTTAAATAACTTTTAAAATTCTAGATCAGTTTTAGATGTACAGAATTCTTGTGAGAATAGTCTTTTCAACAAATGGTTCTGGAACAACTGGATATCCATGTGCAAAGAATGAATTTGGATCCCTACCTTACATAAAAATTAACTTCAAGTGAATCATAGACCTAAACGTAAGAACTAAAGCTATAAAACTCTTAGAAAACTCAGGTGTAAATCTTTATGACCTTGGGTTAGACAACAGTTTCTCAGATGTGACACCAAAAGCACAAATGATAAAAGAGAAGATAGATAAGTTGGACTTCATCAAAGTTAAAATTTTTTTCTCCTTCAAAGACTACCATAAAGAAAATGAAACACCTACAGACAGGGAGATGTATTTGTAAAACATATAACTGACAAAAGCTTTGTATCCAGAATATATAAAGAACCCCTACAAGTAAAAAATAAAAAGACAAATAATTTAATTAAAAATGAATAAAGGATTTGAATTGTCTAATTCACCAAAGAAGGTATACAAATGGCCAATAAGTTCATGAAAAGATACTCAACATCATTAGTCATTAGGGTAATGCAAATCGAAACCAACATGAGATACTACATCACACCTAGTAGGATGGCTAGAATCTAAAACACGGACAGTAAGATTGTTGGTGAGGATGTGGAGAAATCAGAGTTCTCACACATCACTGATGGGAATGTGAAATGGTACAGCTCTTTGGAAAACAGTTTGACAGTTCTTCAAAATGTTAAACATAGAGTTACCTTATGACCCAGCAATTCCACTCCTTGGTATCCACCCAAGAGACACGAAAACATATGTCCACACAAAAACTTGTACTCAAGTGTTCATGGCAACACTATTTGTAACAGCCAAAAATGAAAACAATGTGTTCATCAGCTGATGTATGGATAAACAAAATGTGCTTATAGCTACACAATGGAATATTATTTAGGCATAAAAAGGAATGAAGTACTGATATACTCTACAACATGGGCAAACCTTAAGAACATTATGCTGAATGAAAGAAGCCAGACACAAAAGGCCACATATTGCATGATTCCATTTATACGAAGTGTCCAGAAGAGGCAAGTCTACAGAGACAGAGAGAAGATTAATGTTTGCCCAGGACTGCGGGGAAGTGGAGGCAGATGAGGAATGACTGCTAGTGGGCACAAGGTTTCTTTTTGGGGTGATAAAAATGTTCTAACATGAGGTTATAGATCACACACTTCTATAAATAGACTAAAATCCATTGACTTGTACACTGTAAGTGGGTTAACTTTAGGGCATATAAATTATACCATAATAATAAATTGTTTTTTAAAAAGTGATTGAGATGAGAAAAATTGGAGGCAGCAAGTACAGACAAGTCTTCTAAGTCTTTGTTGTCGTTTTTTAAATTTCCAGTATACAACTGCATTTGTTGTACCAAAGAGGAGGGTTCTCCAGATGGCGTAGAGGTTAGGGGTGTCGCTGTACTTACATCTCTGTGTCCTCAAATAGATGTTTTGCCCAGTTCTCTGATTTTATCCTCACTGTTAGAATCAACCCCAGAGCATACAATGCAAGGAGCTGCGTCTCACTTTAGCTTATTCGTCATTTCTCCTTCTTTGCTTTATCTTTCTCTTCACATTATCCTGGTCCCACAAGGTAGATTGAAAAAAAATCAGCCTCTGTTCATCTAATTAGAGAAATAAATACCCATGTATATGAAGCAAGCAAGGCCATGGAGCCTTTGGGGAAACAGCAGGGAGGTGACCAGGGGCATTTTCTGCAGAGAGAAAAAAGAATCAACAAGCCTTTGCCAGAAATGCCTGGAACTTAAAGCGCTCTCCTCACCCCAAGGTCAGGCTCTGTGCAGATGTTGACAGTGACCCGGGTTGCTGCTGCCTTGATCCAAAGCATGTGGCTTTCTCTCTTCTGAAACTCACCTCTGCTAATTCCTCCTGCCTGGGGAGTCAGACCCCACAGCACAAGTGAAAGTCCTCAGAGTGGCAACTGGCAGCAGTTCTAGGAACAAAGCAACGACGTCCCCAACGATCAGAGGATTGATTTCCTGAGCCCAGGAGAGGGATCCTGTGACCAGACACCCTGCCCCACAGTGGAAAGGAGAGCCGCGGAATGGCATCATTGAGGAGGCCAGAACCTCTCTGCCCACTGCCACAAGGGGCTGGAAAGTCCTGGCTTTTATCTTCTTCTTGGAATCATGGAAAAGTACAAACCACAGAATCATGAACCATAGGGGGAGAAGGTACCTCCAAGGTCATTCTTAGCCAGGGCCCGGATACCCCCATAAACGGATGTTCTCCCCTTGCCAGCCCTCCTCACCTTGGCTCGAGTACAGCCACTGACGGGACTCTCACTCCATCCCAGAAAGGCAGCTGATTCCTGGTAGGGCAGCGCTCAGGGCAGTGACTGCCGTTGTCAGGTCCAGCTCCATTTCCTGTCACTTCCAGCCCCTCCTGGTGCTTTGAAACCACATGACAGTTCCAGCTCTTTCTCCAAGTCTCGGGGTCTTTGAGAATGCGCTCGTGTCATTCTTCCCCGTTGTCTTCATGTCTGCCGCAGGCTTGTGCCTTTAGCTGCACTCACCCTCCCACCCACACCCCTGAGGCCAGGGGGCAATAAAGATAAGTCTGGGCCTCTGAGCTGCTCTGTCCACTGTGCTCTCAGACCCTGCATCCGCCACGCACCACCAGACCTCCCTAGCTTTGTCTTCTGGTTCTAGCTCCTCACCGCCCCTTGAACCCGACCAGACTTGCCCGCCCCCTGCCCCACCCCCCCGGCCACTCTGAGTATCCAAGCTTCAGACACCGTGTTGACCCATCGAAAGAGCTTGAGGCCTGCTACCCTAAACAGATCATCCCTAATTGCTCCACTATTTCCTCATAGGATTTGGTTTCAAGCCCCATCATTACCCTCATTTCCCCTCACCTGGACAGGCTACTCTTGGTCAATATTCATTCGTTCGCTCAGCCACTCAGCATCATGGTTGAGAACACAGGATTTGAGATCAGATGATGCAGACTCTGCCCCTAACTAGCTATGAGACTTTAGAGAAGTGTCTTCATCTCTCTGAGCACCTCATCTGTAGAACTAGGAATAATAATAGTACCTACCTCATAGCTTTGTCACGATAAAAATAAACGAAATAATCTCTAAAGCACTTAGCACAGAGGCTCCAACATTCACTGCAAGTATTCGATACATGTTCTTCACTATTTTATTTTAAAATGATCATTCACTTATACATCATGTGTTTACTGCTCCCCGCGGCAGGCACTGGGATATAAATACCTCTCTTAAAGAGAGGGGCCCCCTTCAATCCAGGATGTGCAAGCTCACACTGGTACCCAGAGAGCAGAGAGCGGAGGCCCAGGGTCATGGTACGAAGGCAGAGAATAGACACTGAGCACTGCTTGCTGCCCAGGGTGGGTGACAAGGGCACTTGCCACCTTTCCAGATCTCTTGAGTACCACAGCAACTCCCTGGGTAAGGTGGCACCACAGGGAAGCGGGGGGATGCCGGAGGGTGAGGTGAGAAATCCCCAGAGAAATACCCTCCCCTGCTTCTTCTTTGGCAGAAAGCGGCCATGCCTCTGCCATGCAGGAGGGCGATGTCCCCTGGGGAGGCCTTGCTGCATCTGCCTGGGACGGTTCCGGAAGTAGGAAGGGAGGCCGGGGGTGGGGAGGCGGCAGGAATGTTCTGGCCTGCTGCTCGTCCAGGCGAGTGTCCCGAGAGGAGGGCCTCTGGACATCAAAGATTCCTTTTGTCCCCTTCCGAGTGGCAGGGCAGACCGGCCACTGGCGATGACTCAGGCCTGGCCCTGACGTCACCCACGCCCGGCCACTGGCCTCCCTCTGCAGCCAGGAAACTGGCTGGGGAGTGGCACTCGCAGGCTGCAGCAAATCTCAAAATAAGGAGGCAACTGCCTCTCTCCTCCTCCTCCTCTCCATCGCCCCACAGCACACCTTTCTTTTCTTTTCTGCTGCTGCTTTTTTTTTTTGAAGCCTCACGGAAGGTTTTACTTATAGATCAACTTTCAAAATGTAGGAAGTCAGAATGGGTGACATCATCAGAAAGATATGTGGAGCTGATCTCGACAAGAAGTGAAGAACCCAGAGCAAGAAGGCGGTTATAACTCCTGAGTCCAGGGAGTTGGCAGCGTCTGGGTTTCAGAGGAGCCAGCGCCTCCGAGTAAGTGAAGGCCACCCCCAGACCCCCTCACTCAGCACCCTTCACTGTGGGGCGCCATCTTGTTCCCTGACACCTGTGCCTGGCAGGCCCCAGCCCGGAGGGAGGGAATGGGGGCTGCATCTGGGAGACCCTCCGAATACGGCACCAAAGGGATCTCTCTGATCTTTTTCTTCTCCACAGGACCAGACAAGAATGCGTTTCCTCTCGGAAAAAAAAAAAAAAAAAAAAAAATATATATATATATATATATATATATATATATATATACATATACACACACACACACATATATATATATATATCTGTGTGTGTGTGTATCTGTGTATACACACACACACACACACACTAAGGCTGAATTCTGGGGAAAATGGCCTATGTCGTGCCTTCCACCCCGTCACTCCTCTTGTTTTGTTTCCTCTTCCTCCTTCTGCCCTAGTGCTCTGTTTTGGACGGCCAGAATGTTTGTTCAGTTCTGAACTATTTGCTTCCTGGATCTTATACCAAGTAATCAGACACAAAAATAAACCCTGTTCTAGGCAAATACGTGTCCTATGCCGTCAAATGGTATTTTCGCACCTAACCTGTTAAAAGATGGCAGCTCTGGTAAGAAAACGACCACAACCAGCTGCCTTTACCCAGCGTGTTTCTGGTTGCCTGTGGTTGTTCTGGTGTGTACACCTCCACTGTCTCACTGCCCTGTTTACAGAGAGCTTATTTTCATTCCTACGTGTGCCATCGCATCTGGGATGATATTAAACACAAAGACAGATTATAATGTATCTTTGGTGTCTGTTTTAATTTCACCTAAAGAAATCTTAAGTTTTTGCATAGCTTGTAATTTTACAAGCTCTGGAAGTTTCTACCCAAGAGAGTTAAATTTCCGAGAGAAAAGTTTTAACGTGTACATAAGAACTGCAGAGCACACAGACATAGAAATCATACCCAGTTCTCCTGGCTTCCAAAGTCATCTCCTGAGTCATTATCTAGTCTTTGTACGGCTTACTTAGCAGAGAAGAATTGTTCTTTATAAATTCAGTTTTATAATGATGGTGTGGGAGGGTATTTTAAAATGTATCTTATGTTATGAATGCAATAGGGAAGCTTGTTGCTTACTGAAAAAGAGTGACAGATTTCTTTATAAACTGAAAACACCCTTTGGAAATTAACCATGGCACACCAATATATCTGTTTTGTAGGTCTTACATTTTACTTTTTGTTTTATTTTCATATATCAGGTTGTCTTGAAGTGAGGCTCTGCTAAACTACTCTTCTCTGGCTGTAAGAGCTGAATGCTGTGACCATTAATTTGGTGAGTGTCATTTGTCCCTAATGGCTGCTTAAATTTAGTTTACTAAATCTATTCTTTTGCTTTGCAGTAAGGTTTAAGGAAAGGGGAGAAGGCATAGGGACTTCTGCACACAATGATAACAGCTGTATCAAAGAGGGTAATAGGAATAGTTAAGATAGGCTAATTGTTGTAATAGACCGAAAAATGTATAATGACTCAAACATAATAGAAGTTTATTTCTTGGTCTTGTAACAGTAGAGGTTAGTGGGGCAACTCTCTTTCATGCATTCATTCAGAGACATGGGTTGAGAGAGGCTCCACCTTCTAAAGTATGTGGTTTCCAAGGTCACCTGGGATTGTTTCCACTTCCCAGTGGAGGAGGAAAAAAAGAGTGTGAAAAGGTGCACATGGAGATTTTCATGGCCCCTGCCTAGAAGTGGTGCACAACACTTCTACTCATACTCTATTGGCTAAAATGCCAGTCACATGTCCACATCTGACTGCAAAGACGTCTGGGAAATGTAGTCCCTGGGGTGGGGAGCAGCCACTTGCCAGTGACAGCTCAGGAGAGCTTCTGGAGAAAAGAGGTAGTCCTCTCTGGCACAGCATAATAAGGAACTTAGAGATGCTCAAGGATAGGACAGCAGAATGAAGCAGTGGGAGAAATAAACAGTGATCAGATATTTAGAATTCTCTAACAGACACTCTTAGGTAAAGAGTGGGCAAGGAGCAGTGGGTGAGATTTTTCAAGATGCCTCTGTCCATTCTGACCCTAAGCATTTACATGAGCACCATCAGGCCACCAGTGGCCAGTGAACCATGAAGGACATTCTTCTCCCTTTTTTCCCCCCCACAAGGTCCTCTTGGTCTAGGACCATTCTGGCTCAGTTTCCTGGTCCTGGGTCTAGTCATGGTTGTTGGAATTGTCCAACAGAATTCTGTTCCACCAGTGGTCACTAGGAAAGCTCATGGTTTCTTTAACTCATGGTTCTGTCTGCTCTTGGGGGTGTTGGGAAGCTACCCTCCTCCAGATCTTGGCATACTTTTTAATATTGGGAGGTAGTGGAGGGAATTCCTGACAAGATGGGATCTTCAAATCAAGTTATTAGAGAAACATGTAAAAGCAGACTAAAATGGCTCCGGCTGGGGAGATTAATGCTCCCCAAAGGATTTGATATACAATTCTAGCTTTTTCTTTTCAGGAAAAGTTGCAAAACATTTACTGAAATAATGAGTGGTAAGGTTATAAGCCCTGTCTGAAGAACCCTGAACTAATTTGATATTTTATGTAGCCTTTTCACCATTGTTGGTCTTAGTGCAGTATCCCCCTCACTGGTAAATATCAGAAACCACATGGTGGTACCTTTATGATGGTCCCAAGGCATCATAAAGACCTCCAATAAAAATGGACTATACGTGCTCACTTCAACAGCACACACACTATAAAAATGGACTCCAGTCCTTGCCTGAGCTGCCTGGTACCTTCTTCTCTAGTTTTGTTGTCAATATCTGACTAGACAGTCCGGTTTCTGATTATATTTTACCCCTGGACTTGACATTTCTGGCACTCACACCCACACCCTGAAGAATATACATTGTCCATTGTGCGGGAAGGCCAGCTACTGGCTGGTTTAACACAGCTCTCAGGCTCTCATGGAGCCTAACGTCTGGCCTCATCTCCTATTACTGCTGCCTCGCCTCTGCCCAGCCCCCTCACATCTGGAGTGGGCTAAGGAGGAGTGGAATAGAAGAACAAGTTACTTACTGCAAAAGTGCTTCAACCTTTGAAAGTCCATTTTCTTGGTTTGGTGGGTCCCAGAAGTGTCTACTGGGCGGAGAGAGCTGGCTGGGCTAGTGGAGTAAACTAAAAGATAAGACCAGCTTGAACGGGAGAGTACAGTGCCTGTAACAAGGGAGCAGCCAGGAGGAGTAAGTTGAGAACAAGTACCAGGTTTCAAAAGCTGGAGCCAAGTGGGGACGATCTGTTGCTGCATGTACAAGCCTAAAGGATTCTGCCAGGAAGGGCAGGGCCAAAGGCCATGGTCAAGCAGGAAAAGGAGTCAGGGTCCATTCACTGGGGAGACTCATTAGTCATAGCTTGTTAATTTCAACTGCCATGTGATAATGACTCCTCAAAGCACTAAGTATGCAGGAATTGGCAAATGAGTGTGTGTAGAAGGGGTTAGCTGGGGTCAACCTGCTGATTTTTAATGTCTAGCTGCCTAACATGGCAGAGAGAGGAGTGCGGCCGCCAAATCAAAATTTCACTGCCGCCAACACGAACCCTCCACAGGGAATTGGTACAGCACACTGGGTGACACCACGGACCCACCAGCAAGGCAGGGGTAACAAATACACACTTTGTAAATATTTTGATCTTTGACATTTTCAAAAAAGCGTCCAAGTAGACATTATGGGGAAAGTTAGACTTTCTTGAGCTTCCTTAACTTATAATTTTATATTTTATTTTACTTTAAAATTTTTTTTGTTGAAGTATTATTAATTTACAGTGTTGGGTTTGTTTCTGGTGTATAGAAAAGTGATTCAGTTTTATATATATAAATTTTTTTTTTCCGTTCTTAATTCCATATGAGGGATAGAATTCAAATCTCGGGACTCATAGTTTTTTCAGAGCTTAGGTCATCCCTGTTGATTTGTGATACACAGATGTGGTCTGGGCACAACTGGCTGACATAGGCAATGCCTGGACCAGTTGGTTATTTTTAACCCCAGAGGTTTTATACTTTTCATGGCACAGAAGTACAAGCTCCCCTCTTGCTCTGGGTCAGCATTATGAATGTCCTGTTACTCCCTTTGGAGGATTTTGCAATCAGGCCACGTCACAGACACCAAAGCTAAGAATTCACGGTAATGGGGCTTCGTAATTTCTCATGCTGAAATCCCCTGACTTCTTGTCAAGAACGCAGTTGGAAAACACCACACTGAAGACTTCAGGGTTTTGTTTTTAACTCAAGCCTCTGGTTTTCATCAGAAATTTATAGCTTCCTCCTGCTTCCGAAATGGTATTTTTAAAAAATGTAAAACTGAGATTCTGTCAGAATAAGTAAGGAAATATATGTGAAATGGTTTGGGCAACTTAGGAAAATGTGTGGCAACTCAAGTTGTTGATGAAAACAAGTACCATAGTTATGGTCAGCATTGGCGTTTGGCTTTTGATATTGCTATTAATATTGTAAGTATCATATTTATTTATTTATTTATTTTTTGGTCTCTCTAAATTGACTTTCATCTGGAATCCTTAGCACCACTTCCTTTATATATATACATACATATATATATATATAAATTATTTATTTATGTTTGGCTGCGTTGGGTCTTCGTTGCTGAGCGGGGGCTACTCTTCGTTGCGGTGCGTGGGCTTCTCATTGCAGTGGCTTCTCTTGTTGCGGAGCACGGGCTCTAGGCGCGCGGGATTCAGTAGTTGTGGCACGCGGGCTCAGCAACTGTGGCTCACAGGCTCTAGAGCTCAGGCTCAGTAATTGTGGCGCACCGGTTTAGTTGCTCCGTGGCATGTGGGATCTTCCCGGACCAGGGACCAAACCCATGTCCCTGCATTGGCAGGCAGATTCAGATTCTTAACCACTGCACCACCAGGTAAGTCCCCGCACCACTTCCTAACTAGCCAAAGCATGTGGTGTAAAAATTTCAAGGACATTTGAAAAACTTTGACTCTAGGCCAGGAGCCTAACCGCGAAGCTTCTAATCTTATTCAGAGACATTTGACCTGGGACTCACTAAGATCCGTGAGGGGGTAGATTTGAGCCATCTCTCTGCCAAAAAAAGATGCTTCCTGGCATTCGATGGGGCTCCCAGTGCATTGGCCAGAGGAGATTTTGAAAGCACTCCACAGAAGCACTGGCCCTGGGTGGCGTCTCCCAAGCCGGAATAGAGCCCATCATCTGTCCAGAAGCCCCTAAGCAGAGTGCAGTCTCTCTGCTTGGTGTTCTGGGTAGGGGCTGGGGGGATTACACACAGAGGCAACAAGCATGAGATCAACCCAAGAGCAGTAAAGATGTTGTGGAAACTGTGAATTCCCTTCCACATTCCAGTTCCTATAGTCTGTTATCTTCAAATGCAGCAGGAAAGTAGTATCTAGTGAAAAGGACTTTCTCATTGACCCAAATTCCTTGGCATCGACTATATCAAGGTACTTTGCAAAAGAGAATGTAGCTTAAAATTCACCCCAGCACCGGACTCAGTCTATCTGTCTTCCAAGTCCTCTTGCAGCAGCGAGGCCATGGCTGGGCTGGGCTCCTAAGAGGCCACTCTTCCCTCTCTTTTCACTCTACATGAGGCAAATTCCTTTTCTTTACTTTTAAAAAATTTGTAAAAAGAGCCATAACTAGTCACTATACAAAATCTAAATCTGGGAAATACAGAAAAATATCAAGAAGAAACAATCTCTAGTAATCCAACAACCAAGCAACAATTCAATATTAACATGTCAATGTATTTCTTTTCAATTTTTCATATATATTCTTTTCTTCTTTTAAACATTACTGAAATGGTATTTTATATGCTTTTTTTCACCCCACTTAACGTTATGGTGTAAACATTTTTTCAAGTCACTAAATGATTTTGAAAATTTGATTTTTAGTTGCTATGTTTCCATTGCATGGATATATCTTAATTTATCCATTCTTTTTTTATGTACATTTTCATTGCCTCTAGTGTTCCGCTATTATAAACACAAAAACATTCTTGTAGATAAATCTTGGTGGACACCTTAGGCAAAATTCCTAGAATTGAATCAGTAGGTCAAACGACCTATTTTTAAAGTTCCTAATGCATATTGATAAATTGGCCTCTAAAAAATTACCAATGTCTATTTCAAAACCTAAGTCCCCTTCAGTTTCTCATGTTAAAATGCATGCTCCTAGGCCCCAGTGGCATCAAAAGTTCTGAGGAGGGGGCCTAGGAATATGCATTTTAATATACCCTCCCAATCCTTATGCACAGTAAGGCCTGAGAACTATTGTTAATGCTGCATTCAATTCAATAAACATTCATTTTCAGCAACACTTATTAGACAGAAAATAGTTAACCCTAAGCTAATATATCTAAACCAGAATTTAACTTAAAGGCTCTTTTTGGCTTCTGAATTTTAACTTTAATTTCTCCTTAATCGTGGTTTGGTATAGTTGAAAGATTATCAGCTAGGGAGTTAGGAAACCTTATCGTAAATATGAGGTAACTGAGCGTCAGAATGGTTAATTTACTCACTTATGGTTGTTACCCAAAGATTTAGTGGCAAAGGTAGAACTAGAACTTGAATAAACAAAGGGCCCGGATCCACCCAACCTCTGGGTAGCGTTTCCAAGTCCAGGCTCAGTAGTAGTAGCAGTAGCTCGCCACACGACAGGCCAGTAAATCGAGAGACGAGGTGTTGGGACAAAGGGATGGTGACTTTATTCAGAAAGCCAGCAGACTGAGAAGATGGTGAACTAGGGTCCCAAACAACCAGCCTACCAGAGTTAGAACTCAGGCATCTTTTATACTAAAAGGGGAGGAGGTGTGGCTAGTTGTTGCAAACTTCTTGGTGTCGGAATCCTTTGGTCCTGCAGCTGTCCAAGTAGGTCTGGTCACAATGTTCCTATAAACCTCCAACAAGACAAATGTTATTCTCTGTTCTGCAACTTTTTATCTCTATGTGAATGGAGAAGTGTTATACCTTTAAAGGTCAGAGCCTTGAGAATGGGCTATCACTTATATTTCAGGCTATGGGCAACATTGTTTTACAGAACGTGCAGAGCCAGCATGACTAAGCACAGGCCACAGAGCACAAAGGTTAGAGCTAAAGGAATAGATCCACTATGGAGTCAGGTTTGTTCTTCTCTGTTACAGCGGTAGAGACAAGGCGCCGAGAGAAGACTGACTCCTGAAGTGAGCACTTACTTCCACCAGGGAATTTTTATCTGCCTTCTGATAGGCAGGGCATACCTCAGGACATGTGTGGGCAGCCCAGACCCTGCAAGGGTCACCTCATGAGACCACTCTGGGCCCTGAACCCCGAGGTGGTAACACTTAGACCAAGGAGGACACAGGATAGCCACACGGATCCAGACCATGAGGGCTGAGTATGAGGTTGGGTCCAGAATCAGAAGCCAAGAGAACAGTGCAGGGGCAGGCAAGGGCAAGACTCATACTGTGGCAAAAGTTAGGTCGCAGCAGCGTGAGTTGAAAAGACCCAGCCAGAGCTGGGGGGAGCTGCCGTGCATTCAGCCTGGAGGATGGAGTCTCATTACCCAACTTCGTGGTCAGGCAAGGTACTGCCCCAGTCTGCGCCTGCCTCATTATATCCTAAAGGTGCTGTGGGCTGGGCCGCCTTCTGACAGCAGATAAGTAGGAGCACCTGGCTGAACGAGGACAATGGGCCAGAGAAGAGGTACCCAAGAATGGAAACTTGGAAAATTCTCTGTTACACCAGAGAATGTAGTGAACAAACAACAACCAAACTTGAAAATTCTCACCACCTTCTAAGAGGAAGTGTGACTATCCATCCTATCTGTATAACTCTGCTCAAAGCCATCAGACCATACCCACTGGTCACCTGATAGTATCTGGCTGCCCTTCCACTCATTTTATCAATACTACCTCAACTTCTGGAGGGCCACTATCGTATCATTTGACTTTTGGGTTCAGCCTCCACAGATTGCTCAGCCCCCAACAGTCCCCAGTTCACGGTCAGGTTCTATATATCACCATTTAGGTTCCTCCAAGCCCAAGTTCACATCCATGTCCTGTGAATGCACCAGGTAAAGCACAAGAGCCAAAAGTCAAAGGAGCACCTTCATTCACTGCACCCATCCTACACACAGAAGCATGAAGGAATTTGCCTAGGATCACAGAGCTTCCCTGCTTCTGTGCACGATCTCCATTATCTCTTGGCTGTCCCCATGCAGGATCACTGCCCTCCTGATTCTTGGCCTCCTGGTCCAAACCTGTGGAGCCAGGGTCATGATGGGTATGGATTCTGGGAAGGTCCACAGCCTCCCTTGAATCAGGGGTACAGCAGATGGAAGGTGACTTTCCAGACATGGCTGGGCCAACTCGAGTCATCACTATGAGGTTGGCCCTTTACAAAGCCCATTTCCCTGGTGTCCTGAACAACTTCCTTGGCTGAGACACCTTCTGCTATGCACATGGAATTCTAATTGCTGGCAGGACCTGGATCCCTAGGCTAGGAAGATCCATGGGGTGGTGACAGCAGTGCCTCCAGATCTAACTCCCAGGAGGTGGAAGTCAGAGTTCCGTGACATCCAGACAAAGTGTCCGCATGCTGCTGGAGAGTCTTGAGTGGTCAACAGAGTAGGAGGTCCAAGGGCAAGAACTGTTCAGTGTGGCCTGTGACATCTGACAAGTGCCACTGGTGGTCCCATCCTTACCTGTCTGTGCTGACTCCATGTCCGACACCCCCCCCCACCCTGCCGGAACAAACACACATCCTGCTAATAAGTTACCAACTTTAGGAATAAAAAGCACTTATACAGTCTCTGGCCAAAGCTGCAGGAGGACGCCAGCCCAGGCAAAGTCCGTTACTGCCCCTTGACTGTCATATCATGGCCTTCTTATTACCCCATGGGAGCAAGTATCACTGGTATCAAGTCTGCCTGCTGGGCCAAGAGGTACTGCCTCAAAGAAGCCCAACATTCCCAGATGGCAATGTCCCACTACTGCCGTCAAGAGGAATCAGACAAACCTGAAACCTCACCCCGTATCAAGAGCCCCATTTTCCATCATCGAAATGCCAGACAGCCCACATTGCTGTGTAGACAAGTATTAGGAAAGCTGGAACAGTGAGAAAGATCTGAAGCCATGCCATTCAAGCCCTGAAGGCCCCACACTTGACTGCCATCTTGACTGGGGACCATCAAAAGGAGCCCCTATGCATCTATCAGGATGGCTAAAATAAAAAATACTGATGTTACCAAATGCTGGCGAGAATGTAGAGAAACCAGATTGCTCATACACTGCTGGTGGGAGTATAAATGGTTCAGCCACTCTGGAAAACAGTTTGATAGTTTTTAATAAAGTTAAACATACACTTACTGTACATTCCCACTCCTGGGTATTTACAGGCGAGAAATGAAAACTTAGGTTCACACAAAAACCTGTACATGAATATTCATAGCAGTTTTATTTGTTATAGCTTAAAACTGGACACCTACCAAGTGTCCTTCAGTGGATAACAAACTGTGGTACCTCCATACCATGGATTACTCTTCAGCAGTAAAAAGGCACATCTTCCCATCCAACATGAATGGATCATAAGGGCATTCTGCTGGGTGAAAGAAAGCCAGTTCCAAAGGGTTACAGACTGCATGATTGCACTTACATAACATTCTTAAAGGGACAAAATTACAGTGTTGGAGAACAGATCAGTGCCAGGGGTTAGGGTTGGTGGAAGGTGTGACTATGGTGGGGTAGCACAGGAGTTTCTTTGTGGTGATGGAATAGTTTTGTATGTTGATTGTGTTGATGGCTTCTCCAATCTCCACATGTGATAAAATTTCATAGAGCTCTAGACACACAGACACACACACACACAGAATGCATGTAAAAACTGGTGAAATCTGAAGTAGTAGTCTGTACCTGAGTTAACTGTGTCGTACCAATATTACTTTCTTGGTTTAGAGAATGTACTACAGTAGTATCAGATAATACCATTCTGGGAAGACAGATGACATCATACAGTTACTGTACTATTTTTGCAACTTCTTGTGAATCTTAAACTCTTTCCCCCAAAATTATTAAAAGCAACTTTTTAAAAGTTTTATTTTAGGTTTAAAAAAAGGGGGAGGTTGTTCCTCACCCCAAGGAAGGGGGATTCAGCCACTCCACTGGCTTCTCTTTTATGAGCAACTCCTATTGTTTATTTTGCCGCTTTCTAACGTATGGTTAGGCGTCTACGGCGGCATCCTGGTGGCTTTGGCCTCACCCTCTGCTTCTCAGAGTCAATCAGAGTCAGCCCGTCTCAGACGCAATCAAAGCTCGTCTTCTAGCACTGAGTGTGAATGTTCTCCCCTCCTCCACCCTGAGACTGTAACTTCAAAGACTCAGATCTAAGAAATGGTCTCACGGTGAAAAATCGAGGACAAATCATCCTTCTCACCCCTGCACGGTCATTTCTTTTCTGGAATGGCTCTATGTCTTCCCTGTTCTTCATACAGATTATTCTCTTCACCTTCACCAAATGGCCCCTCCTCTAATGGAAGGAGATTAACGCTTCTCTGCCCCCTCTCAATCTCATTCCGCTGAGGGCTTTCTCTCACCAGCTCTGCTCTCTCCAGGCCTCGTGCCCGCAGCTGAACGCTCCAGTGTGAGATGGCTGCCTTCCCTTTGAAGCATTTATGCCTCTGTCAAACACCTTTTTGCCAGACTTGGCCCTGGGAAGACAGTTTTGAAATTAAACTTATCGTGAGCCCCCTGGGTTTGCAGTATGGAATCGCACAAGGCCCTGGGCATTTAGGTCGAGGGGTACCTGCTGTGCTCACTACCTTCAGGGCCTCATCTTAGTGAAATTCTAGCATTATTTATTCCCTTGTTTTGTGGTGGGGTCCCCTGCACCACCTAAGATTGAGGCTGTGCTTATGAGGCTGATGTCTATGTGGCATCCTGTCCGGATATGACAAGACACGCACACACAAGCCACTGTCCCCCAGGACTGGCCTCAGTCCCTAATTTCCTGCCATGCCTTATTCATTAGGGGCAGCCATCTCAAGAGACCATGGTGAGAGGGACATAGGTGTACGTGTCTTAGGCCTGGTTGTGAGCTGTAATCAGGTTGCTGTGCCAGAAAGGGGACTATTCGAATTGTTGATCTTCAGTGGGCGTTGGTGAATCTCCTAGTTTTGCACCTTCTGGTTTCAAAACCATACGGAACAACAGAAAATGAAACCTGCAACTTATTTTTAGCTGCTTATGCTAACTCATGAGATTTTTCTTTGCAAACCAAATAGGATAAAAGCCTACTTCAGCTGGCTGAACTTAATCTGATTGACTTAATATAGCAATCAAGCCTATCACCTCTGATACTTCTCAAATAACACTTGGTCCCAGGTGATATTTTGCCTAATGTTTACTATTTTGCTAAAAATTATATTTAGTTGAGCTTTAAAAAAATTAAGTATTCTATAACATTTTCTTCTGAGAGGAACTGGGAAAGAAGTTATAAACCCTCTATACTGGAATCTATTCATTAATTCACTTATTCTATAACCATTTGTCAGGCACCTATTTAGGTGAAAAGTGGATTTTTTTTTTAAATTGAGCCAGTGTGTTGAATTACAAAGAGCAGAATACTAGTAATTAAGGAATACGGCTTTTATCCTGGTTGCTGAGGTCTTCAGATATCACAATCTCTTTGAATCTGATTTTCTCCTCCCTCAGAGAAAGGGTTCAGGGGCTTCCCTGATGGCGCGGTGGTTAAGAATCCGCCTGCCAATGCAGGGGACACGGGTTCGAGCCCTGGTCCGGGAAGAAGATCCCACATGCTGCGGAGCAACTAAGCCCGTGCGCCACAACTACTGAGCCTGTGCTCTAGAGCCTGCAAGCCACAACTACTGAAGCCCACGCGCCTAGAGCCCGTGCTCTGCAACGAGAAGCCACCGCAATGAGAAGCCCACGCACCGCGACGAAGAGTAGCCCCCGCTCACCGCAACTAGAGGAAGCCTGCGCGCAGCAATGAAGACCCAACGCAGCCAAAAATAAATAAATAAATAAATGAAATTTATTTAAAAAAAGAAAAAGAAAGAAGGGGTTCAGATGACATCATCTGAAGTGCCTTGCCCATCCTATAATTCTGTGAAATGCGCTATGCCATTGAGAGCCCGAGGAAACGTTGAGGCACATTTTGGAGGCAGTGGTGTGGTCGTCAAGCCACCCTTATTTCTGTGTCCCCTTTCCCTATTATAGGAGGGACAGATGTAAACAAAGCCTGTGGTCTGCTTGCCAGACAACTTGTCCCCCCACCCCCCCGACCTGGTAAACAAGTGATTAAGAACTTGAAAGACTTCCATAGGTATTTTTAGTCCCCAGATCCGTTCCTTAACTCATGGAACAAGTTCTCTAATTTTAGGAAGTGGTTTCAAAGGACAAAGCTGAAGATTCCACTGGTAGTGGTGGGAGCAGAGAAAGGACCCCTAATTTGGTGTTGGTTAATCAAGATCCTACCCATATAAGCCCCTCCATTGCACCTGGCAATGCTCTAGGTGCTGTGGGAGATACAGAGATCTCACAGGATGCCAGCCAGAGAGGTGAGTAAAGGCAGGTAATTCAACACAACAAAAACATATTGTGCTTTTATCTTTAGTCCAAAGGAAGTGAAGATTCACTGAGGTTTGTTAGGCTGCTCTGGTGAGAAGAGGTTCATGGTTGTGACCTTTCCGAACCACAAATTCATTCATCTGAGAGAAGAGAAAGCAAATGAATTTGTTCCCAGGTTGTCTTGGAATATTTGCTGCCCAGGATGAAGAAAGGTATGAGGAGAGGATTATGTTCTCACATGGGGTAGATTTTACCCATCTGTAAGAATTCTTCCTTCTCCACTTTCATTTATGTCACCACCTTCCCTCTTCAACCTAGTTGCCTGCTAATCTCTCTAGAAAGAAGAAACTCAGCCTTCTTGCTGAATGTCTTTTGCCAATTCAGGATCTAGAAGACCCTGCTGTTTCATTTGCTCTCCATCTGGGGAGTGGCAAACAGTGACGGCTGCAAATGAACGTGTGACTAGAGATGCAGGAATGCTCTTGATCTCCATGGGCACGCAAGGTCTTTATTAGTGCCACATTTCCAATGCACTGCAAAATGAAAGCAGGGAATATTCTGCTACTAAAGCTGAGGTAGTGACATCGAAAGTGGTGGTGAGCCATGCTGAGGATATTCCCACGGGAGAGTCTGAGCTGAATTAGCTTGGGGTGGGATGTTGTCCACCACAGTCTCCCTGGCAACCCTAAGTCACATACCACTTTTTCTCGGTTGAAAACCACATGGTTCACATTTCCCTTCTCCCTCCAACTCTTTCCTCGAGGGTAACCTCAGTTTGGTCCCCAAGGCTTGCTGCCCGGTCCTTGCCGTCAAGTGTGTACTCCTTGCCCTCATCTTACACAAGTGCTGATGGATGGAAGTGAGAAACCTCATGTCTAAGAATTGGAGCAGGCTTCCTGGAGCTCAAACTCCTAATGCATGTCCATTCACCTGACCCTTTGTTCTACTGCCTCAGGACCACTGAGAGAGATAATCCTCCTCTCATATTCCGAGCAGGGTGGAGCTGATGGAGTTGATTTGAAAGCCCCCTTTGCAAGCCATCTGGCTGGCATCTAACATTACTGCCAATGAGCGAGACGGTCATCTGGTCACCTAGCCAGGAGGCAGGAGACTTGGAGTCCAGCTCTTGGCCTAACCAACCTAGAAAGCAAGCAAGCGGGGCTAGATTTTTTAGAATCACAAACCTTCAGAGCTGGAAGGGATCTTAAATGGGGGCAGAATGTACAGATGTTCACATAGAGAGGCAATCATTAAAATGATTCATTTGAAACACTAAGCTTGGAAAATCTCTTACTCAAAAGTTAGGCTTTTCAAAAGTCCATTTTTAAAATATGTTGGGGAAGGAACTCATCATACGGACTTAAGTTGTCTGTTCAGGGCAGAAATCTATCTGTGAGTAGAAACCAGGTCAGTCTTTTTTTTTTTTTTTTTTAATTTTTTTAACATCTTTTTTGGAGTATAATTGCTTTACAATGGTGTGTTAGTTTCTGCTGTATAACAAAGTGAATCAGCTATATGTATACATATATCCCCATATCCCCTGCCTCTTGCGTCTCCCTCCCACCCTCCCTATCCCACCCCTCTAGGTGGTCACAAAGCACCGAGCTGATCTCCCTGTGCTATGCGGCTGCTTCCCACTAGCTATCGATTTTACATTTGGTAGTGTATATACGTCCATGCCACTCTCTCACTTTGTCCCAGCTTACCCTTCCCCCTCCCCGTGTCCTCAAATCCATTCTGTAGTAGGTCTGTGTCTTTATCCCCGTCCTGCCCCCAGTTTCTTCATGACCATTTTTTTTTTTAGATTCCATATATATATGTTAGCATACAGTACTTGGAACCAGGTCAGTCTTGATTGTTATACTGAGTTTTCTTTGATTATTTATTTATTTATTTATTTATTTATTTATTTATTTATTGGCCGCACGGCATGCAGGATCTTAGTTCCCCGACCAGGTATGAAACCCGTGCTCCCTGAAATAGTAGCTCAGAGTCTTAACCACTGGACCACCAGGGAAATCCCTCTTTGATAATTTAGATTAGAATAATCTAACAACTGGATAACAAGTTTATTCACAAATGCAGGCTTGTAGAAGAATTTTAATAGAGCAAATGGGTAAACTCACTTACTAAGTGTGTGATCTTGGGCATAGTCTCAGTTTCCTCATCTGTACCATGAAAAGACTGGACTTCATTAGGTGAAGTAGTTTGCTCAAATGGATATGTAAGCTTTTCCACTTATCTCGCCTGATAAAACATTTCCAAATTATGACAAATCTCTGACCAAAACTGTTATCCTGCTTTCTATCCTTAACTTTCCAACATGGTCTAGTTAATTCCTCTTCTCTTATTCTTTTCCACCTGCTGGTCCAAACTGTCTCCAGTTGGTACCCACAATTCCCAGGGCTTGGAGAGTTGAGGCTGGTTCATCTAAACAGGGGTAGTCCTGGCTCCAGGGAGCAGGGGTCCCCTCTACCAGGAGTCTGCACAATCAGAAGATTCCTATCGATACATCAGGATAGAATGTGGATGGAGGAGGTTTCATCCTTTTAAGATTGGTGGAAAGACCCAGACTTTGGAATCAATTGGACTGGGTTTGAATCCTAGCTCTGCTATGTGTGACTGGTAATCTCAATTAGTTCCTCACTTAAAGTTGATGATAACTAATACCCACCTTGCAGGATTATTGGGTTAGAATTAAATAATATAATATAGCTAAAATATTGAGTACATAGTAGGTTTTCAATAAATGGTAGCTACTATAGACTTAGCTCTGATCAAAGTAGAAAGCAGAAGTCCCTGCCCAGATATCTAGGCAAAATGTAGATGTTCAAAGTAGCATTGGACTTTCCTAAAAATTTAGGTTAAAATATCATCCAAAGGCATTTTTAGTCATTGATAAATTAAGTCACCATGTTGTTTCCATGAATATCCCACAAACAAATGTAATAACCAACCTCATAAAAATGTTTAAACTTTTTAAATTCTAAGAACTTAAACAAAAATGTTACATCTGGTAAACATTTTATTTTTAAAAATTGAGATTAGGAAAAAAAAATCAAGATTAGAGTAGCCGAACCTGATAACAAATTTTACCCACAAAGGTTGAATATCTATATTAGGTATAAACGGAAACCAGCTGTAGTTTTTAATGCAGTGAATGGAGCAAAGAAATGTGCAAACCAATCCAAATGTTTATAAACCAAGGATTCCTCGGGGACTCAGTGCCCTGACTTTATGTTTTTTTTAAACAGAGAGTCAAGCTTTGTTCATACTTGAATTATGTACTTTGCATAAGTCATGCAATTTAACTTTAACCCACAGGACTGAAAATAAAATGAGCTCAGATTGCAGAAGGAGACCGTAAGCAAGTAAGGGCATTAATCAAAGTGAAAGAGGCAGCCCTTACTGCTAGCTCTGTCCTTCTCCAGCCTGCTCCTGCCGGATTATTTTGGGTTCCCTGTGCTTGACTCATCAAAGTGGCAAAAACAGGTTAAAATTTTCATCATGGAAAAGGGATTTGTCTGTTAGATGAACATTTGTGCCTATGCCCTGAGGAGGTTGATGAGCACACAATTTTTAAAAATCATAAATGAGTGCATACCCTTGCCACTTGTAATCACGACAAAGCTTAAGTAATTCGGGCATGAGCATGGTTTTTTTTTTTTAAGTGCAAAACAGGATTTACTAGTCGAGAATGTCTGTCTAAACAAGCTCATGCATCTAAATGCTTTCAAGTATAGCTCAAATTTGTTTAATACAAGCAGGTTCGGTAAACGAGCCACATTTGCTCGTTGAATGTTTTGGAACATCACAAAATAAAGCGATACGTGGCTTTTAGGCTCGATTTGACAGACGGTAGACAGAGAACCCCACTGGGAGGTTTGGAAACCACTTGCCCTGGCATCCGGCTTACAAGCACCAGTAAGGGACCTGACCACATTCGCCACCCTGCCCCTGTAAAGCGGACATAACACTATTCACTCATCTTGTGGGAGCCTGATCTGGATTACTGTCCTTGTCACTGTCATTTATTATCTCAGGCAGAGGAGGCAGCGACTTCATTCTATGCGGTCAGAGTAGATTCCATATCGTGTATCTTTAGCTTGCATGATAATAATTTGTTAGTATTTTAATGTGAATGTCTAGCTTTCAAGTGTTATTAATGAGGACTATCTGGACAGACACCAAGGGCATCAAATGTCTAAGTGTTCACTTCAACCTCCTCCGACCCCACTTTAAGGACGCCGCTTTATAGACGACCATATATTAAATTGGTACCTTGCAACTGAGCGTTATAAGCTCACTAATTCTCAACCTCCGTGGTAAAGGAGGAATTAGCCTAGGGATACTCCATCCTAATTTTCTGTCGCTGTCAATGCTAACCAGAGCTCATAGAGCAATGATGGTGGGGGCGGGGAAGATGGGTCCACCATCGGGGTTAGACCAGGAGCTACTGTTTCCGTTAAAGCCACGTTTATTTCTGGAATAGTTGTGGGAGAGAGATGTGCTCCAAAGCGAAGAGGACTCGGAGTGGTTCAGGTATGACCGACCATCTGGACAACCCAGCTCAGAGACTCTAAAGTGTACGGGATAGAGGTGGGCTGGATACTTTCCATACATTGAGCTAAAAAATCACTTGGGTTCGGTGGAAGGAGACAGAATGAGAGCTAGAAACAAAAGATCCGGCTGTGAAACCTAGTACCTAAGTTCAGATGTTCAAATACATTTTCTCCTTTAAAAAAATTCTGGGCAACTTAAATGTTTTGCTAACCTGATTATTTGCAGCCAGTTCTTATAGAAGAGAGGGGCAACCCCAGAAAAGATTAATTCATTTTTGCACGTGTTAAAATTAATTAACATTAGCATATTTAGTGATGCAATAGGCAATTAAAGACTTTTGGAGAAATAAGAAGAAGAAAAACGTACGTATTATATATTCAAAATCAGTCTCATAACATTTTCTAAAAATGTTGGCTTATGTCCAGGATCTAAGGCTGGGGGTGGGTATGGTTTCTTTGTAGCTGAAGAAAGAGTAGAAAAGAATCTGTTCCATTTCCTTAAAAATAAAAGACTTCATGTTTTATACAGCATGGTAAATGAAATGCTTTTCTGATTTTTACCTGCCGGCAGGATCTGGAGGAAATTTTCCTAGCAAGCTATGCTGTTTTCCTCTCTTTGGGAACATGGTGACACTGGTTTCGTAGCAAAACAGTCTTTGCTTATTAGGCATTTCTTCAAAATCCTGAATAAGCAGCTCTTTCCACATTTTTTGTTCCACATGTTAAACATTTCATTGCAATTTGAGCTTTGTCTGTGTGTGTGTGTGTGCGCGCGCGTGTGTGTGTGTGTGTGTGTGTGTGTGTGTTGATAGGAAAGATTGAAAGGGGATGTATAAGAATTCTTGAAGGTTTTTTGTTTAAAAAATTAATTCCTACGATTATGTATTGGAGTCTCTACAGGAGGTGATTCCAATTTATTACATACAGCCAAAGTAAAGCCCATCAATCTTGAGCAGCGGCAGTAGGGAGGGAATATTGAAGAAGACATGAAATTCAGTGTTTGAGTAGATGAGATTTAATTTTCGGAAAACATTTCACTCATAAAACAGATAGCACCCCAGTGTCAGCCCTGACCTCCATGATGTCAATGTCATCGTGGGAGCGTAGCTAAGCCTCAAAGTAAAACAAAGAAACATTGCATGTCAGCTCAACACCATTTCTTCCCTTACAGTATGTACAATAGATATACACAAAGCCTTTTGGTATTCCTGTTAATGGCTTGTTACTTTACGTTCTAGCTTTTGGAGGGGGAGGAAGGAGAAAAATCATTTTGCATTTCCTAGGTTCTGAGCAAGTACAGTATGCTGTTGCGAGACTTAACATTATTTAGGTCAGTGTCCTAAGGACAGCTTTTATTTTATCGTTCGTGATGGTCAGCTATACATCGAAAGGAACTCAGCATCAGTTTATTTTTCTGTAAGTGCTTTTATTCTGCTTTTAAGTTTAAGCAAATTCATTCACATTTTAATACCATTCCGACTGGGGAGGTGTCTGCCGTTCTGTACTGCAGATACATTTAGCAGAATACATTTACACGGCTTGTGGTTAGAGGTTATAGCACGGGTACAGACAGCTGATCATGCATTCTTCTACAAGCCTGCCGGCACCATTTAGGATTCTGAAAAATAATCTAGAAATGCTACACCCTTTATAATATTATTCTTTACTTGGCAGTAGCTTAAAAGGTTTGTGTTTGTCATTGTTGCTAGCCATTCTATGAAATTAACAGTCTATAAAATGCATCCCGAACCAGATACATACTGTATTGAAAGCTTTCTTCAAGAAGAAGATATGACAGTATTCGTTCCAGCTTATTTTCTTCCTTAGCAAAAGGATTGTTTGATTCTCAGAAGCAGAAGGGCACATTCATTGTGCAGCAGCTCTGCTGAACTGTATGAAATGCCTTCTACTGTCTGGTTGCAGAATTTGGAGTTTGCTAAACAGTGTTTAGTGATTGGGCTCATCTTGCATCACCAGTTGATGACATTTTTCTTTGTTCCCTCCTACCCAGTTGAACCAAGACTCTGAGGCTGATATGCAATGTCACTTACAACATTAATCAGACACTGCATTTAAGGTGAGCTGTCCCTTGCCTCCTCCTTCCCCAGTGCTCGTGTGCTGCCTGCAGTGCGTATCTTGCTTCTGCGAGCCTAAGATGGCAGGCAGGATTAGCCGTGCTTGTGCTGTGTGTGCATGCTGTGTATAGAATTCATTACACGTTGCCTAGTATTTCAGATGTGAGTATGTAAATGCTCGGGATGCCATATCATCTGGTAGCGAAGACTTGTTTTTGCCTCATTACAGCCTTAGCTATTTCAGCATCACCTTTCAGCTCCGATTCATTTGCTTCTGGATGTTTGCTTTTCATCACATTCAAAATAGAATTTTACCTTCTTTTTTCTAACAAAGCCAAAAAAAAAAAAAAAACCCTAAAAACAAAAACAACAACAAAACTCTGCTACCAGATGGTGTCTCCCCTTTCTTCTTGCATTTGCTGTCTTTTAAATAATGTATGTTGTATTGTTAATTAATGTGAATATCAAATTAAACACTTGAAACTTACATGTTTATTATGCGGGTAGGAGGCAAGGTGGAATCTATTTTTAACTCTTATGCACTCCATGGTGTACAAACAACTTGGTTCTCAAATTTGTATTTTCAGTGCTGGTATCAGTGGTTTGATTTTCAGCAGATGTGACAGTGGCCTTTGCAGTGGTCAGCTCCAGGCTTTGAACTCTCAGAGGAGGAAGGGAAAAAAATTCAACACGCTACTTCCTTGGTTGCAGCCTCAGAGAAACCTTGGATGAGAAACTTCTTTTTTCAAACCTGTTTTCCTGTTGATAAATTCAGTTCTCGTGATCACAGTACATTCAAGCTGTTCTGCGTATGGTTTTGTGTGTGTGTGACAATTGCATCTAAAACTTGAGAGCAAGAAGACGGAGAAATCAGTTGGTCTCCATCGCT
Organism: Eubalaena glacialis; assembly: GCF_028564815.1. Lineage (NCBI taxonomy): Eukaryota > Metazoa > Chordata > Mammalia > Artiodactyla > Balaenidae > Eubalaena > Eubalaena glacialis. The sequence goes on along the minus strand of NC_083721.1, from coordinate 127,129,944 downwards.
TTACATAAAAATGGCTGAATGTCTTGTGATGCTAGCACTGCATTAAGTGATACATACAGGTAGGTTGAAATTTGCATGTTTTATAGATTTTTTTTGAGCCATGTAGCAAGAACATTAAATAGATTAAAATATGACTTTTAAAACAAATTAAATAAGACAGTTGTAATTGGGAGGGGAGGGTATTCAGTTGGATGGCCTTTACTATTCAGATACTATACAAATATATAGCTTTTATAAACTTATAAAATGATTCTGCTATAAAAGTGAGGTGATTCCTCCTAAAAAATCATATATATGATAGGTGTGGCGCCATTAGACCACAAAAGAATTTTTTGAAAAGTCTGTGGATTCAGCTCCATCTTAGCTTGAAACTAAAAATAAATGGGTTTCTGGAGATAATTTTGAACAGCGCAAATAAGCTTAATAAGAAACATTTAAAATATTTAAATTTTAAGAAGCGGTCTTTAAACGTGTTACATGAAAGATGAAAATAAAAACTTAGAGGCTTCCAAAATCAATTTTAGATAATGTACAAGAATAAATGCATTATTTGTATATCTATTATTTGGGGAGATGAGGAATTCCAATTTTAAAGGGGGAAATATTAAATATAGGTGGCTCTGTTAGAAGAAAAATAGCCTCACTGAATGAAACAGAGTCCCTAGAATGGTTCATTGCAAACCATACAGCTGTGGTTCTGTAAGCACCAAATTCTGGCACTTTTCAAAATAAATTCATGGGTTCTTTCCTTTGAGCTTAACTTCTCAAATATATTTTAGTTTCAAATTAACACTGGGCCAGAACCTGTTTCTTTAGTAACCACATCTTATTTTAAAATGCAGTAACAGATATGCAAAAGATAGTCTTAAAAAAAAATGTTTCATGAAAATTTTGCAGTTCTTTTTCCTCTCATGTAGAGTCTGAACTGGTTTTAGACGTTTATACATGCGGTCTTCAAGCCTTAAAAATAAGCCATATTTCTATACATAGAAACCTTGCACAGTAAGAGCTTTTTCTTTTCCCCTTTGTGTTCAGCACTTTCAAAATTAAGGTTTTCTTTGTCATGTGCTCCAGAATGCTGGTCAAGGCTTGTGTGCAAAGGTGTAGTTTCATTATCACGAGTTCACCAGCGCCACTGAAACAATAGGTATCTCAGAAATTCTGAGAATCAGAAAATGCTTATGCTTTTGTTTTGCCTGATCCCTCCATTGGTAACCGCCGAGCTCTCAGTAGAGAAGGACCCAAACCCAAGCCCACCCCAGCCCCAACTATAAGTGCACATGGAGCCTCTGTGCAACCATCTTTGTAGGTGTGTTAGGAGGGAGATGCTGCCAAACCCAAAACCTCCCTGAGGTTTGCTCCAGTGTGTAGAACACTGAGCTGCAGAACCATCTGTGTAAATAGTTGCTTTATCTTAGCAGTTTGTCTAATATTCCAAAGCACTGTCTATAAAATCAAACCTCTAATGGACTAAAGATTTGTTGTTGTTGTGGTATTGTTGTTTTGAGGCCAACTTAAATATTTTGCTTGGAGTTTTTTCTCTGGTTCAATTATATTAGAACATGATTCATCTCACAGTGATTTTGTTCTCTGGGCTTGCCATGAAATATCCTTCCTGCAATACCTTTTTTTTTTTTTTGCTGTTTGGGAGCCATTTTCCTTCTTGCCTGTGACTTAAAAAGACTAAGTACATTTTGCATATAGCATCAATCAGAGGATCGTAAACTGAAGGGAAATGTCGGAACCCTGATTCAGCATTGCCTGTTTATTTTAGTATCAGTAGCATTAACAGTTGCAGTAGGATCAAGCTAATTGTCATTCGTTCTTGAGCAAATAATGAGCCCAGCATTTGTAATTAAAACACTATTGCTGTTCGGAAAGATTACAACTCAATGTCTTCTATTTTGATAGGCCGGTACAAATTAATCATTTTGAACCCGTTTGAATCTTAATCACAAGATTAGATGGATTCAATGGAATTGTTTTACCCTACAATTGAATGCCTGAGAGATTCAACAGTGTATTTCTTCTCTGTAAAATGTCGATCCTTTTGTTTTTAACTCAAGCATGGTTGTGTTACCTTGTAGATTTTCATACCTCATGGTTTTTTGTGGCATTATTCATTTATGTTGCTCTTGGTCTCTCCTAAAAGAATTTTAAACACAAGTCAAGGAGCTTGAAAGCCAAATAAGACTGTTGGGAAGTATACTGTACCTCTGTCATTGTAATTAATAGACCAGTGAATGGAAGAATAATTATTATTTATTACTTTGTTGTATTTCGCCTTAATGCTTTGCCTTCATATTTCACCAGGCACAAAGCTTTTCTAAACTTACCCATTTACAATTATCATTGGATTTCCTGCCGATTGTAGAGGATGGCACTTATCCCTTCTCATTGTTGAAAAGGCAGTGCTTAACCCATTTATACTTTTTGGCTAACGTGTTTACACTGGGCAGGCCAGAGCAGGTGCGACAGGAAGAATGTGCAAACAACTGCCTTGTTCTCACCAAAACAAAATGGGCAAATCTGTGGTTTTCTGCCTGAATGATTTGTAGTCTAAAATTCCCAACTCTTTTTTCGGAGAATAGGAATTGTTTTTCCAAACCTTAACTCAGTGAGATTACCAAGATGGCATCTCTTGCTACTAGAGGGATGTTGATCTACCTCAGCAATTTCCATGGATCCCCCATAGAGGAAATGGGTACCCAGACCACATCTTAGGGCTGGTTGATATGGGGAGATGGATCTAGAAAGACGATCTTCTCTTTAATACGCTAAGCCTTTGAGTTCCTTGGTACCATATGGTTCATTCTAGCAGCTCCCTTCCAAGGGAAATGCTGTTCTTAATGGCTTTCTTGGTAATTAAACATTCAACAAATATATTGAGTACGTACTACATACCAGGCATATTCCAGAGGCTAGACATACAGTAATGAGCAAGAGAGACCAGGGCCTGCTTCTCATAGACCCACCCCTAGTGTGGTGGAGCGGTAGGGGCCAGGGGCACAAAAATAAATATGTAAACAATTAATTGGAGAAGACAAGTGCAAAGGAGAAAGAGAAGACAAAATTAAAAAAAACAAGGGTGTGTTGTTGGGAGGCGAAGAGCCACTTTAGAATGGTTGGCCAGGGAAAGCCTTCCGGAGGAGTGGTATTTAGGTGGAGACCTGGATAGTGAGATGGATCCAGACAGGTGGAGGGCTGATGGAGAGCATTACCAGGAAGAGGGGTGATCATGCTCAGACCACAAACTCCTTTCTACGAGTAACTGCCATTATATCAGAGCCAGCTCTGAGGACTTGGTGCGTTGAGCCTGACTTAGGTAAGCTGCCCGCGAAGCAAGACGGTGGGCCAGGCCCGCATGGCTGGTTTTAGTCAAATTCCCAGGACTCAGTGCCAGCAGAGTCACTTCCTTTGACCCAGACCCACCGCAACATGGCCTCAGAAGGTGCAGTGAAGTTCTGGACTTTGCAGTCCTAGGTGGTATTGAAATTTGGGCACAGATTCAGTGCTAACCCAAGAAATCCACGGAAGAAAGGAATCCCCGAGCAAGGAAATTTCTGGGAAGCCTGTTGCTTCATTTTTCTTAAGAACTCCAGAACTTCAATTCATGGCAAAACATTGAGAGAGCCACTTCCTTTAATTTTTTTTTTCAAAGGCAAGAGGTGGAAGGGTCTGTCCCATCTTGCCAGTAAATTGTCTTTGACCTCTGACACCTCAAACGCTTCAGTTTCTGCAGAACTCTGTCTGTTGGTGGCTTTCTAAAGACCTCACTGCTTGGAGTGTTCTTTCTCTATTTGAACAAATAATACTAAGGAAATTCTTCAGAACCAGAACTCTTTCATGCCTTTCAGGTTCGTCTGCTAATGAAGCTCCAAGAACAAAGGGATAGGTTTGCTCTACACCTTAGAAACTATAAGACCCTTCAAAGTCTTCTCAATGTTTCAGAAGCACCTTCTAACACTGATTCACAATTTAGTGGGCTTTGCTTATCACAAGTTAGAAGTGGCCTGGCTGACTCCTTACACTTTGTTTGGTTTTGACTAGCCACAAAACATTCCACTGCATGAAGAATGTTCTAGTTCTTTGTAGTAGAATATTGCCCATCAGTGGGGAGGGGCTTCAACTGTTCAGTTCACTTCTTCAGATATTTGTTGAGCATCTACTGTGTGGCAGGCACCACTACAACCCAGGCAGAATGGAAATGTGACACGAAATTCCCTGTGAAGCTCACGTCCACTTTCACAAGGCTAGGGGGTTGTATGGACAGGTACAATTGTATATCCTCTCTGTTCCAGAAAGAAATGAATGGCATGCTGTTCTCTTAGTGGCCTTTTATACTGTTTCCTGAAGGCTAGCCTTCAGTTTGGGGGCATCTCAACCAATGGAGAAGATGGTTCTTCCCTGGGACTCTGTGTCTCATCCTCAATCACCTTCCCAAAATGTCTTGGTTCCTAATAAGCCACCGTATGTCTGGCTGCCCTTCTCCAAGCTGGTCTGCCTGCCCTAGCAGGTGACCTCCATAACGGCTGCCAGTCTTTCGCATTCATGAGCAGATGTTAAGTTGAGGAGGCCTTGAATGCAAAAATTTGAATTCGTGATGCAGGCAAGATGCTTCTGCCTTTTTACCTTCCCTGACAGACAGTGGGGGTCTCCCTGCTGGCCGTTCTGCTTCTGTGGGAAGCAGGTAAATCAAAGACCAATTGCCAAAGCCCTTGTCTTTGTTAGGTGATCCCAGCATGGCACTGCCATGGCCCAAACATCTCATTGACCAGAAAATGGCTCTTTTGATCTTGTAATTCATTTTGCATCTTTTCCTTTAATGACTTTCTTGCTTCTGCAGCTATTCCTGTTCAGGGTTCGAGACTAGCATTTGTGTCTACAGTCACTATATTTGGCCTGTGGAGGAAGTTTGTTTTCTGGTTCGGTTTTGTTTTTAAAACGCCACTATAAATATTTTTTCTGTGTTCATAAAATGCTGTGAAGACTTTCATGATTTTTTTTATATGATTAAACAAACCTCTTCCTTACCCCGTGGTCATTGCTGCCAAATAGATATTTTGAAATTCCTTTTTTTTTTTTTTTTTTGCCTGCTCAAATCTTCTACCCTGTCTGAGGCCTTACTCTAATTAAGGCTTCACAGTCCTGCCCATCTTCCCCAGCACTGAGCATGACGTAGAGTCCCTGCCCCGAGGGCCTTACAAGTCAGTGAGACGAGAAAACAAAAGCCACCAGCTGAGAATGTAGTTAAATCCCAGAAGGGCAGTGCCCTTGTAATTTTTTCCCCTTTTCTCTTGTTTCTTGAGCTGTGGAAGGGAAGCAAGGGACCTTTAGTAGGGAAAGAGAGGGGCATCACTGAAAGATCAGAAAATGCAGGATATTGGGGAAACACTGTGGAAGGGCCATCTAGGAGGCAAAGTGGGGAGAGGGCAGCAAGGGGGCGGGGAGGGGTGTGCGGAAAATCAGAAAGAGGGAACAAAGCAGGCAGTCAGAAAGCAGGCTGCTGTGCTGCACCCTGAAGCTGGGGGCGTGGGGTACAAGGGAAAAAGAGTGGGAGGGGTTGCAACGAGTAAAAGGAGGCTGGAAGAGCCCCTGAGATGCAGGCTGCGGGCCTGCTGTGTAAGGACTAGGTGCTCTCATGTTCTGTCTGGCTTCGGCCGCAATGTTGGCCTTAGGGCTTAACTGTCCCACGTTGACTGTTATGAAAAGCCCGCAGATTGGCATCCTTAAGGGTGATTTATCCCAGAAGCTTATGAAGTCTCTATCCCAAGGCTCCTATTCTACATGCTGAGGATGCCAGAGACCACCCCCCAGCCCTGCTGCCGTCACTTGACTAGATCTGGATTAAACTTTAAATGAGCAGATTTTTACATGGGTTGTGACCAAATGCTTTTGGTTTTCCACAAAGCTCAGCCTGGAGATAGACCCAAAATACCCATTTTAAGCAGCAGACTTTAGAAACTCTTTTGCCCGAAGTCATGTTGCCCTCACAGGTATGCTGCTCTGCTTTTGGAGCCCCCAAAGCCTGTCTTCCTTGCTCTTCACCCACCTTTCCAGGCCCTGGTCTGAGTGCCCGGTAAACCATCCCCAGTGGATATTCTGATTGTTTGAATTCCTTGGTCTCCAGGAGCACCGCCCCTGCTGGCACACCAGCACGTAATGCTGCCATCATCCTGTACTTCTTGCTTAGCTCTTACGGGAACGTGAAGCACAGACTTCAGTTGCTGTGTGAAACTTAGACTCACTTTATTCTGTCATTGAGGGAACTGTGGCCCGGAGAAGTTGTGATTTCTCCAGGTCACTCAGAGAGTTAAGTGGCCACGCCTAACTCCCAGTCCAGTGCACTTTCTGCTAAACCAAGCTGCTTTTAGGTCACATGCGAAGCCCAGTTCTAAGCCAGAGGTTGGCAGACTTTTTCCGTAAAGGGCCAGATAGTAAATATTTTAGGCTCTGTGGATCAAGGCAAAACTGAGGATGATATGTAGGTATTTATATAACAACAAAGAAAACAAATTTCTATGAACTCTTTATTGATGAAATTAAAAACATACTAATATATAATATGAAGTATAATAATAATTATATATATTTTATATATATACACACATAGTGCCATAGATACAGAAATGATTGGCCGTGCCTGTGTCTCAATAAAATTTCACTTATGGACAATGAAATTTGAATTTCATGTAATTTTCATGTCATGAAATATTATTTTACTATTGAATTTTTTTTTCAGTCATTTAAAGATGTCAAAACCATCCTCAGCTTGAAGGTTGTACAAAAACAGGTGGCAGGCGAAATTGGCCTGTAGGACGGACGTAGTTTGTGGACCCATTTTCTAAGTCAAAAGCTGCAAACTGGGGGCCCATTGGTCAGTCCAACCCATATATGTACTTTGTTTGACTTCTGACAAGAATTTTAATTGAATCCATTGCCAACTTTGTTTTCTATTTTTTGAATTGTATTTTTTACTTCTAATTGTAAAAGTAATATATATCTACTTTGAAATAATTTGGAATGTTAACATTTTGGCGTGCATTCCTTCAGTCCTTTATCTATGCCTGGCGATTTTTTTAATAGTTGAGATAATATAGACAATTTTGTATCTTCTTTTTATTTACTTAATATCATATCATAAGCATTTTATATCATTGTAAAGTCTTTCATTAACATAATCTTTTAAAACTTTATTATGAAAATCTTAAACACGCGTACAATATGAAAAAACTAGTTTAATGAACCCCTGTACAGTCCTCGCCCAGCTTCAACCATTCTCAATGGCTGGCCAATCTTGTTTCATGTAAATCCTCTCCTGTATTATTTTAAAGCAAATCCCAGATCATATCGCTTTATTGCTAAATATTTTAGTATGATTCTCTAAAAGACAAGGATACTAAGAGAAGACGCTTTTTTTTTTTTTTGAGGAAATAAATGCTAAAGTATTTAGGTGTGGAAGAGAATGTTTGCAACTTACAAATGATTCAAGAAAAAAAAATAGCTAAAAAGATATGATTGGAGTGTATATAATTTTTTGGTACTATTCTTGCAACTCTTCTATAACTTTGAAATAGTTCTAAATAAAAAGTTTTAAAAATATGGAATCCTAAAAAAATACATTAAAAAAATGTCGATTAGTAAGAAAGAAAAATAACCACATGATATCGCTTTACAAATGAACTTATTTACAAAACAGAAACAGACTCACAGAGAACTTATGGTTGCCAGGGAGGAAGGGTTGGGGTAGGGAGAGTTACGGAGTTTGGGATTGACATGTACACACTTGCTTATATAAAAAAAAAAAAAAAAGGAAGAAAAAGAAAAAGAACCCCAGCATCATTATCACACCAACAAATAACAAGGATTCTTTAATAACTTCAAATATCATAGTCAGCATTCAGATTTGTCCAGTTAGGTCATTTGAAAAAAAACAAAAACAAAAAACTTGTTCAAAGCACAATTCCAAGTAAGGTCCATACAATGCAATTAATATTCCCTTAAATTTCACTTCATCTATAGGTTTCCTTCCCCCTCTTTCTTTCATCCTTGCTATTGTCATAAAAATTTTGTTGAAGAAACAATTTGACTCATAGAATTTCCTCAAATCGGAAATTTCAGATGACATTCCTTGGTGCTGTTTTTTTTGTTTTTAAATTTAATTTTATCTATTTTTTATACAGCAGGTTCTTATTAGTTATCTATTTTATACATATTAGTGTATATATGTCAATCCCAATCTCCCAGTTCATCCCACCACCACCCCCCAACTGCTTTACATGTTCCTGTGTCTCAGAGACTTTCTATAAATTGGTCATTACAGCTAGAGACCTGATCAAGATACAGAATATATTTTATATAAAAATCCTGATTTGGGCTTCACTGGAAAATTCTGCAGATCTGGCATTCCCACCTGGCAACAATTGGTCTGGGGCTGGGTAGTGACAACCCCATTCCCCATTTAGGTGGGACATGAATGATCCTGTAGACCCCAGTTCCTACTACTTCCTGCCTGGCTCCCAGGGGCGGGAAGCTGCCACCCGCATCCTACCCACTGCCTCTGCAAGGCCCTTGGTAGACTTCTCAACACGACATCACAGGAGGCTTTTCAGGAATGTGGTGGAGATCAGAGAAGATGATTTGGACAGGGACTTTCTTAAAATGCTTAAAGGGAAAGAGAGAAGCAGCCATATAAGAGGAAGCCAAGAGACAGAACTTGGTGAGTGAGTACCCAGGATGAGGGGAAGAGAGAAGTAAAACAATAAATTAAATTAATAGTGCGTGAAGAATGGGAGGCGGAATGAGTTACAGATTCCTAACCCATGGTGGGAAACAAAGGAAGCAAGTGGGTTTCAAAGGGACACACTTTAGATTGTTTTCTATATAATGATAACATTGAAACCTTAAAAAAGAGAAAGAAGGGGGGCACTAAATAAATTGGCCAAGAGTCTTAAATCAGAAAGCTGAAACAGGCAGTTGTAACATAACAGAAATCATGTGGGGATTAAATGAAATGAGGTACAAATCAAGGACAGCTTCCTAGAAAAGACCACTAGAAAAGGATCAGGAGCCATGCTGGGGAGATGTTGAAGAACTAGTAGAAATTTAAGAGAGGAGAGAATCTTAAAAGTCTTAGGATGTTTTTTTCTTATTTGCAAATGCATTGAAATGAAAAATATTATAAGGATATAAAAATATATCACATTTAGTTGTTTTGAAAGGAAGAAATTTTTACAGAAAAGAATAAAATTATGACAAGTTGGGACGTTCTTGGAAATTTCCAGATAATTCCCCATACTAAGAAGAATGATTAAGAGAGAGAATCTGTGACCGGTTATGAGGAAGGGTGGAAAATTTTGAAGGACAGTCTGATTATGTAAGTTTTAGGCTGTGGTGTTTAAAACTGTTGCCGTGATATTTTAGTTATTAATAACAATTTAGGGGAAATCTACTCGCTTTTGGAGAAACATTTGGCCCTAGTGAGAAAGAAATGCCACTGTTTATGAATTCCCAAGTGGATGTAAGGAGCCATTCACTTGCTAAGCCTCTTAGGAAGGCCAGAGCCGATTTCACCCTTAACAAGCTGTTGACAGCATCTGATCAAGGTACCACCTGGAACATGTTAGCAGCACAGAAAGTGGACTGTGAAGTCAGACCTATATTTAAAACCCCTTTATGTCACTCACCATGTGACCCTGGCAGCCTACCCATGGAAAATTTCCATGGTATAAAAGTTGCTTTACATATGGGAACTACGATTCTTACTGCTTGGATGGTAGGAACTTAGAACTCTGAATACTTGACCTCAAGCACCGACAGCCGTATGCAGATGCTTCACGCGTGTTATCCCATTTAACTGTCAAAAAGCCCTACGAGATAAGCGTAATATGACAATCAGCCCCATTTTACAGATGAGCACGCCAAGGCTCAGGGAGGTTAAGTAACTTGCCTAAAGTCACACAGTGAGTAGCCTTGTAATTGACAAAGCTGGGCTTTAAACCCAGGCAGGCAGAATCCAAAGGCCAAATTGCCTCACTCAACCACCTCCCACCTTCCAATCGCTGGGCAGCACAGAGAACAGCACCTCATACTGGCACTTCCCAGCTAGAAGTTCCTAATCCCCATGCCTTAGTTTTCCCAAAAGCCTCAGTGGAAACACATACAGTTGCAATCAGACCACAGATTTCCTTAGTTTGGAATCCATGATTAACAACGTGTTCGCTCAGGTTTTGTAGCTCTGATTGGCAATTACGTATACAAAAACATTGCAGGATTGTTGGTTTTTTTTAAGTACGAAGATGAATCATTAGTTAATAAATGCAGTTTAGTGGAATAGCTCTTTCTGAACGTGGCCCACGGAGAAAGAATAAAGGGCACTTGGCTTTGAGGAGGTTGCGACCTGCTCGTGTACATGTGTGTGCAGGTTGCCCAATCTATCAACCTTCAAAACCCTGTCTTTATTTTTAAATTACATGATGCTTTAATTTGACTTTAAGTCAGTATATTTCTCTGTGATTATTAAAGTGTTTTAACCGCTTTGTATACAATATTGGAATCTCCTTTATTCATCAGAATGATCACAATCTTAAAACGTGATCAGGAACTAGGATGCAGAATTGTGTACACTGTATTCCAAGCTAAAAACAGGATGTAAGGCGTGCAAAGAACCTACTTCTTATCCTTTGTAAACTGTAACCTGGGAATGAATCTTTTCAAAAGAAAATTTTAAAATAAGACTCATACTACCAAAACGCAGGGAACATGGACGGTTTTGTAGAAAACAAGCAAACAAAACCTGCACATTAGAGCACTACGCTGTTAGCTCCTCCGCAAGGCGAGTTTGTGGCAGGCCTCAGTAAATACTTTCTCAATGAGCAGTCCCTGAATCTTGGACGAGAGATCCTAGCAGGCAGTCAGTGCGCTTTATTTAAGGAAGAGGCCCGGGTCTTTTGCGTGAACTAGCTTTTACAGCACGTTAGGAAAATCAATCTAGGCCTCTCCTGTCAGCCGTGGGAAAGCGCAGGTGATACTCGATTCCCGAGAACTTAAATTAAAACTGCAGTTGACTTCTCTGAAGCCTGCGTCTTTTAAATGTGCAAGGGTTGGATGTTCTCTGGGATCTGGGTGCAGAACCCAGGGACCCCTCTGCGGACCCAGGCCTGGTTCTGATAGTGACTAGGCTCTGTGGCCGTAGGCGCCCTAACTCGGCTGCCCTCGCGGCAGGTTCTGAATTGTGTTCTCCCCCGATGAGAGGGAGGCGGAGGCCGCTGCTCCCTTCCTGGCGTCTGGGGCCGTCGTGGGTTCCCCCCACCCCGCCCCCAGTCGCACCCAGGTTGGGTCTGAGGCCTCGCGGGGCCGTGGTGCGTCCCTCCGCCGCGGCCCCGCCGTGTCCTCCCGAGGCCGGGTCCTGGGCGCGTTGATGCTCCGACATCCGGCCCGCGGCTAAGGCCGGGGAGCCCTCTTCCCGGCCAGGCTGCGTCCCCAACCCCGCGCCGGGGGCGGGCCGGGCCGGCCGAGCCGAGCCGCCGGCGTCCATTTTCTGGGCGGTGCTGCGAGACGCCGCGGCCTGACTCGCGGGTCCGGAAGCGCCATGGACCCCCGGGGAACGCGCTCGCGGGGCAGCGGCCGAGCCCTGTAAGTGCCACCGCAGGGGCCGTATGCGGGACGGGTGGGCGAGACGCGGCCGGCCCGACCCCTCTTCTCCCAGGAGGGAGCCTCGAAACCCGGCCGGGGAACGCTGGCGCGGGGCTGGGAGCTCCGCGGACGTCGGAGAGCCGAGCTGCTACGGCGACCCGGCGCCCGCAGGTGCCGGGACGTCCGGGCCCGCGCCCTGGGGGAGGGGGTCCAGCCGCAGGGTCGGGCACGTTACGCCGCAGCGAGTGGCCCATCTGCGCGGCTGTGCTGGAAGGCGGGGGGCCGGGGACAGATGCACACCCAAGGGCTGGGGACGTGACGGGCGCCGGTCCAGCAGGCTCGGGAACTGCGCTAACAGCCGCATCTCCCCTCTCCCGGACTGCGACTTGGACCCCGGTCCTGACCCATCGGGAACCTGAGCATTTCCTTGGTGGAACACCAGAGCCCCTGGAATTGAAGGGGACGTGCAAAGGCAGGGCCCTGCCCCCAGGGGCTTGCAATCTCAGCCTCCTACTTCGGCAGTAGTTAGGTCTCTTCTATTGGTACAACACGACCGCCCGCTGTTAGCCACTTCTTTGCAGGGTATATTATAAATCACCTGAGATTTTAGTCTGTCCGCGGTGCCACTTTATAACTCCTCTGCTATAGGTAAGTGACTAATTCCATTCTGGACTTTGGCCCAAATTGAATATCTCTTCTAAGGATCCATTATGGATGATACGTATTACGGTGCTTTATACATATTTTAAAGGTTAAAGAGTTTTCTCCTAATTATGAAGCTCAACTGCTCGGTCAGGTTCTCATGGTTAAAAAGCATAGGAGGATTAAGTCCGCGGTTTCAGAGAAACTTCTGGTGAGGTACTATCTCTGAGTGTAGTGTTTTTCCAACAAGAGTAGAGACCCATTAGGAGATTGTGAAATTAGTTTAGTGGGTTACTACCAGATTTTTTTGAAGATATAGAATATATAATGCAATATAAAAAATAATAGACTAGACTAGAAAATATCGGAGTGCATTGCACATAATAAGAGTAAGCATTGTTTTTTAGGCTTTGGGGTTTCAGTTTATATAATATGATTTTTAAAAACGGTGGGCCACTGTCAAAAAGTTTCTAAACCCTGACTAACAGGTTAATAACCCAGGATTTGGAATCAGTTGAACCTGCATTTAAGTCCCAGGTCTAACATAAACTAGCTCTGTGACCTTGAACAGATTCCGTGACCTTTCAGAGCCTCTTTACGTAGCTGTAAAAATGGGGGAATGTCTCCTGTGAGGACTATATGAAGTCGCATGTGTCAATCACTTTGCCCAGTGCTTTACTTACAGTAGGTGTTCAGTACACAGGCTAATTGCAATCACTTTTGTTGCTGATATATTCAGTCCTGGCACCCAGTTATGGGACACTGCTCTTTTTCTTCGTTTTAGATCTCGATGTGGTGGAGATGGAGGACTCAGAACCAAGGATTTCCAAGTGATTTCTTCCAAAGCACGAGAAACTAACTCTGTTAAGCCTGCTCTGTTCTAACTGAGGTAACTGAATTTGCATCTCTCCGTACTCTACATGAAATAGGAAATTTTTTTTCTGAGGGACTGAACCACTCCCAAGGAGCTTATGATTTGTTGCCAGCGATCCACCAGGTTTGGGGATTACAAAGTGACAATGACATTTAGGCGAGCTGTTGTTAAGGAGACATGAAGGGGGAACTAAGGGCTTCTCATTCCAGTTCTGCCAGTGACTGTCGTGGGAGCTTCTGTAGGTCTCTTCTTCAGGCCAGAAGGACCCACAGACGTCACGGAGGCCCAGAGATGTTAAATGACTTTTCAGAGAGACCCAGCGGGCTGGGTGGGGACAGGCCTGGAGCTCGCATCTCGATTGCTCAGTCATACAGTCAGCTTCTGGGCCTGCTGCAGGGTGACCACCGTGCTAGGCGCTGAGGATACAAGCGTGAAGAGCCCGCCCCCGGGACACACACTTGTTTGCACAGATGAGTATTGACAGCCCAGAACACTAAACTTCACCTTTGAGGCGTAGAGAGGGCCCCAGATAGTGATAATAACAACTACCATTTATCAAGCACTTTTGTGTGTGAGTGCAAGGCAGTGTGTTAAGGGCTTTAAGTGCTGTGTTTTTACTCACTCCTCACAATACCCCTGTGAAATAAGGAAGAAGAGATGTGAAGGATTGAAATGTGAAAATGCAGGCAGGTCATAGAGTGCTTTGTATCTCAGACCACACTTAGGATGCACATTCGGTATGTAAAGCACAATGCTAGGACCATGAAGGTCAAGGGAAAGTGCTTGCCCTCTAGGAGCTTATAACCTTAACTCCAGAGAGGTGGAGTCAGGTGGGCAATTCCTGATATTAGCTCCTCTCCCCTTCACCTGCTTCCCCGGCAGTCAGTTGGAGCGGATCCGGAAGAGACCGGAGTAGTTGATACATCATAGTTCTGGCCCTTCAATGCAAGTTTCCATTTTATTCAAATTTAACATACATTTCCATCCACCTGTGAATACATACGCTTTCAATTTATAAACAATAGTAAAGGGCTTCTCTGAATTCATTTGTTTATTTGTTCATTCAACAAATGTTTATTGAGCTCTACAAGGCACTTACTTGGGTATTCAAGACCAAACATATGACTATGTTTTTACAGTCATGATAATGGTCATGCGCATTCTCTTAGCAAGGAATTATCGTTCAACTATTAGAATTTTTCTGTTAACGCGCTAGAATATTGGCTGCAAGGATGTTGGAGATTAACCCATAAATAGGATTCCAACTGGATAAGTAGGAAAATCTTTTTTAAAATCTTCAGAAAGGAATTTCTTTTAATTTTTTGATTCTGCTGTTACTGTCACCTTTACCTAGAGGCCTTTTCTTTGTCCACTTAACCTATCGGCAGAGGAAAAAGCAGTTTGGCAAGGGGGCTTTCTTTGACTTGAAATGCTCTCCTCTTTTAGCTTGTAGGCCACACAAGACACTGAATGTTCAGAAGTAAAGCAATTTAAGAGATACTTTAATTTACAAGGTACAGAGTTAGAGGTAGCTCCAATGATTGCATTAAGTAACAGAAATCAGGTTGTAAGCCTTGAATGCTACTTGTAATAAACTTAAGCTCCAAATGGAACAAAGGAGATGTTGAGTATGAATGTGCTTTGCAAACTTCTAGGAATTCTATAAATGTTACAGCAAATATTTATCGAGTACCTACTATGAGATCGGAAGGAAAGGCAGGGCAGAAACCAGAGACAGGGAGACCAGTTAAGACAAGTACTACAGTTCACCAAGGAAAAGGCAGAGTTGGGGGGAACTCAGGGAAGACTGGAAATGGGTGATAGCAGTGAAACAGGAAAGGAACAGACGCAAAGGGAAAAATTGACACAATCTGACATCTGATTTCCAATCTACTCAATTGGAAATCTGAGTAGAGAAGAAATAGCTAAAGTTGACATAGAGATTTCCAAAGCAGCGGTACCCATGAAGATACTTGGAAGGAGGTGAGGGGCTGCATTTTAGAGGGGCTGAGTTTGAAGTGTTGAAGTATGATGTCCCCCAGACGATCAGGGACTTTGTACCCTGGAGGAAGGCCAGGGCTAGTTTGGGAGACACTGGGTTGTGAGAAAAAGTCGAGAGGTGAGAGAAGAGATTTTTCCGGTGGGAGACTATAGGGGGGCAAAGCTTGAGGGTGGAGCCTTCTGAGAAAAGAAGTACCTAGGGAGGACCTAGAGAAAAGTCTGGCAAGAGAGTGAGGAAGACCAAGAGAACAGGGCTCCAGAAGCCAGAAGAAGGGTGTTTCCCAGAGGAGGGAGCCTGGAGTGCTAGACGCAGGAGGAGGCGGGATGAGGCCCAGGAGGGCCATTGGTTTGACAAGTGCTAGATCACACATTTGTTGGTGTTTTCCTTTCCTTTGTTGGTGTTTTCCTTGCAGAATGAATATCAAGTGGTTTCATTTGCAAAAAATTTGTAGCTTGTGCAAATTAAGAGTCACTGTTAAATTTGATCCTTGCAAGCCCCAAAACACACTTCTGATTACTAAAATTCAGGCTGTTAAATGTGGTTTTAATGGTAGTCATCCACTTTATTCTGTTGTCAACAGATCGACCAAAGACGATCCGTTGATAGAAAGCTCTTTAAAAACTACATTTCTGTTGACGCAAAGGTTTCTAACAGTAATTAAATTTGTATTTTGCCTTTTACCATATGGCTGTTGTATGACATGAGAGAGAGAGAGAGAGAGAGAGAGTGTGTGTGTGTGTGTGTGTTTTCATGGGCATATGAGCTTAGTACAATGGAATGAGAAGGCTGGGGTCAGATAAATCTAGTTTCACAACCTAGCTGGGCCATTTTCCAGGGTTGTGACTTCAGAAAAGTTACTCTCTAAGCCTAACTTTTTCCATCCATAACTCAAATAGGATTATTTTGAAGACTGAGTAATATATAATTTGGTCAGGATCTATACCGTAGTAGGCAATTAATAAATGCTGATTCCCTTCCCCTTACAACTTTTTTTAGGTATATATATTTTTGCATAATATTCATCTATACCCAAAGCCTTATCTTTATGATTTATTTTAGTGTGTTAATTTTGTCATGGAAAGAGCATACCTCCCACGATAGCTAACCTATCCTGTGAGAGTTCAAGTGACCAGCAATTTCGTACGGATAAGAATCCCCTTGGGGAATTTATTAAAATGTAGGTTCCCAGGTCCCTAGCACAGAGATTCGAATTCAGTAAATTTCAGGTGGGACCCCTGAGAATCTTCATTTTAAACAAGCACTGCTGTGATGAAGGTTAACAAATGCCAGTTTCTAGGAAGCAGAGGAAGGGTGTAAACCTGAGACTTGATAGGCTGATTTCAGTTCCGTAGAGATATGCCTGTGCTCAAAATTCTTATATTTGTGTTATTCATGTTTACGGATTATATTTGCAATGAGATAAAAACACATGGATCCCAGATGTCAAGGAACGGTGGTCTGATCGCACCCCACTATCGCCATCCGCGGTATATCCACGGCAGTACTGGGTGACATACAGCCCCCAAATCATCTTCTTTTCCCTGCAGAGTAAGTGGTGACACCCTGTCGCTATGCCCAGAGTTTGCAAAACCAGTGTAACTTTAGATGTTGTTACCAATAATATATTTAATGGCAGTAACAGTGCACAATCACGCCATTAAAATATTTTGATGCATTTGTCTATCTGACTCTGTGTCTTCTGGTTGATAAACATCTGTGTCATTATATATCCTTTGTTCTCCGTATCTTGGAATCATATAATTTTTAGTTCACGTTGTTCCCAACCTCATTTTCTAGATGAGAGAATAATTTATCCTTTTTTCACCTCCTAGTCCCAGCTCTCTTCTTTGCTTATTCACAGGAAAGGATTGAGACATATATACATGCTTGGTGTTAAGCTATGTATGGAGAATATAAAACATATTTGACTTGTGTATAGTAAATTGCACTTTACATTCCTTGTACATAATTTACAAATCAGATGACTCAATGGGGATATGTTTATTAAAAAACTATACTGAGTCATTTTATAACTGTTGGCATTCCATTGATGGTTTGCTTCTTTTGGAGCAGGATGCCAATGTCCTGGAGCCTTGCCTAGAATCAGGGTTTCTCCGTCTATACCCATAGCCCTTGAGGAGAGAAGACAGAACTGAATTTCATGAAGTCCATTCTATACCTTATGTGCCTTATCTCAGCCATCTTATTAGAATCTCCAAATAACCTGGTGTGGTAGAAATTGAGGCAAAGGGGTTCAGTAATGCGGCAGATGTTGTAGAGATGAGATTTTCACACCCTGGGCTCTTATCTGGCTCCAAAGTCCAGCCTCCTCTCTCCACACCCCACGTAGTTTCCCCAGCCACATACTGAGAGTATGAAATAGATCATTGTTCCTGATTGTGGCTTAGAGACCCTTGTCCCTGGTATTAACAGTAACCTCAGAATTTTTGACAAGAAGCAAATGGACAAAGGTAATGTGCAAACTTGAGTTAGTTCAACAAATATGAACTATGTGCCAGGTATCAGATCAGGACTCCACCCTCGTGGGCCCTCCCTATCTTTGTCACCTATTCTTATCTACCATCCAAGTGCTGCTGCAGGCTTTTCTTTTAGAGTGAAGACACCAATGGATTTCTGCACTGATAAGATCAAGATTTGTGTCTTGCTATAGCTATCCCTGTCCCTGTGTGGGGCTAAGTGTTCCCAGAGTCGCTCTGTCACTTTGAAAGTTTAAAACAGTTCCTTAGGGGATTGTCCGGAGGTGCACAATAAGTGTTTGTTGATTACCCTCTGAGACCCTGAGGAAGTCTACAGGGGGCGAGGGAAGGAGCCCAGAGCCCTGCAGAGGGGGTCTGGGGAGAGGTCAAAAGACCACCATGTACAAGACCGAGACCGGTCTGGAGGCTTGGCAGTTCTTCCCGTGACCCACTGTGCAACCTTGGGAAAGAGTCATGTAACTTTGCTGGCTTGATTTCCTCAGCTGTAACTGGAGAAGGTTTGGCTCAATGATGGCAAAGGCCCCTAAGCAGAGGTGCTGAAGCGAGCATATGGTAACTCCATGTCTGAGGCATGCCAGGGGTCCCGGATTGCAGAGCTTCCTCCGACTGTCCTCGAAGGGATACTAGTACTGGCCAGACCTCAGGCTCTGCCTTTACCCCATACGCTTTTGAGGAAAGTGCATGAATTTAAGAGTGAGAGAGATTGTCTGCTTTGGAGGAAATAAGGATTTTTACTGGCTGGGAATCAATCAAAAGGTGACAAAATGGGAGATAGGGAATCACGGTTTGAAATTGTATGGCTAGGAAGAGCCTTAGAAATAAACTAGCCCAACCTCTTCGCATTCCACATGAGGGAACGGAAGTGCAGGGAAGTCATAGGATTTGCTCAGGGTCACACCGCTAGTGGCAAACTGGGAACAGAAGCCAGTGTCCCTTGCCCGTCTGGTACGCTGTCTGCAGAAACAGGTAGGTCCTGTCCTAAGGCAGATTATCAGGAGAGCAGGAGGTGGCAGTCAATAAGCAAAGCCTAAGGAGGTACTGGCACTCTACAACTATTCTGTTGGGGAGAGCAGCCTATCATGCCTGCTGGGCTTCTCACAGACATTGCTAAAAGGACACTACAGCGCACACTTTCCGTCCCATCGAAGCCCTTGGATTCTTGTCAACTAAGGTAATGAAGAACATTTCTTTTTAATCTGGGAGAGGCAGAAGGCTGTCTCCTGTTTTTTGAAGCATTTTCCCTCTCTCATTTAAATGAAAATTGCTAAGGTGTACAATAATGTAGTTTCGAGAGGAATGAAACATTTTCTCAGGGAGTATGAAGAGGAAGACCCAGCTCGCACACCCCATGTTGCTGGCCATGCCTATGTGCGTGTTCATCGCAGGGTGCCCTGTTGTCATGAGAAATCCAGTGGCTGTACAAATGTTACAGGGACATCCTGGGGTTATTTCAGTAACCCCTGAAGGCCGGCTTTGTGCCAGGTGAGAGAGATAGGAGCTGCCACTTCCTGCTTTGTGAGTTGGATGTTGTTTCTAGGTCCCGTTTTGTTTGTGTTATTTTTCCTGTTCGTGTGTTAGAACAACTTCTGATTATTTGCAGGGTTGATTACCACTAGATAATAAGAGCAGCGATTCAGTAAAAACAAAGCTGAATTTATTATCTTACCAGGCAAGAGAGACTGGCGTTCAGAATCAGTCTCCCCAGACGTATAAGCATTTTTCATGCAAGCATGGAGATTTCTGATTAGTTCTGATAGAACGCTGATTCGCTTCTAGACCAAAGTGAGGATTTTCTGTTTTCAAAACCTACTCGGCATTCTGGTCTGTCCCTGCGTAGACCTATTTATTCTGGTCTTGTGGTCCTTGACCAGAACTCGGAGAGCAGGGGTGCCGAGGTCTCGGGTGGCCCTTGGTGCTCATGGGGTAGGCAGTAGCCAGTCACAGCTGCGTCCCGGGTGCCTGCTGCAGATTCCTCCTGTCGTGTGTTCTGCCCTTTCCTTGGCACTAATGCACGTTCCACCTTTGCTTTAAAATGGGAAGGGGTGGGAGGACCACTTTGAGGAAGCAGAAGGCACTGGGATACATGGAAAAAGGGATGACGTGGCAGTGAAATGAAGCCCCGAATGGGGTTTTACTCAGATGTTAGAGAACTGGCCTACCCCGGGTGCTGTGTTAAATCGGGTTAAAAAAAAAAAACGAAACCTGACCTTTAAAGTTTTTCCTGTCAAGGTCTAGCAATTCTGGAGTTTCTTTAGCCCCTGTACCCTGCAAGTTGACTTTTTGCACAGAAAAAGAGTGAAATGTTCTCTCAGAAATTACCTGGGAGAACGTTATTTTCTCTAAATGAATATGCACTACGAAGTGAGTTCTTACCTTTTGTTGTTTATTTAATATTCTTAATATTCATCTTTGTTTTTTGACGTTTTTTCAGGAAATCACTCAGGAGCTTTGTACCATGTTCGAATGATCTGTGTTAAGACTTTCTTTTCTATTTAATGATAGGCGTTTGCAGTAAGATGATTTGCGCGTCTCTCTATTTTAGGAAATACTTTTCGAGGCCTTTAATTTTTTCTCTTATATGAAGCTTAAACGGGAGTCTTACATCCAATCCTAGCAGCTACCTTCCATTAAAAGTGACCTATT
Organism: Eubalaena glacialis; assembly: GCF_028564815.1. Classification (NCBI taxonomy): domain Eukaryota; kingdom Metazoa; phylum Chordata; class Mammalia; order Artiodactyla; family Balaenidae; genus Eubalaena; species Eubalaena glacialis. Next base: position 127,109,651 of record NC_083721.1, on the reverse strand, counting down.
TTTCCCCCCATGAGGTTTCCTGACTCAGGGAGGAAAATAAAAGTCGGGTGATTAGTCATTGTGGCGTTCAGCAAACAAATACTTCGGAGGCCATGATTTATGTTGCTGGTCGGAAAAAGAGGTTATATCTGTCTCTAGACAATGACTCTTGTGAAAGGTAAGTGCCCTGTGTTCCCAGAAGGTCCCCAGAGTGCCCCTGTTTGTTGCGTTCAGGTTTCTAAAACCCGGTGGCCATTTTCTGTGAGTTTGAATCCCTGTGTTAACTCCTCCCCCTGTGGAGTCTATGAGCATTTGTTTTCTAAAATGAAAGCACAGGCAGAAACTCTAGCTGTTCTACAGAACAGCCTGTTCTTTAGATGTTTTTTTTTTTTTTTTTTAGATCAGTGTATCTAAAGCATAATTTTTCTAAACGGTCTATTGTGGGTTTTTATCTACAGTGGGTTTGGGTTTGTTCGGGGAATTTTACTTTTTTTTAAATGCAGACAACATATTTATTGATGTAATTGCTCCCTGTTCGCCTCAGCCCCAGATAATTTCACTCTGAAACAGGTGAGCAGGGAAACTATTTGGAGATCTACTGCCAGAAACCTTCATTTAGTTTTAATCAAATTTCTTTGGGGGTAAAATTGGCAAAAGCCAACTGGAACTTAGTTCCTTTCATACTCTTCCCTCCCCCCGCCCCCCCATCCCTGCCCAACAGTTTTCCCCAGTCAGTTTCTTTTGTCTAAACCATCGTGCATCCATTTGTGTGTCTGGCCAGAGTTTTTGTAGCCTTTCCGCAGTACAGAAAAGCTTCTTTGCCTCTGGTTGTATGTCAGACTGGCCGGTGGGCTTGCTTGACAGCCCTGCCAGTCACCTGCATCTCCGGAATCCTAGTTTGAGGTGACTTTCACAATCCCGTGCTGCCTCAGAGATCTGTGCTGTCATGCCTGGCCTCTTTCCAGAGATTGCGGTATTGCCAGCAGTGGCTTCAAACTGGAAAAAGAGGAGGTGGAAGAGAAATGATGGAAAACATGGGAGGAGGGATTGTGGAAAACAGAGGAGAAGGAAATGTGTGTGCAAGGAAAGTATGTACGTGGACTCAAGTAAATATCTGAGAGCCCAGGTCTATAAAAATGATCTCTGTGCATTGGCATTTTGTGTCTGGATCCAGGTGGGGAACCACTGTGAATGTGGGGCTGTCTGTTGATGGTGGGGAAGAGGCGTGGTAGAGCTGGGCAAGAGCACCGGCAGCTCGGGACTTCCCTGGCAGTCCAGTGGTTAAGACTCCTTGCTTCCACTGCAGGGGGCGTGGGTTGGATCCCTGGTCTGGGAACTAAATCCTGCATGCCGCATGGCGTGGCCAAGAAGGAAATAAAATAAAAAAATAAAGTATAGCTTTAAAAAAAAAAAAAAAAAAGAGCGTTAGCAGCTCTTCTCCAGGAGGGTCCCCCCCCAGTATGACAGATGCTTAGACCGCTCTCCAGACCAACTGGGTCGGCTCTGCACCAGCCCCCTCAACGTCTCTAGAGCGGGGTTTGCTTCCTTGGCTTGACCGCCATTGTTCCATTGAATACTTCTCTGAGATTCCCCGAGGACACTTGTGATCTTGCTGGATATGCTTTATTGTGTTGACCCCATTATTTGACCTCCAGGCTCCATTTCTGTGATCTAGTTTCTAGAATCGTTGTTGTCTCTGTGACGCTGTGATGGAGCATGATATCAATTCAGAATACTCTGACCCACTAAGCAGCTGTGCATTCTCAGCAGTTACTGCTTCCCTTATTACATCACCTGCTTATGATGAATATGGAACCGAACGCTCTATTAAAATGGAGAGCTGGGTGCCTCTGAGAGTGTGAGTCTGATTGTGTGGAGGGCTGATTAGGAGTTATCATTCTCCTTCTCGAAGCTTGAGCAGACTGTATCATTACAATGATTTTAGGGAATTCCCTGGCGGTCCAGCGGTTAGGACTCGGTGCTTTTACTGCCAGGGCCCAGGTTCAATCCCTGGTCAGGAACTAAGATCCTGCGAGCCGTGCGGCACAGCCAAAAAAATAAATAAAAATTTTTTAAAAATTTGACTTTGAAGCAAAGTGGAGAGTTTGATACCTGCCCCTCTGTCCCCCAGGACTCAGTAGGAAATTTCCCACATGGGAATGACCAAACTGGAGGGATCCTGAAGAAATATTATGTGACCCAAATATATTCCGTGTTAAGGCTTCCCACCACCTCTTCTTCATTAAGATGGGGTACTTTGGTAGTTTTGAAAGCTTGAATACTGATATCTCACCATTTAAATTTTAGGAGGGCTATGAATCACTGTATGGAGATTGATATGTTCCAGGCTGAAGTGATCTATCCTTATGTTATAGATTAGGGTCTAAAATTCAGATACATCCAGGGACAGGAAGGTAATATGAATGTTCAGTGTGGGCTGGGTATAGGAAGATAGAATGGTTAGATCGTGGCCAACTGGAGGGCATTAAAACGTTTTAAAATACTTGTGGGGCTGAATGAAACAGGTCTGCAGGCCGAATTCAGCTTCTGGACTGCTGCTCTGCACGGCAGTTACAGAGCTACACCATCTGACTCCATCCACCAGGCTGGGTTTCCTCAGTGGCAGCTTGCCCAGTCTTCCTGCAGAGCATTGGGCGTGGAGCTCTCCAAGACCCAGCCCAAGAAAAATTCATGGCTGTTGAACCTCCTCCATGTCACAGCGAATAAAGGAGCTACTCTGGATATGAAGTGTGTCCATCTCATACAGGCAAAGTGATTTGCAGCAGCAGAACAGACCTTGTATGTCGGAGGGCATCTGGAGAGGCATCAGACAGAGCAGGCTTGACTAAGCTGCCCAGCGCTCAGTGTGCCCATTTCAGGATGGAACAGGAAGGACCCACCAATGGAAGCCCCGCCTTACCCGGCCATGTCACTCCCAGGACAGCTGAATGGAGCCAAGCCTGCAGAGGCTAACCTGGATGGTATTGGGCCATGGGGTGACAGCAGAGGACAGCGGGCATATCTTGATATACCTGGTCTCTGATATTGACCTGCTTGGCCCAAGGTTGCTTTCTGAAATATCAGGCAGTTAGCAACTTCCTAACTCGTCCTAGGCTGGGACAATGTGAGAATTGTCCTCTCTCTCCGTTGACACTCTATTGACCTTCCGCACATCCTGGAATTTATAATGCCTTCCCTTTTTTCTAAACGTCTTTTAATCACTCTCATTTTCGTCAGCTCTCTTGGTGCTAAGTGAGTCATAATGTCTGCAAAGCACTTACTTAGCACAGGGCCTGGCATGTAGAAAGTGCTCAGTAAATATCAGCTTTTATTGTCATTGGCATCATCACCGCCGCCATTATAACTCTTGTCATTTCCCCAGTGGATACGGAAACTTGGTTTCCTTAAACCTTAAACTTGGTTGTGTACCTCTGCCACCACCACCCTGACATAAAGGAAGACGGACCCCACACACATAACCCACTGTGTCGGAAAATGCGCTTCACGTGATCCCCAGCTCACTCCTGCGCGCTAATGTTTGGGGAGCACTGCTCTAGACACCGTGGTGAAGTACAGAGACAGGCTTGCATAGAGATTGGTCCTTGTGGACTTGCTAACTAGGCGGTACTTTGGGACAGTCTCAGGGGTGGACGCTGGGGAGGGATGTGCCTTTTACATTATACGGTAGGGATATATGATGGGGTGGTTTTGACCACACTAAGAATCTGATTCTGAAGGCTTCAGTCCCCTGGCTGTGACTTTAACCTCAACAAAGTACCTGATTCCTACCCGCCACCCCATTGACCTTCTGGCCATGCAAACCCTGTTGCCAAGAAGGGAAATTCCTGTATTAGAGGACAGACAACCTTTGTGCATCAGGGAGCCGACACAAAATAGTAAAAATGTAGAACTTTAAAGGTAGAACATGTATCGGTATAAAAATGAGGGGCAAGCCAGTCTCAGTGAAGATTTTGGGACCCTGGTAGGTGATGAGAAGGGAGGTGTAGCTGAATGTTTTTTTAATGTTGGTGACCGAGAGTATTGCCTGCTCCTAAGAAACATTTTGAAAAGTAGAAATAACCGATCCCATGCTGCCATGGTGGCTTATTGTTTGGACTGGAAGCTACCAAGGTGGTGAGGAGAAAATGGCCACAGTACCTTAGAGATGAAATCCTAGCTTCATATCAAATTCATTTAGTTTAGAAAGTGAATTAACTAAAAACCTTTTCAGCCCCTCAAAGCTCTCGCCTGTATTTTGAGGGTAATGTGGTCTAGCATTTTGTTAATTTATGATTGTGGTGATTTTTTTTCCTTTCTGTACTGTACTTTCAGATGGCCTGAGGCACTGGACACTTAGTGGCCTGGGGTCCTTAGGGCTACATGAGACTCGGAAGTGGAACTGTATACTTAGCAGTTCCTGAAATGGCTCTCTCTTTTTTTCCTCCACCTCTTCCTGCCACTGTTGGGGAACTTAGCTTGGAGATCTGGCCCCCAGTCCCCTCTCCCATCCACCCAGATGAGTTATTGCTGTGGTGTCTGGTAGCCTCCCGGAAGATATGTGTAAATCCCCAAAGCTATGTCTAAATCCCCAAAGCTGTGAATGTGACCTTTTTTGGAAAAAAAGGTCTTTGCAGATGGAAATTGTTTAAGGCTCTTGAGATGAGTTCATCCTGGGTTATCAGGGGGGCCCTGAATCCAATGACAAGTGTCCTTAAAAGAGACACACAGAAGAGGGACACATAAAGAGGAGAGGGCCATGTGAAGATGAAGGTAGAGATGGGAGTTACGCAGCCACAAGCCAAGGAACCCTGGAACCATCATAAGCTGGAAGAGTCAAGGAAGGACTCTCCCCCCTGGAGCCTTCAGAGAGAGCTCAGCCCTGCCAACACCTTGATTTTGGACCTCTGGCCTCCAGAACTGTGAGAGAATAAATTTCTGTTGTGTTAAGTCCCCAAGTTTGTGGTAGTTTGTTACGGCAGTGTTTGGAAACGGATACAGTGTCAAGCCTAGCCTTGGTTCGGAAGTGCCTGGGAACTTGTGAAAAATCAGTTCCTGGAGTCTTACCCTGTGGCTGTTCTGATGCAGTCAGTCTGGGGTGGCACCAAGAAACTGAATTTTTAGTAAGAGCCTCCAGGTGATTCTGATAGATCCATTTACCCTCTCAGTATTGGTAGTCCTCAAGTTCCTTCTTCTGCCCTATTTCCTTTTCATCCGCTTTCCTTGGGCATTAGCCATGCTTGTGTGTGCAGCGACCTCCGATGTGTCAGTGCACCGCACCGCTGAATCTCCAGCCCAGCTTCCTTTCAGCATCACAGCCCGTCGTGGAGGCCGGTTGGTGGAGAGCGCCAGCTGCGTCTTCCACGGGCCCCTCAGAGGGAGCACAGACCTCGTTCTCCTCCTTCCGGACCAGCTCTTTGGTCTGGTTCCCTACCTGTTAATGGCACACGCGGGCAACAGAACTGGTGTGTCAACCTTCATTCTTCCCTCTTTCTTTCTCCTCTAATGTCCAACTAGTTGATGCTTCCATCCAGATCGCTTTCACTTCTTTCTCTCCTTGTCATCCCCACCTGTCTCCTTACCTTCTTTCTAGATCCCCTCCAGACATCCTCCTCATCAGACTGTTCCCAGAATGACCAGTCTGCAAACGTGTCAAATGATTCTTGCTTCAAATCTCGTAAATGACTCACCATTGTCCAGGCTGCACGTTAGAATCACCTGGAGAGTTTTTTTTTCTTTTTTCGTTTTAATCCCAATACCTAGCATCCACCCAAGACCAAACAAATCAGAATCTCAAGTTGGAGCCTGACTGTTGGTATGTTTTCAGGTTCCCACAGGTGATTCCAATATGCAGGTAAGGGTTGAGAACTACTGGGCTAGAGGATCGAGTCCAAAGTCAATGCTTTCTTCACGACTGGGTCCCTGCCAGTCTCTCGCTCTCCATCTCCCACCCGGCCCTGCCCACACCCCATGCCACAGACATCCCACCTCCTTGCCCTTCCCCAAATGCGTCATTCTATTTCCTGCTTCTTTGCCTTTGCTCGACCTTTCCCTAGAATAGAATGCCTTTTTCCCTCTTGGATTCCAAAAAAATGCTCCATATCTCTCAAGACTCGGTTCCACCTCACCCTCCCTGACTCGCCTTCCGCAAACCCAACTTAAGGCTGCCTGCTCCAAACCCCTAGGCATGCTTACTAGAGCACTGTCGTCATCATGGAGGAGCTGTTTGTCTGCATGTCTTGTCTCCTCCATCGGACTGTGGGCTCCAGGAGGCTGCTGAAAAGGGAAAGAAAGAAAGGATTAAAAAAGGCCGAGGGGGCAAAATCATTCTTCTGTTTCTCTGAATCATTGTATCCACGCTGCCTTATGGTTCATCAGGCACTTTTTAGCAAACAGAACTACTTGTTTTTTGTTTTTGTTTTTTAACTACTTGGTTTTAATGAATGTAATGCAGTTGTAGCAGTAGTGGTGGTGGTAGTAGTATGTAATACCATTAAGTGAACACTTGCTAGCTGAGCTCTCTATAGTCATTGCCTCGTTTAACTATCATGATAATCATCTCAGGTATCATTCCCACTTTACAGAATGAATTAAACAAGATGCTGTGTGGTCAGGTCATGCAAAATGGCAGAGAATATGAAGTAGAATGTGTAGATGACCACTTGGTCAGCAGTATGTCTGGTATATCGACTGATCAGGAAAAACTGGTTTTATTGGTAAAAATAGCTAATGTGTAGTTTTTTGAGTGGCAAGTACGCATTCAATGCTGAATTTGGCATAAAAAATACACAACCACTAAACGTATCAATCATAAATGAGATGGTGGTTTATATTTACTAACATTTGGAATCACATAAATATAGTCTTCCTTTTAAGTGTGCTAGAAGGAATTTGTGACCCAGAGTCACAAGATCAGGGTTGAAAACCCAACCTTGCCAGTTATAAGCCATGTGGTGTTGGGATTTTGGCTTAACTTTTCTGAGCTTTAGCATCTTCATCTTTGAAATGGAAATATTATTTCACAGCCCGCAGGGGTGTTATGAGAAAGGAGAGGAGATGGTGTGTATGGAAGTGATTTGTAAATGGTATAGGGCTAAACAGGACTAAGGCGAGGAGTTCTTGTCTTTGTGCTCCGTTTGGGTCCAGAAAGTTGGCGTTTGGGAACAGTCAGGACAGGGAAGGCGGTGTTTTTCTGGGTGAGCAGATATGGGCACTGGAACAGTTGCAGGCTGGCTGAATTCCCCGGTGCGGCAGGGTCTGAGGATGCTGGGATGGGAAAAAACAAGTGGCCCAGGCTGGTTAGGGAGAATGTGGAAGGAGAAGGATGGTTGGAAATTAGAGTCTTGCTGTGCTTATTGATACAATGGAGCTGAGAGAATGTAATGGTCAGGGTTTTGCGTTGGGTCACCTGTAACCAAGGACCAACCCAGGGACCACAGATCAGCTCCAGGGGCTTGATGTCTTGTTCTTTTACTCGTAGGTTATTCCCAGCAATTTCACCCCCAGCAGCTCTGAGGTTTTCTGGGTCTCAGAGCAAAAGCTCACCTACCCTGAGGTCCTGGCGTCTCCATTCCAAACATGAAAGCCGAGGCTTTATCTTTTTTATTCTAATAGATTGAAGAATATTTTCTAAGTCGTCATCAGTATAACAGTTCTGATCTTGGATCACATTCTGCCACTCTCCAGAGGAGAGCATAGGAAACAGCTTTTTTGTCACAGACATCACCACCCTAAACTTATCTGAAAGTTTCTGGAGCAGGAGTCAGCATATCATTTTTAAGGAATCAGTAGGTATATTTTAAGATGGAATTGTTGTTCTAAAATATTCCCACAGATTAGAGATAATGGACCAAGTGAACACCATTAAATTTGACCAGAATGAGTGAGTTTTTGAGTATCAGTTAAAAAAATTCAGTCTTGGAAGTTGGGAAGCCAAAGAGGGAGAAGAACACGAGGTCGGAAAGAAGAACTCCATGCCAAAAAAAAAAAATGCTGTATATTATAAATAAAATCAGTTATTGTGCACGTACTATTTGCTGTGCACTTGCACTGAATGGGTGTTCCTGTACCCATTGAATCCCCCCAGCACCCCAGGAGGTGTGTAGGATTTGCTCCATTTTATATGTGAAGAGACTGAGGCTTAGGGAGGTCAGGTACTTTCTGAAGTCCTGCTGTCAGTGAGCGGGTCCCCGCAGCTGCCAGTTGAGGAGTATGGTGCATTGTAAGGCGTGCGGAGCCAGCAGTGTAGAAACCTGTTTTGGTCACACCATGAGACCTTAGCCAAGTCATTCTACTTCTCCGTCCCTCCATTTTCTCATATCTAAAATGAGAGGGTTGGACTAAACAATCTAAAGTTCCTCATCTTATAAAATTCTCTTTGCTAGGGCATAGTTGAAGGAATGGGAGATGCTTAGCCCAGGAAAGGGGCATGCAAACCTTCCAAGGGCTGTCGCGTGGCAGAGTTTACAGTTGAGGGCTCCCCGTGAGGACTGCTCCCCTAAGGAGGAAATTCCCACACTGGGTGGAGTGGTCCTCACCCCTGGTCTGCAGGATCTCTAGAATCCATCTGTGGCAAATTAAGAAGGAGTTAGAAGGCGCGCTCCACGAAGAAGCTTGCTCCCTTTGCTTTTTGTTATCTAAAACACCCAAGGTCTGTTTATTTTGAAGGGAGGCTCCCTCATCTGCCATTTTGAGAAAGATTTGGGGGACTAGATTCCCAGTTACTCAAGACCCAAGAGCATCTCTTTGTGTGGACTCAGCACCGTCTTGTGGACATGGTACTGTGAACTGGGAATGGACTCTGGTCACCAAATGTAAAGGAACCTCAGGACACAGTCCTGAAAGAGTTGCTGCCTGGGAAAGGCTCTGTCTAGGGATCATGTTTTGAAGACGGGCTGCCTGCTTTCAGAGGTAGGATCTGCCTTGGGGAATTTACTTGTATGACTCTAACCCTATTATTATGCCCATGACACCTGGGAGAGCAGAGTGGACAGGCTCAGTGACACAGTAAGCCGGACCTTCCCAGAGTTGTGGTACAGTACGGCCAGGGTCCTGTTTCCGGGGCGGGGGACAGGGGGCATCAGTACAGAGGCCACCTCAAGAGGGAGCCCCGAGCCGCTTCCCCTCTGGCCTCCTTCCCCCTGTATCCTGCATCCGGCCGCACCTCTCCTGGTCTAGGACTCTGCCCTGCCCCCTCTCCTTCTTGCTGGTATTGATCGCCACTCAGAGCATAACTTACCTTATGGTGCTTCAAGGCCCCCTTCCCCAAGAGGTGAGGATGGAATAGACTGAAGGTGTGACGGGAACAGAGCACTCGGGCTGAAAAATGCTTTGCCTTCCCCCACCTTGTCTCCTCATACTGGTGAGGCTAGCCACATCCATGTTCTTGCTATTTCTGTGTGGGAAGAAACTGAGTAATATCCAGTAATATCCAGGGCTAAGATGACGGTCGAGGGCAGTCTTGCTCAGTGCCTTTACCAGACTGGAAAGAGCAACCTGTGGCCCTAGAGAGGCCACTCGAGGGTAGAAGCTCTCTCTGGATGTTCAGAACCCCAGCCTCTTCTTCTCTGCTTATCCTTCACAGTGGGGTTGGTAGGGGGTTGGGGGAATATGTGTAAAGGCATGCAGGGCTCCCCAAGATAATAGAGTCACTGATTTTGCATTTGTTCATACACAGTTATTGGCTCTATTGATATTATATTACATCGTGATGCATGTACCTGTTCTTTAAAAGTGAGTTATTTGTTCTTTCAATTACATTACTGTACCCATATTAACATATTCTCCCAAGACCTTAGTATAGGAATGCTTAGTGAATTACCCACAGTCCCTTATTTTGCTAAATATTTATTTTTGCACTTACCTTCCATAATTATGTTCTTCTAACTTCCCTTCTTTGGGCGTCAGCCTGGCCTGAGCCCCATAGCTCCTGACCGTCCAGCCTGCCCAGAGCTAAGTTGCCCGGGCTCCCTGGAAGCCCTCGAAGCCGGGGACACTCCAGCCCACTCATCTCTCCACTTCAGCCCCAGGGAAATCCCCACTTACAAAATGATCCCTGCTTCCAACACCCTTTCAACCAACAAGCGTTAAATTGGTTGCTATTATCATAATGAGGTGGGCCAGAGAAAAGGGTTGTAGGAATTGTTTTGTTTTCTGGAATTTTCATGGGAAATGATCAGGGCGGAAAAGAGCGATAGAATGAGATACTAGGTTTTATCTGGACTGTCTCTTCTAATCCTATTAAGAATTAAGTTGCACTATTATATCCATTTTATAGATTAAAAAAAACAAGTCTTGAGATGCTAATTAACTTGTTCAAATTCATACAGCTACTAAGTGGCAGAGCTGGAGTTTGAACCCAGGGGTATGTAAGCAGGGGCCCTGCTCTACCCTCTGAGGATAAAGATATCTCTACAGGAGGAGAAAGGACTGCCCCCGGGAACAGGAAGGGGAAAGCTTGGAACAACTGACTACCTCTGACAGTTGTCAAAACTTTTAATCAGGGACTTCAGTGGAAGCTTGAACCAGAATCCAAAATCAGCACATAAATGTGCAAAACCCCAGACTGAACCCAAATTAAAAAAATTTTTTTTACTGAATAAGCCACAACCTAATGAATCCATTAAACTGAGGCATAAACTATAAAGACTTTTAAATCAAAAAACTGAAACATCAAAATGTTCTCTAAAATAAATCATAACCAAACGGACATATTATTAGGTTCCTAGTTTAAAATAAGAGAGAGGAGGTCTCAAGACTTTATCCCCGCAAAACCTCCTTGGTGTGAGGGCAAAGGAGCAAATGTGGTCTGCCAGGAGTCTAAAGAGACAGGAGAGGTGATGAAGCAGAACACAGGGGAGGCTTTCTTTTTTTTTTTTTTTTTTTAAATTTATTTATGTCTGCATTGGGGCTTTCTTGCTGAGCGCGGACTTTCTCTAGTTGTGGCGAGTGGGGGCTACTCTTCATTGTGGTGCGTGAGCTTCTCATTGCTGTGGCTTCTCTTGTTGCAGAGCCTGGGCTCTAGGCACGTGGGCTTCAGGAGTTGTGGCTCCCGGGCTCTAGAGCGCAGGCTCAGCAGTTGTGGCACACGGGCCTAGTTGCTCCGCGGCATGTGGGATCTTCCCAGACCAGGGCTCGAACCCGTGTTCCCTGCATTGGCAGGCGGATTCTTAACCACTGTGCCACCAGGGAAGCCCCAGGGGAGGCTTTCTTATGAAATAAAAGAATATCGCCATCTAAAATAGGAACGTGACCCCATAAACGGCCAGCACCTGGCCGTGTTTATATAGCCAAATTTGAGTGACCTTCTGACTTAAAAGGACAAGTGCACAGACTGGAAATGTATAGATGATTTAAGTATTTGTCTTAAACATTATTTTAGTTTCCTTTCTATCAAGCTTTTTACTGGAATTGCTAATAAATTGCAAATAGCCAACATGAATAATTTTTACTTAAAATTTTAATGCCTTCTTCCATAGGCTTAGAAGAAATGCTAACAAATGATGCAACTAAAAAAAGAAAATCATTTCAATGATACTTGTAACTAAATGCCCACATATGAGCTAAGGCTCAGATGTAATAACTGCTCTCTGCATTAAGGAAGAATGATTAGTTAATGAGCCCCTCTTGGGTATTAAACACTGGGGTGGGGACTGGGGAACCCTGGGCGCACAGTGAAATAGAATACTTGTCCCTGCCATTGAGGAATTTCACGTTCCCTAGATTTGGGGCCTGGGGGCCAAGACTTGGTAGTACTTGCTCCTGCTGACATTTACCACTAATAATAATTAATTGGTAATAGTAATACTCATAATAGCGAATGTTTATTAAGCTTGATTTCGTGTCAGACATGAAGCCAAGCACTTTATAGGTATTATCATTTAATCCTCACGTTAACCTGGTAGATTCTATTATTAGCTCCATTTTGCAGATGAAGAAGCTGAGGTGCAGAGTTTAAGAAACTTGCCCAAGGTCACAGCCAGAATGTGACGAGAGCCACTTGACACCAGAGTTCAGGCTCTTAGCCGTGGTGCCAGACTGGGCATGGGCTGCCTTGTCCCAGATTATCCTTCGGGAGAGCGCTGTTTCAGGAGTGGACTAATACAGTGCTCTGGGGTCCCTCAGCTCTCTTAGTTCAGCAGCTTTAATCTCCCCCCTCCGCCCCTTCTGTGCCCACTTCTCGTGGTAGCCCCTGTGTTACACTCAATAACTGGTGGGTGGTAAGGCATTCGATAAATATTACCTTGAAATGGAAGTGGATCAAAATGACAATATTTATGAGTGCCAGCTATTACTTTGAAGTTTACTTCTCTTGAGAAAATAAAAGTAGAAATTTATGGAAAATTCTGAATTTCCCTGAAGTGTTCACCCCAGGGCCATCTGGTGGTCCATATGGAGTCTTTGTGCATATCGGGGAAATGGCTTCTCCTGGCAGGGGGATGCAGCCCTCAGCAGGGTACATGCCTGGCCAAGCAGAGCGCGGACTGGCTCTCAGCCCCGCCCTTTACCCTCACAGTGTACCCCAGGACATGACCTGTCCCCCTGCACATGGCAGCCCTGCTCAAGTCCAGGCTACCGATTGCCAAAGCACTCACACACTGGTGAGCATAGGAGCCTTTGATACTAAGAAAGAGCTGGAAAAGCTAAGTGCTTGCTTTCTTGGTGCTCCTGAATCTGCAGTGAAGAGTGTGGTTTTGGGGTCATCCTGCCCGGATTTTAATCCCAGCTACCACTCACTGGCTAAATAACCTTGGTCGAGTTACACGGTCTCTCTGAGTCTCAGTTTTCTCATCTGCAGAATAAGGTTGCTGTGAGGTTTCATCGGGATGGTGTATACGGAGTGTGCAGAACAGTACCGGGCACAGGGATGCGCTCGTCTGGTGTTGCGGGCATGGCACGTGGCTGGCATATTTAGGTGAACTTCCTCCTTCACAGAATGCGTCGAGTTGGGGATGTTGGCGCATTTGTGGCGGGATGTCGATGTCACTTTAAAGCAGCCCTCAGGAAGGCTGCCCAGAGGGGCTCCAACACAAGCAGGGGACACAGTGACCTGATTCTTCAAAGTGTAATTAGAAGTCGTGGACCAGCTCGTGTGCATAACATACCTGGGTAATTTTCAGCAGGATGCAACAAGCCCGCCTGCCCAGACCCTGTTCCCGAAACTGATTCAGTGTCAACAGTGTCACCTGGCGCATATTCTTCTTGAGGTTCCACAGGTGAGCCTGAGGTGCGGCTCCACTGAGACCCACCATTATAAGCTCACATTACAGTGCCTTTTCCATCTTACTGTTGGTTGCCTGATGGGGGAAGAGGGCTTGTGTATGCCTTTGGAGTGGGTCACAGACCGGTGTTCCGGGAAGCACAAGCATCCACAGTTTGGGGACCCAGAAGCAGGCCACAAGCCCAGCTGTGCTTCACTTAGCCCAGAACCTTCTCCAGATCAGCTTCTCATGAGAGGAGGCTGAGTGAGGGAAACATTGGAAGGAACTGAAAAGTGGTTACAGAGAGTGGACACCTCTGGGAGTGCTTGAAGGGAGGACAGATGCAGAAGCAGGGTCCTTACAAACACCCAACACCAGGGCCTTATGCTATACCCACATGTTGACAACTTTAAATTTTTAGTATTTAAAAAAACAGTTAACTTTTTTAAAGTTTGTTGCTAATTCAGTCCAAGCACTCAGTAGACAGAAGGCCAAATCCCTGGAGCTTAAAGGCGAAAGAACAAAATTCAACTGAGTACATTTTAAAGATCTTACTGGCTTTATTTAGTGATTCATGAGTCAGGCAGCATGCAGTCTAGCAGATAGAATGGAGCTCCAAAGAGCTATACAAGGTGACGGATTTTATTGGAAGAAGGGAACAGAACAAGGAAATTATACTAGGCAAAAAGGTGGGTTGATTATTGCAAGGTTCCTTTCCTTGTAGGGGATGACGGGGGTTGTCAGGCAGATTACCTAACTCGTGCTGATCAGTCTATTCCTGATTTAAGCTGATACCTAGTTTAGGATTGTTTTGCAGGAAGAGCCAAAACTTTAAGTTAAGTTTCCGTTTGGTGACATGGGGCTTAGCATAAGCAACTCCATTTTGGGCCTGTTGTTTTGTCTTTAACAGAACAAAGCATATCATTAGAGCTTAAAGGAGTGTTCTTTTCCTGTCTTTGAGCCAAAGCAATAATAGTAAGCAATTTCAGTGTTTCAAAGCTATGTTTCATTGTTTTAACTTGTGTGAGCAGTAAATACTTTGTAGCAGTGGATGGCCCTGGCTTGTCTTATGCAGCTCAGCTTTAGGCCAGCAGAGTTGATGTGTGTGTGTGTGTGTGTGTGTGTGTGTGTGTGTGTGTGTGTGTTTCTTTTTTCCTTTTACAATGTCAGAACAGCCTTTTTGATTTTTTTAATGTTCAACAAAGGTGTTTCTCCCTTTTAGCGTAGGTGACAAATAGTAGGGCAGTTCGCGTTGACCTAATGCTGGATCCAGAAAGCTTGGTAATAGTGCCAGGTATGGTGGGCTCTAGAGAGCTTACTGTTTGGGTGGTTTTTGTTTTTGCATTTATTTCATAAAGGTTTATCAGCACTGTTATGTGCCACATGTGGTGCTGGGAGCTAGGGGAGACTGTGGTAAACAGTCTCACAGCCCTCACAGAATTTATACTCTTGTGGTAAAGCACACATTTGTCAAATAATACTTCATTACAATAGTAGTAAGTACTGTGAAAGAAGAGTATGCTGATAGTATAGGACAGATGCACCTGATTGAGGGGGAAGGGATTGTTGGATAGAGATCAGGATAGGCTGCTGCCTAGGCTGCAAAGGCATTCTTGGCTTCAGAAGCAGCATGTGCAAAGGCCCTGAGGTGGGAAGATCCTCACACATTCAGGGAACAGAAAGGAGGCTGGTGTGGGTTGGAGTGGCAGGAAATGAGGTCAAATCACAGAGGACCTTATATGCCTTAGTAAAGATACTGGAATTTGGGCTTAGGGTTTTAATGAGCCTCACTGGCCATGCCTCAGCTCCGTGTCGGCCAGGAGACTCTTTTCTCTGTCATGGAGAAGGCTCGCTCCCAAAGCTGGCCCCACCCTGGAGATGTTCTTCCTCTAGAGCTCCCCTGATGCTTCATACCCACTGGTCTCATGCTTTATCCTGCCTGACAAGTCCCCGGCATGAGCCTCATGATCCCTGAGGCCGTATCATCCCCAGGCCCATAATGAAAGGGTAAATCTAAGTACTCGTGGTGGGTGAGTACCCAAATGAAATGAAAATGAAAACTCATCTTCCTGATGCATTCGCTTCAGATTAGTAAATCCTGGCAGCGCACATCCTTGGCTTTTGTCTCTCGAGTGCTTGGACTGAATTGGCAACAAACTTTTAAAAATCAACTTTTTTTTAATACTAAAGATTTTAAGTTGGCAACATGTGAGTAGAGCGTAAAGGCCTTGGCATTGGGTGTTTAGCAAATTCTGGGCTGTGGGGCGAACACCGTGACTGACTCCGTGTTCGGCTGGCACCTTGAAAACGCCTTTTTCCCTGTTACTGTACACCCGGCCAGCTGTGATGGGCCCCAAGCCCACGGCCCATCATCTGGCTATGCTCAGGTTGCCCCGGGAACTGCCGCCCGTGGTCAGGGGTCTGCTTGCCTGAACTCTGATCCTCAGCTGCCCTTTTTGGGGACCCCTCTGGCAGATTCTGCTTCATGTCAGGCAACATTTCCCAGTGACTTCTCGGCATGGGACCCAGGCAGGCTGCCGCCGACGGCCTTAGCTCTTGAATCTCACCTGGGCCTGTTCCCGGCCGCGGGCTTCTGCAGTGGGGATCCTGTACAACCGGCCTGCAGCTTGAACTTGGTGCAGAGCCATTTTGTGCCGGAGACAGCGAGTCAGCTGTTCTGACTTCCCTCCTGCTATGTGTGTGCGCACGCTCCTGACGCGGCAGAGTGCAGGGGGCTGGGCGCGGTGCCGCCCTCGGAGATTACAACTCGGCTGTAAGCGAGGCACTTCTCTGGGTTCAGTTTCCACATCTATACTGTGGGCATGAGAGTAACAGCTTCCATATGGTGAGCACTGACTCTGTTAACTCATTTAACCCTGTGAGTTCGTAGTAGTATCTCCATTTTCTGTGCCTTCCTCGCAGGATTATGAAGGGGATTAAGTTAACGTGAAGTGCTTTACAACCTGAAATGTATCAGATGAAAGCAGTTTTATTCAGAATTGATTGGGGGGAATTCACACAGATGAAAATTGTAATTCGCAGTACTCCAGTGCCTGTCCGTCTATAGTGCTGATTCACAAACGTGTATCTGTTTCTAGTACAGATCGTTCATTTAGTACATGAATATTTATTGAGGGCCTGCGATGTATCAGGCACTGTTCTAGGTGCTTAAGATACATCAGTACAGAAAATCAAAGATTGCTGCCCTCGTGATGCTTAAGTTCTAGCAGGCAGATGGATAATGAATAATGAGCGCATTGCGTAGTGTTTGGGGATGTTATGAGTGCTGTGCACGAGAAACAAGCAGAACAGATAAGGGGGGCCAGGAGTGCAGGTCGCTTTTCTCATCAGGGTGAGTCTCTGTGCTTTCAAATATTTCCCGAGTGCCTGCCGTGCCCTGTGGCCTGGAGACACAGCAGTGAATGGGACGAATAAGGTCCTTTCCCTCCTGGAGTTTACTTCCTGGCAGGTACAGTGGACAGTTAACAAGCAGGCAAGTACATTGTGATAATTGTGTGGCATGAAGGAAATAAACCAGGCAATGCGAGGGCAAGTAAAGCCGGGAGCAAATAGAGATGGGGTGGGCCTCTGAGTTGACATTTGAGCTGGGCCTGAAGTATGAGTGAGCCAGCCCCGGGGCAGGACCGGAAGCAGGGCCAGGAGAGAGTCGGAAGGTGGAGTCAGCCCAGGGAGGCCTGAGTGTGAGCACAGAGCGCGGGGCAGAGGGACCGGTGAGTCTGGGGAGAGTGGCTGGGACCCGTGGGCAGTGCAGGGCCTCGCAGGCCACAGCGAGGGGTCTGGAGTCTACCCTAACATCTGGGGATGGCCACTGAAGGGCTCTAAGTAGGGCCTGACTTGGATCTCCTTTGTGCTGTTGAAAGGCCGCCCCGCGCGCCGTGTGCCTAAGCAGTTCTCTCCGTAGTCACAGGTGAGGAGGACGCCGTCAGTTCTCAAGCTGATTCCGCCCACATTCATTGAACCCCTGCTGTGTGCCAAGCACTGTGTGTGGTGCTTTTCATTTGCATTTCTTGGTTCACTCCTCTCTGCCCGATTTCTTATTTGTCCAGAAAGAGTCCATACAAACTGTGATTCATTGTCTTGCAGGAGTCCCCCAAAAGCTGGGGTGCAGGGGGAGCTGGGGGTGGAGAACAAGGGTGCAATGGCAGGTGGATTTAGGTGGTTTAACACCAAAGCAGCAGTTGGTCTCTGTCCTTTTTTAGGATCACCCGTCTTGTGACTCGCAGGTTCGTTGTTGTTCAGAAGCCAGAATGTACAGCAGTTCTTCCCTCCACCCTCCCTGACAGGTAGAGGTCAACTGAGAGGAACAGAGCCATTCAATCAGCTGGCCCTTTAAGAAAATGGTATTTGGCTTTTGAAACCAACTCTAGATGATAAGCTCACCCCTAAAATGAGAAGTTCCAGGGGACAAGACCCCTTGTCCCGGTCATTCTGGTAACTCAGTTCCCACAGCATTCAAATTTAAAATGCCTTTTCACATTAGCATCTCTAAATGTCAGTGGAATTTGGTGGAGACAAGAAATGGACGCAGCGCTTCAGGGCTTCAGAGATAGACTCTCTAAGCCCGTTTGCCAGCTTTCTTAAGCAAGCAGGTGTCCAGGCAAGCTTGATGGTGAGATGACCCCAAGGGCTACCCTAAACACTGCTGTGTTTCAAAAAGAAAAAAAGAAACAAAGCACCTTTTCCCCCTTTCATCTTTCCAAACTAGCAACCGGAAATATTTAACTGGGCACATTACATCACCCGTGAATCTGATAATACTCGTTCTCACAGTCTGTATGCATGCAACTGCAAGTCTGGAGACCAAACATTTACCTATTCAAAATAATGTATTCAGTAAAGGTGTTTCAAGCCAGTCCCCCTCTCTGTTGGATGGACTCTAGCAGCTTCCTGATGTTAGTCTTTCCAACCACCTGAATTTCAGATGAGAAACAAACCTCCTTTGTTATACTACACCTTCTTGAATCTGATAGCTTAAATGCATGAAAGTCTGATAAATGCAGCTCTTCTCTGCTCCTTTTGGGCTGCATTTAGAAGGCAAATCGGGAGGATTTTCCTTTTCTTAGACGTCGCTGAACTCTATAAAGGGCTTCTGTTTTGTAATCTGTTTTCGAGATCTGATGCGTGTGTTTCTAACACCCCGTCACGTGAGGAGGTCTGACGTAGCCACCCAACATGACTATGAGAAAATGCACTGCAAAGATGTGTGTGGGATGGTGGAGCCAGATCACTGAAGCAGTGTCCTTTGTCAGAACACTTTCTGCAGAGAATAACAGATCCATGCAGTAGATTCCACTTCAGTATGGGCCCCGCGCTGGCCCAGAACGGACTGTGAGTTTGACTTTTGCAGGATTCCAGGTCGGTATCCTAATACAGTGTGTTCTTTTCCAGTTGGGTTTTATTTCTAAGTGTCTTTTTATAGAAGACTTGTAGCAGAAAGAGGAGAAAGTTGCTCTGTTGATTTAGTTTCGTTATTACGTACGTTAGGAATTGAGTGGCCAAGGTGCTGCAAGAGGGCTCTTGGCTTTTTCTCTGATCAGAAGATACAGAAAAGTGGGAATCAGTCTGGCCCTGGAGAGCGGCCTTGAGTTAAGTGACTTCGAATTCTCACTAAGAATGCAGGCTGGACAGGGTTACTTCACTTTCCATCTGTCATGTCTTAAAGATTTGCTAATAAAAGTACACCAGATTTTATTAACAAGGTCTGTAAAGTTCTACATAATAGTTACACTGGTTAAACAACTTGAGGTTTTTCAATTTTTTTTTTTTTTTGGTTGACATTGTGAGAGTTAACATTTTTATGGAAACTATCATTTTTAAGTTTTTTGACTTCTCTGTATTTCAATAAAATTGCCTTCTCAAATTTGGGGAGGGAAGATTTAATTAAGGTGGAAATACTGGAATTTGTTGGTTGGATCATTGCCAAGAATTGTTTCCTTTGATTTCAAGTTCAAACCCAGGATGAGTATCCAGGATATAATGGGGAGGGGCTCATTTAGTAGATGAATGGATAGAATTGTAAGGGCAAACGGAATGCTGTGACCAAGCTAACCTTTGAGACTTGGAAGGCAAGGATTCAAGCAATGATAGATTGTGCAAACAGAATATAGGCAGCAGCCCTGCAAATCAAGGAACAATTTTCACCTGAGTGTGTAGTGTGGCAGGCCCACACTAGGCAAATTGGTCCACCTGTTTTTCAGCCCTGCTCAAACTCAAGTGATAGATAGCAATCGCTTCACGCTTGCAAAATTAAAGACAGCTGTAGAGGGTGTGTATATGTGTGACTGTAAGGTGTGTCTGTCTGTTTCTCTATCCCTTGGTTTTTCCTTCTGTCTCCTGGGTGTTTCTGCTTTGTATTTTAACACACGTTCATTTATTTTGTCTTTAGTTCCTTTAGGCTTATATATGATTCATTTTATTGAGTAAAATAATTTCTAAATAGTTTCTTTAAAAATGATTTTGAGCATTGTCTTATAGGTTAGAGAAGTGGTTCTCAAACTTTTTATTCCCAGGACCCCCTTACACTCTTAGAAATCTTTAAGGACCCAAAGAGCTTTTGTTTATCTGAATTATACCTATCAATATTTATCATATTCAAAAATTTAAATGAGAATTTTAAAACTATTAACTTATGAAAATTAACTATGATAAACCCAGTTACATGATAAAATGATGTATTTTAAAAATAACTATTTTCTAAAGCAAAAAATATAGTGAGAGACTTCCCTGGCGGTCCAGTGGTTAAGACTTCACCTTCCAATGCAGGGGGTGTGGGTTTGATCCCTGGTCAGGGAACTAAGATCCGACATGCCTCTTGGCCAAAAAACCAAAACATAAAAAACAGAAGCAATATTGTAACAAATTCAATAAAGACTTCAAAAATGGTCCACATGAAAAATATCTTATATATATATATCTATATATAGTGAGAAGAATGGTATTGTTTTATGTTTTTGCAAATACAGTTGACCCTTGAACAACGCAGGGGTTAGGGGCACAGACCTTCCATGTGGTCGAAAATTCGCACAGTCTCCCCTCCTCCATATCCACAGTTCTGCATCTGTGGATTCAGCCAATCACGGATCGTGTAGTACTATAGTACGTACTTAGTGAAAAAAATTAGTGTATAAGTGGATCTGAGTGGTTCAAACCTGTATTGTTCAAGGGTACACTGTATCTTTAATATCTGACTTCAGAGAAAGACAGTTGAATTTTCAAATCTGCTTCTGGATTCAGCTGCAATGTGTTGTTTTAGTTGAGTTATATGAAGAAAATCCAGCCTCACACAACTAGGTAATTGGAAAAGGGAGAAGTTTTTTAATAATCTTTTCAGTTAATTGTGGATATTCTTTGATACTACACCAGAACTTACCAGTGGGAATTTCTTAAAGGTTAATTGCAACATGGAATCCATATCAATGAACTTTCTGTACTTTGTTACATTTAAATCCACTGCTCTCTCTTACACCTTTTAGCCCCTGCATGATTTTTGTGGTAATATGCATTGGTCATTTGGAAAATGTTGGTTCACTGAGCCATGCATATCTTCCAGATTCATTACTCAGTATCCAGAAACCACTTTCATTACATCACCACCAACATCATCAGAAAAATCATTATGTACTGAGGAGTGTTGAGCTCATTGTGGTAGATGCAGGTTTTCCAAAATTCTGTTCTTGCTTCAGAGTCTTCTGTTACTGGCAACAAAATGGCTACTTACTTGAAACAACAGACTCACTTAGTTCATTTTCAAGGAAGTGTTTGCCCAAATACCCGTATTTGAATAGCCATGGTTTGTCTTACATTTTTTTCAAGTAAAAATGGTGTTACATGAAAAAAAAAATTGTCTAGTTCAACTCAGAACTCAAAGAAACACCCAAGTGCTTTTTCTCAAGGCAGTATGCACCAGAAGTGTTTTATGTGTACCTCCCATTTTACCACACAACAGTAAGAAGACGTATAGTCAAGGGTCAAGATTTAATAAAATGAATAATTTTTACTCCTTAATCCAAGTGTTACTGGCTTGATGTTTGCTAAGTTGCCGGAAGTTTTCCCCATCTTTGCTTTTGCACCATTAATGCACATGTCAGCATGATAAAAAAGATGAATGACATCTTAGTGTTGTCATGAAAATAGTTTTTTTTTTTTAACGTCTTTATTGGAGTATAATTGCTGTACGATGGTGTGTTAGTTTCTGCTTTATAACAAAGTGAATCAGCCACACATATACATATATTCCCATATCTCCTCCCTCTTGCGTCTCCCTCCCACCCTCCCTATCCCACCCCTCTAGGTGGTCACAAAGCACCGAGCTGATCTCCCTGTGCTATGTGGCTGCTTCCCACTAGCTATCGATTTTACATTTGGTAGTGTATATAAGTCCATGCCACTCTCTCACTTCGTCCCCGCTTACCCTTCCCCCTCCCCGTGTCCTCAAGTCCATTCTCTACGTCTGCGTCTTTATTCCTGTCCTGCCCCTATGAAAATAGTTTTGACCTCAAGAACTTGCCGATAGGGTCTTGGGAGACCCAGAGGTCCATGAAACATACTTTGAGAACCGCCAGGTTAGAAGGAAACTAGGGGGGAAAAAAAGAACAGGAATTTATTTTTATTTTCCTGGTAATTTTGCTTTCTCTAGAGTAGAATTTGGGTTCACCTAGGTCTAATTTTTAAAGCTTTAAACCAGAAAGCTTTCTAAGCACAATATGTTATTTAAGCCATTTGCTGCTCGGGGTCTGAGGAGCCAGTGCGTTTCTGCTCACCGTCAACACCAACAGTGCGTTGTACCGCCCTACAGGCGCCGAGGGTACCAAGATGAGCTAGGTTGTCCCTGCGCTCAAGGAGCAAACAGGGAAAGATAGAAATGTGGACAGACGCACAACATTACATGCGACTATAAAGGTAGGAACCCCAAACTAGAAATTCGTGAGGAAGGAGGCTGACCAGAGGAGGTGTCATCTGAGATGAGTGAATGATAGGAATTGCCCGGCAGAGGAGCTAGGGGCGAGGATAGAAGAAGAACCTCAAGAGGAAATACAGTTTTTCTTCTAAAGCTTCATACAGACAGAGCGTAGAAATCCTCCCGAGTCATGAGAAAAGGACCTGTATAGGGAGTCCCTGTGCTATGGGTGTATTGAGGAGGCTGGCATGGGCAAGGGGCCTTCTGCCTTGTACCTTACTCCACTTCTGTACTGTTTGAATATTTTACCATCAGCATAGATTTATTTTACTTTTCTAAAACTAGTTAATTCTAAAAGTAGGTGAAGAAAAGTCATTTTAATCATCAAAAGCATCTTATTTAAGTGCCCACCTTTGCATGAGATGAATGTGTATTGTATAAGGCTGGAATATGGCAGGAGACAAAAGCAGCAGCAGATTCTAAATATGCTAATTAAGTAGAATTTCCCAGTGGCATTTATATGAAGTATAATTTATAAAGTATGTTTATCATATATTTATAAAATTCTTAAAAGCATTTACATATTTATAAAGTATACTTTATGTAAATGTACATATATGTAATTATAACTTTAGAATTTTATATTTAATTTATATAGAGATATATATTTTGTTTATATATTTATGTATATGAAAACAGGATGATCATTCATCCTCATTTCCCAGGGTACAGTCCCAATGTATACCTGTTGCCCTGGCATAGTTATTAGTTGCACCCCCTTTCTCTCTCAAGTATCCTGTTTTTTATTTTTATTTTTTTTAATTTATTTTATTTTTGGCTGCATTGGGTCTTCGTTGCTGCACGCGGGCTTTCTCTAGTTGCGGCGAGCGGGGGCTACTCTTCGTTGCGGTGCACGGGCTTCTCATTGCGGTGGCTTCTCTTGTTGTGGAGCACGGGCTCTAGGCGCGTGGGCTTCAGTAGTTGCGGCACGTGGGCTCAGTAGTTGTGGCTCGCGGGCTCAGTAGTTGTGGCGCACGGGCTTAGTTGCTCCTCAACATGCGGCATCTTCTGGGGCCAGGGCTCAAACCTGTGTCCCCTGCGTTGGCAGGCGGATTCTTAACCACTGCGCCACCAGGGAAGTCCAAGTATCCTGTTTTTTAGATGCTGAATTAAAAGTTCATCCTGTTTGATGTAGCCTATAAAATATATTTACATACAGCATATGTTCATATAGTTATATAGTCATAGATTTATTGGTATGTGCACGTGGATATATATGTATGTGTACTTATGTGTTTAGAAGGTGTATGTTAAAAGCTATTACAGCTAAAATACCAACTCAAGAAAATAGTAACATAAGTCAGATGACCACAGTTATCTAATTACAAATTAGTTTATTGTTTTTAAATATTGGCTTACCAAAATTTTTGCATCTGCATCATTTTTGTTAGCCTTTTTCATGCTTATTTATTCCATCTCAGCTCTACTACTGAAAATAATAAATATACTGCACGAAACTTGCTTTTTTGAACATGTTTTAGAAAATTACGTGTAAATTGAATCTCATCTGCTTTCCAACTTCTGTTTCTTTTTCTGAAGTCTGTTGTGGGCTTTCCATTGGCAGGAACTCCTAAGACTTCTGTTTTCATTTACTCTCAGTGAAGAAATATAACAGAGGAGAAGATCACTTTAATTTTTCTTAAGTCAAAGAATACTATTTTTGGTGAGAATGACTGCCTCCCCCCACGAGCTCATTTATGTCTTAATTCTAATTTTAGGGATATCGTTAAGTATGTCTGTTCAGAACTGTGGGTGCAAAGTGATTCTGCCTAATGTTCGTATCAGTTGCACAAACCAAACTGCCTGAAGGGGCCAGGCTGGGCTTTTTACCGAGAGAAGCCGCTTGGCGGTAAGTACTTGGACAGGTAGCACGTGTGTGCAGGTGACAGTGACACAGGGACACAGCCACGCGGTTGCCAGGCAGCCAACAACCCCTTCGCTGTCCAGTCTTCCTATTTCTCAAGAAAAGATATGTTGATTTTTATGTTAAATCTTACTGGTTTTCAACAGGAGCTCAGTTTTTCAAAAACATGGTTCCAAAAACCATGTGGGTCAAACACAGCCTGTGGGGACCAGCTGTGCTTGTGGCCTACGGTGGGTCCCCTGTGGTCTACAGACTTCTAACTTATTTCTTTGTTGCACTTTGGACAGGCAGAATATGGCTTGAAATTGCATCTTCAACAACTTTCACCGCTTTTTCACTTCACATTTGCGGATTTGGATTCTTTGTCCTAAACTGTTACACTGGGAATTCCCTGGCGGTCCAGCAGTTAGGACTCCATGCTTTCACTGCTGAGGGCCCAGGTTCAATACCTGGTCGGGGAAGTAAGATCCCACAAGCCGCGTGGTGTGGCAAAAAACAAAAAGCAAACAACAACAACAAAATAAAAATAAAGTGTTACACTGACTCCTAGATTACAAGCTTCTTGAGGGCGTAAAACTCTCAACTGTGCCTTTTTCTGACTGAAATTCCTTGTCCTCAGCTTTGTCCATATCTGCAAGGTTTTGCTGGGCTCACACCTGTTCCCAAGCCGCTCTCCCCCGACTCCTGAAACCTTCTCCCAGCGCTCTTGAGCCTTCACCTTCCCTGGGAATCTTTGTTTTACGGCTTTTCATGAACACATCTTATTTTCCCTGCTATACCACAAACCTTTGGGGGCAGTATATTTGTTCCGCTAGCGGCCCTGGCTTTTAGTGTCAGCCCCCAGGCCTGTTTCTGGCTGGTTGATAAAAAACCACCTGAAGAGCCTCTGAGACAATGTGGGAAGGAGACTTGTCAATGTTTACTCGGTGTGCCTTTCCAATTTGTTATCATATGAATGTATTACTTATTCACGAAATAAGGTACAAAAGTACATATGGATTCCAGGGTCTCACCCCAGCTGAATCTGTTCCAAACCAGAATCTCTGCAGGGGCAAAGTAGGGGGAAATCTGTAAACGTGTACTATTTTAAAGCTTCCCAGCTGATTTTTTTTTTTTAAGTATTTGTTTATTTATTTATTTATGGCTGTGTTGGGTCTTCGTTTCTGTGTGAGGGCTTTCTCTAGTTGCGGCGAGCGGGGGCCACTCTTCATCGCGGTGCGCGGGCCTCTCACTATCGTGGCCTCTCTTGTTGCGGAGCACAGGCTCCAGACGTGCAGGCTCAGTAATTGTGGCTCACGGGCCCATTCCCAACTGATTTTGATGCGTAGCCAGGTTTGGGAACTACTGTCCCAAAGCATAAAGTAGGTATTCAGTAAACATCTGTTCAACAGAGAAATGAACTCTTGTCTTCCTGTAGCACTTAGCCTGATGCCTTGTACTTAGCAGTTGTTCAATAAATATTGGTCGAGGGAATTAAAGTAAATTTTGAGTTCAGATACTAACTCCCCCGGTCTCACTTTCTTAGGTGTGGGTGGAGCCACCCACTCCTTCCCAGGTTCTCACTCTGTATGGGGTGGATGGATTAATTCTTACCTGGACCACTAGGACGGCCTCGCTAGCTGGTTTGCAGCCAGCTGGCCTCCCTCTGATCCTTTCCACACACTGCAGCCTAAGTGATCCTGAGTGATTTTTTTTAAACTCAAATCTGATGATAACTTTTAATGATAACTAGTACTTGCAATATAAAACTTGCTGTGGGGAGTCCTCTAGAGCCCGTTATGGTCTGGTCTGACCCTTCCAAACAGGAGAAGGTACGAGTCAGGAGAGAAAGTAGATGCTACA
This sequence comes from Eubalaena glacialis, assembly GCF_028564815.1. Classification (NCBI taxonomy): domain Eukaryota; kingdom Metazoa; phylum Chordata; class Mammalia; order Artiodactyla; family Balaenidae; genus Eubalaena; species Eubalaena glacialis. Next base: position 127,083,793 of record NC_083721.1, on the reverse strand, counting down.
GGGGCCCAGAACAGAGAGACCTCAAGGAAGGCCAAACAAGCACCAGCCAAGTATGTTATTGATCTATAAGCCAGTGAAGGATAGACTCCTGCGATCCATTCAGGGGTGAACCTTTCTCCCTTCAGGGCACAGAGGAAGCCGTAAAGATCCCCTTTTTTTTAAGTTTATATTCTTTATTTTTTTGGCTGCATTGGGTCTTAGTTGTGGTTGGCGAGATCTTCATTGCGGCACTCGGGCTTCTCTCTAGTTGCGGAGCACGGGCTTCTCTCTAGTTGTGGCGTGCAGGCTTCTCTCAAGTTGTGGCGTGCGGGTTTTCTCTTCTCTAGTTATGGCACGCAGGCTCCAGGGTGGGTGGGCTCTGTAGTTGTGGCGCGTGGACTCGAGAGCGCGGGGGCTCTGTACTCTAATTGAGACATGTGAGCTCAGTAGTTGCGGCGCTTGGGCTTAGTTGCCCCGTGGCATGTGGGATCTTAGTTCCCCGACCAGGGATCGAACCCAAGTCCCCTGCATTGGAAGTTGGATTCTTTGCCACTGGACCACCGGGGAAGTCCCAAAGATCCCTTTTCATTTAATTTTATTTAAAGATTTAATCCCCCACATCCCTAGAAAAGATTCATGGAAGGTTCCACTTAAAGGCAGGGAAAACAAGAGTAAAAGAGCTATCACTAAATCAAGAAAGTGAGACAGTAGTCACACCAGAAACCCAGGCTCACAGTGGCTACAACAGTCGATGGTAAACATTAGTTCTAAGCATCCTCGTCTCGATAATTAAGAGAGAATAAACGTGGTGAGTACATTGTTCTCATTATCTGAATAATGAAGAATTTGTTAGCAGAAATGCTCTTTTTCCAATGGCTGAATGAGATAAAAAGAAGTTATCGAATGGATTCTTGTATAAAGGACACTAAATAACATAATGGGCAGAGCTTATAATCCTTACAAAAAGGTAAAAAGAGATCCTTTATGTGGCCATCTGGTCTTTTCCAACTGAATAAATGCCGTGGGCTAAACGTTATACTCCAGTGCTAGGAAGACATTGCCACTGGGAGTTAAAGAAATAGCAGCAAGCTATATGGCTTTCTGGACATCATGTGATTAGAGATAGACTTGATGAACAGCTGGGTAGTATATCCTTTAGACCAAAGGGGGTATTTTGGGGGGGGTGGGGTACAGTTTAAGTGCAGGAGTGATCCATTAGTGTGTAGTGGAATTAGTTTGGTGAGTTGCTGTTAGCATTTTTCAAGTGAAAGAGAACAGGACAGAACAGACTGCATCACACATAGTAAGGGTAAGTTTAATTTCATTTCTGTCTTAAGTCACTGTGTACCATGTATTTTTTACTGTGGGTAACTCTGAAAGCCACTGCTTTGGATTGTCCCTTACTAGAATATTAGTGGGTAGGCTCTGGCCATTCTAGGCTCATTATAGAACACAGAGGATAACAAGACCTGGGCTCTGGGAACAACCGAGGTAGGATCCTCAGACCAGAACAAGAGCCACAGTGCCTTTAAATTGTGCTAATTTAGGAACCTGTGACTAGACACGGTATTGTAAACTCAGAAATATACTTTCCTTGTTTTGTTTTGTTTCCTTTTTGATTGAACACCCCAGTCTACTTTGGCTGTGATAAAAGCGAAATCAGAAGGAACGGGATGGGTCCCCACAAGGAAGGGCCAGAGGGCAGGGTGCCCCTAGTGGTCAGACTTGGTCATGCAGACTGAGACTTTACACTGAGAAACCCTTCAGAGCCACAAATCAGGAATGGCTCCTCCAGTTCTTGCTTCTTTCCGGAGCAGCCAATGCCTTTACTCACAGGTACTGCTTACTTAGGGAAAACTTTTAAAAAATCATTTTCCTGCTTCATGAGTTACGTTTGGATCAGATCATCAGGGCGATCTTCTGAAATAAGATAAGGAGGCTTGTGGTAGGACCATGGCAATTGCCTGACTCTAAGAGTTCAATGCAGCAGCCCTGCGTGATGGTGAGACCTTTCACATTTGGCGGGGGAACCTTTCTCCAAGCTACAACTTTGGAGAAAGAAGGAGAAAAAGTTCTGGGAGGATTTCCAACTATAACAACTATTAGCAGTGGTATGAGGAACAGGCTGGGGCAAGATAAAGATTAAGCTTCTAAGGTTGACTCCAAGTCTCGGGAGCAGCAACAGAATGAGATTTAAAAAAAAAACCACATTCATTTTCATAGAAAAAACGTTTTTCAAAGAAATTGAAAACAGCCTACAAATAAAGGAGCTCCTTGTGGAAGGGTCTCTGACCATTTCTCTCCTCTTGTTTCAGATGACAGTCATGTCCCTTTCCAGGGACCTCAAGGACGACTTTCACAGCGACACGGTGCTCTCCATCTTGAATGAGCAGCGCATTCGGGGCATTTTATGTGATGTCACTATCATCGTGGAAGACACCAAATTTAAAGCCCACAGCAATGTCCTGGCTGCCTCAAGCCTTTATTTCAAAAATATCTTTTGGAGCCATACCATCTGTATTTCCAGCCACGTCCTGGAGCTGGATGATCTCAAAGCCGAAGTGTTTACAGAAATCCTTAATTATATCTACAGCTCCACAGTCGTCGTCAAGAGACAAGAAACAGTCACTGATCTTGCAGCTGCAGGAAAAAAGCTGGGAATATCCTTCTTGGAAGATCTTACCGATCGCAACTTTTCAAATTCCCCAGGTCCTTATGTATTCTGCATTACCGAGAAGGGAGTGGTTAAAGAAGAAAAAAATGAAAAAAGGCATGAAGAACCAGCCATCACTAATGGGCCAAGGATCACAAATGCATTTTCCATCATCGAAACAGAAAATAGTAATAACATGTTTTCTCCACTGGACTTGAGGGCAAGTTTCAAAAAGGTCTCCGACTCCATGAGAACCACCAGCCTTTGCCTGGAGAGGACTGACGTCTGCCACGAGGTGGAGCCCGTGCGCACCCTCGCCGAGCACTCCTATGCGGTGTCTTCCGTGGCCGAGGCTTACAGAAGTCTGCCTGTACGGGAACGGGACAGCAGTTCACCTGGGAAAACAGGTAAAGAAAACTGCGAAGCTGTTGCAGCAAAACCGAAAACATGCCGAAAGCCAAAGACACTCTCCGTACCCCAGGATTCGGATTCACCTCCAGAAAATATACCGCCCCCTCCAGCAACCAACTTGGAAATGAATCAAGAAGGAAGTCCACAGCCAGCTGCAATTCTTTCCCTTTCAAAATCTCCCAACAACAACGAAGGAGAGGTCCATTTTCCCAGGGCAGATGAAAATAAATCCTCTGATGTCCCCACGCTGCCAGCCACAGAGGTGCCGCCTCTCATTTACAATTGTAGCTGTTGTTCCAAATCTTTCGACAGTAGCACTTTGCTCAGCGCCCACATGCAGCTTCACAAGCCAACCCAGGAGCCCTTGGTGTGCAAGCATTGCAACAAACAGTTCAGCACCCTCAACAGACTGGATCGGCACGAGCAGATCTGTATGAGGTCAAGCCACATGCCCGTTCCTGGAGGGAATCAGCGCTTCTTAGAAAACTATCCCACCATTGGGCAGAATGGAGGTGCATTCACAGGTCCAGAACCTTTATTATCTGAGAATAGGATTGGTGAATTTTCCAGTCCCGGAAGCACCTTGCCAGAAACAGAACACATGGTTAAATTTGTTAACGGGCAAATGCTCTACAGCTGCGTAGTATGCAAACGCAGTTATGTGACTTTATCCAGCCTCCGAAGACATGCCAATGTTCACTCGTGGAGAAGAACGTATCCTTGCCATTACTGCAACAAAGTGTTTGCATTGGCTGAGTACAGGACAAGACATGAGATTTGGCACACAGGAGAAAGGCGGTATCAGTGCATTTTCTGCCTGGAAACGTTCATGACCTACTATATACTCAAAAACCACCAGAAGTCTTTCCATGCCATCGATCATAGACTTTCCATCAGTAAAAAAACAGCAAACGGGGGCTTGAAGCCTAGTGTCTATCCATATAAGCTTTATAGGCTCCTGCCCATGAAATGCAAGCGGGCTCCTTACAAGAGCTACCGACATTCTTCCTATGAAAATACTCGAGAAAACAGTCAGATGAACGAGTCTGCACCCGGCCCCTATGTTATTCAGAATCCGCACGGCTCTGAGTTGCCTACTCTGAATTTCCAAAACAGTGTAAACACCTTGACCAGCAGTCCAGCCATCCCACTGGAAACACCAGCACGTCAGGATGTACCCACTTCCACCAGTGCGCAAAACGCAGAGGGTACCAAATGGGGAGAGAGGGGAGAGTTGAAAGTTGATCTGGATAATAACTTTTATTCAACGGAGGTGTCAGTTTCTTCCACTGAAAATGCCGTCGGTTCGGGCCTCCGGGCAGGGGATGCGCCCGTGTTGTCTGTGAGTAACGGCAGTGAGAACTCCACCTCTGTGATCAGCTACAGTGGCTCAGCCCCCTCGGTCATCGTGCACAGCAGCCAGTTTTCATCGGTGATAATGCACAGCAACGCCGTTGCTGCCACAAGCAGCCACAACCCCAGAGCCCCTTCAGACCTGGCTGGCAGTCAGACCCCGAAAGACGATGGCAAACCCGAGCCGGACAAAGTGGGGAGGGTTGTCAGCAGACCCAAGAGCATGAAGGAGAAAAAGAAAACCATCCTGTGTAACAGGGGAGAAGTACCAGAGGAGTCCAGATACATTGCTGATCCTGGAGGGTCATTGAGCAAAACCACAAACATCGTTAAAGAAACTAGTAAAATTGAAACTTACATCGCAAAGCCTGCTCTCCCGGGAACCTCCACAAACAGCAACGTCGCGCCCCTTTGCCAGATAACGGTGAAAATCGGGAACGAAGCCATTGTGAAAAGGCACATCCTAGGATCTAAATTGTTCTATAAAAGAGGGAGGAGGCCCAAGTACCAAATGCAGGAGGAGACTCCGCCACGAGAGAGTGAACAGGAAACCAACAGAGACAGCCCGATCGGGCTCTGCCAGTCCGAGTGCGTGGAGATGAGTGAGATGTTTGACGATGCCAGTGACCAGGATTCCACGGACAAACCATGGCGCCCTTACTACAACTACAAACCCAAAAAGAAATCCAGACAGTTGAGAAAAATGAGGAAAGCCAACTGGAGGAAGGAGCATGAAAACAGGAGCCCGAGCGGCAAATGTAAATACCCGGCCGAACTGGACTGCGCAGTGGGGAAGGCTCCCCAGGAGAAGGCCTTCGAGGAAGAAGAAAATAAAGAGATGCCCAAGTTGCAGTGTGAGCTCTGCGACGGAGACAAAGCCTCGGGGGCTGGGAATCAAGGCAGGCCCCACCGGCATCTCACGGCCAGGCCTTATGCGTGTGAGCTCTGCTCCAAGCAGTTCCAGAGCCCCTCCACCCTGAAGATGCACATGAGGTGTCACACGGGAGAGAAGCCGTACCAGTGCAAGACCTGCGGACGGTGCTTCTCGGTGCAAGGCAACCTACAGAAACATGAGCGCATCCACCTGGGCGTGAAGGAGTTCGTCTGTCAGTATTGCAACAAGGCCTTCACGTTGAATGAGACCCTCAAAATCCACGAAAGAATCCACACTGGCGAAAAGCGATACCACTGTCAGTTCTGCTTTCAGAGTTTTTTGTATCTCTCCACGAAAAGGAATCACGAGCAGAGGCATATCCGGGAGCATAATGGGAAGGGCTATGCCTGCTTCCAGTGCCCCAAAATTTGCAAAACAGCTGCTGCCCTTGGAATGCACCAGAAGAAACACTTATTCAAAAGCCCAAGTCAGCGGGAGAAAACAGAAGGTGACACGGGCCACGAAAACTCAAATCCCCTGGAGAATCCACATTTCATTGATTCAGAAGACAATGACCAAAAGGATAATGGACAAACCGTTGTTGATAATGTCCTTTGAATGGTGATACTTAGAAAAATCTTCGAAACTATAAGTTGGTGGGTTTGGGTTTTTCGTTTTGGTTTTTTTTTTTTTTTTTTTAAGTTAGCCGTTTTCTTTTGTTTCTGTTTAATTTTGTTCACATAACAGTCATGAAGGAGTGAAATGTAACAAAGAAAATCTCATTTGTGAAAATTCCAGAAAAAGGATCCTAATATCTACTTTGGGTTTTAGCATTAACTTCATGCAAAGTACACAAAAACAAAGTAGCTGAATCTTCCAATATCCCAGGTGTCCTGTGAAAGTTTATGAAGTTCTCAGCTATGATATTTCTGCCAGTCGGGGGAAAGAAAAGAGTTTAATTTTAGCGTAATTTAAAACTTTCTGCTAAGTGCTAATAGGAACTGGCTGCTGAACTGTCTTTAGTCACTGGAGAAAATAAGGGTCAGATGTCATGAAAATGTCATCTTCATAAATAAGTTCAAAGGTAAATGAGCTATGACAGTCATTATTCCCAACCAGCTTCTATTAAAATTGTTTAAATTAATGGATACATATGAAATAATATAGTTGAAAATATGTGTGAAATGAGTAACCCGAGTAGGACATTCATACATTATCTAGAACTACTTTTCTGCAACACAAACCTTGTAAAATACATATATAAATCACTCTAACTTTTAACTGTCCATGTCCCCTGTAGTGAATTATAATGATGAGCAATAGATCTGCAAATAATGAGGACTGATGTAAAAATCAGTAGAAAGCATCTTGAATATTACTTAAGAGCATGTGTATGCTTTTAGATGGAATGCTGTTCTCTTGAAGTTATGGCTGAGTTGTTATTAGAACTGGTCTACTCAAGTCACAGAAAACATAGGTCATGCCTTATCCATGGGGGAGAGCCTTCCCAGAAGTTACCTGTGGTTACCTGTACTGTGCTGTATATTACTTTTTAGTGGCCTCACTTCAGAAAATGAAGAAAGGTCAAATTCTTCTGAAACTCCCTGCAGTCTTCCATCCATCACAAGGCCATGGACATGGAGGTCTTTCCAGATAGATTTAACCAGTCTCAAGGGTTCAAGTAAAACCTGACGCCTTCCATGCCACTGAAGGAGTGTCCAGGAAATTTAGCGCAAAGCATGTGTACGGTGGTGAATTCCCAGGCACTTGAAAGTGACAGAGAACCCAATCCCTACAATTGTTAGCCTTCTTGGAGATTATGCAGCCCACAAATACATACTATTTAAAAAAAAAAAAAAAAAAAAGACAAGAGAAACACACACCCCCGCCCCACCCATTAATGACTTGAGGGGGCAGAGGGAGTGATGACCTTCCTTGCCTCGAACAGAGCTTTGTCTTTGGGGGGGGGTGGGGAGATAGAATGTGGAGTGACAAGGTTCCATCACTTACTTATATGACTCAGAAATACATCCACAAACCAGCTGATGCCTTGTCTTAATGTTTGCAGACATCTAGCCCGCTTGCTAAAAACCACTTCGTTTTTAATGTTCTTTTATGCTGACCCACACCATCAACACTGCCCTCAAAGTCTAACTGCCCTATAGGATATTCCGTCACGTGGACTAGGTTCCTGGGAGGCTGGAAGTCATGATTCTTACTTTGTAAACTGCCAGAATAGGAGAGAGAGAGAAAACGTTCTTACCCTTTGATGACCAGTATGAGCAGAATCTGGAACCCGGTTCAAGGATGACCTGCAGCCATTCATGTTCATGGGATGTGATAGCTGGAAACCCAAGATCACCCAAGGTTGCAAGGTTACCATTGTGAAGAAGTAGCTCAAAGGACTCCAGATTCTCTCTTCAAGCGTTGTGGTATCTCCATGAAGAAGACTTAATAAGGATTGGGGTGGGCAAGAAAGCATTTAAACACCCAGAAAAGGACATGATCAAAGCTGACCTTTTTATACTATAGTACTTTGCTGTTAAATAACCCCAATATTGTATTTGCATTTATCTTTTGTTCATCTGCTTTCACTTACAAACAGTATTATGTAATAGAGGAAAATGGAAAAATGCAAACGAGCTCAACTTTATTTTATACATTGTATATATGTATACCTGCACTATTCATTTGGGTTTTGTTAAAAAGATAGTTGCAAAGGGCTTATGAATATTTGAATTGATAATTAGAAAATTGAATAAGCAATCCTGTGATCTACTAATTTGTTTTATCTCAATTAGGCGTATGAATCAAGGAGAATTACTGTGTATTTCAGTCATTTTGATTTGAGGTAACTCCAAATATAAAATTATTACATGTACTGATGTCTCCCAGCCCTTCCATGTGGATATTTTTTAAGTGGACTTGTATGCTGATAATTCTAGACCAAAGTAAATATGGCAGAATATTTATACATGAAAAAATAATTTTGCAAATATTTTCTATAATTGTATTATTCGTTTAAAATGTTGATAGCTTGTGTTAGTTTCAGGGAGGGGTGTATATTTTGATAAAAAAAATACTTGACTTTGTAATTCTGTATATTCTATACAATTTATAGCAGAGCCGTTTTAAGACAGCCTTGTCGCATTTTTTGTTAATTGTGAAAATTTTATTCTAAGTGATGTTTATGCATTGAGTACATAACGACCAACTAGAATTAAAGTAAGTGTGAACAGTGAACATACTGTATGCTGTACAAGATATATTGTAATTTGCTGTTTTAGCATCTGTATTTTGGTTAGAAGATATTATTAAATACAGATGTTAAGGGTTGGAAAAGTCTAATTTTATTTTTAGAACTAATGGATATAAATTTGTTTTTGCTTGATTAAAATAGCTTATTCCTATGTTGTCTCTTTTTAAACGTTTTAGTGTTAATTATTTTGTGCAGCCAAGCAGCTATTTCATCTGTGTGAGTCACAGCATTGTTTCACATATGAGTCATACGATATATTTCTGTTTCCTTTCTTGTTTACATTCCATGGTACCTGCTTACATGCTTAGGACTCAAATGGAATATGACATTAAAAAAAAAGCAGAATAAAAGAGACTGAACTCTTGTTATCATTTAGTGCTTTGGATAGGCCTGATCTTATGATAAATCAGAGTGTTGGAAGTATTCTGCTCTAGACATCCACAGAAAACACATTACACTTATTAACTACCAGGTATTCGACAACATTCTTTCCATGGGCTATTTCATTCAGTCCTTTCCTGACAACCTTAGGAAGTAGACCTCATTATCTGCATTTTATAGTGACATTGAGCAGATCCCACAGCCAGGCAGTGCCAGGATCGCAACCCAGGGCTGCCTGACTCCAGAGCCCATGTTTTTGTTCCTTCTCAGCATCTTAGAGGGAAATGCTTAATGTAAACTCAACGGAGAGTGAGGAAAAGAGACAGCTTGTGATGCAGTTTGTGATGGTAGTTGTCACGATGACAGCTGTAAAGAGGCTCAGCCTCCCTGGACTCAACTCTCATTTACTCACTGAGGCCTCAGTACTTTGGGCATTTGGTTTCTCTTATATTTGAGGATATTGCCCTATGAACTCAGTTTGTAAGAGTTGGTACACTTCTTTTCGCATAAAGTAAACAATCTGTCCCGTCATCACTCGCAACCTTAGCTAATTATCTGCAAATACAGGCAGTCACAATGGGTGATGTGACAGAAGGGCCAGTGGCTCAGGCAGCACAACCCATCAGCAGCACAGGGAAAATAACTCAAATTTCCAGCCCTAATGGCTGGCCCATAGCATCAATTTTGTGCTTGAGGAGCAACCCAAACTGAATTCTCCAAAAATTCTCTTAACTACTCTCTGCTAAAAGGAACTTAATTATCAAAACAACAGAATTAATATTGAAAGAATTTGTAACAGGAAACTAGCTGGATTAAAAGCATAAAAACATCACACAAAGCAGTCCTATTTGTACATATTCCTTTAATGATTTCAGGTCTTTTCGTTCCTATCGCTCACCTTCCTCTTTCTTCATCCCCTATTGACTGATTTGGTTCCACTTCCTGTCTCTTATCAGTTCCTTTTTGCAGGGGCAGCAATTCTTCCATTTCAAGTTCCTCCTTACCTAAGAACTCACCTCCCACCCCCCATCCTGGACATCTATTAATCAAACTCCTTTGACCCCTGCCTCCCTCCCTCCCCAGTTTGCATCCTTTGACCCTGATTCTTCAAGCAAGATGGTCAAGGGAGCAGGCAAGTTGACTCGGTGTGCAATTTTTAAAACTCAACACTCCAAATTTAGACAACTAATGGAAGAACCGGTTATAACAGAAATGTGATTACATTTTTATTATTTCATTCTTGACCTCTGAGATATCAAGTAATTCTATTTAGAATATTATACTGAGAAGTCAAAAACATTTTTCAATAATCTTTATGTGATGACTTCTGTGTAATTATGAGTATTTTATTCCTGTTCCAAGAAACTTTGGTACGTATATTTAAAAGATGTAACATGCTAACTTACAAAGAAATTTTAATTCATTTACTCAAAATGTGCTGAATTTTAAGTGTCGGGAATTTTGTCAAGCCTACAGAGATAGAAGAGGTAGCATGTGACTTCAAGGAACTTGAAGTCCGGGGAAGCAGGCAATAGATGATTACAAGATAAGCCCTGAGCTCCTAGGGGCTCAGAACCAAAGCTCCTAGCTGGGGCTGATGGAGCCTGGGCGTCCCAGTGGGGACAGGTCCAGGTAGCTGTGACTAAAACAAAGAAACCACAAGTGAGTGTAGACCCCGCAAGCCTGAGGTGTGGGGTGGTGAGTCAGGAGAGGCATGTTAAGGACACATCACCAGGGCCTCGTGGGCCTGCTCTCTAGCCTGAGGGTAGAAAGACCATGGCAGGGGTTGGGGGGAGAGCATGAGGGGCTGAGTGCTAGGAGATGAGGTCAGAGAGGTGTACCACAGGTCCAAGCAAGATGAGCCATTGTAGGGTTTAAGCAGAGAGGAAACCATCTGATGTGTTTAAAGGATCACGCTCACTGCAGTGTAGAGACCACAGGACGAGGCAAGGGTGGGTGGGGAGATCAGATGGGAGGCTGGGGCCGTACAGGTGAGAGATGAAAGTGGTTTGGTTAAGAGTGGGCATAACGAAAGCGTTAAGACTAGGTCACGTTCTGGATAGATGATTTTTAAGTCTTTAAAGAATTTCAAACATGCAGATGTAGAATAGTACGGTGGGCCCCAGTGAACCCGTCATCCAACTTCAACAATCAACCATTCACAGCCAATTTTGTTTTATCTGTACCCTCACCTGCTTCCCCTCTGTACTGTATTATTTTGAAGTAGATCTCAGACGTCATACCGTTTCATCTGCAAATACGTTCATATTTCAGAATGTACCTTTGTTAAAAAGTAAGCGTTTTCAATATAACTATACCATTATAACCCCTTATAAATCCTTAATATTATCAAATCCATCCGTTAAAATTTCTGATTGTGTCATAATTGTCATAATCTTTTTTGCAATTTGAATCAGAATCCAAATAAGGTCCCACACTACAGTTGGTTGATACAGCTGAGTGTCTTTTAATCTTCGGTTCCTCACATCTCTTTTTTTTTTCCCCCCTTTGCAATTTATTTTTGAGGAAATTAGGTCCTGGAGAGTTTCTCACGGTCTGAGAAGTAGCAAGACAACTTGCTAGGTTGGGTTATGTTCATCCATCAGGAGGCACATACAGTTTAGCTGAGATAGGAGAGGTACTTTGAAGATAAATCTGATAAGACGTGCAGGTGGTTTAGGTCCCAGGGGGTGAGGAAAACAGGAGAGTCAAGGATGACTCCAAGCTTTGGGCCAGAGGAATTGGAAGGATGGAGTCACCAGCAGACAACTAGATACACGGATCAGAAGTTCAGAAGAGGGGACAGGCTTCAGGTATGGATCTGAAACTTATATTTCATTCATTCAAAACATATATGAGCTAGGTAATGGGAATCCAAGAGTGGGCAAAGCAGATAGTCCCTGGAGCTTGTGATCTAGTGGGGAACATAAAAAGCTAAATAATTACAACTGCAATAGGCGCTGTGAAGAAGAGTTACATGGTGCTATAAGAACATCTAATGGGGGGACCTAACCGAGTCTGGGAGTCCAAGGGACATCCTTGAGGAAGTAACTTCTGAGCTGAGATCTAAGGGATGAATGAGAGTTGAAAGGGGAGAAGGTTTCCAGGTGGAGGGAATAGCATGTACAAAAGTCTGCTTCTAGAGGGAATACAGTGCCCTGGAATCAGTGGTGCAAGAGAGTGCAAGAGAGATAAGTCTGAGATGAGACTGGAGGACAGGAGCCAGGCTATGCAGGCCTCCCAGGTCATGCTAAGGACTTGGATCTTATACTAAGAGCAACAGAAAGCCACTGAATTGTTTCAAGCAGATTAGGACACAAAGAGGTATTTTCATCAGTTTTGCATTGTGAAAAATCACTGTTGCTGAAATGTAGAGAATGAATTGGAGGACTGTAGTAGCCGGGAGTAGAGCAGTTAGGAAGCTACTGCAGGCTGGAGATGATGGTGGTGTGGATTGCGTACAGGCCGTGAACACAGAGAGAAGGGGGAGGATTTGAGAGCTATGTAAAAAATCAGCAGGACTCGATGTTGGATTGATATGGGAAGGAGGACTAGGAAGGGTCCAGGATGACCTTTTGGTTTCAGAATTGTTGAAACTGTGGGAATGTAAGATGTCCTCTACGAAGCTTGTATAGGAAAAGAAGGCAGAATCCCGGAAAACACCAGTTTTTGAAAGATGAGTTAAATAAAAGCCTTTAAAGGCTGAGGCAGAGACGGGGCCGAGAAGTTAGAGGAAAATGGGGGGCGTGGCAGCCTAGGAAGCCAGAGATGAAGAACCTCTAAGAGAGGAGAGAATGATCTATTGTGTCGAGTGGAGATAAAGGCAAGTAAGGAAAGTCTGGGAAATGCCCTTTCGCTCTCAGCAACTGGAAGGTGACTGGTAGTGAGGTGCTGGTAAATGGTTACCCCCAGCCCTGTAGGGGGAGAAATCCCGATTTACAGTGTGTGCCAGTGTCTGTGGTGTGAATACTCCCACCCTGGATGATTTTAAGCCACAACATGGTGTCAGTAAACATGAAGTTGGGAAGAGAGGCATCCAATGGGCTCATGAGAGCCGGTACGAGCCTGCCCTAGTGACTCAGCTGGTGATCTTGGCATGAGTGGCTCCAGCGTGGTGGTGCAGGTGGGAACTGAGGGGTGGATGCGAGAGTGGAGGTGGAGAGAGTGAGGGAGACTCTTCTTTCAAGAAGCTTAGCTCTGAAGGGGAGAAGAAAGACAGACAAAGGCAACCAGGGTTTGAAGGTTGGGATTCCACCTGGTGAAACAGGGCAGAACAGAGGATGAGGAGGCAAGGGAGTTGAGAGTACTAGCGAGAGACTGGGTGTAGCCAAGAATTGTGGAGCCTGGGTTTAATGTAAGGAAGTGCAGACCTCGATATCTGACAGACACAAATGGAGGGTCAGACATGAGGTGTCTCAGGAAAGGCTAAAGGATCTATGTTCCGCGTAGTGAAGGCTTAGAATTGCAGCAGTTTCCAGGTTCTAATATTTATCTAGGTGTTTTTTCACTGCTGTGTCTCCAGTGCTTAGAACATGGTCTAAGAGAGTAGATCTTAAAAGTTCTCATCACAAGTAAAAAGAAATTATAACTGTGTATGGTGACGGGTTGTAACTAGATTTCTCGTGGTGATCATTTTGCAATATACACTGTTGGGGTCAGGACAGGCCATCCCAAAATATGCCACAATGGCACATTGATTATTTTGAATTAAAGTTACTTAAGAAATGACCAGTGTAACCTGTTCTTATATGGCCTCCCAAGCAGTTGTAGTCAGATGCTGGTGGGGTGGAGTCAACTAAGGACTTGACTGCACTGGGCATCAAAGCAGTCACAGTCAGCCCAGATCCAAGAGGGTGGAGGAACGGAGTCCACTTCTCGATAGGGGAGAGGCGGGCACGTACGGGGAGGGAAGGGATTGATGGCAGGCATCTTTTTTTTTTTTTTTTTTAAATTAATTAATTAATTTATTTTTGGCTGTGTTGGGTCTTCGTTTCTGTGAGAGGGCTTTCTCTAGTTGGGGCAAGGGGGGGCCACTCTTCATCGCGGTGCACGGGCCTCTCACTATCGTGGCCTCTCTTGTTGCGGAGCACAGGCTCCAGACGCGCAGGCTCAGTAGTTGCGGCTCACGGGCCCAGTTGCTCCGCGGCATGTGGGATCTTCCCAGACCAGAGCTCAAACCCGTGTCCCCTGCATTGGCAGGCAGATTCTCAACCACTGCGCCACCAGGGAAGCCCCCAGGCATCTTTTTTTAAAAATATCTATTTATTTATTTGGCTGCACTGGGTTTTAGCTGCGGCACTCAGGATCTTCGTTGTGGCATGAGGAATCTTTAGTTGCGGCATGCATGCGGGATCTAGTTCCCTGACCCGGGATCGAACCCGGGCCCCCTGCATTGGGAGCACAGAGTTTTAATCACTGGACCACCAGGGAAGTCCCATGGCAGGCATCTTTAGAGACAAGCTACTGCAAGGGATAATTCCCTTGAGAAAACCATGGCACAGAGAAGTTAGATAACTTACCCAAGGTCCTACAGCTTACCCGCTGTGGAGTTAATCCCAGGCGTCTGAGTTCCAGAGCCTGATAGGAGAGGCAAAAGGGTTCTGGAGCCCAAGAGCACAGCACAACCTCTCATAGCAAAGCTGTGGTGGTTAAGAGCACAGCATTATCCATAGTAGAACCAGAGAATTCCTGGGGTTATCTATCAGGAGTTTGGGAGAGAGGAAGAAATTCTAAAAATACTATGAATGGAAAGAAATGAGGAGAGTACAGATTGGGCCAAATTTTAAGGATGATCTAAACAAGGCTCTTTTTATGTTGGGGGTGAAAATACGGCCTTGTGTGCCCCAAGGCAAATGGAAGACTTCATACTTTCGCTTGTCTCTCTCCAATCAGGAAATGGAATTGTGTGTGTGTGTGTTGTTTTTCCTATAAGTAATTAAAATCTAAAACTTTTAGACATCTGCTCAAAAGGGTCAGACATGGGGGGAGCCTATAGCTGGACCAGAAGAGGTAGAACTGAGGTGTAGAGCAGCCTCAGAAAGGTTTTTCAAGCTCCTTCAGCGCCCCCTGCTGTACAATGTCATAGCCCTGAAAGTCTGGGTCGTCGCTTACTTTAGGCCGGTCCTGGCCCTCTACGGAAGGACAAGGAAAGAACATCTCTACTTCAAAAAGCTTACTCACTTCACTGGAGCAATGGGGTGTTGCCAGAGACAAGCTGACTGGTTCCCAAGTGGCCTGTTTCCCTCACCCTGACAACCTGAGAGAGTATATAGTTTAGGTCCTGTTAATTTCTAGCTTCTCAGTTTTACTGGGTCAAAAGGCCAGGTCCCGCACATTGACTTGGATGTGCCCAGCTCCTGTGTACATGTGGTGAGTGGGAAGAGTGGCGGGCCATTTCCCAGGTATTTTCTGACGTTTCTCCTCCTAAAGAGCAAAGGTGAGAATTCGGGGCCACTCTTTCTGTCATCTCTCGTCACAGTGAGAACCAGCCTCCTGTTCTGCTATCGTTCATGCTGATGTGACAACGTTCCAGCCACTGGGAACTGCTCACCACTCAGCATCATTCTGACACCAAGTGAGAGGGCCCTGCCCTGGCCTCCTCCAGAGGTCCCCTCCCCTCGGGACAAAGAGTCTGCAGGGCCAGCAGAGATGGGCCCACCCAGAATCTGCGCCATTCCCCAGACCGCACTCAGAGTACCCAGGACCTGAGAATTCCCTGTCCCCTTCCGGGGCCTGCTCAGGCCTCTTCTCTGCCAGTGTCACTCTGCCAGGTCCCAGGGATGGCAAGGGGCAGCTGTTTGAAGGGGATTTGGACAGAGTTTGGGATGTAGTTTCCGGGTCCACGTGAGGCCGCCGGCAATGTGGGAAGGAGCAGAGTTGAGGGTAGGAAGGTATGGGAGGAAGACCAGGGCCCAGCCCTTCTCGTGCTGCCTCATTCCAGCCCAGAACACCAAAGAGATGGGAATTCCAGATTCAAACCTGGCCTTTCAGATTGTTATGAACGTATGTTTGTCAAGGGAAGAGAGTAGAGCGTATTTAATTCAGAACTTGTTAGCCTGATTTATAACTTTTAAATATTTTGATATATAATATATAGGCCTCCGTCTATGTGCTTGCCCTCAACCCTGCAAATGTTTGGGCACCGTTCCTCAAAATGCCTGGCTTTCCATCACACCGTCTGTGTACAAGCTCTGGGCCATATTGAAATGTCCATCCCCACCGCCACCACCCGCCTTATCCACAGGCATAATCATTTCTCAATATCTAGGTCCAAAACCCCAGCCCCTCAGACCTCTGCTGGCCTTCGCCTCAGTCCCACACAGCAATCTGAGATCATTCGTTTTCAATTCCAGCCCTGCTATCAGACAACCAGCCCCTCCAGGCTGAGCCCAGAGCTGGCTCATTTAGCTCTACGTTTCCAGCGTCAGAACGGCGCTCTCAAACATGAGGCGCGCCGAGTCCCCATTCTAGGGTGACCAGCCCTCCCGGTGCATCCAGGAAGGAGGGTTTTCCCGACATGCAGGACTCGAAGTGCTAAACCGAGACAGTCTTGGGAAAACCGGGCTGATTGGTGACCCTCATGGGGAAGAAGCTGTTCAGAAAGAAACAGGGCATCAGCGGCCAGGACACGAGTAGAACAAAGTGGCAATTTCCGTTTGAAACAATTAATGGGACTGTTGACTTTCCACCGTCCGCCCCTCAGCCGCGAGGAAACTTCTAGACCACACAGAAATCTAGCCAGGCTGTGCAGGTCTGGGCTGGGAGAATGGAGGCACAAGCATGGTTAAAGATGCTTTCATCTTTATTCCTTGGAAGAACCTGGAAAGAAGGTGTTGTTTCCACCGTTTAATACTTAAATTATTCATTTAAATGATTTAATTTAAAGAATTAAAGGATGTTAGTAGGGGCAACTCCTACTAAAATCCTTTTGCTATTTCACAAAGATTCCCTCTAGTCTCGTTTCTCTGAAGAAACTTCTGGGGAACCCAGCTCATCACGCAGCTTCCAGATGCCCACACAAGGCATTTTGTGGAGTCCACTCTAAGGGTAATTGATGGCCTGTCTCAGTCTTCCCAGCCCTCTCTCCCTCTCCCTCCCACCCCACCCCGAGTCCCCCATCTGTCCTTCCACGTGGGGTGGATGGGTTTTCCTGCTGAGTCCCTTTCTATTTTTATCGTTAAAGCACCTGAACTTCCTTTACAAACCACCCCTCAATCCCTTATTCCTCAACCCTACCTTCAGACCATGTGGGGAGCAGCGGGGGCTGGGTGGGTGGGAAATACAAGACTTAGTTTCTAGTACGTTGTATGTCTACGTCTCAACACAAGAACAAAGAAACTGAGTCAGGATCTTCTCAATTGCCATAGACAGAATAGTTGGCTTTAAGCAAAACTGGATCCAAGGGCTCAGGCAAAGTTATATTCTCTCTCTCTCTCTCCCTTTTCTCTCTGCTCTACTTTCCTCTGGCTTCAGTCTCAGGCTGGTTCTCTGCAATTGATGGTAAAGATGTCCATGCTGAATGGAATAAAGTTTTCCTCCCCCCAAAAAAGTCTTCAAAAAGAGCAAAGACATTTCTAATAATAACCTCCCCCAACCATCAGAGTCTGGATTCAAACCCAGGACATCCAACATCATGGTTGACACTCATAATCTCTACTAGTAGGACACGTTGATGTAAAGTCAGTCACAAGGACCACAAAACACACAGCATTCAGCTAAAACTGAGCTAGGCACTGTGCCAGATGCTTTCATCTCTATTCCTCAGAAGAACCTGAAAAGAAAATATTGTTTTCACCGTTTAGTAGATGCAAAGGTCCAAGTCCAAGGCCTTCACCACTCTGAGCAATGAGAATCGACATAGGAAATGACAACCCAGTTTCCTGGCAGTTCCTCGACCTCGGATGAAAATTGGAATCAGGAAATAGAAGCCTTCTCTCTCTCCCCGTCACCTCATCTCTGTGTCCCCTTCGTGTTCACGTTTACTCGGTTCTCTCTGTGCTGGCTGGCCTTCTCCGCCTCTCCCTGCCCGCAGTGGAAGATGCTGGCCATCTCTACAGGACAGGCAAAGTCTCTATCAGAGACTGACTGCCATGCCTGTGTCCTAATTGCCAATTTCTGGAAAAGGAAATCTGATTCCCACCCTCCCCAACTCCCCACTGAAGGGATTGGTTCCCCTCAGTCAGTTTACTCCTGGTCCAATGACCTCTGGTTAAAGGGACAGAGCCCTGTTAGAAGATGGCTGCAGAGACCCGACCTTGAGGGCAAACCATGATCCATAATCAGAGGTGGCAGGTGGACTGGGAGAGGCCCTCGAGTGCCCATCACGTTGTTCCATGGGGACTAGAGCTGCTTAGTCAGTAACTGCGTCAGTGTGACCCTCAAAACCTGTCATGGTGGCCTCGACTTTGCTGCCCAGCTTTCTACCCCAGTCTCCCACTGCAGTTGTACCCAGGCAGTTATAAAAAAGTCTCCTGGGACTTCCCTGGTGGTGCAGTGGTTATTAATCTGCCTGCCAATGCAGGGGACACGGGTTCGAGCCCTGGTCCGGGAAGATCCCACGTGCAGGGGAGCAACTCAGCCCATGTGCCACAACTACTGAGCTTGCGCTCTAGAGCCCGCGAGCCACAACTACTGAGCCTGCGTGCCTAGAGCTCGTGCTCCGCAGCAAGAGAAGCCACCGCAATGAGAAGCCCGCGCACCGCAACGAAGAGAAGCCCCCGCTCGCCACAACTAGAGAAAGCCTGCGTGCAGCAACGAAGACCCAGCACAGCCAAAAAAAAAAAAAAAAAAGTCTCCTGGCATGGAGGTGGGCTCAGGCCTTACCAACAGCCGCGTTTCACAGGTCTTTGTGGGTGAGATGGTGCATGACAATGTGAAGTGTGGGATTTGGTAGAGGTATTTGTAAAGGACGCCTCATCCTTTACATAAAAAAGTGAACTTATTTTGACAGAGTGTCTTCACCTCACTTTGTCAAACTGCAAACATGTTATTCTTAAGAAATTTTATACACTTGTTTATGTGAAACCTGTGTTTTTAATGTGTTCTTTTTGAGAAAAGTATTCCTTAAAAAAGAAAGAAAACATGTTTATATCTGGAAAATGAGTCTTGTAAACAAGCCATTCACATTTGAGAGAAAGCCGATGGAGGCAGGTTAGGATCTATGCTTAAATTCCTGACTGCTGTGACCTCCAACCCCCTGGTAAAAGTTTTAGCATGAAAACCCAGTCTGCCCTACCCTCTCTGAGATCAATCTTGCGACATCTCTCTGAATACTGAACCAGACACACAGACCTGAAGGAGACTCTATCCCTGTGTGGACCAGAGAGGAAGATCCTGCCAGCAGAGGTCACTGATGCTCCAGCTGGGACTCAGCAGGAGAGCCCATTCCAGTAATGTGCCTGCCCCTCTTCCCTTTCTAGTAACTTGCTCCTTGCTTCACTTATTGAAGGAAATAAATGTCGTTGTTGCACTGACCCAGTGCATGCATGCTATCAGCAACTTTCTCAGTAGTACCTACCTTTTGATATCCCGAACCTAAGGGTTTTTAGATTAACACTAATACTCAGAACGGGACAGAGAATAACAGGACATCAGGTTCTGCTTCAAACTTGGGTTGTACCTGACCACCGTTCCAGAAACTAGTTACACTTGCTTCTTATCTGGATGACTGGGAGGTGACCCCACTGCTCATACACACACACCCACACACACACACGCACGGCTGAGGGTATGTGCAAATACCCCTAGAGTAAGGCTGGGTGCCATGGTATGGCATGGCGTGGTACACCCAGAAGGGTGAAAAGAGAAGGTGCTTGCAGAGAATGAGGAGCATCTATGAGCCCCTTGTGGGCCAAAGACTAGCCATGGACAATAGCTGCAGACCATGGACCAACTTGCCAGTGCTCTCAAGTGGCCACCAATACAGCAAAGAGATGCCACCACGGGCCATCTACCCATTAAGGGTGGAAAGGAAGAAACTACATTTGTAGGATTGGGGAGGGCATAATAAAGTACCTGAAAACCACTGAATTGCCAAATGGTAGCACCTGTCTCGTATATTGGCCAAGGCTAGGATGCTGCCAGTCTCAGAGGCCAGGTGAGAATACCACCTTTGTAAGCCATTAGGATATGTGGACTGTTCCCCACGCAGGCAGCCAGGTAACTGCACCTCACAGCCCCTGGCCAATCGACGTGTGATGGTCCCATGAAAGCAGAAGGAAATACAGAGGCATTGTGGCAGCAGGAAACCACCTGGGAAGGGGAGGTAGCTGTCCATTTGGGAAGAGTTCTGAGGAAGAAGCATGTGATCTAGGCCTAAGCTAATCAATGCATTGCATTTCCATGGTCACAGTGATTGGCTCAGCAGTGTGCATGTGACCCACTCAGAGCCAATGAGACTTAGCGACTCCTGGAAATGCTGTGAGAGAGAAGGCATGATTCTCTCCTGACTGGACTTGGAGCTAGGGAGCTACAGAGTCTGGAGATTCTGCTTCCTCCTTGCCTGGAGCTGAGTGGGGGCCACTTTGGAGGTCCTGAGATCATGACTATCTCAGTGGAAGAACCTCAAGACAGAGGGAAATTGAGTCCTGATGACACTGTTTGAGCCCTGAATCCAGCCACACCTGAAGTCAATGCTACTCCTGGGTTTCCAGCAAGGCAATGGACTCCCCTTGTGCCCATTAGAACTGCACTCCTGTGTCTCCTGAGGTGGGAAAGATGAGGCAGGTGTTCTCTGAGCAGGTTCTGACATCTGATACCCTTAGGATTCCTGATATGCGGTGGATCTGAGATAAAGCCAGTCAGCCGGGGCAAGCTGCTCAGGCTCAAAAGGTCACCGGAGGTTGTTCTCTTACAAACATCCAGACCATTCTGAATCTTGGTGACCATTCCTGACCCCAGAGTGGGAGCCAACAACTCCAAGGTATGAATTCGAACTGTAAGAGCAACACCAAGAGACCAGCATTTCTACTGCACGTCACCTGTAGAAAACAGCACACACTGAGAAGCATCTCCTTGAAATTAAAGTTGAAACTTCAACTTAAGTTTTAGAAGGGCTTCCAGCTGGAGAAGGATGATAAATTAATTGGCTTATTCCCATGATTACTAATTTAAATATGTGAAGTATCACTGGTTTTCCTTTATTCAAAGTTTTGCCTTAATTTCTTTGTGTGTGTGTGTGAGGTGGTAAAAAAAATATCTAGGGTCATTTTGTCCTTTTCTGCTTTTCTCTTTTCTTTTTGAAAATCTCACGTGTGCAGCTTGATGGATTTAACATACGTAGACCAAGTGACTCATCTCTGGGTGTGTGTCCTCATCTATCAAGTAAGTGAGGCAGCATTTCTAAACTCTCTCCTCAGAGACCTCTTCCAAGCCAGTGACACCCATTCTGCATGTTTTTTTTAATAAAGTTTTTAAAAAATTTTTTTTTATTTTATGGCCGATCGGCATGTGGGATCTTAGTTTCCCAACCAGGGATCGAACCCGTGCCCCCTGCATTGGAAGCGTGGAGTCTTAACCACTGGACCATCAGGGAAGTCCCCGTTATGCATGTTTTGATGTAATAGCACCTGTATCACGACTGCAGTATGACTTTTACCCCACACCTGACACAGGGGCCCTGCATGATTGAAACGGGATAAATCTTTGTTAGGCTGAGTTCCCCCAAGGGCCGCCTTGACACTGCCTCCAGAAGAGCCCAGCTTTGGGAGCAGGACGCTGTTAGCCAAAAAGCCCATGGCCTACAGGACTGCCACACTTGTCACAGTGCACACAGCCCGTGGCTAAGGGAAACCAGGGGACCCCATCATAGCCACGCTGGCAAATGCTCACACAAAGGGAATTTAATAGATATTTACTGGATGGATGGATGGATGGTTGGATGGATGGGTGGATCAATGGATCGATGGATGCATGGATGGATGGATCTCTGTTCCAAATCCTTCAGGGAGAGAAAAAGGACTAAACAAAAAGAAAGCCAGTTCTGAGGTAAGCAGGCTGTTGTTGTGACAGGAAAGGGGATTCCCTGGCCATCCAACCTGATGCTTATTGTTCAAATCAATTTCCAGTTCCTCTGCAGTGTAACTGCACAATCAAACTCCCTGGAAATCCTCTGGAGTCCAGCATCTTGCTTTAAGCCGTAATGAAACCAGAGTATTTATAAATTGTTTGCTGAAGGGTTGGCTTTATGCCTAATGATGTTAGATCCCCTGGTGGGGGAAAAGGCATATATATCTGTTAAGAGGCTTCGGATTGCAATCCACAGAAAAACCAACTTAACAAGCAGTCTCAACGTAGGCAATTCTGAAGTTCAGTTGTGTCAACAAGGACTCAGGCCTTTATTTACATCTGTCAATGCTGTCCGTAATATCTACCCTCACAGACAGAAGATGGCTAAAGTCAGTCCAAGCATCGGACTCTTACACAAGTCCAAGAGCAAAAAGAAAGGGCAGCATGGCAGGGCTTTTCTCCCTTCCTCAAAGGCCCTCAGCGACCCACAATTTAGACTAATCCTCGGTAAAGAGGAAACAGGTGTTCGCAATAAGTGTTATCCCCCGAACTGGGCTCATGGTCACCAAATGGCTGCATAAAACCTGAGCTCTTTGAGCCCAGCAGGAGAAGGGATGAGTTATGAGTGAGCAACCAACATGGCTGTCATAGCACGGCCACATGCGCAGTCACTGGCGATCATCCAGGCGAATCCAAATTGAACTAAATAAATTATTCTTTAAGTTTAAATAATCCACTTCCATAGTAAAATTGGATGACAGTCATGGACCAGGCAACCAAGGGCTCTGTGTAAAAAGCTCTGGTGGCTTCTGGAAGCTCTCGGTGACAATGAGGGCCTTCTTGCTCTGTTTATCACAGCTCCTCTGCGGCAAATGCAGAGACTTGATAAGTGTGCTTGGCCTCTTCCTGGGTAAAGGTCACGGCTCTCGGAGAAAGCGGCTCATTGTATGGCCTTGCAGAACAGTCATCATTTGTTCCTTCTCAGTGAAACTCAGCAGCCTGGGAACAGAACTGAGCACCCTTCAACTTCCCTGGCCAGCTCTGACTCAAGAGCACACCCACGGGAGCCTGGCTAAATGGCCCCCGTGAGGGAGGCATTGGGGGGCGGGGTGGGCAATGACCCTGGGAGGGCCAGAGGTTGAGGGCAAGGGGTGATTTCCCAGGAAGTACCAAAAATGCCACCTAAGAGGCTCATGTACTAACAATCCGCCTTTTATTTCCACCCTTTCTCAGCAGTTATGGAGGCAGGACCAAGGCTACCCTTGGTGCAGGGTGTGTGTGTGTGTGTGTGTGTGTGTGTGTGTGTGTGTGTGTGTGTGTGTGTTAGAGAGAGACCAGAAGCTGGGTATGTGTGTGAGTGGGAGGGAAGTGGGCAGGGCCAGAGGGCCAGAGATCGAGTGGCACCTGCTGTAATTAACCCACCCCCGGGGGTCACCCTGGGTAGAGTGCCACTCCTTTTTCCTCCCCTGCAGGGTTGGGAGGAGCCCATGAGACAAAGTGAGTAGAAGAATAGGTATATGTCGTGTCCTCTCTGGGCCTCTCTTCTACCTTCATCCATGCTCGGCTTCTACCCTCATCCTTTCCCCTTGTCTGCAGACATGACTGCAGGAGTCAAGAGCCCACTGCCCCAAGAACAGGCTATGTGTGCCACTAGAGGCACCCAAGATTACTTCAGGATAGATGAATATTTTCAAGTTTAATAGATATGCATTTGTTTACTTTTCATTACCCAAAAAAATTGCAAGTTGTATGGTGGTCGTGAGAATTCCATTGGTTCTTGAGCTCTTCCTCCAGGAAAAGAATGTTGAACTCCCCCTAGTACTGGAGGAAAGCAAGACCCAGATGGAGGGAATTTGAACGAATGGCATCTTGGAGCGTAAAAGCAGTGATTTCAGTATTAAAAAATCAAGTCTTTGGGCTCCTCCGCATCATACTTCTGTTAAATATGTGTCTCATCTGGAGCACTTTCTATTTTTACATTAACAAAAATCTTGTAAATTACTCAATGGAAATAGCTGCTTTCTAGGGGACCATATAGAGAGCTGGTAATTTCTGGATTGTACCCTGATATCTAATTCAACTTTCGGCTAAGTCTTTTAATAAATCTCTAAATGTCTTTCTTTTTATTTCCTCATCCAGGAAATTGCAGGACATTACTGACATTTCAATGAGTTTTTAGTTAAGAATTTTAAAGGTAATAACCATAGCCTTTCAAAGAAAGTTTCATTGAAATTAAATTTCAGTACCCCAGGGACTTCCCTGGTGGTCCAGTGGTTAAGACTCCACGCTTCCACTGCAGTGGGCATGGTTTTGAGCCCTTGACGGAGAACTAAGATCCCGCATGCCACGTGGCCAAAAAAAAAAAAAAAATTCAGTACCCCAAATAAAAAGCTACATCATATACAAGATTACATAGCTCACGTTTCTGTGCCAATCTTTTTAATAAATTCTTCTTTTCTCATTACAGACTCAAGGTAACTGAGATATCTAGTGTCCAGTCCTAAGAAAAACAAATTTCTACTGATTTTGGGTTTAAAGAATTCACCAAATCCGTTTTATGATAACTGTGAGTAAAACTATTATTCCGCCCCCTGCCCCCAATCTTGGAAAACCTCTTCATGGTGCCTCCTGGACTTAATACTTTTCCAGGTAAAAAATATTTTCATATCACAGAAGCTCAAGAAATGTTTCCCACATTTAGTGTTCTTGTTATAACAAGTATTGCCATCCCCTCAGTCCCACCCCATCCTCTTCCAACTTTTAAAGCAATTGTCTCAGATAGAAAATGCCTCTCAGGTATTCCCTGGTGGTCCAATAGTTAGGACTCGGCGCTCTCACTGCTGTGGCCTGGGTTCAATCCCTGGTAGGGGAACTAAGATCCCAGAAGCTGCACAGTGTGGCCTTAAAAAAAAAAAGAGAAAGAAAGAAAATGCCTCTCTTCTTCAGTGGAATTTGAGTTTAGGGTCATATCTTGTTTTCTGGACCTCCAGTCACTAAGAGTGTACATATAAGCTTAAGGTATTTAAATTACTATACACACACAAACACACACACACACACACAAATAACATCTATTTTTACATCATGATAACATTTTAAAGTGAATTCTTTCTTAAATATGAGAACAAAAGCAACAAAAGAAAAAAACAGATAAATTGGACATCATCAAAATTAAAAACTTTTTGCTTCAAAGGACATCATTTGAAAATGAAAGAAAGACACCCCTCAAACTGGTAAAAAACATTTGAAAATCATATATCTGATAATGGACTTATATCTAGAATATATAAAGTACAGTTACAACTCAATAATAAAAAGACAAATAACCCAATTTAAAAATAGGCAAATGAGACTTCCCTGGAGGCGCAGTGGTTAAGAATCCACCTGCCAATGCAGGGGACACAGGTTTGAGCCCGAGTCCGGGAAGATCCCACATGCCCTGGAGCAACTAAGCCCGTGCGCCACAACTACAGAGCCTGTGCTCTAGAGCCCGCGAGCCACAACTACTGAGCCTGTGTGCCACAACTACTGAAGCCTGCGCACCTAGAGCCCGAGCTCCACAACAAGAGAAGCCACCACAATGAGAAGCCTGCGCACTGCAACAAAGAGTAGCCCCAGCTCGCCGCAACTAGAGAAACCCCACGCGCAGCAACAAAGACCCAACGCAGCCAAAAATAAATAAATAAAATAAATAAATTTATGAAAAAATATAGGCAAATGATCTAAATAGACATTTTTTCAAAGAAGATACACAAATGGCTAGTAAGTACATGAAAACGTGCTCAACACCATTAATCATCAGGGAAATGCAAATCAAAACCCCAATGCAATACCACTTCACACCCAATAGAGGGGCTACAATAAAAAAGAAAGATAATAGCAAGTGTTAAGAAGCAGGTAGAGAAATTGGAACCCCCATGCACTGCTGGTGGCAGTGTGAAATGTTTCAACCTCTTTGAAAACAGTCTGGCAGTTCCTCAAAAGATTAAACATAGAGTTACTATATAACCCAGTAATTCCTCTCCAAGGTATATACCCAAGAGAAATGAAACTATATGTCTACACAGACTTGTACATGAGTGTTCATAGCAGCATTTGGCTATTCATAATATCCATAAAGTATAAACAACCCAAATGCCCATCAACTGATGAAAGGATAAATAAAATGTGGTATATCCACACTGTGGAATAATATTTGGCCATAACGAGGAATGAAGTACTAATACATACTACAACATGGATGAACCTTAAAAATGTAATAAAAAGTAAAAGAAAAATCCAGACTCAGAAGATCCCATATTACATGACTCCATTTATATGAAATTTCCAGAATAGGCAAATCGATAGAGATATAAAGTATCCGTGATTGCCAAGGGCTAGCTGGAGGGAAATGGGGAGTGACTCCTGATAGGCATGGAGTTTCTTTTTGGGGTGAGGGAAATATTGTAAAACTGATTGTGATGATAGTTGTAGAATTCTGTGAATATACTAAAAACTGTTGAAGTATACAACTTTCAATGAGTGAATTGTATGGTGTGTGAATTTCGCTGTTACTAAAAAGTGAATTATAAGTAGTAACACATTTTAAATAATCAGTGAAAAGATTTCCCCCTCTTTACAGCTGCCTTAATTGTCTTGTGTTCAAGTATTCTGAAACACCTTGATGAACAATATGAAAGGAGATACCCTTTAAAATATTTAAAGTGTCTTACAAATGTAAGGAAGTATACACTTATAAATGTTGATGCCATTATTATCTGGTCAATGTTTATTAGCTCCTTCATATCAATTCTTAATAAATATTTGTTGAATAGGATGTAAAGGGGTGAATCAAAGTTCTAATAGTTGTATTTTGGGAAATAGTGAGATGATTCTAGTAGTCCATTTGGAAGAAAAAACAAACAAGAATAGGTAATAAAAATTCCAAGGGGAATAGTAATAAGGAAGACTTAGATACTGAAAGTTATTAAATAATTATTGGAGTTAAATATGTGTGGTATTGGCACCATAATTGACAAGCTGCTGTAACAGAAATAAAAGTCATGAAATTGATTTTTATGTATAAGATTATGAAGTTTATAATAAAAGAAGGAACAGAAACCAATGAAAAGAAAGTGGGCTATTAAACGCATGGTGTTGAGATTACTTCCTATTTGGGGAAATATGTGAAGCTTGGTTCAAATGGTACACTCAATTTCAAATGAATCAAAGAGCACAATGGAAAATATAAAAATCAGAAAAACAAAATAAAACTGAGTGCACATATATCTGGTCTCTGGAAAGAAAAGATATTCTGAGCAAAAAAGTGGTGATAAAAATTATCACAAAGGAAAAGATTGACTCTGGATCCATAAAAATTGACAGTTTCTATGAAAATATTACAAACAAGGCTACACACACACACACAGACTATGAGAAAATAGCAGCACATCACATATACATACAAATGGTTCTAATCTGATGTATGTAAATATTTCCTAGAAATCAATAAGGAGAAAATATGCTTCTCCTCCTACCTCCCCAAATAAAAGGATCAGAAAGAGGTTCCACTTCTGATATGGAACCTGGAGCCAGGAAAGCAAATAAAAGATAAAAGATAAAATACCAAAACATAGGACTTTTTTTTTTTTAATATTTATTTGTTTATTTATTTATGGCTGTGTTGGGTTTTCGTTTCTGTGCGAGGTCTTTCTCTAGTTGCGGCAAGCGGGGGCCACTCTTCATCGCGGTGCGCGGGCCTCTCACTATCGCGGCCTCTCTTATTGCGGAGCACAGGCTCCAGACGCGCAGGCTCAGTAGTTGTGGCTCACGGGCCTAGTTGCTCCGTGGCATGTGGGATCTTCCCAGACCAGGGCTCCAACCCGTGTCCCCTGCATTGGCAGGCAGATTCTCAACCACTGCGCCACCAGGGAAGCCCCAAACATAGGACTTTTAAAAAGAGTTTGGAAATCTGTCCAGACTAGCAAGCCAACATTTCCTCTTTGACATTGACACGAGAAAAACCACTGACAAGAGACCCTGGGAACTCAGCATCCTTTAAGTCAATATGCATTTCTCCTAAAACGGACAAATAGGCCAAGGTGTGCATATGTGTTTGACATACAATGTTTGAAAATATATGTGTCCCTGTAAAGTATTAAGTAGTAACATCTTTGGCCAGGATTCCATTAACAGCTATGTTTGCGCTGTTCCAGTGTAATAACAGGTGTTTACGATAATGACTGAGGAACTGCATGTTCCTGAAGTTCCCTTTCAATAATCTTTTATTGTGCTGTCACACCATGGCTAGAGAATGTATTTCTAGCACAGATATCTGTGTCTTCGAGTCACTCGTGCATACATGGCACATACGGTAATTCTAGTCATTGCCCCACTCCCTGACTCCTTCTGTGTAACAGAAATTTTACTACAATTTAACATAGAAGATTCCTTTATCTGAAACATGGAGAATGGAATTCAAGCTACTATTTAATAGAGAAAGAGTAAGAAAACGGTACATTTTGGTGAGGAAATGAAGTCAAATTTTTATTTTATTATTATTAATTTTTTTTAATAGATCTTTATTGGAGTATAATTGCTTCACAATACCGTGTTAGTTTCTGTGGCACAACAAAGCGAATCAGCCATATGCATACACAGGTCCCCGTATCCCCTCCCTCTATGTATTTTTATTTTTATTTTTTGGCCTTGCCGCAGGGCATGCAGGGTCTTAGTTCCCCCACCAGGGATCAAACCCGTGCCCCCTGCAGTGGAAGCGCGGAGCTTAACCACTGGACCGCCAGGGAAGTCCCGAAGCCAAAGTTTTAACATGTAAAAAGTTTCAAATGCCAGAGAAGATCCTCAGTCGGCAAAAACTAGATCGGACTACAACGTGTTTATTTGTAAACAGATATGCGATTGAGCAAAAAGCTGGATTTTCTGTTTTCTCCAACAGGTGGCGCTACACTAGCACCCTGCCTCATAAACACAGGCAGGGGAAAGGCCACGGGGAGCCACCAAGCCCACTTCCTGTAGCAGTGATCATAGGATCTATTATTTATGTTTGATTGTGGCCCTCGAGGACCTCCCTCCATCACAAGACGTAACCTAGCACAGGCCCACACACCGAGAGGCACTCGGTGACGTGTGTTTGAGGAGGATGACTCCAATCATTCTTCCTACATTCATTTATTCGTTCACTCATTTACACAGTCAGTAAATATTTATTGAGTGCCTATCAAATATCGGGTGGGCCCCATGCTTGGGGCTGGAGATATAATCGTGAAGAAAATACATGGACCCTGTCCCTGTGGTTTAGTGGAGGAAACAGACATTACTGAAATGCTCACATTAATGAAAAATCACAAAGTGCGGTAAGTGATCCAAAGGAAACGTACAAGCCATATAACAGTACAGACACCAGGATAAGATGAATCAAGGCAGAAAGGCGGCATAAATATGGACGAACTTCTGTAAAGAATGAAAGAGGAATTGTCTGAAATGTTAAAGTCTACCCTGTGACTATGGATTAAGTTATTAGGAATATATGTGGCACTCTTTAAAATCACCCACCACCCTTGCCATGGTCACCAATAGACACAATAACCGACAGACACAGAAAAAGTGCCCCATTCATCTCCCACTAAAGATTACACTTCAGCCAAAGTCTGGGATGGTTCCATATTTTCTCTCCTAAATGGCTTTCCTTCCTCTAGCCTCCCTCCCTCAAAATGTAGTAATTCCATCAGAGGCTGCACATAACCTACAACTTAAATTTCCCCAACATGGTTTTCTTCGTGTCAATTCCCTTCTCATGAAAGAGTCGGAAGGTCTGACTCTCTCAAAGCTGACATTCCAGTTTCTCACCCTGTTACTGAAGGATCTCCATGACATGCTCTAACTTCCTTTCAGTCTGCTTCCCATAGGCCCCTATACAAATCCTGTAGGCATTTCTTAGTATACCTACCACCCTGGAATGGACATTGCCTATCTCCCTTCCCTGCCTCTGTTCATGCCTTTGCTCCATGCCATTCCAGGCATCTGTGTAGCTTTCTTTCTTATCGATAATGATGCCTTCCTTAAAACAAAACCACCAGCTTTTCAGGTGTTAAAGTCCTTTTTTAAAATAAAATAAACATTGATGATAGGAATAGGGGTTTGTTTTAAACATACTTGCTTGGCAAAATAAAAAGTTGATAACTCACTTGTGGAATCTAAAATACGACACAAATGAACATATCTACAAAACAGACAGACACACAGACTTACAGAACAGACTTGTGGTTGCCAAGAGGGGGTGAGGGGAGGGATGGAGTGGGAGTTTGGGATTAGCAGATGCAAACTATTATGTACAGAATGGATAAACAACAAGGTCCTACTGTATAGCACAGGGAACTCTATTCAATATCCTGGGATAAACCATAATGGAAAAGAATATGAAAAAGAATGTGTATATATGTATAACTGAATCACTTTGCTGTACGGTAGAAATTAACCCAACATAGTAAATCAACTATACTGCAAGAAAATAATTTTTCTTTTAAATTGATAACCTTATGTTAGTCTTCCCGTTAAAAACATTTTATTACATTGATCTTTTGAACTGTAGAATCAGGGAAGCACAGTGCTACAAAGAAGTCTCTCTTGGCAGGCTCTGGCCTGACTTCATTTGGGAGAGAAAATTAGCCCACACCTGGGAGGGCTGTCCTAGTCCTGAGGCCCTGTGATTCCAGGTCAAGAGACCTCAAGGATGGTAAACAGTTGTCCTGTCTGTTAAGATTTGCCCTCAGAGTTCTGGTTTCCTGTCTGAGGACCTACATCTCCTTCCGGCCATTCGCTGGACAGACGCAGTCTGCCCACAGGCTGCGGTCTTGGCCTTGCAAGCCACTATGGAACTACCACGTTAGAACATGACATGTGATAGGAAAAATTATCAGTGTATATAATGGTGATAATTTCATTGTGAAATACCCAAATATGCTGCTTTCTTTTTTATTTCCTTACACTGCCCTTCCCCCTGCCTCGTATTTCCAGCCGTTTCCACTTGCCTCAGGGAGGTTTCGTGTTGTTACAGAGGGACACAAAGAAAAAGAAAAAAAAAATTAAGTATCCGCTTCCAAATAGGATTTTAGTATTTTTCCGCCGGATGATCTTGAAAGCTAGGTTTCACAAGGGAGAGAAAAGATGTTCTAGATTCCTTTATTTCTTTTGTTGGCATATCAAAAGTCAGTTTGATCATAGAGTTTACACAGGGAAGTAGACAAGGAAAAGAAAGAATGCCCACCCCATCCCTGCCGCCCCACTAGTCCTAGGTTGTCAGAGGTGATGCTGATCTCCCTTCTCCTGATTCCACCCAAAGTGGGCAGGTTTGTTAAGTAGGTGGGGGAAAGGTTGAGGGCTTCTGAAGCCTTCATCTTTGGGACCCTGGGAGGGGCTTACCTTGCAGGTCAGCTGGCACCCCCCAGGAGTGGCTACATCCCGATTTAACTCAATAGCACAGCACGATTCTGCAGGGAGAGAGGCAGAATCTAATTTCCTGGGCTGCCCCTAGAACCAGCATGGAATAAATTGGATGAAGGAGTTTCCACCTGGTCCATAGAAGAGGCCTGGAAAGTAGCTGAGTTGAGAGCCAAGAGACGGCCACACCTCAGCCATCATGAGGGAAAGGTGAGTCGGCAGCAAGATCCAGGGTGAACATTCTAGGCAAGAGCCAGATGGAGGGTAAGGGGTCTGCAGCAACAGCCAGAGCAGCGACAGAGTCATCCGTGAGCTTCCAGGAGGAACCAGACCATGGGTACTGTAAATACAGCCTCAACGGCAGATCCTCACTGAACTCCCAGGGATGGGTTAGATACAACCCAGGAGTGCCCAGACCACTCCCACAGCAGAAAGCAGCAAGGAAGCAGGAGAGGCTGCATGCATCTGAGGGTTTCATCTTCTGCTCTCTGTCTCTCCAGGGTTTGTTAGCCCCAGCAGTTGCCCGAGAGACGTAGCAATTTTTACCTAGAGAGATGGACCCTTTACCTAAGATGTCTATTTAAATTGTGCCAGAATAGTTGTCCTTCTATTTAGTGGTTGGAAGCTGGTAAGAAAGATGAGAACAATTTTGGAGAAATGAAATGCTACATCTTCTTTGCACATTTGTGAGTAGGGTGAAAAAATCTCCAACTCTTCACACATGTTGAGTGTTGCCAGCTTTCCCCATCCTCCTCCCCACTGCTAAATTTGGTGCTGCTCGAGCTGCTCAGTTCCTCCCATCCACCCACACCCAACTGTGGAGAAGAGCTTGGAAGGTCCAGATCGGATCTTTGGAGAATCAGGGGAAAGGAAGAGAGATAGAGTTGGGGTAAGCCACACGGGTAGATTCTAAGGGAAAAAATGGAGAGTAGGGGGCATGAATGTTGTTCAGAGACATCAAGTGGGAGTGGGAGGAGGCCACAGAGAGATGTAGGGAGAGAATGGGTGAGTGAGAGCTGCTATTCTGGGGAGAGAGGGTGAGAAATGGATGGTTGGATATTAGAGAAAAGGAAAGGTATTTTGATAAGAGCTGCTCTAGATTCCATACTGACCCTTATTTATATTCCTTGAGATGAAGAGTAGAAATCCTATCAGGACTTTGCTTCTTTGAACCCCACCCACTCTGGGACTGGACCATGTGGATCTCAGGTTTGACAGGTCTCTGACTTACACACACAATGACCCTGCTACTATATAAGAGATGAGTTAATGTAGAGCAGGGGGTGATTTTGCCTCCCAAAGGACATTTGGCAATGTCTGCAGACATTTTTGATTATCACAACGGGGAAGATGCTAGTGGCATCTAGTGGGTAGAGGCCAGAATGCTGCTAAACATCCTACAATGTGCAGGACAGACCCTATAGCAAAGAATTATCTCAGCCAAAATGTCAATAAGGCCACAGTTGAAAAACTCATACAGAAAAATGGAGGAAACGGGCTGTTGTTTCCTTATATCTTCTCTTCCCAAAGACCAAATGAAAGACAGCTTTTTTTTCCATTTTAAACATTTCGAGTTTGTGATATTAATTCTTAAACAGCACTACATACATACAGTAATATCAGCCAAATCATAGAATTCAGGTTCCTAAAAACATTTAAGGTAGGAGAATTTCTATTGAAGAATTCCACACCCTGTGAAAAAATAGAGTTGAATATGAAGGTTTCTAGAAAATTCATGAAAAACCCTTATACATATTTTTATTCTTAATATAAAAATATAAACCTAGCACACCAAATTAAATAGCTGTCACATTTAAGACATGATCATATACCCAGAGAAAACCATAATTCAAAAAAACACATGCACCCCAATGTTCATTGCAGCACTATTTATAATAGCCAGGACATGGAAGCAACCTAAATGTCCATCAACAGAGGAATGGATAAAGAAGATGTGGTACATATATACAATGGAATATTACTCAGCCATAAAAAGGAACAAAACTGGGTCATTTGTAGAGACGTGGATGGACCTAGAGAGTGTCATACAGAATGAAGTAAGTCAGAAAGAGAAAAACAAATATCGTATAATAACGCATACATGTGGAATCTAGAAAAATGGTATAGATGATCTTATTTGCAAAGCAGAAATAGAGACATAGATGTAGAGAACAAATGTACGGATACCAAGGGGGAAAGGGGAGGGGAGGGAGGAATTAGGAGACTGGGATTGACACATATACATTATTGGTACAATGTATAAAATAGACAACTGATAGGAACGTACCATATAGCACAGGGGACTCTACCTAATGCACTGTGGTAACCTAAATGGGAGGGAAGTTCAAAAGGGAAAGGATATCTGTATGTGTATGGCTGATTCATTTTGTTGCGCAGTGGAGGCTAACACAACGTTGTAAAGCAACTATACTCCAATAAAAATTATTTAAAAATCAAAAGTTGTGATCAATACGAGCAGTCATGGTTACTCTCCATCTTTTGCTCACTACTAGAGAATCCTCAGAATCTAGCTCTCCTCCCATCCCACCGCTCAGCACACTTTCACTGAGATCCTAATAAATTTCTTCTGTGTTGTTCCAGATAAGACATCTGCTAAAATGGATTACTGGGAGTAAGGATGTAGCCACAAGCTGATAAAGCTCCCTGGAGATTTGACCATAGTAACAAGTATGAAAACAACTTGCAAGTTTGAAATCAATTTTCCAGCTTCTACAACAACCCACAAAAAAATGGAAAATGGTTAGATCTAGCCCACTACTAGACAACAGTTCATGACCCACGAGATTCTGCTCTCCTCAGGTACCTCTGCCAAAAAATGAGCTGCTTGTGACATACACAGGCCCAGCCCAGGGGAAGGATTGCAAACCCCAGACCCTGCCTCCTTCCCTTCCACCTTCCTCATCTGACTTCTGAGACGTTGCCTTTTCTTTGCATCTAAGCTTTCTGCAAAGCTCAGGCTCAGCCCAGCATGGTTATGTGGTCTGCTCTGGTTTCCCTTGTGGGTTTTAAATTCAGAATTCTGAGCTCATTTATTAGCAGCTTCTCTGAACAGACCATCTCATTCATTTGCTCATTCATTCATTCATTTATTCATTCATCATTCAGCAATCATTTAATAAGTGCCTTCTGTGTTCTTCCATGTTTTCTATGCACAAGAGAGGCAAAGACAAATAAAATATTGTCCAGTTGTAATAGGGAAAAACAAATCTGACTCCATATTGGACCGTTTCTTTTACTGTAAACTTTGTATTCTGTTGCTTTTGCTACAAGTTAAGAATGTTGCCTATAGTCTGAAGTATACAGGATAGCCCGTTCTTAAGGCTCTGACCTTTAAAGGTATAATACTTTTCCATTCATATAGAGATAAAAAGTTGCAGAACAGAGAATAATATTTGTGTTGTTGGAAGTTTACAGGAACATCGTGACCTAATCTACCTGGACAGCTGCAGGAACAAAGGATTCTGACACCAAGGAGTTTGCAACAACTAGCCACACCGCCTCCCCTTTTAGTATAAAATAAGCCTGAATTCAAATTTGGGTAAGATGTTTCTTTGGGACACTAGTCCACCATCTTCTTTGTCTGCTGGCTTTCTGAATAAAGTCACTATTCCTTGCCCCGATGACTTGGCTCTCGATTTATTGGCTTGTTGTGCAGCAAGCAGTATGAGCTTGGACTTGGTAACACAATCTTTGAGAATCTTACCTAGAGGTGAACAAATGGAAAGGTAAATGTGCTTTGGGCGTTACAGTGAATGTACACACAGGGTACTATAGTGACACCAAGAAAGAAGAGGCCAGTTCTACAGAGCAAACCAGATGAATCTCCGGTGTTAGGCGTTATTGAAATATTTTCAGTTGAACTTATTATTGGAAGATAAGTAGGTATGTTGGTGTGGTGTACAGAATTGGCTGTCTACTCTGAGGCTATTGCTCCCTTTTCTTTCTCACAACATTGGTTTAGTTCAGGTCTCAGGCAGAAAAGCACTTTGGGAAGGAGAGTCCATCTCCAGATTCAGGGGTATTGATGTTGATCAGGCTAAGACAATTACACATTCATCATGATTGCAAATGTGATGTTAAGAAGACATCTGGTCCGGGTTGGAGGGAGTGTAATGGTGGGGGTGACTTCCAGAAAAACTGTCTGGGAAGGGTTTTCCCCTCTAATAAAAAAAAAGAGAAAGAGAGATACTTTAGGAGAAAATGCTCACTCCTGTCATTGGATGTTGAGATGTTTAGAGCTGCAGCAGTCATCTTGTGCTCATGAGGTCAAAGCCAGGAGAATGGCAAAGAAGCTAACTCAGAAGCTTGATATTGTTGAGTTGATGAATTAATCATCCTGGGGCTGTGTACCTAAGGACTACCCCCCAGAAAAAAAATTTATTGTGGTAAAATATACATAACATAAAATTTACCATCTTAGCCATTTTTACATGTACAATTCAGTGGTATTAAGTATAGTCATATTGTTGTGCAACCATCACCTCTATCTTTCTCCAGAACACCATTCATCTTGCAAAACTGAAACTGTACCCTTCGAACAATAACTCTCCCTTCCTCTCTCTCTTCAGCCCTTGGCAACCACCATTCTACTTTCTGTCTCTAGGATTTTGACTACCCTAGGTACCACATAAAAGTGGAATTTTTCAGTATATGTCTTTTTTTTTTTTTAAATGAACATTAGGTTCTTGTTTATTTTTATTTTATCTTTTTTGGCTGTGTTGGGTCTTCGTTTCTGTGTGAGGGCTTTCTCTAGTTGTGGCAAGCGGGGGGCCACTCTTCATCACGGTGCGCGGGCCTCTCACTATCGCGGCCTCTGTTGTTGCGGAGCACAGGCTCCAGATGCGCAGGCTCAGTAGTTGTGGCTCACGGGCCTAGTTGCTCTGCGGCATGTGGGATCTTCCCAGACCAGGGCTCGAACCCGTGTCCCCTGCATTGGCTGGCAGATTCTCAACTGCTGCGCCACCAGGGAAGCCCAAGATATGTCAGTATATGTCTTTTGATGACCAGCTTATTTCACTTAGCATAATAGCTTCAAGTTTCAGCCATGTTGTAACACATCAGAATTACCTTCTTTCTTAAGGCTGAATAATATTCCATTATATGTATATACCACATTTTGCTTATCCATTCATCTGTCAATGAACATTTAGGTTGCTTCCAACTTTTCTCTATTGTGAATAGTGCTGCCATGAACATAGGTGTACAAATCCCTTTGAGAATCTGCTTTCAGTTCTTTGGGGTATGTACCCAGAAGTGGAATTGCTGGATCATATAATAATTCTATTTTTAATTTTTTTGAGGACCCATAAGGACTTTTTTTATGGACAAAATAAACGGTAACTGTTTAAGCCATTTTCTGACAGTTTTTCTGTTACTTGCAGCCAAAAGCCTCCTACCTAGTATGGTGAGGGGGTGGGGTAGGGAGGATATCTTGGACAAAGGGTGCAGGTGGAGTGCAGCAAATCTGCACAGAACCACCTGGCACATTTAGGAAGCTGCAAAGAGCTCGACATATCAGCACATAAAGTGCAGGACTATATCATTTGTATTTTGTTGTTGTAGCAACAGAACCCATCCTAGTTAGGTTAAGCAGGAAACAAATGCATTAAAAGTTCTGGGTAACTAAGAATATCTTGGGGGGTCAAAGAGTCAAGTGGAAAGCTTTTCATCTAAGAACAATACCCAAGTCACACATCTGGTCAACATACGCAGGCACTGTGGTTTGCACAGGATACAGTAACACAGGCCTCTACCTTTACTGCCTGAGGTCTTTCTGCTATGCTTTACTGCCTTCACCAACAATGTCCTCTTCTTCCTCATATTTCTCTCCTTTGAATTAAAGTCTCTCATGGCTAAAGCTCCCTGGGGGAAACTGAGTCACATGCATGCATCCCAGCTTCAAGAGAGACTTTGACCTTGAGAAGGTGGGACACAATGTTCTGAGGCTCATTCAAATTCAGTAGGAAAGAGTGCTACGATTGATTAACAGTGTGTGCCATGGGTATGAGAAAGGGAGATGTGGGAGCGTATTATGGACTGAACATCTGTGTTTCCCTGAAATTCACGTTGAAGCCCTAAAATATGTATTGTGGAGTGTGGCTGTGTTTAGAGATGGGGTCTTTAAGGAAGTAATTAAGGTCAAATGAGGTCATAAGAGAGGGGCCCTGATCCAATAGGATTAGTGTCTCCTTACAAGAAGACATGCCAGATAGCTCGTTCTCTTTCTCCATGTGCAGGCATCAAAGAAAGGCCATGTGAGGGCAGAGCAAGAAGGCACCATCTGAAAGCCAGGAAGAGAGCTCTTCCCAGAAATAGAATTGACCACAACCTTGATCTTGGACTTCTGGCCTCCAGAACTGTGAGAAAAGAAATTTGTGTTGTTTAAGCCACGCAGTCTGTGGTATTTTGTTATGGTACAGAGTTGTAGTACATGTGTCATATGGTTCCCATCACTGCCTGAAAACCTCCAGTTTGCAACTACTTCATTAAAGATTTTTAGGTAGGAAGATGCAGATTGGCATTTTTGAAAGACAGCTCTGGTGGCAAAAGTGGGTAGGGTGGGGAGAGGGATAGACAGGAAGTAGAGAGCCTACTTAGGGGTGTCTCAGTAACTCAAGGGAAAGATGATCAGAAGCTGAGCTAAGCAGTGGTAGTAGAAATGGGGAAGAAGACCAGTTTGAAAGGCATTAAAGGGGCAGAATCTATAGGATTTGGTTATTGAACACAAAAGACAGGGAAGAAGAAACAGTGATGACTGCCTAGTTTCTAGCTTAGGCAGTTGGCCAAGTGAAGATGTAATTCATCCAAGCAGAATACGGAAGGAGGAACATGTATGGGGGGACAAAGAAATTCACTTTTATTAAATATCCAGTATCAGCCCACGAGATACTTATTCATGACATGGGAACACAGTGACCTCACAGGACAAATCTGGCAGACACCATCTTAACTAAGAGATCAAAGTTAACATCATCAGTAGTGGGATAGATGGTCACCAGGAGCTTCCTGAAAAGATGTACTGAGAAGAACTCAGCATTGCTTACGTAGTATTCCTACCAAAAATGCACAACACACACTGGGGGACAGTCTGCAAAATAACTAGCCTGTACTGATCAAAAATGTCAAGCTTGTGAAAGACAAGGAAAAACTGAAGAACTGTCCCAGATTAAAGACGTATAACAGCTGAATGCAACTCATGATCCGGGATTTTCCTTTTCTGTAAAGATCGTTATTGGGACAGTTGGTGAAATTTGGATAAAGCCTGTAGATTACCTACTATATGGTATCACTGTTAATTTCCTGATTTTGATCATTGCGCTAGGTCACATAAGAGAACTCTTTTTTCTTTAGGGTATATACATGGAAGTATTTATGGGTAGAGGCACCACATACTCTGGAATGGTTTCAGGAATGGGTGGAGGGAGGGAGAGAGAGAGAATAAATGGCAAGACCGCAAAGTAAATATTTTGAAATGTTAACATTTAGAGAATTAGGTAAAGGGTATATATAAGCCTAAAATGATATCTAAAGAAAAAGTGTTTTGAAAGAATAGATTTTTTTACTTGACAAGTTAGATATAGGTGCTTGTAGTTATCAAGGTTCAGTGCTTTTTTTGACTGAGTAAGCATTCCTCCTCCAGTCCTGGAGAGTGAGCCCTCGGCAAATTCATCTCCTGGGTTCAGGTCATCTAACCTTCACTCTCCCTTCATGCACTTTTGTAGGCCTCTCCAGTCTCCCTGGAAGATACACACTAGCAGGCCATCACTCTACTTTCCCCAGGAGCAGCCAGTCATTCAGATTCTGAGACTCTATGTGCCCTGGGACTGAGAGTCCCCTGGACCTAGGGCCTCCTGAAGGGAGCATCCTTCCCCTGCTGTCTGCAGTTTGCAGGAGCAGGCTGGGGTATGATGCCTTCCTGGGTCAGTCTCAGGGTTCCAGTGCCATTAAGCTCATCATCCCTTGTGCCTCACTCTTTTGGACTATCCTCCTCTCAGGAAGTCAGAGAGGGTCTCTGGACCACTCCCTCCCAACAGCTGGGAGGCCTTCCCCAGCCAGTCTCCTTTAAGGTCCATCATTTTCTTCTGTGGTCTGGGTGTGATGAGTGGCATGATTAGCCTCTCCCGTCTCACTTTCCTGGTGTGACAGGACAGTACTCACATCCTAATATGAGAGGCCAGACTTCCTATGCAGGATCTGCAAGAGTTGGGGGGAGCCATTCCATGGGCCGGCTTTAGCCATCTTTCACTTTGGCCTATAACAGGAAGAGGGTGGAAAAGTCTTCCGGAAAGATTTGTTACTGTGCTATGGCACATCTCCATGCCCCTCTTGTGGGCAAAGGCAAGGAGGGTGTTTCTTACCAAGACAAGTGAAAGTGACCTCCAAGGGACTCCTCATTGCACCTGGGGGTGTCCCTGGAGTGTGACAGACCTGAGAAATCTAAAGGCAAGAAGCTGAGGCTACTGCCCTAAGGTAGCAGAACAGCAGAGCAAAAGTGAGAGAGAAGGAGGGAGCAGGAACAAGGTAGAATGGGAGGGAGCTTCCCGTCCACTGAGAGGGATTGACTGGAGACATCACTTAAAGAGCTTCATCCAAAGTG
Organism: Eubalaena glacialis; assembly: GCF_028564815.1. Taxonomy (NCBI): domain Eukaryota; kingdom Metazoa; phylum Chordata; class Mammalia; order Artiodactyla; family Balaenidae; genus Eubalaena; species Eubalaena glacialis. The sequence goes on along the minus strand of NC_083721.1, from coordinate 127,043,826 downwards.
GAAGGTGCCAGATGGATTGACCCAGCAGAGGGGTGGGCTGAGGAAATCTAGGGGCCAAATGTTTGCAGTTATCAGCTGCTGGCTGGAGGTGACATGGCTAGAGTTGAGATTCAGAACAGAGAATCTCCAGGAAACCCACCTAAGTGATCCATGAAAGAAAAGCAGCCGTGAGCATCGTCAGACTCAGAGCGCGGCAGTGCCACATCATGCCGGGAAGGTCGTCTAAGACGGTATCATTCCCCATGCCCTCTTCCCCTGGACCCTGCCTATCCCCAAGGTGTCAGCAACCTCACTGAGTGCAGAAGAAGCCCAGAAAAAAAGGCAGGAAGTCAACGTCCTCCTGCCCTCCTCCTGTAAACCCTCCAGCCTGGGACAGGTCTAAATCTGGGCAGAGGAGAAGCCTTAACTTTGAAGTGAGAAGTTTTGATTATTAGTCTGAACGAGACAGTTAAATTACTGTCATGAGACATTTTTCGTAACTAAAAGTGATGGGACAAGCAGCCTAACCTGTGTGAGACTTGACCGAGGGCTGGGACAGAAGTAGTCACAGAGCAGGGAGAAAAGGACATGAAGCCAGAAATAAAACCGTTTTGTACCCACAGAATCCTGCTTATGTAACCAAATGGCGAGTGCAGGAATTGCTGGCTCCGACCCCCCAGTCAGGGCCCCTCTTTCTGGAGTCCTTTTTGTCTCCAGGAGCAACCTGTTTCCTTCTTTGTTCAAATAAGATTCTCCTATGGTTCTTTTCTGGAGCCGGTGTTGCTGCCTTGGGGCTAAGCACCCAAACAGCTTTTGCACCTCCAAAATACCAGGCAAGCTGCTCAGAAGTTCCTCTCACCATCAGGAATGACTGACTGCCTTTCAGAACTGGGTTCTCCCAAACTTTTACGGCTGGGAAAACTGCCCAGTGGTAGACAGATCCTCCTAGGATGGCACTGGAGTGGCGTGATTGGGAGTGTGTACTGTAGTCAGAACTGCATCCGTTCCCCATCCCAGGTATCCTATTTACTAGCTGTCTGACCTGGGGGACTTTTTAAACCTTTCTGTGCTCAGGGACATAGAATAACTACAACAACAAAAGCAACAATAAACAACTGTAATATCAACGCGTATGGGTCCACGTGAAGAGACTGGCACAAATAAGTGCTCAATACAGGGCACTATTAGTTTCCGTGTTTTGCCAGAAGATAGAGATACTTTTCAGAGATGTTGCTCTTGGGCTTGTGTTATTGAATCTCTCTCCTTATGGATGTTTTCCTCACCACTGAGTTTTGCTGCTGAGGAGTTTTTGGGCCGGTTCTGTAGCCAGCTCCTTTCTAGTTCCATCCAAGTCTCCTTTTCTCCTCCTTCAGAGTCTGGAAGAACTCAAGGGCATCATCTATCCAAGCACCACTCCATTATTCTCCCTTGGCCCTGGGGAGGGAACGGGGTGGGGGATGACATTTATCTCCAACCTGCCATGAGTATAGCCAGGTGGGTCTCTAGCCCCATCCTCCTTTGATGACCGCTGAAGGTACAAACTCAAATGTGTACCAACCAGGCAAGTGATGGGGTTCTTGGCCTCAGAAGACCTTAGCTATGCCTTCAGAGCATGAAAATCAGCTGGGCCCTGGTCCGGTTCTTGCCAACTGGATGGAGCATGTCTCCAGGGTTCATGACGAATGGACGACTCTGACCAGACAAATACAGAAATCTCTTGAGTACAGAGTAGGAGATGAAACAAGTGCATGATTGTCCAACTTTCCAGTTTTCTTTTCAGACTGATTAGTGCATCAGTCTAAAATAACAAGAAAAGTGCAGTGGTGGCGTAGTGGATATACCATCACAGTGGAAAAGGAGGGAGGCTGAGAAACAACTGAAGTCAGCATAGACTGTCCCATGCTCCAATATTCAGGCTTTCAATGTCCTGTTCCAGGAGTTGAGCAAACTTGAAAATATTTTTAATGGAGGAGCTGGAGGCTGTAGGATAAAAACGTATGAGTAGTTTTGAAGACATCCCTGTTATGGCTCTGTTTGATCTTGAGGTGAACAGTTAAAAGTACATTTTGAATATTCTGCAAAGTATTCTGAATATTTAAGGTCTTACCTCATCTTCCACCACCCTAACTTATCAAAAAGAAAAATGCTGATTGGATGTAGAGGCTAATTGTACAATGTAACTGAGTGTGTAATGCTTGAGATACAAACGGTACTCTAATGAGATGAATGGGAAACCAAGTCATCAATGACCAAAGGAACTTGCCTCCCCATCAGTTCTGCTTCATGTGTGTAAAGCCCTATGGAAATGATCTACATTTAAATATTGAAAAGCAAGCACATTTCTCTTCCTCTGACTCACCAGGAAGAAGGCGAATAAATAACTCAGGGCCAGGAGATAGCCCTTTATAGTGCCATGTTATAGGTTGGTGTGTGCTATTGTTGATTCAAAACAATGCTGTATAACTGACACATTCTGGGATTAGTTTCTAGCTGCGGGACATATTTTTATTAAGAGTTTCCCTACCTTGGACACCATGAAGCCAGCCAAGTTACGGTGAAAGACTGAACAGGTTAAAAACTGGTGAAGAAATAGGAAAAGACAAAGTAGTGAATGGAGGGGGTAGAGATAGGAGTGAGGGCCTTTAAACACATTCATTAATAATTTGAGGAAGGAAGTGAAGGGCAAGTTTGTGTATGATGCAATATTGTTCCAGTTACTAAACATCATGAAGAAATGAGAGGAACTCTAGTTGAATTTAAAACACAATGCAAGGGCGATTAAGGGAGGGGGATGCAACAGCCTTCTTGTCATAGTGAGTAAATCTTTTGAGTCTTTACAAAACCTTATTTCCCAAATATTTTACATTAAGGAAACATTGACTCTGCTAAAAATCTCTGCAAAGCAGATCAGTACCAGCAAAAGAATATTAATGTCCTTAAACATTTATTCAGAATTAGAGTAATTAGGAATGATTTTGGATGAAGAAAAAATGAAGTTTCTGAGTTTTAGTGAAAGAGCATGATAATTCTGAAATCTGCAACAGGAAGGCTGCCTGGGAGGAAAAACGTGTAATTTTACACTTCATGTAAAACTGTTTTCAAACAATTTAGTGATAGAGTTATGGACCTGGGGTTAAGCTAGTGAAAAGAAAGGAAATTAGGAGAATCTGTACAGATGTTATTTTAAAGAAAGGAAGAAACCTTTAAAAACTAGCTTTTAATTTTAAATTATAGGTTGTTATTAAGGTTTCCCATTCCTATTTTAACCATTTGGACAGGTATGAAAATGAATAATAAATACAAATCAGAATTTCCCAAACAGGAAAATTTCAGGTCTGCAGAGGAGAGGAAGTAAGTGAGCTAATATGATTCAAATCATTCATTCAACAGATATTTATTGGAAGAGTTAAAAAAAAATGAATCTAGAAGAAGAGATAAACAAGTACACAGGTAACATAACACCAGGCAGAAAGTGATCAATGCCATAAACAGGTACAGATCAGAACCTCTGTCTGTGAGAGAAAGAGAGAGATGGATGGGGCAGCATTTGGTCCGGGAGGAGGAAGGGTCCTCCTAACAGAGTCCGGCTGGTGGGAAAAGTGGCTCAGTGTGGCCGGAGATAAGAGGAGCCAGGTAGGCTGGGTCCAGGACCAATCCTGAAAGCTCGCCCGAGGAATGTGAACTTTACTCTTCGTCGTTTCTAGTACTGTTCATGACCTGTACTGTGTAGCTTGCTGCCGGCTTAAGGGATGAATGAAGCCATTGATGCTTTTTTGAGCAGACAAGTGACAAACTCCAATTTTTGCTTTAGAAAGCTTAAGTGATGTGTAGGAGGAAGGAGAAGGATGGGAGACCTGTTCTAAGAGTTCCAGTCAAGAGCCGGGGGTGATGTTTACTGAGTTAATCCTGCTACCTGCCCCGCATTCCACTAGATGCTTCACACACACTCTCAAGAATGACTTAATCCTGAGAATCACCCTTTGAGGAGGGAAGAGTAAGTATAGAATTCCCATTTTACGGTTAAAAACCAGGTTCAGAAAGACTGCGTAACTTGCCCAAACATCACACATGTAAAAGTGATAGCATTAGGTTCCGACCCAAGTCAGTCTCATAAGCTCCTTCTTTTTGAAAACAAAACACACACAAAACACTATGACATGTTGACACTACTCAAATGAGGATGGTTTTAATAAGGGCAATGACAGGGAATGGAAAGGAAGGAAGAGAGAGGAGCGATTGCGGCAGAGTCAGAAGGATGTGGCAACTGAAAACTGTATGGGGACAAGGGATTCAAAAAAGAGTCAAAGTTTCTAGCCCAGGTAAGAGAGTATGGCTGTGAACTCAGATTTGGAAATGAAGTTAGGGAATTAAGCTTCGGACCTATTTTTGAAATGACAGCAAAACATTCATATAAGAGGAGGTAGGTTCACTTTCTCCAACATGTGTAAAAATCACATAGGGGTCACTGGCAACACACGCAGAATTGGAAGTGTCACTCCTCGGCCACAGACACATACCAAGGCCGTTCTCTCTGGCTGTCCAGCCTTTGCCCAAGTGGCCTCTGCTCCTTGGCCCCTTTCCGCCTCTCCCCCTTTGTCTTCAGTTCATCCTGCAGTACATTTCCCAGGAAGGCCTTCCCTGACTCCCCAGTTTAATCATCTTAGTTCTTTTCTCCCAGTGCCTCTGCCCTTCTCTGTGTCTCCTCCCAGACTGAGCTGCTGGAGAGCTGGGGCTGTCTTCACCTTGGCGTTGTGCAGTCTCTGAAGCTATCATTTGTTAAGTCTGACCCTCAAAAAATATTTGTTGACAGACTGATTCCTATTGTTGCCCTAGAAAACAACTACCCTGCCCTATCAAGTCACAGTTTCTTCCTTCTTAGGGCATTGCAGTTAACCTCAAGACTAGGAAATCATCTTCCTCCTTACATACCAGGGTATTATTCATGCAGTTTACTCACTGCAAAAAGTTCCCTTGAAAAAAAAGCTAACAAACTAGTCAAAGATTTACGAATTTCCTAGTGTCAATCAACTTTTCAACAAGCTCACTTATGGGCGGGGGGATGGGAGATGCGACCCGACCCTTCTTTGCTCTTTGTTTCCCAAGTACCCAAGCGGTGGTAGAGGCTTCAACATTTCTCTATGGGAGGGTCTCCGGCGCTGCACTCAGGTTGAGATTGGGGGGAGGGACCTTTTTCTGAACCAGCTTTTGCGGAACGAACAGTGTTCTGACTTAAAAGTAAGAACGTGTGTGTGTGTGGCGTCTGGTTTGAGGGTGCAGGCATGTGGACATTCCTAGCGGAGTCTCTAAGGCACCTCGGCTCCTTCTGAATAAGGTAGTTTGGAGGTCCACGCAACTGTCAAATTCCATTCTCTTTTCTTCCCACAGGGAGTTCCCTTGAGCGTTAGATGTGGAAATCCGCTGACGGCGGAGGGGGGGCGGGGGGGGGGGGGGAGTCATTCCCAGGAGGATTTGGGGAATCTCGGGAGGGCCGGTGTTTTCTCAGTGGGGTTTTGAGGCTGCTCATAGCCACGACTCGGAGCCACACTTGGCTAGAGCCTGGGCTTTGACGGGGCCAAGAGGAGGAAAGCCAAGAGGTGGAAAGCCAAGAGGTGGGTTCGCGCCTGGCTGCCCAGGTCCGGGGGGAGCGGGGGCGGCGACTGCCGGGCCCCTGGTGGGGCGGGGGCAGGGCGGAGCGGGGCGGGGCGCGGCGAGCCCGGCCGCGGCCCGGGGGCGGGGCCAGGCGCGCGGCTCGCCCTCGCGGAGGCCGCGGCTGGGCTCCGCCTCGCCCCGCTACGCAGGCGGCCAGGCTGCGGCACAGGCCGGGCGGCACCATGGCGGCGGCGGCGGCGGCGCCTGCTGCTGCGGCTTCTTCCGATGCGGCGACTGCGACGGCAGAGCCGGAGGCCGGGGACGAGGACAGTCGCGACGTCCGAGTGCTGCAAAGCCTGCGGGGCAAGATCTGTAAGCGGGGGCCGGGGTGAGGGAACCCACCCGGCGGCGGCGGCGCCGCTGGCGGCCGCGGGGCTGAGGGGGCGGCGGGCGCGTGGGGGTGGCGGCGCCGAGCCGCGCTGGGACCCCGGGGCCGAGAGTGGCCTGGGCGGGGGCCGGGCGAGGCGCGCGGGGAGGGCCGGCCCGGGGAGGCTGGAAGGGGGGTGTGTTGGGGGAGGCGTCTCCCGGACGGGGCGGCGTGGGCTGAGGCTGCCCCAGTCCGGAGCGAGTGGAGAGCCGGGAATTTGCCAGGGACCGGGGGGCGGGGGGGGGAGGGCGGGGGCAGCGCCGGCGTGAGGGGCTCGGCTTTGGGGCGCGGCCTGGACGCTGGGACGCCCCGGCCCGGGGTGCGGCCGGGGGCGTGAGCCGGGGGCGTGAGGAGCTTCCGGCTGCCCTCCTACGCAGGCCTGCGGGCGGCTGCTGGCGTCGGGAGCGGCCCCGCGGTGGGAGCCGGGCGGTAATTACCGGGAGGCGCGGCCGGAGGAGGAGGAGGAGGAGGAGGGCGGGGAACTGGGGCTGGCCCGAGGGGAGGGGGCTGCCTGTTTCCTGGGTTCATGAGCCGGGGCGAGGGTGGAAAAGGCGCCCAGGGCTGGAGGAAACGGGCCGCCCTGGGGCACGAGTGGCCGCCGCACGGGTGCTCGCGAGTGAGCGCTCCGGGAGGGGCTGGGGCCGGACACCTGTACTCGCCCCACCTCGCTGCGGCGGGGACTTGAATCGAGAGACAGCGTGACTGACAGGGACTTCAGGCAGGATGTAGTGGCTTCCTGTGAGCAGGTCTCAAAACAGTCATCCAGCCCGCACTTAACCCACTTAATTCCTTTCTTTCTTATGCCTTTGTTACTTTTGTGAGTGAGCCATCCTAGTTGCCTTCACATTTTTGCTCAGAGGCCCTGAGCATTACTGTAGACAGACCATTTGAATTCAGTCATTTGGACATTTATTTTTTTTAAAAATGACCCTTTGGCGTCAGATTGCCAATTTTTTCACAGTACTGTAGTTTATTCAGAGGAAACACTTTTTTTTTTTGGCTATTTGTAAGATATATCAATACAGTTTATTTTTGCTCTGGTCGAAAATTAGCTTTGCTTTCTTGATTCAGTATCCTCAGATTGGAAGCATGCTACATGCTTCATGTTTCATGTAAATAGCCCTTAGTCATGAGGAGTACTTTTTACTTTGTATGAAGAAGATCGAATTGCATTAAAATGGTTAACAATGCTCTTTCTTGCACAGGATGTAAAATTTTCCTCTTCCTGAATAGTGATATTATTAATTGAGGTTGGATTTCCCCACTTTCCTTTTTCAAGTTGATCCCCCTTTCAAGTATTTGGGATTTTATTAAACCTCAGAAGCAGACATGTTAAATTCTCTCACTTTTTTATTTCCAGAAGTAGTGCTGGGGTTCTTAAGAGAGTACAGTTCTTAAAACCTGGAAAAATGACACCAGAGAATGAGATCTTGTCTATATCTAAGATCCCAACACAACCTACTAGGGTATAAGATCTTTTCAGTATTCAAATTAAGTCGTATGCTTAATATTTGCATATATCTAATTTAATATTTGGGAAAACTATAAATGAATGGGCCAGAGCACCCTCCAGTGATCTGATTTTTCAGATTTTCACTACTTTATATTTTAGTGTCACTTGATGCTAGGCAGTGTCTATTGGAGTCTCGCTGATTTACATAGCTGCAGGTTATACCATGGAACTACATATACACATATCTTGGAATCGAGAGTTAGGGTTGGGCTGTTTCCAGAAGGATTTAGCTGCCCTGCACTTTCACCTGCTCCATGGCAAAGATAGCACAGTAAGTGATATCACTGTGAGTGAAACTTGGGCCTACAAATAAAATCAACTTTGTTTCTATGGGAGAGCAACCCCACTACCCAGACTTGGAGATTGAACATCCAGTTTGCTGGGAATGATATTACCTCTTTAACCATAGTCGAAGTATTACATCTGTTATCGCAGTCAGCTTCTTGCTTTTTGAATTGCTCAGCTTATAGCTCAGGTCATGGAGGGCCTGTTTCATAGAAAAAACGTATTAGGAAACTTATATACGAAGCTTCTCCCCATCTCCCTCTCCGTTTCTCTGCCCTCCTTTTAGGTGGCGTAATCTAGAGTTGGTTGACCTTCAGAACCCTGTGAAGAGATGCTGTTTTCTGTTTCCCTGAAACTGACATGTGGGTTTTGCAGGTTGGGGGCTGGGGGGCTGGAAGTGTCATTATTAGCAGGTGCTAAAGTCACAGAAATGGGATGATAGCGGTTCTGACTGTGCAGATATTAAGCAGCTTGGGGGTGTGGGTAACTGTGTCAGCTTTCCTTTTCACCATGCTGGGAGAGAGACCTCGAAGGAGAGCCTGATGTGCCCACCAGCCTGGAGATGTGCTGGCAGATTCCAACTGCTGATTGAGAGCCTTTGACTTGGGGAATTATAGATTCATAGGTCTGAAAGTGAGCCTGAAAGGAAATGTTCTTTCTACTGGACTTGGGTAGGACCCTTCAACTCCAGATTATTCCAGCAGAAAGTGGGAGGGTTGGATTTATATCTCTCTAAAGTTCTAGAATAGTAGTCCACAACCTTCTTTAGGCGTATCACTCCAGTATTTATTAAATTTCCCATATATTTCCATATATCCCATATATTCCCCATATACTTCACAAGGTGAAATGACATTTTGTGGTCACTTTCAAACAATCAACTGACATTAGCAAATCCAGTGTTTTTACAGTATTTGAGCTTATGTACAGATCCCTAATTCCTTGAGGTCATATTAGTGCAGTAGGAAACCACGGCAGCTCCAAATATTAATATTAAAGAGCCAGGTTTAGTTGTTGGATGTCTTAGAGTTGTATGAACCTTTGATCAAGGAAAGCAAGGTTGTACTCCAGACTCCATCCTTTGGTCTGAACTCCTGTGCAATGAGTGGCCAGTATGTTAGTCCTCTTGAAGCACTTTGACATGGGCCCCATCCCCCTAAAAAACCCATACACAAGTGAAAGATGGGAGTTGGGGCTTTCTCCTTTATACTTTCAGGCTTCATGCTGTTATTTTGTCATGTCCTCCTTTTTGGTTACTGCTTTTTGTTAAGTTTGCTCTCATCCAGTTAAATCATGTTGTAAAAATGTTGCTCAAAGAGCCCAGACCACCTTATGCATGGGTTGACCTGCTCAAGGGAGACCAGATTGATAAGGGAGCCAATGAGGATTTGTGTGAACGTTGAGATGTGTGGTACAGTACGAGATCTGTGGGACCACGATACGTCCCAGAACTCACGTGGTCTCCCTGTGTAGGATCCGTGGGATATGGTTAAGTGCTTGAGTTTAGAGGCTTGGGCAGGTTAGTCACCTGGGTTTGATTCTTCACTTAATTTCTGACCTTTGTTAACCTCTGTGTGTGTCTCTGTTCTCTGTTAACCTCTGTGTGTCTCTCTGTGTAAAGTGGGGGTAGTTAAAACACCTCTATCTCACAGGCTTGATTTGAGGATTAAATAAATCCCCTCCCTGATCATTCTCTTCATCCCCCCAGGAACTGAATCAGATATGGGCCATCTCTTAGGAAGGAGTAATAAAGTAGTAGCTAAAAACTTAATGTTTATTTTATGTTCTGGTCCAACATGTGCCGGCATTTCCTGATGTACAAAGCTGATTAAAATCAGGAGACTTGAATTCTGTTTCATACATTGTTAATTATTATTCATGTGACTTTAGGCAGCTCACTTACCTGTGAGCTTATCTTCCTCACCTTTAAAATGGGAATAATACCTCATCACTAGCCATTTTGTACATGTTGTTCCCTCTGCTTGGGAGTGTCTTCTCCTTTCTTCCACCCCATATTTATGTCAGGGAACTCCTACTCATCCTTCAGAAGCCTGCTCCATGTGGTCTCCTGACCGAAGCCTTTTTTGTGGGGCACTGCTACCCTCATTCCTGGAGAGAATGTGTTAGGCCTTTGTACCGCTGGGGAATCACAAATTGTTGTTGATTTCCTTGTACCACAGTGTATAGAAATCATTTATTTCCCCTGTTAGACTGTGAGTTCTTCCAAGGTAGAATTCATTGTTTTGTTTTGTTTTTTTTTTTTTAATGTCCAGGTGTCAGCATGGTGCCTAGAACAAAATAGGCCTTTAGAAAATGCCTTACCTCTCACTATGTTATCCTGAGGAGGATTTGAGATACGTACTATATGTGAAAGTGTTCTGTAAATTTTACAGCTAAACAAACTAGAAGATGATAGTATTATTAAAAAAAAACTACATGGGTCTGTGGCAGGAAGTTCATCCCTTTCAAAATCACAGTTCCAACTGAGCTTAGGTTTGAATTGATGCCAAAGTTGCCTTATTAGGAAAAGGATTAAATTTATCTAAATGCTCTGATTGCTTATTATTAGGGGATTGAATATTATTACCTGACTGTATTCCATGAATATTGTTACTAATTGGTCCTGAGCCTGTAAAGGAAAAATCTAATAATCCCACCTTACACATTAAATATTTTTATTTGTCATGGGAGGTTTCAATTTTTTGGTAATAAAATATAAATCAAAACATTTTATTGACCAATGCAATTGAATTGAGAGGGAGAGATTAAAAAGAGTTTATTCATGCTGAGAATTCATTATTATCAGACATATGAAATGAGATGTTATTTAATAAATTAATAGAGATTTAAAAAGGGTTTGTTCATGCTAAGAACTCATTATTGTCAGAAATTTGAAATGAGATGATGAGTTATTTAAGATGGAAGAAGAATCCATCTTTCAGATGGATCGAAATGAGAGAAAAGGGTTCTTTGTAAAAGTTCACAGAGCAGTCTGCTAATCATTTGCTCTGAGGAAGACAGGAGGTAAACCTCAATGAGTTCATAGAATTTTTCTTTTTTAACTTAGAACTCTTTGAATAGACTCTTAAGAGACTGTGGAACTAACGTAGCTGAAATAAAACTATCGTTTTATCCTTTAATCATAGATGCTAATCCTATTTCTTGCTAATGTGCTTTGTGAAATTATTTGACAATAATAGCAGATTATGTTTTATCTCCTAATGAAATTCTGTTTGCTTTTGAGTGCTGCTATCAGTTTTGTTGTATAGTAATCAATAAATGTAAATTAAGAAACTTTTTATGTATATTAAGAAATTTCTACAATACATCTTTAGTTTTGTATGTCATTATTTTCACCAAAATCCCTAGCTAAAATAATATACTTTATAAGGCTATACCAGTAGACATGCAAACATGAATGAACAGTACTTGACAAATTTGTTACAGTGAGCTTAGTTCTAAGAATATCATTAATGACAGAATGACTTTGGGCAAATTCTTTAACTTTGCTGAGCTTCTCTTTTCTTACTTGTAAAATGAAGGGTTTGGTTGTGGTCTTTAACATCCCGTCCAGCACTGAGTCTTTGATTGTTGCCTTTTAACTTGAAACATTTATTAATACTTTAAGACAGTACATTGGATGCTTTTATTTTAGTGCTTAAATGTGTTTAGTATACTTATTGTGTGTAATATGCAATATACTGTAATAAACACTATACTAAATGTGTTTAGTATACTTATTGTGTGTAATATGCACTAAGATTTATTAGATAAGATTGTTTGAATCCTGACAAGTTTTTTTTTTTTGTGACCGTTACTTTATTCAGCAGTACACAATACATATCTGAGTGTGTGTCAGGGCACCAACCTATTGGACTGTGAAATGGGCCTAAGCAGTGAATGAGATGAAAAAGGTTCTTACTAGTTTATCCTAAAGCAATAGTTGCTTTTAGACAACTGTATTCTTAGAGAATTATAAAAGTTTAGAGCTGGAAGGTAGAGAACATATCTTGTTCAGTCCCCTCATTTTACAAATGAAGAAGTTGACACTCAGAGACTCCACTGTCACACAATTAATGGCCTGTTGGCCACTAGTCCACTACTATCAAAGTTTTTGCTAAAATGCTACATAGGATGAACTCATTAGTATGAGTGTTGCAAAAGTACTGTGTTTAATATATGGAGATTACACTGCCTATCTAATGATAATGTCCAGAAGTAGTAATAGATTTTCACTGTGCCAGCTACATACTCTCATCTGTTCCTTTTTAAGAACTTTGTGAAGTAGTTAGAGTTAGTGATGAAACTGTGGTTGTGATCTAGGTGGAGACTGAGGCTGGATGTTTACCTTTTTTTGTTATGCTCTAACTCAGCTGTTTTCAGACCTGACTGCCCATCAGTGTCACCTGTGAACTTAAAAAATTCTGATGCCCAGGCTTTACTCCAGACCTACTAAATCAGAATTTCTGGGGTGGTACCTGGGCACCTGTAGGTTTAAAACATTCCACAGGGTTTGTTAATGGGCAGCTAGGATGGTGAGCCTCTGCTTTTGCCCATTGAACAGACGAGCCACCAACTACCTGAATGTTAGCAACCTGCTGTGCATGACCATTTAAAGGGTACCAGCGACTTCCCTGGCGGTCCAGTGGTTAAGACTCTGCGCTCCCAATGTAGGGGGCACGGGTTCAATCCCTGATCGGAGAAGATCCTGCATGCCGCGTGGCATGGCAAAAACAAAAACAAAAACAAAAGCAAAAAAAGAATAAAGGGTACCAGTAGAAAGTTTGGTGTGATCACAGGGAGGTTTTCATTTGATTATTTTTAAAGGTTTATTTGTTCATTTGATTAGATAGTACAAATACTTGGTACAAAATTCAAAAGGTACATAAGGGTATACATTAAAAAGTTAATTTTTCTCACTTCTTTTATTCCCCTAGCCATTCCCTCTTCAGAAGCAAGCATTACCAATTAATTTCTTTTGTATCCATACAGAGATTATTTAAGCAGTTATACTTAAATGTATGAGTATTAATATCTCTGTCTCACCAATATACATATCACAACAAAATATACACATTGTTTGCATCTTGCCTTTTTACACTTAATAGTAGCTTGACGATTTTTCATAAATATATGTGTGTATATATATGGGGGGAGGGAGGGAGGGAGGGGGAACTGCCTCATTTTTTTAACAGCTGCATAAAATTTCATCATATCTATATACCACAGTTTATTTAGCCAGTCCCCTGGACTGGACATTTAGATTATTTCCAGTCTTTGCTATTACAAACATTACTGCAGTAAATAATTTTGTAGGTATTTTATTTTTCATATGAATGCATGTGTCTGTAGGATAAATTCCTAGATGTTAAATTGATGAATTGAGTGGTATGTGCATTTTTATGTTCAAAGGACAGTGGCAAATTGCTTTTCATAGAAACTATAACAGTTTATGCTCCCAGCAGCAATATATGAATGCCTGTTTCTTTACACCCCCATAGTGTGTATTTTAAAACTTCTTGATCTTTACTGGTCTGTAAGATGAAAAGGAACACCTAATATTTAGTTTTAATTTGCACTTCTAAATGAGGTTGAGGATTTCTTCATATTTTTTAAAATAAATTTATTTATTTATTTTTATTTTTGGCTGTGTTGGGTCTTCGTTGCTGTGCGCGGGCTTTCTCCAGTTGCGGTGAGCGGGGGCTACTCTTTATTGCGGTGTGCGGGCTGCTTATTGTGGTGGCTTCTCTTGTTGCGGAGCATGGGCTCTAGGCACATGGGCTTCAGTAGTTGTGGCATGCGGGCTCAGTAGTTGTGGCTCACGGGCTCTAGAGCACAGGCTCAGTAGTTGTGGCGCAGGGGCTTAGTTGCTCCACGGCATGTGGGATCTTCCTGGACCAGGGCTCGAACACTGTCCCCTGCATTGGCAGGCGGATTCTTAACCATTGCACCACCAGGGAAGCCCCTTTGTTCATATTTTTAAGAGCCATTTTTTCCCCCAGTTTTTGGTGTTTATTTGGTTTGCCTTTTTTCCTGCTGGATTATCAGTCGTCTTACTGATTTGTGGGAATGCTTTATGCAGTAAGGAAGTTAGCTATCTTTTTAGCGGAAAGATTTTTTTAAATTTAGATGCTTTGGCTGATGTCTCTGTTTATTCTTGAGGAGAAGTTGGTTATGAGATCCAGTGAGGGCAGTCTTTTGTTTGTTTCATCTACGTATATAATTTCTGATATTAGAATAGAGATGGAAAAAGAATTGTTTGAGGAAAAGTAAATGAAGACTTAACTATAAACAGGAGCTAAAAGATAAATAGATTGGGAGAAGATACTTGCAGCAAATCCTACAGGAAAAAAAAAACACTTATATAACACTTACACTGTGCCAGGCACTGTTTGAAAGCACTTTAAGTCCAATAAAGATGTTTAAAAAAAAAAAAGATAAAGCACTTTAAGTATGTTAACTAACTTAATCCTCACGGTGACTCTATAAGTACAGTTATTATCCACGTTTTTATAGATGAGGAAACTGAGGCGCGGAGGCCTTAGTTTAACTGAGCCTTAGTTTAACTGAGGCTAAACTAAGTAACTTGTCAAGATCAGACAGCGAGTGAGCCATGGGCAGACTAGCTCTGTTACTCTTAGCCTACTATCTATACTCCTTATTTGTTAGTGTCCAAAGTATATAAAAAGTTCATCCAAATTTCAAAAAGGAAAAGGCCATTAGAAAAATAAAGGATATGAATAGGCATTCCACAGAAAAGAAGATACAAAAGGCCAGTAAACATAAGAAAATACTGGAAAGGTTTAACAAAAATTAATCAGGGAAATACAGATTTTAAAAAGTCATTATTAGTTTGTGAGAAAAGAAGAGCTCATTGATTTCAGTATTTGGTGAGGGTTTAGGGAAACAGGTACTTTCTTCACTGTTGCTTGAGTTTAAATTGGAAGGCAGTGTTGGAGAGCATTTTGGCAATATCTGTTAAAAATTTAAGTGTCTATACCCTATGCATTTCTACTTCTACATATCTGCCCTACAGAAACACACGGTTGCGGAAGAGGTATATACAAACATGTTTAATGTTACCTTGTTGGTAAAACAAAACAGAGGCAATTTAAGTGTCCATCAGTAGGATGATGGCTAAGTAGTATGTTCATATACATATTTTATAACAGCTAAAAAGAATGAGATGTATCTATAGTATGAAAGGAAAGAACTTCGAGAGGTATCGTTGAATAAGAAAGAAGCCAGTTGTTAGGGTGGAATGTATAGTTATATGTGACTTCTGTATATGTATATGGAAAAATGCACAGAAAGATGTTTGAAAAGATAAACAACATTGGTTATGTCAGTGGTGGACAAAGGGAATTGGCCTTATAATGGTTTACTTTTCTGGAGAGTGTATTTATGTATGAGGAATGTTATCAAAAAATGACTATTTGTATAAGTGAATTTTATACAATATTTGTCTTATTCTGTGAGAGCCTCACTTTCTCTAACTGTTGAAGACTATCCTATCTGCAAAAATAAGGGCAACCAAATGTTAGGTTGGGTAACATTTTGAGTGCACATAGAAATAAAGTCAATTTTTCTGTCAATTTTCTGGGTAACTTTTAATTTTGATATAACTTCGCACACACAAAACTGTAAGAGTAATACAGTGAATTCCCATATGCTCTGCCTGTTTTCACCAATTGTTTGTATTCAGAAAGTTGACTTTAAAAAAAATTCAGTGTTTTGTTTCAGAGGAATATAGTAAAAAGAATAATTTTGATCCCTTAAAGTATTGTTAACATTTGTGTGAGTGGTACAGAACCTCTTCGTTTTGAATTTGGGCAGTTTTATTTTTTTATTTTATTAAATGTTTATTTATTTATTTGGTTTGCTGGGTCTTAGCTGTGGCTCACGGGCTCCTTAATTGCAGCACGCGGGCTTCTTAGTTGTGGCATGCCAACTCTTAGTTGCTGCATGCATGTGGGATCTAGTTCCCTGACCAGGGATCGAACCCAGGCCCCCTGCACTGGGAGCTCGAAGTCTTAACCACTGTGCCACCAGGGAAGTCCCTGGACAGTTTTATTTTATAAAAAAATTTTCTTGGTAGATGGGGGAAGTGAACTAACATTCATTGAGTATTTACTCTTTTTTTTTTTTTTTTTGAGTATTTACTCTTTTCCAGGTACTGTGTTAGGATACTTCGTAAATTATTTCATTTAATCCAATTTCATGAAGAAGTTTGTTATTAATTCCTATTTTAGCAAAGAAGCAGACGGAAAGGTTATTTGCTCAGGGTTCAAAGGGGCAGGGTCAGGTATTCAGAAGGTCTTTAAGATGCCAAAGTCCATGTCCTTTTCTCTACCAAGTTGCCTGTGAGTTGGTATATTGGGAAGAACTGATGAGTACATTTCTGTTGTCAAGAAGTTAATAATTATCCCTAAATTGGTTATGGTCTAATGTCAATAAAATTAGAATGTTGGAATGCTATAAAAATTTATCTTTAGTACTGTTTTGGGGTTTCACAAAAAATGTTTTTCTTCTGTCTGCTTGGCTGTGCTCATGTGGGTTTGTGCATGTTAACGGTTCTCTTAGAAAACACACACGTGCACACACACACGCCCCATATACATGCACCTGTGTGGGTGCAACTTCTTTATATCTAGGTGCCACTTTTTTTTTTTTTTTTTTGAAAAACTCTGGGTCATGATTGAGTCCCATTTTGGCTTCCTGGATGCTGTTATCAGAAGTAGTAGCCTTATCCCATATATGGCCTGTCCATGTAGCCCTTAGTTCTGTCACCACCTGGCTTTGGGCCTTTCATTTGCTTGCCATACTAGTCTCTCTTGGTCAGCTTAGGAGCCTTTAAGTTTCTTGTAGCTGTAGGGACCATTGGCCTATCCTAGGAGAGATTTCTGCCATATGTGCTTCAGTTTGGTTTGCTACTTGAGAAGGGGGCTGTAGGGAGCTTAGGGATCAGCACACGTTCAAAACTGAAACCAGAAGTGGGCAAGGCAAACCACAGGAAGATCCTGCCTGCAACTTGGTGACGTCTCTCTATGACCCATGGAGGTTTCCTGGCAATACCTTGCGAAACTTGCCTTTTCATGTACAGTAGTTTCCTAACTTCTTGTTCCGGCCTAAGCTTCAGTCGGAGGTGATTAATATGATAGCAATATAGATAACTGTATGATAATTATTATGCACATGACTTGTGTAAAACAATTGGCCCCTAACTATGTTCTGTAGACTTTCACACTGAGGAGCTGCATCTTACCTAGTAGGGCATTTTTGAGGAGTTGCCATGGAATTCATGCTTTAACCTTGACTTTATGCCTTGTCAAGGGTTGTACTTTATGTTGTTCAGGTTTTATAACCACAAAACAGTTCTTTGCTCACTGAGTTTAGGCTAACCACCTAAACTATACTAGATTCCTGGAGTCCTTTGCCCACTCAAGTGCTCACTGAGTGCTGTTACCTCGTTTATGTTTTACTGGTGATTGCACAGTACCTTATTTCCATGATGGAGTAGGAGTGCAGTGTTAGTGAAACTTTATTATTCCCTGTTTCTTTAACCTCCAGGTCCCAGGGTGATATCATAGTGCCTGTTCTTAGGTAGAACCAGATTTCTGCTAGGAATTATGTAAAGTGTTGATTTTTTTTTTAAGATTACCAGTTGAGTGGGATTATAGAATCTCAGATTATATTTTTGAAAGGTAATTTATCATTTATTGGGAGTGAGAAAAGTTGCTTGACAATCTAGTTATCTGATCATGTTAATTTATGCATTGGAAAACCCTACTTACTAGTAGATATTCCAGCAGTCACCATATGCCTATTGGTGTCTCATTCTCTGCCTCAACAGTATCATAAATATAAATGTATAACTTTCCAGTGGTGCTTTCGAGGTGACAACTAGAGAGCGAAATAACAGCTATGTAACTTTTTTCTCTTCAGTGGTTCTTAGGTACCCCCCCCCTCCTTTTTTGTTACTGTACACCTGGGGCAATCTGACATACTCTGAAGAGGGTGAATAGGAAACCTTTTGGAAGGTCATGTGTGATTACGGCAGTTTTTCTCTTCCTTTCTCCATTGAGAACTGTAACGATAAATGAACAAGGGAGAGCTCTTGTGTAAGATTTTTTATAGGAAGTGTTTATTAGGTATCTAGAAATTGGTTGAATGATAAATGAAAATGTAACATGTTGAAACCATGATTTTCTGCTACTTTCCTAGTAATCACCTAACCTCTCTGAGCCTCAGCTTCCTTTTGTATAAATTCGTAATGGTAGTTATTCTAATCTTACAGAGTGGTTGTGGAAAGATTCGATGACTTGCTATAGTGCCTGGCACGTTGTAACGTAAGCAGTGGTGATAATCGGTAAAGTATATATTCATAGTTTTCTTGATGAACAGCTATTTAATATAAATGTATATCCAGTTCTTGTAGTGTTTATGAGATTAAACTGGCCACGGGTAGCAATATCTAAAAACATTTGAAATCAGTGTTGCCACGTGCATTTTAAAACATTTCAGGTGTTATCTCTCAAGATCTTAAAGCTACGGGAGCCTAGAAGATTAACTAGTTAAGGCATTGCAAACTCCAGTCTACAGAGACCAGGCATAGTGAAGTTAAAGCCAGGTGGGGATTGTTAGGATTTCGAAAGAGGGTGTCTGTCTACAGTTTCTACTCAGAACCACGTTGCCAGGTCTCTGATTATTAAAGAGAAACCAGAAATACGGATTTATTTATTATTACCTCTCCCAGTTTCTAGATGTTGGCTACATTTTTCCTAACACTATGCAAGCCAGACAAAATAAATCTCTGGTTAGCTGAACCCCAAATTGTGCCCCCCCATTTGAAATAGTTCAAACCCCTCATTTTAGAGATGTGCAGCCCGAGGTATAGAAAGGTCAGGTGTTTGTGCATCTATTTCCTCTAGTAGAAATGTATTATTTCTTTAATAAAAGTCTCATTAAAAAAAAGTGAGCTTCTCTGGTGTATCTAGTTGTTAAATTACAGATTATCTTTGGTCAGGACCTAATGGCTTGAGTGAAGGGAATTGTGTACAGATGCTAATTTTTAGGAATCTCTAACCAAGGAAGGGCACTACTACTTACTATTTACTGAGTGCTTACTCTGTTCTAGGCATCGTGGTAAGTGCTTGACCTCAGCTAATAGTCACAGTAGCCCTTGAAGCATTATAATTACCTCTTTTTATGCAGGAGGTTGAGACTAGGGACATGCAGATCATTAAGTACGAAACTCACGTTGAAACTCGTATGTGTCTCCAAAATGAATTTGTTTAACTTGCACCAGTACTGTATATGTTTTCAGAATTTTGTGCAACTTTCATCTTACTGCAAAAATTAAAATTAAACATTATATGAAAATTTGAAAGACCTTATATGTTAACATTACATAAGATTGTCTTGGGACTCCCCTGGCGGTCCAGTGGTTAAGACTCGGCACTTTCACGTCAGGGGACACGGGTTTGAGTCCTGGTCGGGGAACTAAGATCCCGCATGCCTCGCAGTGCAGCCAAAAAAAAAAAAAAAAAAAAAGAACACATATAGGATTGTCTGTTTATCTATAATTAGACGGCATAACAGCATTTTACTTTTATTCTAAGCTTGTCAACACTGCAACTGTTATATTTTTAAGCGTATGTTTGATTCATTCTCCTTCACTCCATTTTTTTGTTGTGTATGCAAATGATAATGTTTGCATAGTTTTATATCTTCCCCCCCCCCATCTAAAGGTCTAATCCTCTGTTTAGGTTGCTATTCCAGTTATTAGAACATCATATCCTGAGTCACTCAGGCCAAATTCTGTGAATTTTCTCTCTGTAGTACCTCTTCCATTTTTCTTTTCCTCCCATCTCCCCTTTATTCCCTTAGTTTAGCCCCGGTAACTGTTAGTAATTTTCCTGAAGCATAGTTTTGATCACACAGAAACTTTTAGTGACCCTTGTTGCTTCCTGAATAAAGTTGAAACTCCTTAGCTTGGCATTCCAGGTTCTGTTTGATGCCACCTTTCCTTTACAGTCTCATCCTTTCTTATAACCTTTCATCTCTCTTTACGCTTTAGCCAATTTGTACTATTCACTGCCTCCTTGAAGGTACTCCTCCTGTTTCCACCTCCCGAACTTGTTCACGTTGTGCCTGCCTTACTCCTGGAATGTTATCCCTCCATTCCCAGTTTCTGTATTTAAAAAAAATTACTTGGAAGAAGTTACTGTGAAGATTAAGTGAAATAATATATATGAAGTCCCTAAAAAAATCTATGTGTAATGTATTATTTATTTGATAAATGAATATAGTGAACTATTATGATTTAGCTTTCCTCCCACTCCAAATAATCTTTATCTTCGAATCATCTTGTCCAGGACCCTGGCCCTTTGCAGTTTCTCTTGGGAGTTAATCACGCTGGCGGGTCTGTATTGGCTTTTATTTCTGTGCTTAAGGTATCCTTTGAAATAGATTGGAGATTCTACAAGATCTCTTAGGATAGTTTCAGAAAGGAATAGCTGTCTGTTCCTCTCAACACTGCTGTGTTCAGAAAGACATTAATAGGAATGGAAAGACTAGGATTTGGAATTTGATTTCTGTCAGTTCACTGTACCAGCTGTGTAACTGTGAATTTTTTTTTTAGTTTATAAAAGAGAACAGTAATGCTTATGTCACAAGGTTGTTGTACCAACCAAATGAGGTATTTGAGAAAATATTTAGCACTGTCTCGGAGCATGCAACTGCTTGATAAATATTTATCTTCTTTTCTTACTTATCCCAGTAGTGTTCCCCTCTAGGACACACAGAAACATGCATACAAACCTATAGATATAAATGCATGCACACAGCCCCCCCAAAACATACACATAAGCACATATATGCATACTCACATCCATGCCCAGAAGCGTAACACTGGAATCTCTACCCAATACCCTGATATTTGGAATTCTAGTCCTAGGTAAAATTTATATGGTAGGCTCTGGACCTGTGACCTTTGCACAGAATCATTGATCTTGTACACAGAGAGTTGGCTGTCTTTCTATTTCTCTTAATCTAGGTTATTGGTTTTGATTCCCAATGGTGTTTATCTTCTTGGTTTAAATTGTTTACTTTTTGCCAATGACTAAAAGCTATTTTCTATAAAATATTTACTTGTCTCCCCTCTTTCTTCAGGTATTTATGCAGAAGTTACCTTCTAGGTGGAGCCTTCCTTGGCTCCCCTCCCTCTGCCATTTCATGTGGTGCCCATTCCTGCTTAATACTAACATACCATTTAAATTTATTTATCTTATTTATTATCTGTCCATCTGTGTTAGTTCAATGAGGACACAGTTTTCTCTGTTTTACTCATTAATGTATCCCTGGCATCTGAGTAGGCACTCAGTAAATGTTTGAATGTGTGCATTTCAGGACTGGTTTGTTTGTTTTCAATATATCTCTGTATTAACACTATAAAGATTCTTAAATTTAGTGCTTTTGGTAACTGTATACAGGAGACATTTTCTTTTTAAAACTTTGGAGAAATTGACATGGATAAACTTACATCAAACTTATAAAAAGAAGTTTATATGCAATTTTATAATTCGTGATGTGATATTAGAACCCCTTTTTTTGCCCATGCTAAAGTTATAAACATACACATACTTATACTTATTCAGTAGATATTTCATTATCTATTATAAGCTAAGCATGATGCTAAGCATTGGTCCTGTCCCTTAAGTTTATATTCAGCGAAGAGACATGTAGCAGTCTCCTTTGCTGGTTCCTTCTTAACTCTACTAATGCAAAATGATGGAGAGCTCTGAGGCTCAGTCTTCAAATCTCTTTTCTTTTCTCCACATTTACCTTCCTTGTGATCCTGTATAGTCTTAAGGTTTGAGATATATTATGTACTTGCTAATGATTCTCAAATTTTATGTCTAGCCAGCACTTCTTTGCCCACTTGCATTTGCACTTGGATATCTAATAGGCATCTCAGACTTAACATACTCAATACAAACTCTTGATCCCTCTTTCCCAACAAGAGACTCTTTCCTCTGGAAGTGGCATCTCTGTTCATCCAGCTGCTGTGGCTGAAACCCTTGAAGAAGTGATCCTTGACCCCTTTTCCTCTCACACCCACATGCAAACTATCAAAAATCCTGTTGGCTCTATCTTCAAAATATATGCCCAGCTGACCACTTCTTTCCATGCCAGGACTGCCCCCCTAGTCTCAGTTATCTCTAATCAAAATTATTACAATAGCCTCCTATCTAGTTTCCTGCTTCCACCCTTTTCCTTCTGCAGTGATTCTTCAGAACAAAAGTTAGATCATGCCATTCTTCTGCCCATAATCCTTCAATAGCTTCCCATCTCATTCAGAAAAGCCTAAGACTTTCCATTGGCCTACAAGACCCTATTTAACCTGTTTCCTTCCCCAATCCTACCTCATCTCTTACTGTTTCCTCGCTCTTCCTATTTTGCTTACAGTTTTACAGCCATGCTGGCCTCCTTGCTATTCCTTCAGTGTGCCAAACTATCCTGTCTCAGGGCCTTTGCATATTTTATTGTTTCTGCTAGTCCGTCTCTTTCCCCAGGTATCTGCGTGACTCATTCCCTCATTGACCTGCTTCAAGTATCTCCTCAAATATCTTCACAGAAAGGCCTTCCTTGATTCCCTGTATAAAATAACATTGCTCTCCTGCCTCTCTACCCTCTGGGCCTGGCACTCCCTAACTGTCTTACCTTACTTTATTTTCTTCCATGGCAATAAATATTATATACTTACTTGTTGAAGAGTTTATGATGCTTGTCCCCGCTGTCTCAATTGTATAAAAGTTCCATGTGGGCAGAGACCTAGTTTTGTTCATTGTTATATTCCCAGCATTTAGAAAGGTGTCTGGCATGCTGTAGGCACTTAATAAATATTTGTTGAATGAAATACAAGTGCAATACAATACGATCCTTAGAGTAGAAGTGCATATAAGATGCAGTAGGGAATAGAGGAAAGGGTGACATGCTTACCTAGGAGGTGAGGGAAGACTTTACAAAGATGGTCTTAAGCAGAGCTTTCGGGAGAAAAAAAATCAGTTGAGAGCATCCCATGCAATGAAGATAGTGTTGCAAATGTACAGGGGCATGAGAGAACACAGTGTTTTCAAGGAACTAAAAGTACAGTACTGCTGGAGCATAACTTTTGAGGGTAAAGGTTAAGTAGTAGATGGTGCCAGATTAT
This sequence comes from Eubalaena glacialis, assembly GCF_028564815.1. Lineage (NCBI taxonomy): Eukaryota > Metazoa > Chordata > Mammalia > Artiodactyla > Balaenidae > Eubalaena > Eubalaena glacialis. Next base: position 127,020,819 of record NC_083721.1, on the reverse strand, counting down.
GCAGGGTTTTTATGCCAGACGAAGGAATTTTAGGTTTATCCTGCAAGGTGGGCAGTGGTAGATATGGAGGAGCCATTGAAGATTTTTGAGCAAGGAGTGATATATATGTTTACATATTAAAAAAGTAACTGGCAACAGTGTGAAGGAAGGGGATCAAAGCTAAATACAGCATTTTGTTATATACTCTGTATATGAAGTTGCAAGATCTGTATGATGCAGAGAAACAATTACTGTCACATGAATGGGTAGGCGGCTATTTCATTTTATGGTTGACAAAACCAGTGATGTGTAGTGTGAAGGTGTTCTTGGCCTACTTGCAGTACATCTGTGAGGGAGAAGAAATGCCTGGTGGAGGATTAGTTCATCTCTAAAAATCCATGCTTTAGGAGAGAAGATTTTTTTTAAAAATTTGGTGAACAATTATATTGTAAGTCATGTAGAGTGGAAAGTTCTTAAAGAGTACCAGTTATGAATTCAACAAGAAATGGTGTTGTTACAGAGTATAAGATGTTGTGCTTGAAGACCAGCCTCCTTTCTTCATAGAGGAACGGTTGTTTCGTCAATAATATGCCTCCTGCTCTTGATTCATTGTTGAAGGAAATAGCAACAGTTGTAAATGTAGTCAGAGCTATACTATTTGCTGTAGGGCCAATAATACATCTGTCTTTGTGGAAGTGTCTACCTTTGCATATTGAAGTACCCTGGCATGCACAGAATTTTTAAAATCAAGAATAAGCTAAAATCATTTTCTACTTTCATTCAAATGCAAGTAAAAACTATTTCCATTATTTCAGCTGTCTTGCTCAAGTGTCATATCTTAGCAGTATAGTAAATGTCTTGAACACATTTTAATCTTTTTACTTTAGAGTCAAAATAGGATGTGTAAATTTAAGGATAAGATGGAGGTACTCAAAATGGTGCACATGGTTTGGATGTTGAGAATTTGGCACTCCCAAATTCATGGAAACATGATATTGTATTATTGAGCATGTTTTCAAAACCACATCCAAATGCTGCAGTAGGAAATGAAGAAATGTTTTCCAAAGGCAGATACAACCATGCAGAGAGTTAGGATCCATTTGTCTCCATTTCCCAAGTTGAAGCATTCACCTTTTGAGTGTGCTCTGCTATTCAACTCATTGTCTAATGGAACACTAAAAGTGGTTGTCAGTGAGATACTGCTTTATAATTTCTGAGTCCATGTTTGATCCAGATAGCCACATCTAGTTGAAAGACTCACCGAACTCTGATGACCAGTAATGTGAGATGGGACTTTCAAATTTGTTAGAAAAGAAAATAAAGAAAAAAAGCTAGTCAGGATTAGGTTACAGAATCAACTCTAGCTAGTGTAAGCAGAAAGAGATTTAATAAAAGATTTTTTTTTTAAATAAAAGATTTTAAGTGGCTTACAGAATTGTTAGAAATACTGAAGAAATAGACTCTAGTCCAACTTTCAAGAATGCCATTCAAAAGCCACATTGCATCTGGGCCATGAAGGGATTTACTACCTCTTTTTGGATCAGAAAGGTGCCTGCAAAATTAGGAATTTGTAACTTTTAGCTGCTAGTCTTAGAACCTTGCCACCTCTACCATGATCAGGAATCTTCCACTATTAGGAAACAGCCAACAACAAGCAACCATCTTCATCGGTAAACTGTTGTCACTGCTGCTAGCTCTAGAAGTAGGTTTTATTATTATTATTATTGTTATTATTATTTTTTGGCCACACCGTGCAGCTTGTGGGATCTTAGTTCCCCGACCAGGGATCGAACCTGTGCCCCCTGCACTGCAAGCACGGAGTCCTAACCACTGGACTGCCAGGGAATTCCCCAGCTGCTGCTGGCCCTAGAGCTAAGCCACACTGGCCACAACCTGTGTGACAGAATGGATGCCTTGTACCCTTCTTCTTGATATCTGTGAAACCTGTGACTGGATACAAGGACTGCAGCCAGTGCTACTGTGGGAAACTTGGACATCTCCATGACAGTACTTGCTAGTAGAAGCAACATAAATGCAACCTCCCTTCTTTTTTGTCCTCCAAATTTCCAGCGAGTGCATCTAATTAACGGAATTTAAATCACATCCACAACCCTAACTACAAAATAGGCTGGGAAATGTAGTTTTTAGTTTTCTAGTCTCTGCAGTACAGGAAATCATACGCCAAAGGACATTGTAACAGATGATGAACACTGACCCACCATATCTGCCACAGATATAGACCCTGATTCTCTTGAAGGCTAGCCATCATCAAATGCGCTATAGATAAATTGAGAATGATGGCACATAATACCATCAAATAATGTTGAGAAGCTTACAAGTATTTGTATTTTAGTATATTTTTTAAATTGTTTTATAATGACATATTAAAAAAAAATGCCTGAAATTGGTTCTCCACCTATATGATGAATTTAGTGGTCTGTGGATGCCCAAAGTTACCTGACATTTAAAGTGTGGGTAGTGGATGAAAAGCCTGAAAGAGGGAGTTCAAAAAAAAAAATTAGAATGGGTTACCTAAGCTGAGGAAAGGTCAGTGTTATCAAACACTGAAGTGTGATTAAATAAGGTGGGACCAGAAGAACAGTCACTTGATTTGGTAGCACTTAATATTATTAGTGTTCTTGAAAGTTCTAGTAAAGAAATAGGGTCAGAAGCCAAATTGTAGGTTTAGGCTGTGAGTAGGAGGGGAAGGATTGAAGCAGAGATTATAGAATAAGTGTTCCGGAAGCTTGCCTTTTAAGGAGCAGTAGTTTATTGTTTGTTTGGTTTTTGTCCAATGCACTTGCTTATTTATATACAATAATTAACTAGAACTAGTGAGGCCCTATGCAAATATCACACACAGGACAGGTATAATCTTCTAAAATTCCTCACTTCTTTGTGTAGCTTAATATAAAGTGTGTGCTATTAAATTAATCTTTCTGCTTAGAGATATATTGAGTACAACAGTATTTTTGTTAATTCTCTAACCATTAGTTACTTCACTTTTGATTTTTTAAAATAAAGTGACAGTTAATTATTTTGATGTATGTTTTTTATAAAGTGCCAGTTAATTACCACTGTATTTTGGAGTTACAGTTTAAAGTCTTGATAGCTGACTTAATCAACATATATTAGCATGATTGATTGGTGATCTGGCATTGATTAGATGAATTTACTTTTCAGTGTAGTTTATTTTGAACATTAGTGACAGATATTCAAAGATTATGACAACTGCTTTTCTAGGAAGTGATGTTGAGTGCATTTTATATATTACGTAGAACTTGAATTTTAATTATTCTGAGTAAATGTCTGATAATGTCAAGTTCATTGGATTCTGCAGACAAAATAATCCCCACTGTCTCCCTCTTAGAAAGGTGGGCGGTGGAATATGTGTACGTTTATATAGTGTGGTTTTCTCAAATCGCACTAGTGTGAATGAAACAGCAACATGTTCAAGGGCAGTGATTTAGTATTTAAGATTCCCTCATTAGATATGGAGCATGTTTATTATGATTTAATTCCAAATTTGTTTATATTCCAGGCCCTATATGGTGACCTAGGTGGATTTTTAGTTAAAAAAAAACAAACCCAGACCCTCTGGATTACACAGAGGGCAGATGGCAAAGAAGGAGAGACTTAAAGGAGAAGGTTGAAAGTAATGAAAACAGAATTGCTGGGCAGTGTCCTGGAGTGAGAGGGAGGGAATGGGGTAGAGAGAGCACAGGTAGGTGGATGAGCTATATAGATAATAGGGAGGGACATGTAGTCTTTTGAGGAAGAGAAGATGGATGGATACAAGTTCAAATATATATTATTTTTCCTGTTAGGAAACTAGTGAATTTGTAAAGGCCAACCCATATTAGGCAAGTTGGGGGTCATTTAAAAGATTAGATTCCTTTATTTTGACTTGAGATGCTTATTCTATGACGTGGTAACTTGATTTCTTTCCCCTAATCTCTCAATGACAAACTTAATAACAGTGAGTATCTTACTGGTGCCTTTCCATTGATTTTTCTAATTTTATTTTATTCTACTTTTAGTTTTCGAGAATTCTGTTTTATTCGGTGGACTTACTCAGGACTTAAGCCTGAGAGACAGCCTCTCAGATAGCTCTGAGGGACTGTTCCCTGATTTTTCTAATTTTAATTTAAAAAAATAATTTGTTTATTGAGTTTTTCATAGGTGCTTCTTAAGTTTCTGCTAGACTTCTTTAAAAGATATTGGTTTAAATGGCCTTCAGTTTTATTTATTATTTTTAAAATATTTATTTATTTATTTGGCTGTGCCGAGTCTTAGTTGCGGCATGTGGGTTCTCTAGTTGCAGCATGCGGGATCTTTAGTTGTGGCATGCGGGATCTAACCCAGGCCCCCTGCATTGGGAGCACGGAGTCTTAACCACTGGGCCACCAGGGAAGTCCCTGGCCTTTAGTTTTAAAGTTGGTAAGCAGAAAGAGACTTGAGTTTATCTAGCCCAGACTTTCGTTAGGAAAACTGTTCTTCAGAGATTTGTCTGGAGTCATTTGTCCACCTAATAGCAGAGGTAATACAGGAACACTGGTTTCATGATTCTCAGGGAAATGCTCTTTCCCTTATGCCAACTACATTGCTTTCCTAATTTAGTACACTGGTGTCTGATTTCAGCACCCACAGTTTTGTGTGTCCTTTTAGCCAATGAGCATCTCACAAGAACTTCGAAACTAGACTTACTTGATTCTTTAATATTCATTCAGCAAATATTTCTTGGTATTTAACAGTCACTATTTTAGATCTTGGGGCTCAGTAAGTTCTCAGGCATTGAATGAGGGAACCAAGAACTCTCAAAGAATGAGGGAACCAGAAATAAACACTTAGGTAAAAATTAAGAGCTCCAGATAGTTGTAAAGGCTCTGAAGAAAACAGAGACATAGAATATGGTAGCAGGATTATTTACTTTAGATAGAATAGTCAGGAAAGATTTCTGAGGAAGTGACATTTGAGCTGAGACTTGAATGGTAGGAAGAGGCAGCCATATGAAGATGTAGGGTTAGAGCATTTCAGGCAGAGGCCCTAAGCTCGAACAAGCTTGACATGGTTGATGAATGGAAAGAAGGTGAACACTGGGGAGAGTGGGAGGAGAAGAGGTCAGAGAGGAGAGGACAGTTCGGTAGGGCTGGGTAGACCATGAAAATGGGCATTTAGAAATGGAATTGTATTCTAAGTGAAATGGAATGGCATTGGAGTAGGGGGGTAATTGACTTGAATAGTATGTTTAAAAGATCATACTCCTTGATGGAGAGTGGATTGTAGGGTGATACTAATGAAGGCAAGGAGAAGTGGTTGCATTTGGGATTTATTTTGGAGTTCTGCTGGATTTACTGATGGACTGGACATGGGGGTGGGAGGTTTGGGAAGCATGGTGAGAAAAAGAGAGGAAGATGGTGGTAGAGTGGGGGAGGAGTGGGTTTTAGGGGAGGAAATCAGATGGTTTGTCTGGGACTTGTTAAATTTGAGAAGCCTACTGGATATCCAGGGAGGCAGTTGAGTATTCATATCTAATGTTGAGGAGGAGAAATCAGGCCTGGAAACGCATATCTGGGAGGCATCAGCATGAACACCATATACTGAAGGAATTTGCATAGGGAAAGAAGAGAAGGTGGTCCAGAACTGAGCCCTGAAGCATTGCAACATTTAGAGATGAGGAGGGAAAGAAGTCAGCAGAGGTCCATGATGTAGGAGGAATGCCAAAACTACTGTGTTGTGGAAGCCAAGAAAAGTGTGAGTTTTAAGGAGGGATGTTAGCATTCACTTATATTAAATAAATAGTGCTGTCAGATCAGGTATGATGAGGACAGAGAAATGCCATTGGGTTTGGCAATATGGAAGGCATTGGTGACCCTAGATAGAGCAGTTTCACTGTTGTCATGGGGTTAAAAGCTGATTGGAGAGGGTCAAATAGTGAATGGAAGGTGAGGAATTAGAGACAGTGGCTAGAGATGATTGTTTTTGAGAAGTTTTGCTGTGAAAGGGAGTCTAGAAATGGAATGATATCATGAGGGAGGAGACGGAGTCAAGGGAGGTTTTTTTTTTTTCTTTTTGTGCTTTTTTTAAAATTGGGAAATATCAAAGTTTGTTTATGAGCTGACAGGAATGATCCAGTAGAGAGGAAAATTAATGATACAGGAAAGGGGGATTAATTGTGGAGACATGTCTTTAGGGTGGTGCTGGTGGGATGGGATGAGGACATAAATGGGGACATTGCTCTTTTCTAGGATCAGGGATGCGGTGGTATAACATGACCTCACATGCCCCTTTACACACAGCTCCTCCCTTCGTCTCACCAGATTCCTTTAGACCAAGCTGATTATCTTTCTTAATCACTAATTTTTTCTTCTGTGCTATATCTTTTATGTTCTTTTGGATTTAATGTGTCCCATATAAGGCTTAGCATGAGGCAGCTGGTGATATTTAACACCAGTTTTAATTTTTGTGCCAACAGGTGAAGCGAAAAATTTATTGCCATATCTTGGACCCAACAAAATGAGAGATTGTTTCTGCACCATAAATTTGGACCAGGAAGAAGTTTATCGTACCCAAGTTGTTGAAAAATCTTTAAGGTTTGTAAAAAATTGGTAAATTATCATTCATATGATATATATTGAATAAAAAATTTTACACATTTTCCTGACTGTAATCATCAAGAAGACTTTCTTCATCTGAAACTTTTATTTTCCTTTTAGATTCTGAGCTCATTTTTAGAGTTACAGAATCTCAGAGTTTGAAGGAACCGTAATGTTCATTGAGCTGGACTAAATGCCTTATGCTTAGTTCCTCCCGACAATTATTTTTGACAAGTAGTCATATGGCATTTGCTTAATAATGTTCCAGTGACAAAGGAGTTCACTGCCTCCTAAAAGCAGCCTGTTAGGTCTTAGAACTATTCTGACTCTTGAAGAGCTCTTACATTTAATTGATTAATGTCTGTCAAAAGGAGAACCTACCATATGCCAAGAACTTGCTGGGTGCTATTTATTCATACATCCACAAGAACAAGATAGCCACAGTGCTTGCTTTCATGTGGCTTTTCATTGCCTCAAAATGTATCTTCCTCTTAATTGTTCCTAATTCTGTCCCTTGGATTTCTGGAGAACAAGTTTAATCCATCATTCACGTGACACTCTTTCAAGTTTTTGAAAACAACTACCATATACCTCAGTTTTTTCTCTAGGCTAAATTTTGCCCACTCATTTGAACTTTTCTCAAAGTACATCATTATTTTATTTCTCTTGAGAATAAATTACGCCTTAACATTTACAGAAGTCACTTAACTAAGTAGGGCATTGTAAGGGAATGAACTCTTAGGTAGATTTGTCATTTTTTGGAAGTCTAATAGCACTGCGAGAGTATCATAGTAAATTATAATTCATAAAATTGAAATGTGCCACCTCTTCCCGGTAATAGTGTTTGTGGATATAATTCTAGTGCAGAGCTGTACTGGAAGGATGCAGTCTTGTTCAGAGACAAGAGTTAAAATAAGGGAATGAAGAGTTGTTGGAATGAACGTATGGTGGATGAAATATTTAGTAACCCAAGGAGATTTGAAGTAATATACTTCACATCTTTAATCGTAAATCACCTATCCCTGTTGTATTAGAATTTGTAATTATTTATATAAATGATGAAACTGAGTCACCAAAAGCCTGAATAATTTGTGCATGTAATAAAGGAAGTTAGAAGCAAAACTGGGATAGGGACCTGAAACTATTTAAATCTCAATTTGTTATTTAATGTATGTTGATTCCATATCACACAAAAATCAGTTATATACAAAACTAGTAATTTTCAATAAATTGAATATTTGTGGTAGTTTCTAGTATGTAATATAGCTTTGTAAATGAGTAACTAAAATAAGCTTACTTTTTTTCCAAAACTCTTGCCTGCCTTTCCAGATATTTGTGTGGGGGAAATGATAAAACCAAGTATTTTTATCCATCTTAAATTATTATGCTAGATGCATAGCAACTTGGAAGATATTTTAAGGCTAGCAATGGTTACCTTAGGTCATTTCAATATAATTAGACTACATGTTTCTTGGATTCTAGGTGCCTCCTAGCATTCTTCCTTGTGGAATAGGGTGAAAGAATTTGTAGTATAAACCCTTGCTCACCTTGCTTTCATTTCAGTGTTTTCTACCCTTGTGAATGTTGTGATAAGCTGTTAAGTCAAAAGTCAGTAGATATCATTTAGATCTTTTATGGGTTCTGAATATTATAGTTTTTATAGGTAGTCTGGATATAGAATTTTTCATGGCAGGTAAGTAGGAGTCACATATGGAATCCATAGCTCCTAAATCTCTACCTCAAATCCTTTTAAGAGGTAGGTGGTCTATAAACAAATTGAGTAGCAATACTTCTTGTACCTAGTGCTTCTCTTCCCCACACCAGGAATTTCCTTAGGAGTGATATGCAGGATTATAGGTCAGTGATAACAGTAGAGTATTGCTTTATAAAAAAACTATATGTCTAGTTATTGCTTCTAACCAACGTTGTTGAAAACATTTTTTCAAATGGATTGATTGATTAATTTATTTATAAAATAAAGATGTGGGCGCCCAGATGTGGGGATTAGATTGTTGAGATTGTGATGATACAGTGATACAGATGACTTAGTGAATAATTCTCATCTTGTTCTTATTTGGCTTTAGAATGTGTTTTAAAAATAATATTTGAGTGTGGATATGTAATATATAAAGAAAATTCTCAATTGTATATAAAATGATGCAAAGGAGAAAAATACCTAAACCTGTCTTTGCCTAATAGTTGTTTTTCTGTTGATTTCTATATTGAGACTAATTGGAAAGACTATTTTGACAGACCACCTTTTAAGTTTATTTTGGTTACATTTGAAGTGAAAAATATATTGACAAAAGTTGACCAGGTATTATAACAACTAAAAAGCTAAGTCAACTGTTTTCTGGACAGGGTCAGAAATGACTTCTTTAAGAGTCATTTACTTTGCATTTTAGCTTCTCTTTAAGTTGTGACATCCTGAAGAGATTGCATTTTATGGTGACATTTTTAAAGTACCTTTTGTTCTTTAAACATTCTCAGGAAAGAGGTACTCTTGACCAAAGATGTTAACTAGAATTTCAGAGATTCATTTCTTCATAGGAGAATTTAAATATCAAAAGAGCATTCTTAAAATGAACTTAGAAGTATAAGCTGTTTCGTAGGAGAAAGTCTTAGCAACTTGGGGGTAGACAAAGATTTCTTTACTTAGGATGCCAGAAGCACCAATCATAAAAGAGGAAAACTGGTAAACTGGATTTTATCAAAATCAGAACCCTCTGCTCTTTGACACTGTCAAGAAAATGAAATGGCAAGCCACACCTAGGAGGGGAAATAGTCTGACAAAGGACTTGCATCCAGAATTTATTAAAACAAACAAACAAACCAAAAACCCAATAAGAAGACAGACAAACCTTTTAAAATATGTGGAGGAAACTCAAACAAATAGTTCCTAAAATAAGATATACAAATGGGCAACAAGCACAGGAAAAGATATTCAACATCGTTAGTCATCAGGGAAATACAGTTTAAAACCATTTCTGTCACTACACATTCTTGAACATAATGTGTCATGATAGAAATCAGATCACTGGTTCCCGTGACAGTATGGAGTGAGTCATTGTACAAGGGAACTTTGTTCTTTATCTTGATTGGGGTAGAGATTACACAGGTATATACATTTATCACGTCACATTCACTAGAATAGCTAATTTTTTTTTCGAAACAACTTTTTATTGAAGTATAGTTGATTTATAATGTTGTAGAGTAGCTAATTTTAAAAAGACTTTCAGTAGCAAAAGTTAACCATGATGTGGAGCAGCTGAAGCTCTCATACGTTGCTGGTAGGAGTGCAGAATAGTACAGCCACGTTGGAAACAGTTTGACAGTTTCTCATAAATTAAACGTTCGCCTACCTTTTAACTCAGCAATTCTATTTTTAGTTACCTGTCCAAAAGAACTGAACACATAAAAGAGCTTTGTATAAAAATGTTCATAGCTGCCTTATTTTTAATAGCCCAAACTGGAAACAACTCAAATGACATCACTAGGAGAATGGATTGTAGAATATTCATAAATGGAATATTACCCAGCACTTAAAACAAATGAACTAGTGATATACACAGCAAGATGGAACACATGTCATAGACGTTAAGCTGAGTGAAAGAAGCTGGACGCAAGTGTACATACTATTTGATTCCATTTATATGAAATCCTACACCAGATCTTTAGTGCTAGAAATCAGATCACTGGTTGCCTGTGACAGGTATGATGGAGTAACTGCAGAGAAACAAGAGGGAACTTTGTGGGGAGTCGCAGTGTTACTATATCTTGATTGGGATGGATGCTATACAGGTTTATAAATTAATCAAAAGTCATTAACTTCTGTACTTTAAATTAGATTTTATTTTATGTGGTTTATACCTCAATAAAGTTGATTAAAAATAACGTATTTTTATTTTTTAAAGTATGTTTTAAAATAACGTTTTACATAGCATTATTCATTTTAGGTGTTATGTATTATTGTGGTTTACATATTTTTGAGATGATGATGGTGTGAACGACACTGTCCTCAGCTCTCATTTGTGTCCACTTTAGGTGAGCATGACCCCAGGCAGTTACTGGATATTCTGTCCACAGGACTTCAGAAAATCTGTTTGTTCAGAGCCCAGCCTGGCAATCGAGGTCCTTTCAGAGTTCAGCTTGGTTTATACAGGGTTTAGTTGAAACTTAGCATAGAGAATTATTTTGGAACTCTTGAAGCTTTTCTTTATGGTGTTTAATCTGTAATTTTAATTTATTTCATTGAAAATATTATAGGAGGACACTGTTGAATTTAAATTTAATGAACTTTCCCCCTTTTCTCTCTAGCCCGTTTTTCAGTGAAGAATTTTACTTTGAGATTCCAAGAACTTTCCAGTATTTGTCTTTCTATGTTTATGATAAGAATGTTTTACAAAGAGACCTTCGTATAGGTATGTACTATTCATAATTGTCTTTTAATCACAACATTGGTGTTTATATTCATTCTTTCTCTAAGTATAAAGTGTTGAAAACAACAGAATAATATATTCTCAACTTTCTAATCCTTTCCTGTAGACTTCATGTTCATTTGTGGATCTGATTTTTAATTTGAATGCTCAGCTTGGGTGACACTTCCTCAGGGAAGTGACATAACCGATCTCCCCCTACTCATGGTGCCATATGTTTCCATAGTACCTGGTGGGTCCCTTTTTATAGTATTCATTATAGTTGTTCATCCGTTTGTTTGTTTGTTTTTCAGGTGTATCAGAGTCTATTTGTCTACTTCTTTTATGTTATTAGTAAAGCTTGATCCTGGGTAGAACTCTGATTTATATGAATCTGATTTGACAAATCAGTTTGTTGTTTAATGTCTAGGTGCTCTAGTTGAATATATATGATATTTACAAAGGCAGAGACTGTCACTGCCGGAGTGCCTTATATTTAGTAAATGCTCTGTAAATATTGTTGAATGGTTCAAAGAATGTTTTTTACAAAGATCACAGTATTTGATCCCCAACAAAGAACATCTGTTTTTGAAGTTTTTCTAATAGAAGTAATAATTCGGTTTAATCTAGTCATATTCTTCTCTCTGGCTATATTGGTGACCGGTAACTGTTTCTTAAGTAATTGTCTGAGGTATGATCTGTAGGCATCGACTAGGACAAAACTAACTGGCCACATACTGTCACGTCCATGGTCTTTGCACCACTATCTTTGAATGACAGGTAGAGGTCTGTAATTTTTACATGCATTACTCTCCCTTTTTAGTGTCCTGAATGTCATCATCTCCATCTCTCCTTTCCCATTTGAAACATGCTCATCTCCTACAGTTTAATGATTACGCTTTATTTGGCTTTGACCTCTTAACTACCGTCTAAATTTGTTTCTGCTTTTGCTATTGAATTCCTTAACAAATGGTCTATATCCTTCTGCTTATTACTTATTTCTTTTTAAATCGCTGTAATCTGACTTCATTTTTCTGACAAACTTGTTTTTGAAGTTTTCCAAAAATCATTTTAGAGCAGATAAAATAACCTTTTAAAAACAATAATACTTTCTCTTAATTGTAAAATTATTACATGTTCTAAGGGATTGGTAATGACTCTGCGTAAGAACAGTTACAGTTAATAATTTGTGTATTTCTTCCCATTCTTTACTTCACACATTTATATTATTACATTGTACTGTTTATTCAAGTTTTTTTCCTTTTTCATTTAATATCATCTAATGATCCTTTTCCCATGTCATTAAATATTTTTCACAAGTAATTTTTAAAATATCCTTTCTATAGGAATGTATTATCTTAACCACTCTTTTCATGGTAGAGATTTATGTTTCCAGATGTTTGTTACTCTAAATGGTGTTGCTCTGAACATCCTTCTGCATACATTTTTTGCATGTCTTTTTTTCTAGGATAAATTCCTAGAGGTGAAAATACTGAGCCAAAGTGTTTGAATATTTTTAAGTTTTTTTTAATATATATTTTTCCATTGGCTCCCAGAAATATTGTACTAATTTACATTCCCCCAAACATGACATGGGCGTAATCATTTCACCATACCCTGGTCATTCTTGGATATTATCATTGAAAAATTTTTTTTCTAATTTGATAGGTGAAAGAAATATTTCATTTTAACTTGTATTTTCTGATTATTAGTGAACTTGAGGAATTTTTCATATGTTTATTGGTCTTTTACATTTTTCTTCTATGAATTAGTTGTTAATTCTTTTGCTTATTTTTCTTTTGGATGGAATTTTATCTTTTATTTATTCTTATGCATGCATATTTGATAAATATGTTAACTTCTGTCAGCTATATACATAACAAATACTTTGTCACAAAAGGCATTTTCATAGTTTTCAATCCTCGTCTGCCTCTGTGTCACATTAGACTCTTTGGATTGCTTATTCAACTTGTTGAAAGCCAAGGAAAAGGCAGTTTAATGACATTGTATTTTCCTAGTTGTCTTCCTTCTGACTTCTTTACTTATATGTAGACTTTTCTCTGTGTAGCAAACCCTTAATTATGGATCACCCCTGAGGCCCCATCCTTAATTCAATTAAACAAACATTTACAAACACTTGTCTATGTGGCGTACAAAAGATGGGGGTATTAAGGTGAATAAGATTCAAGTTGCTCCCAGGTTTTCAGGCTGATTTATACTCTAATACTAATATATTTAATAGGGTCTGTGCTGGAGGTAGGAACAAAGTACTTGGGAGCACAGAGGAAAGAAGAGTTAATTTTGTTTGGTGGAGGATTAACAGAGACTACCTAGGTAGGAAAAGGAAGAAGTTTCAAGATAATAGGGATTAGCAGAAGCAGAGAAGAAAAAGTGAATCATGTTTGTGGTGTATGTGCTGGAAAATGTAAATTACTTAGGCCAAGGCTGGTAGAAGATGAATCTGGGAATATGAATTGGACCAAGTTGTGGTGGACCCTCAAAGCTGTGTTAAGGAATTTGGACTTTATCCTGTAGACAGTAGTGTTGATCCTTTTAAGAATGAGGAACCTTTTAAAAATCATATATAACTGCATATACGAATATAGTTTTGTAGTTTAACAACTTCCTGTGGTGTAAACAATAACTTTCAAACTACAAACTCAGAGTCTATAGGTTACGTATTTAAAGTGTGTATACATATATATACATATATATAACTATATATACACGTATTTTTAAAGTATATAAACATCTACTTTAAGTATGCCATCTGTAGCAGCGGTCCCCAACCTTTTTGGCACCAGGGACCAGTCTCATGGAAGACAGTTTTTCCATGGACTGGGGGAGGGGTACGGTTTTGGGATGATTCAAGTGCATTACATTTATTGTGCACTTTATTTCTATTATTATTATGTTGTAATATATAATGAAATAATTATACAACTCACCATAACGCAGAATCAGTGGGAGCCCTGAGCTTGTTTTCACTTGCCACTCATCGACAGGGTTTTGATATGAGTCTGCAAGCAGTTGATTTATTATGGTCTCTGTGCAGTCAGACCTCTGTGCTAATGATAATCTGTATTTGCAGCCGCTCCCCAGCACTAGCATCACTGCCTCAGCAGCACCACCTCAGATCATCAGGCATTAGATTCTCATGAGGAGCGTGCAACCTACATCCGTCGCATGTGCAGTTCACAGTAGGGTTCGCGCTCCTGTGGGAATCTAATGCCACTGATCTGACAGGAGGTGGAGCTCAGGCAGTAATGTGAGCGATGGGGAGCGGCTGTAAATACAGATGAAGCTTTGCTCGCTTGCCTGCCGCTTACCTCCTGCTGTGCGGCCGGGTTCCTAACAGTATGGGTCCGTGACCTGGGGGTTGGGGACCCCTGATCTATAGTTTATGCTTTAGAATGGAGAGAGGTTAAAGGCAGGGAGGCCATCAAGGAGGCTATTATCAAATGAGATGAGTAGGGTAGTGGCAGTGGAAATGCAAATGAGGGAATGTACTTCACAGGAGTAGCTTTAAATAGGAAATAGGTACTGAGAAGATAAAGAGGATATAAGAAGGGAAAGGGTTAAAAATGGTCTTGTTTCTATGGTTGTCATTAACTGAGATAAGGAGCATTCAGGATGGGAAAGGGAGAGGATGACTTTGATTTCAAACAAGTTAAATTTCAAACAAGTTAAACTTGCATTACCTGGGGAGTATCTTGGTGGACATGTTGGTTGACTGTTGGAAATACAGATCTGAAGCTCAGAGAAGAAATCTGGATTTGATGCGGAGGTATGGATTTGAGAGTCATTAGCACTGAGTGATACTTGAAGCCTCTGCTGGAATGAATGAAATTGCCCTGGGAGCATTTAAGGAGGGTTGCAGGGAAAATGAGGCTTTAGTGAAGATTGATAAAATGTATCAGGAAGTTGGAAGAGAGATAGAAGAGATGAATATCTCAGAAGGCAAGGAGATCTTTTAATGGCAAGACTAGAGAGAGGTAGCGTAGGATAAAGATTGGATAGAGGCTGTTGGTGATTATTAACGACCCTTGAGAGAGTGTGTATCTTTGATTGACTAAACATTTTAAGAAAATGTTTTATAATTTTCATTACCTATTTACAAGTAGTCATTATATAGTATTTCTTGGAAAGGCCTTTAGTTGAGGTTTATAATTATGATTTCCAAAAGTTGCCCTTGTTTTGTTTTTTTATTTGTTTTTAAAGTAAAAATCAGTCCTTTGAGGAGTGGTATCAGAAGGCCATAACTTGGTGTGGGAACTGTTAAAAAAAAAAGTTTATTCTTATTAAGAAATAAAATTTCTACATTTAGTAGAAATTGTTTTTCCTTTTATAGATAGGAATTATTATTAAAGTAGACACAGTTCATACATAGCCTTTAATTTAAAGTTGGAAAATAATCTTGATATTTTTACTTACAAATTTTTACATTTTTTTACTTTAACGTATTTTTCTTTTGTCATTAACTCATAAAGTTAGGCGGCACTTTGTTTTTTTTAATTTTGAGCTACTGGAAATTGAGTTCCCTCAATTATTTTATAACTGAGTTGCCCAGTTGTAGGCTAAACAGTGCCATAGCATTTTCTGGGAATGAAATTTGAGCTAGGGTTGAGAGAGCCACCTTTTAACTTAAGAAGATCTAAGAATGTGTACTTGTTGAATAGCTTTAAAAGCCTGTTTGTTTTTTATTTTTAATTGTATAATAATATATGGATATTTTCCTTTTTGTAAAAAAAATTTTAATTATAGTATTACAGACAATTAATTTTGGCCACTGACCCCCTCCCAGTCCCCTTCCTGGAAGTAATAACTGTTATTAATATGGGGCATAGTTTTTCATATTACAAATCCTTATATGCCAGGAACAGTTAGTATGAAAACTTGATTATAGATTAATTGAAAACTTGAAACATAGGAACCATGCTGCAAAAAGATAGAAAATTGTAAAATTAAGGCTTTAAAAGTCTTTTACTGTGTGATATATTGTCCTAAGTTATAGTGTCTTCTTCCCTTAAAAAAGGAGAAAAAGAGAAGAGAAAAACTTGATGTAAGAATAAAATTCCATTTCCAGTGAGGATCCTAATAATATTAAAACATATATATTTAACCTTCTAATGTGTATTTTCTAGTTATTTTAGTTTTCCGAGGGATCTAGGCTTAAGCAGTTAAACCATGGTTATCTTAGTAGACTGGTTAACTTGTTTTTCTTTCCTCATGGTTTAGAATGTTATAAGAGAATTTCACTAGGATATTAGAGACCTGAATTCCATTCATGACTCTATCACTAACTGCCTTTGTGACCTTAAATAAGTCACTCTACCTTCTTAGGCCTTGTTCACCTATAAAGTAAGGTTGGGTTGAAGATAGCGAAGGTATTTCTTAAACTCTTTGAATTGTAATTTCTCCTGGCATTTAGCTCTTAAGTCAAACCTACTGTTTAAAAATTGCTTATGACTACACTTTTGTGTCTGTTTGCACAGGGACTGTATCAGTTATCTGTTGCTACATAACAAATCACACCCCAGTGCTCAGTGGCTTAATTTAGCAATCATACATTTGCTCATGATTCTGCAGGTTGTCAATTTGGGCCAAGCTCAACTGGGTGGTTCTTCTGCTGGTCTCACCTGGGGTCACTAATGTGCAGTTACCTGAAAAATTGACTGGGCTGAATGATCTGACCCATAGGTCTGATGGCTGGTGCTGTCCATTATCTGGGCCTTCCACTCCACATGGTATTGAGGTTGCAAGAGGCTAAGCCCTACTGCAGGTGCTTATTAAGACTACTTGCATTACATTTGTCGATGTCCCATTGGCAGAAGTAAGTGGCATGGCCAAACCCAGAGTCAGTGCTGGAGGGGACCACACAGTGGCATAGAACAAGGAAGTATGATTTATTGGAAGCCGTTAATATACCAGTCTGCCACAGAGACCAAAAGGTATCAATCTAAACCCTGTACACTAAGGCATCTAAGTGTTGCCATCGATTGAATTGCTGTTATTGATACTGCCAGAATTTGTTCAGTCCTCTGGTTCTTTTTCATCTTGTATAAGCAGTCACACTTACCGCTACTTTTATCTACCCTTTCAGCCATTTCTACTAGTAGCCAAGTAGGAACAAGGCCATCAAGATTTTGCTGGTTGGTGATCTGTATCAGGATGAAATTTCTAAGAATATGTTGTGCCTAAAAATGGGGGCCTAGTATAACATGATATTTACAGATGGTAAGAAAATGCTGCTTAGAAGTGGTAATGGAAAGCTAAGAATACTTTTTTTTACTTACAGACCAACAGAAATGGTTTCTGTGTCCACAGTTCCTTCATTTCTTTTTGTGTTTCCTCTCCTTGTCTGATTTTAAGGAACTAATATAGCATCTGGTATATATTTGTGTATATATGTGGTCTAAGCTCTTTCTGTCTATGGGTTTGTCAGTACAGTGGGGAAATGAAATGGTACCTTTAAATAATGTGTTGGGTATTTGGTTCCTGGGGTGGTTGGTTGATTATTTATGTATTTGTTTATTTTCAATGTTGGTGATCTCACAGCTAGTGAAATAATGAGTTAACTTTGTTTAAAATAGTAAACATTAAACTAAAACACTTTGGAGACTGTTTGAGGCATGGAATAGGTTTCATTAGAGCTGAAAGTTGTTTCAAACACAGAGGAGGTAAATGAGATGTAGAATTTAAATAAATTGCCCAAGATCACACAGCTTAATAAGTAACAGAATTAGTGTCTGTAGTGTCTGTAGTGTCTGTAGTGTAGATACTACAGAGTTAGTGTCTGTGTTGGAAGGAACATGAACAGGCAGGCGTACCTTGGTTTTGAAATCTGGCTTTAGCACTTGTTAGTGGGCAGGTTTTTGATATCATTCAGCTTTCCTCATCTGTAATATATCCTCTTCCCCCAAGATTGTTATGAAGATTAAACAAAATGTGTAAGAATGTTTACCACCTGGTAGCTGTTCAGTAAATGCTGGCTTTTCTTTCAGTTCAGTGCTCTTTCCACTGTATCAGGCTGCCTACCTTTAATATTTAATAGCTGTCATCTAACCTGTTTAACTAAGGATAGCTCACAACGAATAAGAATGATGAACGATTTTCTTGGTCTTATTTGTATTTCAGACACTTGTTCCTCCCCTCCCTGTTCCTCTCCTCTTTCTCCAAATTCCTTTCCCCTTTCCCCTCCCACCTTTCTCATTCATTCTTTTATTCATTTTTCCCTCCCTCCCCTCCTAACCCTTCTCTACCCTGTTTGATTCCCTAGGGCTGATGACAGGTATTTCTTTTTCATACGTTATATTGCCTATCGAAGTGCTGAACATGTTGCAGGTATCCTAATACCTAATGACTTCAAATATTTTTCTTTATTTTTCTCTGTTGTTCTTTGTCAGTTTCTCTGACTTCTTGAGATCATGTGTTCTTCCATGCTGCTTCAGGCTGACTAAATCTTTACATTTTAGAAACTGACATCTTAAAAGGAACTTGATAAGAATAAGAGCTGGCAACGAAATTGCAGGTTTTTCTCAACTTACAAACGGCTTATTTATATGGCTAGTCAGAAAAGAGTTTCCCTCTCAAAAGACAAGAACCGTTCAATTCTTTTGTGACAGTGAGTACCATGGATACATGAGACATGAAATAGGAGGAAGAGGGTGCTTGCCTTAGGATTTTTTTTTTTTTTACCTGTGAACTAAGAGAGGATTCTCTTTTGGGAAGGCACTTGTGACAAAGAAGATGTGTTTCCAGTGATCTGAGTTGTGAGTTGTAAATTGAACAGGTAGATTCCTACTCTAGTTTTTAGAAGCATTATTGGTTAAATAGACTTTGGTTAAGGAAGTCTGGAAATCAACTCACCATTTAAAATACAAAGCCATTGTGATTATTTGTTGAATGAGTAAATGCATCAATCAAACCAGAAAACTTCTGAATAAACTTTTTTAAAAGCCCTTTTTTTAAGTTGGGGGCTTGCTTTAGTGATGTTTGTATGCATTATACATGCACATGTATGTACATCTACATGCACATTCATAAATTATGTATAAAACTAAAAATCCTGGAAATTGTAGAATAAGGGTCTTATAATATTAAATTTTTAAATAATAGCTTTATTGATATGTTATTTACATGCCATAAAACTTACCCTTTTAAAGTGTGCAGTGCAGTGGTTTTAAGTATATTCACAGAGTTGTGCAACCATTACCACTGTCTAATTCTAGAATAAAATTTTAAAGACAGTTTTTCTGTGTTTGTTTTCCTGTTATGCCCTTTCTTTCCACTTGACACAGAAAAATTGATATATCTTGACAGAAATTTTTTTTTACTGTTTTCTAAAAGTTTTCAAATGTTGAACTAAAAGACCAAGATGGTCATAAGTGAAAAGGGTATGAAGTATAATTAGGGTACTTAAAATGAAAATTCTTGTTTGATAAAATAAAAGAAAGTGAACTATTTTTTACTTTAGCATATATCCTTTGTTGAAGCTTTTGTGTTGAATGTTGGAATAAATTGTCGGTCATATGCAAAACTATGTCTACTTCTTAAAACTTGAATTGAGGAAGGAAATGCTTTGTACCAACATGGCAAATACTTCATTATAATAAGAACATTTCTGTTTCTTCCTCTCATACTACTTTGTTCATTGTACTGTATCTGTCTCTGAGACGTAGACACTCTTTAGGGAACTGCTTTGATTTTTTTTGTGTGTGTGTATGCATTGAAGCAACATAAGCAGTGTTTACAGTGTTTTGATAAAGCAAATTTTTAATAAAATTATTTTAATCTCATAATTTCAAGTCAGTTTTCAAAATTATTAGTGACCATATGATACTGTTTTTCTGTTCTCTTAATTGGAGCTTATAAACTCTTATTAAATGCAGATATGTCTGCTCAGACAGAACATATGGTTTATTCGTAGTGTTAAAGAGTTGAGAGGATTAGTTTGCACTATCATTGTACATTGCTTTTTATACTGATGAATGTACTCTGGGTGAAAATGTGAATCTGAATAAGTACTAAAAAAACGCAGTTGCATATAAATACAACTGAGTTTTGGTCTAAACCTCTAATTCAAAATGGCCCAGAGAAGGGTCTGCCAATGGGTAGAGGGAAATGAGGCACCTTTTCAGTTTTTAGGATATAGAAAAATGCTTTATAAAAATGGATTTTTTGATATCAACAGATACAAATTATTTTTAAATGTTTTCTACAAAGTATTATATGTAACAGTGCTAATGATTATATATAATATGTTTCCTCATTGTTTTACTTATTTCTTACAGGAAAAGTAGCCATCAAAAAAGAAGACTTGTGTAACCACAGTGGCAGAGAAACTTGGTTTTCACTACAGCCTATTGATTCCAATTCAGAGGTTCAGGTAAATATTAAGGATTAAGTGATGGAAGAGATTGTCACACACAGAAAATGAGTGAAAAACGAACTAATTATACTTGTTCATTTAGAGAGAGCTTAATCATACCTTATTTTAGCTTCTGGCACCAAACATTATAGACCTCTGAGTAACAAATAACTGGAAGGAAATGCCTCGCCACATGAAATCAAGAATAATGTACGTGTATGTGCACGCGTATGTGTTTGGGGGGGTTATATTAGGAGGACAGTTTTTTTCCTTCCTTAGTTCTTTTTTTTGGGTCACAGTAGCAAATTACTAATTTTTTTAGATGGGGAAACGGTTTTAATGGAAAAGATATGTTTTATTAACTCTGAGGAGAATCCTTAGAAGTCTGTGATTTATTTCATCTGTACTGACCAGGATGCTCTCTTTACTCTCTAATACACTAGACTTGGGAAAACGTTATTCATTCAAACCATGCCTGAGCCCACCATGCAGAGCCTTCATTCTCATACCCACCCTTCCTTTTGTTCATCTTTCTTTTTATCTGAAAGGGTATCATTACTTATTTTAAAGCTCTTCTTTCCTCTTGCCAAAATAAGAGATTTTAAAGATTCTATGTGTGAATAAAAATGTGTTTAGCCATGTAGCTTAACTTTTGTATTTGTTTCTGAAAAGTCTGAGTTACTCTTAGAAATTATTTCTATCTAAAGGGAATCCTTTTTTTGTAACCCTATTTATTTATAAAATATGATAAGGATTGTGAAACCATTTCCCAAGGGCATAACTGCAAGCAGAATTCTTCTTCTCTAAAAGAAGTTATAATTTGTCACTGTGACTCAAACAGAAGTTTAAGGCAAGAAAAAAGTACTGCACACACACCCACAGGTATTTGCAAATAAAGTGCCTGTGTCTGTTTCCTCATAACCTCTCAAGCATTCTGTTTGCTTAAATTCTCAAAAAATTAAGTATTTGTTTGCTAAAACCCCTTCTTAAGTACAAAATATAATTGAAACTTCTCCTGTTTTTCCACCCTACCCCATTTTAATGTTCTTTTCTTTCCATTTGACAATAACTTTTATTCTTATCCCAGTTATACTGTATGGTAAATGATCCAGGTGAGAGGCAATGTGATGAAGTGGAAAGGGTTTTAAAGTAGAAGTCTAAAAATTGAGGTCCTAATTTTCATATGTGGTTATTTTACTGACCTTGAATTTTATTTCTATAAAATGGGAATGAAAGTTGCCATGTTGACTCATATGATTGTGAGAATTAAATGAAATACGTTTAAGAGTATTTTGAAAGCTGTTAATAGTTATACAAATGTAAAATGTCTGTTTACCACCAGTCAGTCAGGTGTCCATTTCCCTGATACGCCTTTACCAAAAGGCAGACATGAAAGTTTTGAAGTGCTAGTTTTTCTTTTTAATAGTTTTAACAAAAAAGAAAGATAAGAAAAGGCTTTGAGAATTTGGTCTAAAATGAAGTTTGAGGATTATTTTAAGATGTAGTTTATTAAAGTCCATTCTTTTTCTTGTGGCCAGTGTTATTTGCTAAAGGATTTAAGGGACCCAGCTCTCCAAAGTTAGAAATTTCTATAGAATACTCTTTATATAATTATTGGAGATGGTTTTAGAGCTCAGTACTGGGTAACAGGCTTTTTATTTGATTGTATATATAAAACTCATGGCTGAAACACAAAAATCTGCAAACAGCATTTAACCGTTAGATATCATGACATTTTTTATTTGCTACGAATTATTTTCATAACCATGAGTTTTTAACCTTTACAGTTCTTTTGTCTTAAATGATAGTTGATTTGTAAGATCTACTCACTATTTAAAATAAATTTTAGAAAGAAGAGTACTTTAGGGGATGGGAGGGGGTGCATGACACTTATCACATTAATCTTGTACATTGGGAACATTGTTTCGCTCCAAAGCTGATCTAGGAATATTAAATCAACCTCGTGAGTCTAAAAAAGATAGAAAAGCAGCCTGATTCATACAAATCCTATTTTGTTAATGAATTTGTTCACTTGCATAAGTTTTATAAAATTTTATAAAAATATCATGGAAATAAGAGCAGTTGGTGGAGCCATAGGAGAAAGCTGTGAGACAGATAGAGTTCAGCAGGAATTTAATCTAATAATTACTGTTAGTAATTAGAACAGCATATATCTAGCACAGTACTAAGGACTTAATATATATTATCTCACTTAATCTTCAGATTAGCATTATGAGGTGTAGGTAGCATTACCTCCATTTTATAGATGGAGAAAATGGATTCATAGAGGTTAAATGACATCTGCAAAGTCACAAAACTATTAAGTGATGGAACCATCATTCCCATAAAGAGCTTGTCTGATTCTAAAACTCCTAACCACGGTACTTTACTACCTTTAACTATTCTGTACTGTTGGTCTTAAAAAGGCTTCAACATAGATTATTAAGAGAATCACTTAGGAAAATCTGAGTATAAGGCACAGAAGCTTACCCAAATTAGCTCAGAGAAAAAGGGAGGGACATTAGAAAGTTCCTGGGAAGCTCCTTGGAGTATAATTACAAGAACTTCAGTATGGCCAGTGAGAGCTAGAAAGTTGTCAGGCATTTACATAGGAGCTGCATCCTAAGTGGAGATCAGGTTTCTTACTATAATAGACTAGATACAGTTCACATAGAATTATTTTTGAAAAGACTTTAATTTCTCATAAAGTAAACTAAAATAATGGGTGGTTTGTTTGTTTTTGGTTGACCACCACATAAAATAGCTTAGCTGGCTTGCATTTAGCACCACGGTGAATGAAAAATATATACTGTATCTTTAAAGTGTAGACTTCTCAGCACAGCAGTAGATACTGCAGGAGGCACATAGGATTGAGACCCACAGATTCATTTCTCCCTACTCATGTGCTCACTGTGCTCCTTGAGTATAAGTGCTCACTGTTTAAATAGTGTTTTTCTTCTTTCCCTTTTATTTTGTAAAGTGAATAGTTAATGTTTTCTCTCTATTTTTCGCTCTAATTTTTTTTTTTTTTTTTTTTGGCTGCGTTGGGTCCTCATTGCTGCGTGCAGGCTCCTCTCTGGTTGCGGCGAGCGGGGACCACTCCTCGCTGAGGTGTGCAGGCCTCTCATTGCGGAGGCCTCTCTTGTTGCAGAGCACAGGTTCCAGACACGCGGGCTTCAGTAGTTGTGGCTCACGGACTCAGTAGTTGTGGCTCGCGGGCTCTAGAGCGTAGGCTCAGTAGTTGTGGCTCACGGGCTCAGTTGCTCCGCGGCATGTGGGATCTTCCCGGACTAGGGCTCGAACCCGTGTCCTCTGCTTTGGCAGGTAGACTCCTAGCCACTGTGCCACCAGGGAAACCCCTGCTCTAATTTTAATAACTATTCACTTTGCAAAATGAAGGGGAAAGAAAAAAAACGTTGTTTAATGATGAGATTCCATGGTATTCTTTTTGTATGTCTGATGAGACTAACATGTCTCTCCCTTCTGCTTCTCTCTATAAATCCACTCTAATTTCTTGTTGACAGCTAAAAAATGCCACGTCAGTCTCTGAGCCTACTTGAGCATACGGCCCCCTCACCCTCTAAGGTCTGGCTCAGTTCTCTGCCACAATTTAGAGAGAAAATTTGGCAGACTTGGGTCAGATGCCCACTGCAGTCTAATTTGATATGATTGGGGATTAAAGTTTTGGGGCGTTGTCCCCTAAGAAAGGGGTTTAGGTAGAGGAAATGATTGGTATCTCTACTTCAGAGGAGATGTTTGATTTCCTAGCTCTAATTGGCATTTGTACCCAAAAGAGTTGCTAAATTATTGTTGTCTGAGGATCTTCAACTGTGACATGAGAACTTCAGTATATAGGATTCCCTTCAGTTCTAAAGTTCTAGGGAAGTAACATGTAGAAACATAATTTAGCCCTCAGATGAAAGGATTCCATAGTAGTAAGATGGGTTTTATACCAAAACAGTTCAGAAATTGCTAAGAACACTAACCTCTTACCTTGAATTGTTTCCCAGATGCTTTATTATTGCTGTTAATGTTAATTGTTTTCAGTTTTCTTTTCAAACATTCAAGACAATATTAATAATATTTCATGAGTGTGTTTTGCTACACTTTTTTTTTTCCTGTTCTTTTTTGTTTTGTTTTGCAGCGTTCCCCCGTGGCTTGAACTATTCTTTTCTCAACCCACTCTAATCTGCCTTCAGACCCCACAGTGGGTTGGAGGGAGAGCATAGACAGCTCTCACTAATGTTACGCATGACACTGTGTTAAGTCTAGTGGACATTTTTCAGTCCTCCTCTTACATGGTCTTTCAGCAACTTTTGATACTGTTGACTGCTCCCTCTTTTTCAAAGCATTTTCTTCCTTAAGTTTGTGGTCCTGGTTATCATCCTATTTCATTTGGTGTTCTTTCTCTGTATTCTTTGCCACGTAAACGAAGTTAATGAGTTGTGTTGGTGCCCCTTCTTGTAAATCTTCTTTTGGCTTAGGTCATCTGCAGCCATGCTTTTAGCTATTTGGTCCTGGAACTCACAATAACTTTAAGTATTTTTCCTTTCTTTATTTTTTAGGTACTATGATAAAAAGTATGCCTTTATATAAGACTGATTAAACCAAATCTTTCATATGGAGAAGTTGGTGCTCTCATTAATTAAGGGTGTTTGTCTCACACAACTTGTACAAGCAGTAAATCCAGATGCAATATCAATCACATCCTTTTGATGTAATTACTTAGTTAATAAGTCTTTTTACCAACAAGCTTATCTTGAATTTCTGGATCCTGCCATAAGTTATTGATTGTTTTATAGGTTTTTTTTTTTTTTTTGGTGTGTGTGGGGTGGTAATATGGCCTCTGCCCTTGTTTAAAACAAGCAAGCACTTAAAAAAATCCAAAGATTATAGCTAATAATGCATAAATCAAGGGTTTTTTTTTTACATGCTCAGTTAAGACATAATGAGTATAAAGGTATCTTAAAAACTTCATTTGTAAATTTATAAACATGAAATAATAAAGGAATGAGCCATTCTAGATCATAATAAATACTTCTTTAAAGAGAAAACAAATCCATCCATAAACAGAAGGTATTAAGTAAAACCTTTATTTTTTCATCAGATAGGCAGTCGTGTCCAAAATGATTTATAGAATTAATTACTATATATAAAAACATCCATCAGAAATCTAGACGTTTCCTTCATATGGAGAAAAATTTTCATCAGTTGAAATATACTTGAGTTCTGTGGAATGGTTGTTAAAATTTAATTTAATGGTCGTTTAAATTAATTTATTAATGTTGATAAAACAAAAAAATGTTTAGACTCAGGAAGTTTTTAAGTGCATGCATTGTGTTTTGCCCAAATACCTATATTCATTTGAATTTCCCAAATTGTATGCAGAAATTCACATAATATCTTCTAAATGGTACCAAGACTATACATACTATAAAATTAAAATAATCACAGATTTTTCTATGTGAAATTTTTGAAACAGTAACTGAAATAAAGTTAGAATATAAACCTTCAGACAGTAATAAGTTCCTAAATACGCTGCCTAATACAAATTAATGTGATATAATTGCTTATATCAACCTAATATAATTAGTGGTATGAAATATATATAGAATAATACCCTTTAAGTATTTGATTTATTTTTAAATAGAAGTGTAGAATATAGTGTCAGATATTTGAACTTCCGTTATTTTCTGACATATGTGAAAGGTATATTATTTTGTCACTGAACCTCCCCTAGGAGGTTGGATAATAAGAAAGCTGTTGTGGACCGAATCACATTGCATGTTTATCACCAAATATAGTTCCTTGTCAGCATCTTAACAGTTACCTCTTTGTAAGTAATGTCCCTGTTATTTTTTAGTTGCCTTAGGATTTTCTCTTTATATTTTGTTTTCATCAGTTTTACTATGCTGCACCTACGTGTGGTTTTCTTTTTATCCTACTTGGGTGTTCCTAGGGGCTCTTGATTACTGTGCCTTGTTGTCTTTCTTCAGTTTAGGAAAATTCCAGGCAATTATCTCTTCAGCTTTTTTTTTTCCCCTGTTCGTTCTTTCTCCTCTCTTCTGGGACTTCAGTTACGTGAATAATAGACCATTTTACTATGTCTCATATGTCTCTTATACTCTCTCCCTCTCTGACTAATCTATCTCCTATTTCACCAATCCTCTTTTCAGCTGTGGCTAATCTGTTAAATACATGTTCATTTTGGTTATTTTATTGTTTAATTCTAAATTTTTCATTTGACATATTTTATACTTTCCAAGTATTTGCTGAGTTTTCGTTTTGTTTTCTATTTCAAAAAAAGAAAAATCTGTCCGTTAACTCCAACATCTGTGTCTCCTGTGAATCTGCTGCTCTTTGTCAGTTTTTGATTTTTTGGTTTTTGTGTTTGCGGGGGGTGGGTTGGTGTGTGGTCTTAGGGCATGCTTTGTAATTTTTGATGGAATGCTGGACATTGAAATATGAAATATTTTAGAGATAACTTGAAACTCTGGATGATATTTTTTTCTTCCTCCAGGAAAGATTTACTTTTGCTTTTGGCATGTGGTTAGGCTAGAGGCCGATCACTTTAATCCAGTTAGGGATTTGGCTGATTCCAGGCTAGATTTTACTCTTTGTAAAGGCTGATCTATGTTGTTCACCCTTTGTACTCAAGCATAGGCCTTCAAAGGTTCCAACAGAAAGCCTGGGTGTTTATGAGAGCCACTCTATCTTGGTGGGCCCTGGGCTCCCATTTTTATCATGCCCAGTGTGAGATTGTGGAAAGTTTTGAGTAAGCTTTCCAGCTTCTCAAGCCACTGCTGAAGTTAGGGAGGCCTTTTCAATAAGCTTCTTTGGATGCTCTACCGGCAACTTCTGTTTATATCTCATTGGCCAGAACTGTATCTTATGGCTATCCTTAGCCACTATCCCTGGCTTCAAGGGAAACTAGGAAATGTTTTGCTGAACTCTCCTCCCCACCCCCCAAATAAACTTGTTTTGCTACAATCTAACTCTATAAAATGGTGACAAATGTAAGTAAAACTGAACTGTCATGTGAACATAGTAAGGAATACTAAATTTTTCTTAAATGTTTTCAAATTTGGGTTTCTAACACTAAAAAATAGCTTCAAATAATTTTTAAAACTTCTTGTTCATTTTTCTTTATTAGAAAGCAAAACACAATGGTAGTAGAAACTTACAAAATCTAGATGAACAAAAAGAAAAAAATTTGAAATCCTACCAACCAAAGATAAGTTCTATCAATGTTTTGGTAGATAGCCTTGTAGTAATTTTATATAGTAATATATATAGTATGTTTTATTTTTATAAATTAATATTGTATTATACACCCTCTTTTGTGACTTGTTTCTTCTACTAAGTATCATGTATATATTTCCATGTTAAAGTATATAATGAGGTAGTGTTTTACAGTTTAGAAATTATAATTTCCTTAATTTAACTCATAATGCTTTTTAATTTTAGTGTTCCACCCTTATAGTATGTGTCTTGTGTCTGCTTGTTCTCTCCCCACTCTTTTCTTGACCAGGTTAATACGTAATTACGTTATTGTTGACTAATGCCAAAGGAACGTTCTGTTTAACAGCCAGCGGGAGTAATGAACATATTAGGTAGGCTCTGACTCTGATAATGATTCCTGGTAGAACCCCATTAAATATCTTCTGATGTCTAGTCTTGAGTTGCTACAGTGCTGTGATTTTTAGTTGTGAATGAAATTATTATACTTTTTTCCTACTCTATATTAAGTTTGTATTGTTTTAAAAATAGATTAGATCCTAGACATTTCCTGAGAAACAGTTGGGAGTGCCTTGTTAGTATACGGTTTCTACCATAAAATACATACATGTTAAAATGGTACAACTGCTTTGAGATGTAAATGTTGGTGCAGTTGGCTAGGCTCACTCATTTGTCAAGTGACACAGATGCTGGTGTGACAGCAAATATGATTCAAAATTCTGGTTGAGTAATATTATAAATTAGTACATATCGTGAACCTTCTTGAGGTCACTCTTGAATAGTAGGGGTTGTGAATATTAAATGCTGGACTAATGAAAGACCTATTTTATAAATTATGTATGGTTTTATAAATATTTGTGTCTAGATTTTTAGTGGAAGGTTGGCTAGATATAGTTCCAATTCCACCTAACTGCTAATTTTATGACAGCTATTGCCTTTGTTTTTTAGAGCTTAGCTTTCTCATGCAGACTTTTGTGTTGAGATCCATCAGTGTTTATCGCTCATCTGTCTAACCCTGAGATTTGTAGTTAGTGGACCTCAGACTCACTCTTGTATAAAATATGCCCATTAAAAATAGGCTGATTCAGGTTAGATTTCTGTGTATGTCTGAAAGGGGTTGTTCCAAAGAGGAACAGTGACTAGATAATAAACTTTCCTATCTCTGATGAAATAATTTATGTCATTAGTCCCTGGATATCACACCCCTGAAGTCTCCACTTGGCAGTGTGGCAATTTGTCTTGTCAGCTGGGTGGAGGTAATCCAACACTGATTCTTAACCAGTTCAGAATTGCTCACAACCAGTTTAGAATTGCTCATCACCAGTGGCCGGGTAGAAATATCAAGCTCCAGATTATATTGTTCCTAAGCCTTTGTTTCTTGAGAAGTTGATAGTTTGCTTAAAACTTATACTACTGAATTTTTTAAAAACCCATTTATTAATGGTTGTTTAAGGAAGTAATCCTTTATTTTCATTTTCAGTATCCCATTTTTTCATCGGTGCTCTTGGCCATATATTGTTATTTTTTATTTATTGTTTGCCCAACTAGATTGCGAGTTCTTATAAGCAGTGACTTTGTTTTATACTTCTTTGGATTCTTACCCACTCCCACAGTGCCTCCTAAAATGTAGTAGATAGTCCATAAATCTTAATTATTTGAGAAAAGTAAGTGTTGACAAATTGAATCTTACTAGCTTTAACTTAGTTTTATTGTTGTAGAATTGTATGGTTTCTCTGTCTTTTAATGATACTGTCTCTATACTTATTATCTTCTCTGGAAAAAGCATTCTACATCTTGTAATTTGCTAAATGCAAAATTCCCTAAAATGTAAGTTTTATCTTTCTTTTTGATTCATGATAATTGAGATAAATATGTGTTGAACTGGGCATAAAATTCTTAGATTTGAATACCACGTTTGATATAAGCATTTGACTGCTTATTTTTCAGATTTTGATCTACATTGTTGGTTATTAGTCATTTAACAAGTACTTAATGGAGACAAAGCCATGTGCTAAGGATCACTAGTATTTAGTTAGTGAATAACTAAATATTATGGCTACCATTTGAAAAAGTACATAACTTTAATTAATATTTTATCAGTAAAATAGACTTCTCAGTTTGTAATTTTTTTTTTCATTATAGGGTAAAGTTCACCTTGAATTAAAACTGAATGAACTGATAACAGAAAATGGAACTGTGTGCCAGCAGCTTGTTGTACAGTAAGCATATTTCTTTTACCAAGTCAACTAGATATAATTCTCCATTTTGTATTCTTTGAATTTTAAGCCAACTCCTTATTTTAAATACTTCAGAAACTTTTTTCAGAAATGAACTCTGCTATGCCATTTCTTTATTAATTTGTTTTCCACTTGATTTTCTCACATCTAGTCTACTCAGATTACATATGATGAGTCATTAATTCATTCAACCAGTATTTATTTAATGTGTGTTACATGATAGATATAGGATCACAGATAAACGTGTCTAACCACCTAGCAGCAACGAGTTGGAAAAACTTCCCAGTAGAGGGCCTCTAGAAACTCTAGATATAACACAGCAGAGCATTAGGGACCTTGGGGCTAAAACTAAATGTGTACCTTGAGATTACCAGTATTGATTCTCACCTACTTTGAATTCCTTTTTCCCTCTTTTCTCTCAACTTACTTTTATCACCCCGACTCTAATCTTCTAACTGTTCTGGAAATCTGTTTCAGCCCAATCCTCCACCTTTTCCCTCTCACCCAAACCCTTCCTCTGTGTTGTCAACAAACAATGGGATATCCCTGACTTCTGAATGTTTTCTCTCTTTGTCTTAACTGATACGTGAATATCCCCTGAAGTACTGTTTCCTCTACTGCCTTCTCAGTCTGAGGCTATGTATTCTACCATACCCATATACCTTAGAGCCAGGGAGTAGGGTCAATATTACTCTCCTACTGCTGCTCCAGACTATAATTTATTCTCCTAATTATGAACACCCCAGATCCTTTGAGGTATTCTCTTTGTATATAAATATACATATTGATATTTATGTGCTTATATATATACGTAAAATACTATATATAATATTACTCAGTTAATTTTTTCTGAACTCTTTTAAAGAAGGTTGCACATATTATGAGCCTTAATATATCAGTGTGTATTTCCTAAGAAAAAGGATATTCTCTTAAATATAATATTTAAATGTACTTTAGTACAGTTATCAAATTCAGGAAATTTAACATTGTTACAATAAAAGTATAATCTGTAGTTTTTATATTTCAATACTTTAATCTACAGTTACAATATTTCACTTTTGTCAACTGTTCCAATAATGTCCTTTAAGACATTTTTTTTTCTCTCCAAGAAAGGATACAGTTCAAGATCATGTATTACATTCAGTTGTCATGTCTCTAATCTCCTTAACCTGTACTTTTAGCTATTCGTTGTCTTTCATGGTAGTGAGATTTTTGAAGAATACAGGCCAGTTGTTTTTTCACATGTTCCTCAGTTTGGATTTACCTACTAAAAACAGGATTTGTTTACAGTTTTTCCCCCTAGACTGAGAGCATATAGTGAAAGTATTTGGATTACTCTCTGCCCTGCTCAGTTCAGTTATGTTGTACATTTGAAATACAGTTAATTGGATTGATTTGGTTTGCATTTAGTTTAATGTTGTTTTCCCCCATCCTTGTTGGTTTACTTTTATTTTACTGAATATGTAGAATATCAGGATGACTTCAAAAGTCAGAACTATACCAAAAGGCATTACTCAGAGATGTGTTCAGTCCCCTCTCTTTATATCCAGCTCTAGGCAACCATGATCTGATTTCTCTCCTTATAGTTTTTGTCTTTTCCAAAATGTCGTATGAACAGATCTATATAATATATAGTCTCTTGTGTCTTTTACTTAGCATGCTTTTGAGATTCATCCACATTATGTATCAGGAGTTCATCCTTTTTTAGGTATTATTTTCTTTGTTTCTTGCCATAACTTGGTAGATACTGTTGTCCTCGTTTTACAGATGACAAAACGATGCACAGATTGGTTAAATAAGCCCAGGTTTGTACAGGGAGAGTAGAGCCTGGATTTGAACTCTGGCAGTTTGATTTTTTTTTTTTTTTAATTTTGAGATAATCATAGATTTGCAAGAAGTTGCAAAGTGCAGAGAGGTCCTGTGTACTCTTCACTTAGTTTCCTTCAGTGGTTACATCTTACATAACTATAAATACAGTATAAAACCCAGAAAATTGACATTGTATAGTGTACAGGGTATCATTTTATCACATGTGTAGATTTGTGTAACCACCACCACAATTAAGATACAAAACTATTTTATCACTGTAAATATTTACCTCATGCTACCCTTTTATAGTCACAACCACTCCTTCCCCACCCCCATCCCTAATCTTTTGCAACCTCTAATCTGTCTCCATATCTAAAATTTTGTCATTTCAAAAATCTTACGCAAATGGACTGTTAATAGTTTGTGACTTTTTGAGACTGGCTTTTTTCCACTCAGATCCAGCCAGTTGTGCACAAGTTTCTTAAAGATTGAATATAGTTGTGTCACTTTTTAAAATCTATTTTGCCAATTTCTGTCTTTTATTTAGTGAATTTATACATTTACTTTTAATATAATTATGGATATGTTAGGCTTAAATCCACCATTTTATTTTTTGTTTTCTGTCCCCTCTATTTTCTTTTTCCTGTGGGTTACTTGAACTTGTTTAGAATTACATTTTGAATTATCTATAGTGTTTTTTTAATCTATAGTGTATCTCTTTGTATAGTTTTTTTAGTGGTTGCTTTAGGTATTACATTGTACGTGTGTAACTTATAGTCTACTGGTGTTGACATTTTAGCAGTTAGAATAAAATGTAGAAACCTTACCTTTTAATCCTCCACCATTTGTAATATAATTGTGTTAAGTATTTCCTGTGCAACAGTGAAAACCACATCAAAGTGTTATAATTTTTCTTTCAGTTATTAACACAATTTAGAAAAGAAGAGAATTCTAAGTCTATTGTATTTACTCATATTTTTGCTCTTTCCATATTCTTTCCTTCCTGTCATTTCAGGATCCCTTCTTTTATCACTGTCTTTATGTTTAGAGAATTTCCTCTTACCATTTTTTTAGGATAGGTCTACTGGTGACACATTCTTTTAGTTTTTCTTCATCTGAGAATGTCTTGATTTTTTTCTTGATTCCTGAAGGATATTTTCACTGGATATAGAATTCTTGGTTGATAGTTCTTTTTTTTTTTTCCCCCCAGCACATGAAAAATGTACCACTTCCTTCTGGCCTCCATGATTTTTGATGAGAAATCCACTATCATTCAAAGTGTTTTTCCTGTGCAGGTTTTCCTATGTTTCTCTCTGGATGCTTTCAGGATTTTTTTCTTTGTCTTTAGTTTTCTAAGTGTTTTAGTTTGACTATAGATTTGTTTGGGTTTATCATGTTTGATGTTGGCTCAGCTTGAATCTATATGCTTATGTCTTTTGCCATATTGGGAAACTTTTAGCCATTATTTCTTGTTAAATTTATCAGCCCTGCCAGCTTTCTCTCCTCTCCTTTTGAGACTCCAGTGGCATGAATGTTAGATCTGTTATTGTCCCACACATCCCTGAGGCTCTGCCCTTTTTTGTTCCGGTCTATTTTCCCTCCGTTGTTCATATTGGGTTATTTCTGTTGTTCTGTCTTTAAAAGCTCACTGGTTTTTTCCTCTGTCCTCTCCATTCTACTGTTAAACTCAACTATTGAATTATTTTTATTTTGGTTATTGTATTTTTAAGTCCTAAAATTTCCATTTGGTTCTTCTTTATATCTTTATTTCCTTGGTGAGACTTACTATTTTTTTGCTGAAACTTTCTATTTTTTCATTTATTTCAAACAGGTTCATAATTGCTCATTGAATCATTTTTATGGTGGCTGCTTTCACATCTTTGTCAGATAAGTCCAACATCCATGTTATCTCAGTCTTGTCATCTGCCAGTTGTCTTTTCTCATTTAAGTTGGAGATTGTCTGGTTTTTCATATGTTGAATGGTTTTCAGTTCTATCCTGGACATTTTGGGTATTATATAATGAGACTCTAGATCTTGTTTAAATCTTCTCTTTTAGCCAGGCTCCTCTGACCCTCTGCTGGTGGGGGAAGAGGAGTCCCAGTTTCATTACTGTCAGGTAGAGGTAGAAGTCCAGGTTCCTGACTCAGCCGCTCCTGATAACCCTGGGGGAAGAGTGAGAAGTGTTCCTTGTTACTGCTGAACGAAAAGTCATAGTTCACTCTCCCCTTAATTCCTTCCTGTTACCACTTTGGTGGGATAGGGAGGAGTACCTTTCTACTGCTCCACGTGGCCTCCACTGACACCCTGGTTGGGAGGAGTTAGTTACCCCTAGAAAGCGGTGAAAGTCTTGCCTTCCCACTCAGCATCCTCTGACACCACCCTGGCGTGGAGGGAGAGGAGTGCCTCATTGGTGCTGGCTGGTGATGGAAATCCAGGCTCCTCATGCGGTCTCTACTGACTCCATGGGAAGAAGGGGCTCATTACAACCTGTCAGAGGTAGAAGTCTAGGCTCTCCCCTCAACTTTTGGCCTTTGTTGATGGGGGTGAGGGTGGATCCACAGTGTTTCTCATGGTGTTTGATTGGAGTAGATGGTTATTGTCTAAAAATGGTTTCTATCTTGCTAAGCTGCCCAGTTCCTGGTCCTTTGGCTAGAGAAAGCTGGCTTTTCTTGGGGCATTTTGTTGTCTCCTCCCATTGGTGGGTGTTTCTGGGTTGGTAGCTTCTCTAGCACTCAGTCTGGGATATATAAAGTGTAAGAAAGCCCAGGGAATTCACTGCTGGGTTCCAATTTCCTTGGGTCCCAAGATCTCTAATTGGCTTGCCTTCTTCTCTTCACCTTTCAGTTTTCTTATGTTTGTTTAACATCTAGGGTTTTTAGCAATGCTTAATGGGAAGAAGAAGGAGGTGCGCATGTACTCCATCTTGTCCTAGAACTGGAAACCAGTCCATTTCTTTTTACTTACAAATAGCGTTCCTTTGTATGGAATTTGTTTACCCATTCACCAGTTGATGGATATTTGAATTGTTTCCCATTTGAGGCTATTATAAAGAAAACTGCTGTAAATGTTCACAAACAGGTCTGTATGTGGACATATGCTGATCTGCATTCTTTTCTTCCTTCTCTTTTTCACTTAAGCCTCCACTGTCCATACAGCAACAGAACTCCAGTAGTAGTTTTGTGGAACTTATTGCTGATTTCTCAACTTTAGAGGTATTTGAAGTTTGTGGTATTTTTGTTTTTTCAGTAATGCTCAAGGCATGGTTTTATGTATTGTTTTCTTTGTGCTCCTTGCTGAACTACAGTTTTGGGGAGTAGTGTGTGGAAAGGTTCATATCCCAGCAGTTGCTATTATTCTCCAGACCTGGAAGCTCCCCACTGTAGCATTTCCTGAACTTCAGTAAGACCTCCATCCACTAATCTCTACCACATTCTTACCTGCTCCTATTTTTACTTTCTTCTAGGTCTTTTTCTATGATCTGTCACTGTAGTCATTTTCTTACAGTTTCCCTAAACTCCCCTGATCTTCTCTTCCTTTTATATTTATATCCCTTTTATATGAATGAACTCAACTTCTTCTGTGTTCAGTCTGCACCTGAATATTGCTAGAGAAAATCACACAGAAAGACTAATTTTACTTTAAATTCATGATCACAAACCTCACATGGATACTTACAACTATCACGGAGTTTTACTGTGCTTCTCTAACACACCTATGAGATTCTCCATCACTACAGACTGCAAATTGGTCACATCTTCCTGAATCCAAATCTGCAAACCTGTATTGGCCTCCATCTTTTTGTCCTTATGTTTTAGTCGATGAGGTGCTCCTTTTCTTGTTGGGAGTGAATTCTTCCATCTGAACTCTGGATTCTTTCTCTTTCCCCTACAAAGGACTTTGCTCCTTCAGTTATCCCTTCTTCTGTTTCATCGGCTTTACCTGCTCTTTTAGATTGTTCTCACCAGCATGTAAACATGTTCTAGGATCTTCCATTCTAAAAGACATGCCTTCGCAGACCTCATCTCCAGCCCCCTCTCCCAGCTACCATCCCCATTTCTCTGCTCTCCTTTGAATGCAGACTTCTCAAAGTAAGATTGTCTAATAGATATGGGTGTGTGTGGGTGTGCGTGTGTGTGTACACTAGCTCTGAGTGTTCACTGAGAAGGCCTGCAAACAGTGTCATCCCAGTAGCAATGAGCATACTTAGCACCCATATCTTGACTTCTAAATACCATTCTCTAGTCAGCACTATGCACTAGATCTTTCTGTGATGATGAAAATGTTTATGTCTTAACTGTCCAATACGGTGGCCACTAGCTTTGTGTGGCTTATTGAAAACTTGAAATATGACTAGTGCAACTAAAGAGCTAAATTTTAAATTTTGTCTAATTTTAATTAATTATAATTTAAATAGCTAAATGTGGCCAATGGCTACAGTATTAGAACTGCTCCAATAAAAAGAACGTGGAGGGGTTTTTTTTCGTTTTGTTTTGTCTTTTTAGCAGTGACTAGTTTCAGGGTTTGGGCAGAGAAAAATACAAGATGAGCCCAGAGCATCTATGGAATCAGTAAGTAAGGAATTGCTCAAAAAATAATGAGGGCATGTGGAAAGGATGTTGAAGTCAACTTGAAAGAGCTCCAAATAACCAAATCTGGGACAGTTTGATCATCAAAATAAGTAATGATAATAATGGATTAAAACCTGTAGAATAAAATAAATATCCATGAGCCAATGCTGATATAACAAGTAAGTAAATACATGGGAGAGAAAGGACTGCTTTTCCTTATTGATGAATATAGGACAAGTGATGGAAATAGAAACATCACTATTAGCAAACACTACAATAATAATTAGTGTAGGGGCGAATCATCTAGAGATGCTAAATAAGTGAGCATAAGTGTAATGACAAACAGCTTATATGCATAGTCTCAAAGAATAACCCTGTAAGATGTCTGATAGGTACCATCTTAACTGAGTGATCAAAGTTAATGTCACTGATAATGAGACATTCAGTACCTCCTGTTAATTTGCATTGAGAAGGATACCAAGACGCATAACCTCAATCTAATCATGAACAGACATCAGACAAGTTCAATTTAAGGAATATTCTACAAAATAACTGGCCAGTACTGGCAAGATCATGGGGCAAAGCAGGAAAAGTAAGGAACTGTTTTAGGATGGAGGAGACTAAGGAGACATACAACTTGTTATTTATTATTAACTAACATCGTATCCATGTTAGTTTCCTGCTTCTATAATTCTATTCTGATTACACAAAATGTTAACATTGGGTGATGGGTATACAGGAACTGTGCATATTATTTAACAACTTTTTGGAAGTCAGAAATTATTTCAAAATAAAAAGTTTTTAAAAAATTGTCTACACCTTATGCATTCAACCCAGATCTTTTTTCTAGCTCCAGACTTACATGTCTACCTACCTTCGATGTCTCACAGCATTGCAAATTTAACACAATTAAAACTGCAATATTGATTCTTGTATCTATCCAGCTCCTCCCCACAGCTCAAGCCAGAAATATGGGAGTCACTTAAAATCTTTTCTCCTCTCTCTCCCCCAAGATTGGATCTATTTCTTACTGATTCTATAAAAATTTTTCTTGAATTTTCTAATTTTTTTTTTTTTTTTTAAACATCTTTATTGAAGTATAATTGCTTTACAATGGTGTGCTAGCTTCTGCTTTACAACAAAGTGAATCAGTTACACATATACATATGTTGCCATATCTCTTCCCTCTTGCATCTCCCTCCCTCCCACCCTCCCTATCCCACCCCTCTAGGTGGTCACAAAGCACCAAGCTGATCTCCCTGTGCTATGCGGCTGCTTCCCACTAGTTATCTATTTTACATTTGGTAGTGTATATATGTCCATGACACTCTCTCACCCTGTCACATCTCACCCCTCCCCCTCCCCATATCCTCAAGTCCATTCTCTAGTAGGTCTGTGTCTTTATTCCCATCTTGCCACTAGGTTCTTCATGACCTCTTTTGTTTTTTTTTCCCCTTAGATTCCATATATATGTGTTAGCATACTGTATTTGTTTTTCTCTTTCTGACTTACTTCACTCTGTATGACAGACTCTAACTCCATCCACCTCATTACAAACACCTCCATTTCATTTCTTTTTATGGCTGAGTAATATTCCATTGTATATATGTGCCACATCTTCTTTATCCATTCATCCAATGATGGACACCTAGGTTGCTTCCATGTCCTGGCTATTGTAAACAGAGCTGCAATGAATATTTTGGTACATGACTCTTTCTGAATTATGGTTTTCTCAGGGTATATGCCCAGTAGTGGGATTGCTGGGTCATATGGTAGTTCTATTTTTAGTTTTTTAAGGAACCTCCATACTGTTCTCCATAGTGGCTGTATCAATTTACATTCCCACCAACAGTGCAAGAGTGTTCCCTTTTCTCCACACCCTCTCCAGCATTTATTGTTTCTAGATTTTTTGATGATGGCCATTCTGACCGGTGTGAGATGATACCTCATTGTAGTTTTGATTTGCATTTCTCTAATGATTAATGATGTTGAGCATTCTTTCATGTGTCTGTTGGCAATCTGTATCTCTTCTTTGGAGAAATGTCTATTTAGGTCTTCTGCCCATTTTTGGATTGGGTTGTTTGTTTTTTTGTTATTGAGCTGCATGAGCTGCTTGTAAATCTTGGAGATTAATCCTTTGTCCGTTGCTTCATTTGCAAATATTTTCTCCCATTCTGAGGGTTGTCTTTTGGTCTTGTTTATGGTTTCCTTTGCTGTGCAAAAGCTTTTAAGTTTCATTAGGTCCCATTTGTTTATTTGTGTTTTTATTTCCATTTCTCTAGGACCTGGGTCAAAAAGGATCTTGCTGTGACTTATGTCATAGAGTGTTCTGCCTATGTTTTCCTCTAAGAGTTTGATAGTGTCTGGCCTTACACTTAGGTCTTTAATCCATTTTGAGTTTATTTTTGTGTATGGTGTTAGGGAGTGTTCTAATTTCATACTTTTACATGTACCTGTCCAATTTTCCCAGCACCACTTATTGAAGAGGCTGTCTTTTCTCCACTGTATATGCTTGCCTCCTTTATCAAAGATAAGGTGACCATATGTGCGTGGGCTTATCTCTGGGCTTTCTATCCTGTTCCATTGATCTATATTTCTGTTTTTGTGCCAGTACCAAACTGTCTTGATTACTGTAGCTTTGTAATATAGTCTGAAGTCAGGGAGCCTGATTCCTCCAGCTCCATTTTTCGTTCTCAAGATTGCTTTGGCTATTCGGGGTCTTTTGTGTTTCCATACAAATTGTGAAATTTTTTGTTCTAGTTCTGTGAAAAATGCCAGTGGTAGTTTGATAGGGATTGCATTGAATCTGTAGATTGCTTTGGGTAGCAGAGTCATTTTCACAATGTTGATTCTTCCAATCCAAGAACATGGTATATCTCTCCATCTATTTGTATCATCTTTAATTTCTTTCATCAGTGTCCTATAATTTTCTGCATACAGGTCTTTTGTCTCCTTAGGTAGGTTTATTCCTAGGTATTTTATTCTTTTTGTTGCAATGGTAAACGGGAGTGTTTTCTTAATTTCACTTTCAGATTTTTCATCATTAGTATACAGGAATGCAAGAGATTTCTGTGCATTAATTTTGTATCCTGCTACTTTACCAAATTCATTGATTAGCTCTAGTAGTTTTCTGGTAGCATCTTTAGGATTCTCTATGTATAGTATCATGTCATCTGCAAACAGTGACAGCTTTACTTCTTCTTTTCCGATTTGGATTCCTTTTATTTCTTTTTCGTCTCTGATTGCTGTGGCTAACACTTCCAAAACTGTGTTGAATAATAGTGGTGAGAGTGGGCAACCTTGTCTTGTTCCTGATCTTAGTGGAAATGGTTTCAGTTTTTCACCATTGAGGACAATGTTGGCTGTGGGTTTGTCATATACGGCCTTTATTATGTTGAGGAAAGTTCCCTCTATGCCTACTTTCTGCAGGACTTTTATCATAAATGGGTGTTGAATTTTGTCGAAAGCTTTCTCTGCATCTATTGAGATGATCATATGGTTTTTCTCCTTCAATTTGTTAATATGATGTATCACGTTGATTGATTTGCGTATATTGAAGAATCCTTGCATTCCTGGAATAAACCCCACTTGATCATGGTGTATGATCCTTTTAATGTGCTGTTGGATTCTGTTTGCTAGTATTTTGTTGAGGATTTTTGCATCTATGTTCATCAGTGATATTGGCCTGTAGTTTTCTTTCTTTGTGACATCTTTGCCTGGTTTTGGTATCAGGGTGATGGTGGCCTCGTAGAATGAGTTGGGGAGTGTTCCTCCCTCTGCAATATTTTGGAAGAGTTTGAGAAGGATAGGTGTTAGCTCTTCTCTAAATGTTTGATAGAATTCGCCTGTGAAGCCATCTGGTCCTGGGCTTTTGTGTGTTGGAAGATTTTTAATCACAGTTTCAATTTCAGTGCTTGTGATTGGTCTGTTCATATTTTCTATTTCTTCCTGGTTCAGTCTCGGCAGGTTGTG
The DNA here is from genome assembly GCF_028564815.1 of Eubalaena glacialis. NCBI lineage: Eukaryota > Metazoa > Chordata > Mammalia > Artiodactyla > Balaenidae > Eubalaena > Eubalaena glacialis. The sequence goes on along the minus strand of NC_083721.1, from coordinate 126,980,633 downwards.
CATTTCTAAGAATCTGTCCATTTCTTCCAGGTTGTCCATTTTATTAGCATAGAGTTGCTTGTAGTAATCTCTTATGATCGTTTGTATTTCTGCAGTGTCAGTGGTTACTTCTCCTTTTTCATTTCTAATTCTATTAATTTGAGTCTTCTCCTTTTTTCTCTTGATGAGTCTGGCTAATGGTTTATCAATTTTGTTTATCTTCTCAAAGAACCAGCTTTTAGTTTCATTGATTTTTGCTATTGTTTCCTTCATTTCTTTTTCATTTATTTCTGATCTGATCTTTATGATTTCTTTCCTTCTGCTAGCTTTGGGGTTTTTTTGTTCTTCTTTCTCTAATTGCTTTAGGTGCAAGGTTAGGTTGTTTATTCGAGATGTTTCCTGTTTCTTGAGGTAGGCTTGTATTGCTATAAACTTCCCTCTTAGAACTGCTTTTGCTGCATCCCATAGGTTTTGGATCGTCGTGTCTCCATTGTCATTTGTTTCTAGGTATTTTTTGATTTCCCCTTTGATTTCTTCAGTGATCACTTCGTTATTAAGTAGTGTATTGTGTAGCCTCCATGTGTTTGTATTTTTTACAGATCTTTTCCTGTAATTGATATCTAGTCTCATAGCGTTGTGGTCGGAAAAGATACTTTATACGATTTCAATTTTTTTAAATTTACCAAGGCTTGATTTGTGACCCAAGATATGATCTATCCTGGAGAATGTTCCATGAGCACTTGAGAAAAATGTGTATTCTGTTGTTTTTGGGTGGAATGTCCTATAAATATCAATTAAGTCCATCTTGTTTAATGTATCATTTAAAGCTTGTGTTTCCTTATTTATTTTCATTTTGGATGATCTGTCCATTGGTGAAAGTGGGGTGTTAAAGTCCCCTACTATGATTGTGTTACTGTCGATTTCCCCTTTTATGGCTGTTAGTATTTGCCTTATGTATTGAGGTGCTCCTATGTTGGGTGCATAAATATTTACAATTGTTATACCTTCCTCTTGGATCGATCCCTTGATCATTATATAGTGTCCGTCTTTGTCTCTTGTAATTGTCTTTATTTTAAAGTCTATTTTGTCTGATATGAGAATTGCTACTCCAGCTTTCTTTTGATTTCCATTTGCATGGAATATCTTTTTCCATCCCCTCACTTTCAGTCTGTATGTGTCTCTAGGTTTGAAGTGGGTCTCTTGTAGACAGCATATATATGGGTCTTGTTTTTGTATCCATTCAGCCAGTCTGTGTCTTTTGGTGGGAGCATTTAATCCATTTACATTTAAGGTAATTATCGATATGTATGTTCCTATTCCCATTTTCTTAAATGTTTTGGGTTTGTTATTGTAGGTGTTTTCCTTCTCTTGTGTTTCTTGCCTAGAGAAGTTCCTTTAGCATTTGTTGTAAAGCTGGTTTGGTGGTGCTGAACTCTCTCAGCTTTTGCTTGTCTGTAAAGGTTTTAATTTCTCCATCAAATCTGAATGAGATCCTTGCTGGGTAGAGTAATCTTGGTTGTAGGTTTTTCTCCTTCATCACTTTAAGTATATCCTGCCACTCCCTTCTGGCTTGCAGCGTTTCTGCTGAAAGATCAGCTGTTAACCTTATGGGGATGCCCTTGTGTGTTATCTGTTGTTTTTCCCTTGCTGCTTTTAATATGTTTTCTTTATATTTAATTTTTGATAGTTTGATTAATATGTGTCTTGGTGTGTTTCTCCTTGGATTTATCCTGTATGGGACTCTCTGTGCTTCCAGGACTTGATTAACTATTTCCTTTCCCATATTAGGGAAGTTTTCAACTATAATCTCTTCAAATATTTTCTCAGTCCCTTTCTTTTTCTCTTCTTCTTCTGGGACCCCTATAATTCGAATGTTGGTGCGTTTAATGTTGTCCCAGAGGTCTCTGAGACTGTCCTCAGTTCTTTTCATTCTTTTTTCTTTATTCTGCTCTGCAGTAGTTATTTCCACCATTTTATCTTCCAGGTCACTTATCCGTTCTTCTGCCTCAGTTATTCTGCTATTGATCCCATCTAGAGTATTTTTAATTTCATTTATTGTGCTTGTCATCGTTTCTTGGTTCCTCTTTAGTTCTTCTACGTCCTTGTTAAATGTTTCTTGCATTTTGTCTATTCTATTTCCAAGACTTTGGATCATCCTTACTATCATTATTCTGAATTCTTTTTCAGGTAGACTACCTATTTCCTCTTCATTTGTTAGGTCTGGTGTGTTTTGACCCTGCTCCTTCATCTGCTGTGTGTTTTTCTGTCTTCTCATTTTGCTTATCTTACTGTGTTTGGGGTCTCCTTTTCACAGGCTGCAGGTTCGTAGTTCCCGTTGTTTTTGGTATCTGTCCCCAGTGGCTAAGGTTGGTTCAGTGGGTTGTGTAGGTTTCCTGGTGGAGGGAACTAGTGCCTGTGTTCTGGTGGATGAGGCTGGATGTTGTCTTTCTGGTGGGTTCGTCCACGTCTGGTGGTGTGTTTTGGGGTGTCTGTGGCCTTATTATGATTTTAGGCAGCCTCTCTGTTAATGGATGGGGCTGTGTTCCTCTCTTGCTAGTTGTTTGGCATAGGGTGTCCAGCACTGTAGCTTGCTGGTCGTTGAGTGAAGCTGGGTCTTGATGTTGAGATGGAGATCTGTGAGAGATTTTCGCCGTTTGGTATTACGTGGAGCTGGGAGGTCTCTTGTGGACCAGTGTCCTGAAGTTGGCTCTCCCACCTCAGAGGCACAGCCCTGATGCCTGGCTGGAGCACCAAGAGCTTTCATCCACACGGCTCAGAATAAAAGGGAGAAAAAATGGAAAGAAAGAAAAAAAGAGGATAAAATAAAATAAAATAAAGCAATTATAATAAAAAATAAGAAAAAAAATTATTAAGAGTAAATTTATTAAGAAAAAAAAATTTTTTTTAATTTTTAAAAATAGATTTATTAATTTTTTATACTAAAAATAAGAAAAAAATTATTTAGAAAAAATTTATTAAGAAAAAAAATTTTTTAATTTTTTAAAATAAAAAATATGAAAAAACTTATTAAAAATTTTTTTTTAAAAATAGAAAATAAGGAAAAAATTATTAAGAAAACATTTATTAGGGAAAAAAAAAATTTTTAAGCCAAAAAAAAAAAAAAACGGACGGACCTAACCCTAGGACTAACGGTGAGAGCAAAGCTATACAGACAAAATCTCACCCAGAAGCATACACATCTACACTCACAAAAAAAAGGAAAAGGGGAAAAGTTAATATATCCTGCTCCCAAAGTCCATCTCCTAAATTTGGGATGATTCGTTGTCTATTCAGGTATTCAACAGATGCAGGCACATCAAGTTGTTTGTGGAGCTTTAATCCGCTGCTTCTGAGGCTGCTGGGAGAGATTTCCCTTTCTCTTCTTTGTTCGTACAGCTCCCGGGGTTCAGCTTTGGATTTGGACCCGCCTCTGCATGTAGGTCCCCTGAGGGCGTCTGTTCCCCGCCCAGACAGAACGGGGTTAAAGGAGCAGCTGATTCGGGGGCTCTGGCTCAGTCAGGCCGGGGGGAGGGAGCGGTACGGAGGAGGCGGGGCGAGCCTGCGGCGGCAGAAGCCGGCGTGACGTTGCAGCAGCCCGAGGCGCGCCGTGCGCTCTCCCGGGGAAGTTGTCCCCGGACTACGGGAGCCCGGCCGTGGCGGGCTGCACAGGCTCCCGGGAGGGGCGGTGCGGAGAATGACCTGTGCTCGCCCACAGGCTGTTTGGTGGCGGCAGCAGCAGCCTTAGCGTCCCATGCCCGTCTCTGGGGTCCGCGCCGATAGCCGCGGCCCGCGCCCGTCTCTGGAGTTCGTTTAAGTGGCGCTCTGAATCCCCTCTCCTTGCACGCCGCGAAACAAAGAGGCAAGAAAAAGTCTCCTGCCTCTTCGGCAGCTGCAGACTTTTTCTCGTGCACCCTCCCGGCTAGTTGTGGTGCGCTAGACCCTTCAGGCTGTGTTCACGCAGCCAACCCCAGTCCTCTCCCTGGGATCCGACCGAAGCCCGCGCCTCAGCTCCCAGCCCCCGCCCGCCCCGGCGGGTGAGCAGACAAGCCTCTCGGGCTGGTGAGTGCTGCTCGGCGCCGAGCCTCTGTGCGGGAATCTCTCCGTTTTTCCCTCTGCGTCCCTGTTGCTGTGGGATCCGCGCTGATAGCCGCGGCTCGCGCCCGTCTCTGGAGCTCGTTTAGGCGGCGCTCTGAATCCCCTCTCCTTGCGCGCCGCGAAACAAAGAGGCAAGAAAAATTCTCTTGCCTCTTTGGCAGCTGCAGTCTTTTTCCCGGACTCCCTCCCGGCTAGCACCGAAGCCCGAGCCCCAGCTCCCAGGCCCCGCCCGCCCCGGCGGCTGAGCAGACAAGCCTCTCGGGCTGGTGAGTGCTGGTCGGCACCGCTCCTCTGTGCGGGAATCTCCGCTTTGCCCTCCGCACCAATGTGGCTGCGCTCTCCTCCGTGGCTCCGAAGCTTCCCCCCTCTGCTACCCGCAGTCTCTGCCCACGAAGGGGCTTCCTAGTGTGTGGAAACCTTTCCTCCTTCACAGCTCCCTCCCCCTGGTGCAGGTCCCGTCCCTATTCTTTTGTCTCTGTTATTTCTTTTTTCTTTTGCCCTACCCAAGTACGTGGGGATTTTCTTGCCTTTTGGGAGGTCTGACGTCTTCTGCCAGCGTTCAGTGGGTGTTCTGTAGGAGCAGTTCCACGTGTAGATGTATTTCTCATGTATCTGTGGGGAGGAAGGTGATCTCCGCGTCTTACTCTTCCGCCATCTTGCCCCTCCCTCCGAATTTTCTAATTTTTAATAATACTTACTGACATCTCCTTATTTCAAACCACCAATCATTTCTTACCTTGACTATTTCAATAATCTTTTAGCTGGTCTTCCAGTCTGCAATCCATTCTCTTTATAAGCAGCCCAGAGCAGTCTTCTGAAACATAAACTAGATCATGGCAGTCCCCTGCTTAAACACTTAGTGATTTTTGCAGTGCTTTTAGAATAAAATCCAATCTCCTTACCGTGGCCCATAAGAACCAGTGACCCGGCCTGCCTCTTTGATTTCATTTTGTGGCGTGCTTCCTCTTCATATGCTTGCTGGCCTTCTCTCACTTCTTCGAATGTGACATTACTCTTCCAGCTCAGAGATGTACATTTGCCTTTCCTTTTGCCTGGAATGCTGTTATGCCCATTCTTCTTCTAGCTGGTTCATTCTTGTCCTTTAAGTTTCAACTTAAATATCACTTACTCTAAAATAGGGTACCCTATTCTTTTTCTTCCATAGCACTTGCCAGTATTTCTAATTATTATTATTTTTCATTTATTGCTTGTTATCTCTTTCTTCAGGTAGACTTTGTGCTCCATGAGGGCAGGGGCCGTGTTTGTCTTATTCACCTCATGGCCCCAGCATCTGGCACTTAATAGGCACTAAATAAACTTTAAAACAACTAAATGACGAAAGGTAACACTGTCTTCTTAAAGGATGAAGAGAAAGTAGCTTGTCTAGAAAAAGTGAGGGTTTTTTTTTTCCCCCCAGAAGGAAAGAATAGTATAGGCAAAAATATGGAGACAAGAAACAGCATGGTGTTTGTGTGTGTGTATAATTAAAAGCAGTTTGATGTTGCCTAATATATGAACCTTGAGTCAAAGATTGGTCAGAAATTGGTAAATAGGCAGGAGCTAGATCTTAAGAGGCGCTTATGTACCATGTGACCTTATAAAACTTATATGAGCTTATGGAACTATTGGAAGATTGTAGACAATAGAGTATGGACAAATTTGCATTTTAGAAAGATCAGATTTGTGACAGCAGTAAGTATAGAAAGGTGAATTTGAAGGGTGTTAGGGTGATCCAAGTCAGAGGTGATGGCTTCTGTGCCAGAGCAACAGTTGCAGATGTGAGAAAAGAGGCCAGATGAAGTAATATTTAAAGAGTAGAATCACTGAAACTTACTGATTGATTAGATATAGAAAGTGAGGAGGAAGGAGAATTTAAGTGTGGCTCTAGATTTCTAGATTGTGTTGCTTGGTGGTGGTGGTATGCACAATGAAGAGAAAATACTGGAAGAGAAGCTGCTTTAATAAGAGATGGTAATGAGTTGAGTTTTAGCTGCTCTTGAACATCTAGGTAGGGATTTCCATCAGGCATTTAGATATAAAAATCTTTAACTCTGTGGTGAGATCTCATATAGAAATGTATGGTTGATGGTAGTTGTGGCCATAAGAATAGATGTGATAGAAGCAGGCTTAAGGGAGGTTATGTAGCATAAAGAGAGCAGTTGACTGAGAGCAAATCCAGCAGTAGATGTAGAAAAACATGTGAGGAAAACATGAAGGAGACAGATAGGTGATATGAGGGAAGTTAGGAGAGTGAGGGTCAAGGAAACCAAGAGAGAAGAGGGTTTCAAGGAGACAGTGATGAGGAATATTGCATGCAGCTAAGAAGTCCAGTGAGAGGAGCCCTGAAAAACATGGATAGCATTTGACACTCAGGGGACCTTAATGAGGAGACTGTCCATAGAATGACAAATGCAGAAAAAACTGGGTTTCAGTAGGGTGAGGAGTGAGTGGGGAGGTCAAGAAATTTGGAGAGAAAAACAGAAAAATTAGATAGGTACAGAGTGACTTGAAGTCCAGGCAGTGATCTTTATATTAGAGAAACAGGCTGAGGGAAAGAACCTGAGGAGAGAAACTTGAGACAAATTGAATATATGGTTGTTGCTACTATATGGAAATTTTAAAAATTTTGTATCCTGTAACCTTTTTACATTCACTTATTAGTTCTACTAGCTTTTTAAAAATAGATTCCATTGACTTTTGTACATAGACAATTGTGTCCTCTATGAATAGAGTTTTACTTCTTCCTTTTCAGTCTGGATACCTTTTATTTCTGCTTCTTACCTTATTGTACTGGCCAGAACCTCCAGTACGATGTTGAGTAGAAGTTGTGAGAGCAGACATCCTTGTCTTATTCCTTATCTTAGAGAGAAAACCTTCAGTTTTTTACCAGTAAGTACAATGTTAGCCATCCTTCATCAGGTTGAGAAAGTTCCCTTCTGTTCCTAGTTTGCTGAGAATTTTTATCAGGGATGGATATTCAAACGATCTTATGCTTTTTTTGTTTTCATTTGTTAATATGGTGAATCTTGTTGATTGATTTTCGAATGTTAAGCCAACGTCCACTTGGTCATGTTGTGTTAATATTGTCATGTATTGCTGGCTTTGATTTGCTGAAATTTTGTTAAGGATTTTTGCATCTCTGTTCATGAAGGATATTGGTCTGTACTTTTCTTGTAATGTCTTTGTCTGGTTTTGGAATCAGGATATTAATGGTCTCTTTGAATGAATTGGGAAGTATTTTCTCCTCTTCGATTTTCTGAGTTTCTATAGAATTGATGTAATTTATTTTTTATATGATTAATATATGAATTCACAAGTGAAGCCATCTGGACGTAGAATGTTTTTGTTTTGTTTTTTGTTGGAAAGGTTTTTAACCAGGAATTCAATTTCTTTAATAGATACATAATTATTCAAAAAAAAATTTTTTTAGTAATTTTGGTAGTTTGTATCTTTCAAGGAATTTGACCATTTAATCTGAGTTGTACAATTCTTTGTATAAAGTTGTTCAGTTATTCCTTTTTAACCCTTTAATATGTGTAGACTTCATGGTGATGTCCTAATGTTGGTAATTTGTGTCTTCACTCTTTTTTTCCTAATCAGTGTAGCTAGAGGTTTATCAATTTTAATGACCTTCTTAAAGAAATGGCTTTTGATTTTATTGTTTTTATATATTTTCTGTTTTCTCTTTTATTGATTTTCACTTTTATTATTTCTATTTATTTTGGGTTTAATTTGCTCTTCTTTTTAAAGTTTCTTTTGATTGATGCTGAGGTCAGTGATTGGAAAATCCATTTTCATCTAAGTACTACTTTAGCTGGATCCCACAAATTTTGATATACTGAGTTTTCATTTTCATTCACTTAAGAATACTTTATAATTTTTCTTTTGTTTTATTTTTTGACCCATGGGATTATTTAGAGGTATGTTAATTTTGTTTCCAAATATTTGAGGGTTTTCCAGATATCTTTTTGTTGCTGATTTCTAATTTAATTCCACTGTTGTCAACATATTTTGTATGATCTGAATACTTTAAAGTTTACCAAAACTTATTTTTTGTCCCCAAAATATAGTTTATATTGGTACATGTTTTGTGTGCATTTGAAGAGTGTTTTCTGCTTTTGGCGGGTACACTGTTTTTTATAAATGTTAATTGTGTTAGGTTGGTTGACAGTATTGTTTAAACTTTCATTCTTAATTGCTTTATTGGGTGTTGAAATCGCTATTTGTGGATTTGTCAGTTTCTCCCTGCAGTTCTATCAGTTTTTGCTTCATTTGTTTTACAGCTATAATAGGAACTTAACATTTAGGATTTTTATGTCTGCTTGATAAATTGAACTCATTATTATAAAATAACTCTCTTTATTCTAATATTGGTAATATTCTTTGTTGCAAAATCTACTTTGATATTAATATAGCCACTCTGGCTGCCTGGCTGGCTGGTTTACTTGCCTTCTTTTTTTTCATGTTTCTAAATTTAATATTACAAGATTTTTAATCTAACTTTGATTTTATACTGGTATCTCTTTCCTCTAACATTGGAAATCTTAATCCCTAACTTTACATAAATACTTAACAACATAATTATTTATTTACATTATCTTTGAAGATATAGACAATAGATTCAAAATAATAATACCAGTATTACCACTGATGATTAGGTTACTGAATGAAGTTTTAGAAGTCTTACTGCTCTGTTTGTTCTAAGACTATAGAGTATATCACTAAGGATAGAGAATCAAATACTGTGCTCTAGTCCTTTGAACTAATTCCCTTTTTTTTTTCTAGTGGTTTCTCAGGTTTGTTTTTGTTTTTTGTTTACTTTTTAAGGGTTATTTCTTAAGTTTAATCTTACTTTTGAAATGTAGAAGTTTTCTATGTTGCCAAACTCAAAACTATATAAAGGTATCTTTGAATAAGTCCATTCCCAGTCCTCTACCCTCCTAACTCCTATATTTAAAAGTTTTGGCCTTTCAGTCCAGTATTTTTACAAGTACAAGCAAATAAATATATGCACATGTATAAATAAAAATTAAAATATATTCGTTTTCTCACTCCATTCTTACACAGAGTATAGAGTTCTGTAACTTCCTCTTTTTGCAGTTAAGAATATATCCTGAAGATCACTCCATATCAGAGTAATTAGAGAATAGAGATTTACCTCATTCTTTCTGACAACTACCTAGAATTCCATCCTATAGATACTATAATTTATTCAGCTAAACCCTTGCTAATGGACATTTGGGTTGTCATTACCCATTAAATCAGCTTTCTTTTAATTAGTATTAGTATGGTATATATTTCTCCACTTTTTTTACTTTTAACTTAATTTTATCTTATATTTAAAGGAGTCTTAAAGGCACTGTATAATTTTTTTTGTCCAATCTGAAAATCTCTGCTTTTTAATTGGCATGCTTAGGCCATTCACATATCTATGTAATGTGTCTGTTACTCTGTCTTCATGTTTACTAATCTTTTCTTCTGCCATATCTAATCTTCTGTTAATGCCACTCAGTGTGTTTTTCATGTCAAACCTTGTAGACTTTCAAAATTTAATGTCTTCTGTGTCTCTACCAAACATATGAAATATAGTTATAATAACTTTTTTCATGTCCTTGTCTACTAATTCTATCAACTGTGTCATTTCTGGATCTGTTACTATTGATTTGTTTTTCTTTTTCATCATGGGTTGTATTTTCTTGATTCTTTGTGTTCCTGGTTATTTTCTATTGGATGCTAGATATTGTGAAGTTGCTGGATATTTTCGTATTCCTATGAATATACTTGAAGACTTAGTTACTTGGAAACAGTTTGATTCATTTGTGGTTTGCTTATAAGCTTTGTTAGATGGAACAAGAGTGGCCTTTAGTCTGTGACTAATATTTTCCCACTACTGAGGCAGCACCCATAATTACCAGCTTTTTACTGTGGCCCATGGGGTCTCTTGCTCGTCATTTGTGGGCTTCTGGAATTGTCCCCTCTGCCCTTTTCTAATGGTTCTTTCCCAGCCTCAGATAGTTTCCTCACATGTGTATGTTTATCAGCGCTCAGCTGGAGACTCCGGGTATGGGTGGGTCGGGGGACCAGTACTTTCCTAGCTTTCTGGAGGTTTCTTTCTCTCTGTGCAGCTTTCTTTCCTCCAGTACTCTGCCCTGGGAACTCTAGTCACTTTGGCCTTCCCCAGCTTACAGCCCTTCCTTTCTTCTCAGGGAGACCATCTAACAGTAGGCTGGGACAGTTAGAGGGCTCATTTTGTTTATTCCCCCCATCAGAGATCACTGTCCTGAGCTGCTGATACTACCCTTTTTTTTTTTTTTAAGTGTTTGAGGTGGGAGGATAAATCTGTTCCCTGTTACTCCCTGTACTACGTACTCCTGTATGTAGAAGTTAATATTTGTCTTTTAGTTAAAAAAAAAAAATCCAAGGAAAACAATCAGATCATTCTGTATTATAAACAAGTTTGGACTAAACTTATTTTCCTTTGTAATCCCTAAAAAATGTGTCAATATCAAATACGTTATGTGTCATATATAAATAAAATACAAGATAATTTAGCATACTAAGGTTATTTTAACATTCGTTTTCAGCTTATCCATGGTTTATGACGTGAAATTGCTTGATTTACCAATTAGAAGAATAGTTGTATCCTAGGTAATTAGGAAAATATTTCATAACATACGTAGCAAATAAAATAATCTGTATTTAATAATACTACTTGTGTGTCAGAAAACCCAATTTTTATACTTAGATTTAAAAATTGAGTACTTCTGATTATTTTTATAGACATACTTTTGGATTATGGGTATTGTTTTTTTTGGTTTGTGGGTATTCTTATAGAAGTGTTTGTATACTGAACAGCATTTTTCTCATTGTTTTAAAATAAATTTATTTATTTTATTTATTTATTATTTTTCGCTGCGTTGGGTCTTCATTGCTGTTCATGGGCTTTCTCTAGTTGCAGCGAGCAGGGGCTACTCTTCATTGCGGTGAGCGGGCTTCTCATTGCAGTGGCTTCTCTTGTTGAAGAGCATGGGCTCTAGGCGCGTGGGCTTCAGTAGTTGCAGCACACAGGCTCAGTAGTTGTGGCACACGGGCTTAGTTGCTCTGTGGCATGTGGGATCTTCCTGGACCAGGGCTCAAACCCGTGTCCCCTGCATTGGCAGGCAGGTTCTTAACCACTGCGCCACCAGGGAAGTCACCATTATTCTCATTTTTTTTTTTAATTTTATTTTTTAAAAAATTATTTATTTGTTTGTTTGTTTTTGGCTGAGTTGGGTTTTTGTTGCTGCGCACAGGCTTTCTCTAGTTGCGGCGAGCGGGGGCTACTCTTCGTTGCAGTGCACGGGCTGCTCATTGCGGTGGCTTCTCTTATTGTGGAGCACGGGCTCTAGGTGCGCGGGCTTGAGCAGTTGTGGCACGCGGGCTTGAGTAGTTGTGGCACGTGGGCTCAGTAGTTGTGGCTCGTGGGCTCTAGAGTGCAGGCTCAGTAGTTGTGGCTCACAGGCTTAGTTGCTCTGCGGCATCTTCCCGGACCAGGGCTCGAACCCTTGCCCCCTGCATTGGCAGGCGAATTCTTAACCACTGTGCAACCAGGGAAGTCCTCTCAGTGTTTTTATACCTCTTAAAATTATAGTGTATTTTTATGATTAAGATTTTACATAATTAGTGTTTACATGAGGTAAATTTGGTATTAGAAGGAAAGTAATACAGTATATTCAGGCACAGTGGGACTGTAGGAGGACTTAAATTTTAGAAATAGGGCTGAGAAAGTAGAAGTTGAGTCTCAGCCCACTTCTCACAAGTTGTATTACCTCTTTAGCCTTATTTTGTTACTTTCTCACGTAAGCTTTTTGAGCCTTACTTTCTTTAAAATGGCATGATGATACCCTTCTCAAAGGCAGTTGTGAGAGTTTGATGCATTTTGTGAAAATAAATAGTAAACTGCAAATACTATATCAAAATCAGGTATCATTTTGAGGTTTAGCCTGAGAAGTGTAAATTTCAAACAGTATGTACAGTGGGAAAATTTGACTGTACCCAGGCCTGACATTAGTAACCAGAATTGTTATCTTGGCCTGTACTTTCTTCGGTTAGTTTCAGAAATTTTTTTAATTTGATTTTTGATACCCAATTTAATAGAAATGAGTCATATTATCATTTCTTTCTTTACTCGGCAGCACACCATTTGCACCTCACCCACGTATATGATCTGTGGGTTGTGGAGAGAAATTAGGATGTTGCTCAATAGCCCACATCTTTCAACAAAGAATACTTTTCACTAACACTCAGGAGTTTCTTGTAGGCACTGGGAAATGCACACCTTTAGATGCTAAACTAAATTCGTGAACTCAATAAAGAGAAAATTTGAGGAGCAGGTCATTAAGTCAGATTCTGTGTTCTCTGTAAATACCAATGGCTGTGTTGTCATGGAGTGGATGAGATGACCTTGGTTTTTATGGTCTAAAACTTTTTCTACAGAATGATGCAGGAGCTGTTACTGAGAGTCAGAATAAAAGGCTGCAGAACTGTATGTGGCTTGCCCTTTATTTATGAATCAGATTTTAAGTGGAAACCACAGTTGTTTCCTTGTTTCTCATTCATGCTTTAGCAGAGGATATGATGCCACAGATTTGACTTTGTTTGTAGTGTCTCCTTTAAGGTTCACACAGCTTTCTTTTCCTTTTTAGAAGCCACAATAGTTTTAATGTATTATCAAACCACAGCGTGTACCTTGTTGGATAGACCTTGTGTATATCCAAATATTATTTGGTAGTCTCAGTACTTACTGTGGTGGTCTAGTCCTATTTGGAAATACAGCGAAAGTAAATAAATGCATATGTACATATGTTTGGGTAGGTGGTATATAGGCATACAACTTCAGACATGTGGAAAACAATTTTAACCCTTTGAATGTATTAATTCGTATTTAAAGATAATGTTTTAGGTTGTTTAACTTGAATATAAATGTTTTATGTTGTTTAACTTGAATATAATAACGTTAATTTTTCTTTATGCTTCCTTAGTGTCAAGGCATGCCATGGGTTGCCTCTCATAAATGGACAAAGCTGTGACCCTTATGCAACGGTTTCTCTTGTGGGCCCTTCTAGGTAATGTTTATTGAATTAGTATTAGATTTTTAAGTTTTAAAGCTTAACAATTACAAAATTAAAGTTCTAAGAGAACTTGCTAAATAGCTATTTATGACACAAAGTAACGAATGCTTTGAAAGAAAAATCTTCAGTTAGTTCTATTATTCACTTGCAAACAATCAACTCCTATTTTTATAAAAGAAAATGAGTGCCATTTCAAATCTGCCAGACTCTTAGGCTATGGGGAGCAACCTGTGTTTTATAGTAGTTAAAATGTACTTTAAAACATAAACCTGACCTTCATTCATCATCAGCCTTCCTAGTTTCAAATGTCTTAGATTTTATTGCAGGTAGGATCCTGCTTTAATAAATGCTAGCTCAAAATAGCAAAGGAATTTCTATATTTTTATCTGGAAAACAACTCAGGACTAAAAATACCTTTTTTGCTCATGGCATCTGTGCTGTACAGCGAGAATTCCAAGCTGTAGACAAACTGCTGAAGTACCAGAACATGGTGAAGTGCACTGTATCATTGATTTTAATTACTTATGATAATTTATGGAAAATCTATCACACTTTGTAGTATTTTCTATTTTATAATTTCATTATGGTTTCTTTCAGAGCCTGACTAGTCTGAAATTTGTCTACAACTTGAAGGTTTAGAATCAGGAAACAAAGAGCATGCTATTCCCTCTACACAAACACATGTATATACACATAGACATGCACTGCTTCTTCCCAACCCCAAGCTATGTATTCTTATTTTTTAGAAAATCACCAGTAAGTCACTTTGAAAAATGTGTTTGTCCCTATGTATGTAAAGCACCATGCCTGGTACTTATTGGGTTCTCAAACAATAGTATCCTATTATTATTATAGATGGGTTTTATATTTAAAAATATAAACCCGACCTGTTTGCTAAAAGCAGATACTCAATCCTATAACATTCATACTATCAGAGGGATTGAGTTTTGTTTGTTAAAAATGTTTAATCTAGTGGAGCTGTTTTTGGTTTTTGTTCTTGTTTATAATCAATACCTAATAGATTCTTTAGTGTAATTGCTTAGTAATGTACAGATAGAAATTATTTGGCTTGTGAATTTGTTTTAAAAAGTCACTGTTGGTTTTGATATTGTACTGTCATTTGGAGGATGTTACCATTGGCGGAGGCTGGGGAAAGGTTACATGGGACTTCCCTGTGCATTTCTTTGCAACCTCCTCTGAATCTGTAGTTATTTCAAAATAAAAGGTTTTTTTAAAAAGCCACATTGTAGCTGAAGCCCAAGAAGTAAACTAAGAATGCTTTTTGTGTTCCTCTGGTATTTTTCAACATAGATAAAGGTACTCTGAATCTCATTGTCTTCCTTCTACCATTTTTTTCGAGTTGCTTGTATAATAGAATGTGTTATTAAAAACCCCTGAAGTAAGGTTGGCAGTCAATCTAGTATAGCCATAGAATAATAAAATCTTGGCATATATCAGATATACAAAATTTGTGTATTCTTTGATTTGAGGTTTTAGAGACACCTCAGTTTTTTTCCCCCAAGTAATATTTAAAGCTACTGCCTTCCCCGAGTCATCTTAACGGTTAAACAGAAAGAGGTCAGGCTCCCTGGTTGGAAATAGCATGTTTTATAATTGTGTACTATTAAGTTCTACAAGGTAAAACTCTACCACATTGGAACAGGAATGACCAAAAGAAGACAAAAGTAAAGAAGAAAACAAGCAATCCGCAGTTTAATGAAATCTTTTATTTTGAGGTAACATTTTGTTTTATTTAAATGTTAACATTGAATATTGAATGCTGATTTACTTCTTTTTTCAAATTCTGGCCATAGTCATAATTTTATTAACTAATACAACTAAGCATTTCTAAGCAGTAGAACCACAGTGTAACACAGTAGAGGCCCAGTGCATAAAACAAATAAAGGCAGAACTCTGATTGATTTGAGGATGGGGAGGTCTAGGACCACACCTACTCTTCAGTCATCCTCAATATCACAACCCCCTTCACACAGAACCCTACCTTATCCAGCCCCTGACCTAACATGCAGTGGCCCCAGGACTCTTCTGCAGAATATTATTTGAAAACCACTAGTTAAATAAGGACGATATCACTTGGTAGATCTGGGTTCTGGTCCCAGTTGAGTTTGAACAAATCACTACATGGGAGACTCAAATTTCTTATCTTGTGAAAGGATAATTTTGTAAGAGAAAACAGTAGCATCCCTACCTAACTCAGAGTTTTTAGGAGGTTCAAATGTGAAAATGCTTTGAGACTATAAAGTATTATATGATTAAGGCCTTATTATTAAGTTCTTTTTAGCTAAATCACTCTAAGGACACATGCTTATTTTCACAGAGAACTTCAGCTGCCTTGAAGTTGCCCAAAATACAGTGCTTTGGAGTTCTTTACTGTGGAGCATTTGTTGAATAAATCCTTTTTCATATTATTAGAAAACTATAGGAAAAAAACAAAAATAATCAAACTCTATTCTAAAAGATTGTGTTCTACCCATAGAATATTTTGCAGTTGAGATTACCATGTAGGGAAGATTTGAAAAAAAGAGTTACATTTTGTGCTTTTCCTTCTTTTTGTGTGTGTTTTTCTTGATGTTTCAAAGTGAAAAGAGCGAGGGCACATCTAGCCATGCCTGATTACTGTACTTTAATAAGGGAACACAGTTGAAGAAATGCCAAGATTGAAGTAGGAGGAATTGTGGGGGGTGGAGGCAAGGAAGAAAGAAAACAAAAGAAAGTGCGCCAGTGTGAGACGCCCCATTTCCCAGCTCAGGACTTCCTCAGTTCAGTTGTTCTGTACTTACAAATGGCTGTTACATCTAGCCTGGAGAAAACCAAGAAGGGGCGACTTGCAGCAGCAAGCAGATGGTCTTTTAACAGTCAAGACCTGACCTGTTTGCTATATGCAAGCATACATATTAGGCCTTGAACCATTCATTCAAAGGGCCCTTTGTTGAGTTGATTATAAAGATAAAAGTCCAATCTCTGTCCTCTAGTGAGAGCAGGAGACCCAAAGCGTACACATGCGTGCATACACGCAGCAGTAAAATGCAGTAGTAGATACTGGGTAGCTCTGCTCTAGGTGAGTTAAGCCAGAGGAAAGAGTATTAGAGAAGGAACATTTTGAGCAGAGACATAGAGACAGAAAAGCAGAAAGTTATGTCCAAAGAGTAGCAAGTAGTGATTTGACTAAAAGGGAATAATGGGAACTAAGCTTAAAAAGGTAAGAGTAGGACCAACTAATGAAAGGCCTTGAGAGCCAGGCTGAAGTGCTATGTTAGCCATTGAATGTTTTTGAACCTGGAAGTAATGAGTAATGCACTGTTTTGGGAAGAATTAACCATGATCTGTGGGCCAGATGGCTGAGAGAGAGAACAGAGATCAAGAGACTGTTGTAGCTTAGGTGTTTTTTAAAAAAAGGAAAAAGCAGAAAGGGGGGGGGGCTCTGATTCAAGAGAGTAATATGGAAATGAGAGGAAGAGATGGATGAGAAAGAAACTGCAGATGGCAAGATAACAAATTGGTTATAGAAGAAGAGAGAAAATGAGGAGTCAAATGTTGTCTTCATGATTTCAAATCTGGAAAAATAGAAAAGTTAAGAAGGAAAACATAAGTGGTTCAGTTTGGGGCATAATGAGCTTGAACTCAGATATGTAAAATCCTCCCATAGGAAGTTCATGACTGAGATGGGTGATGGTTGTAGATAAAGAATCAAGAATTGCTTAGAGGTATACAATAAAGGAAAAAAGTGAAGAAGGTTAGTTCTGCCACATATTAAGTATTTGACTTTGAGTATGTCTCTTAATTTCTGTACTTTAGCTTCCTCATTTTCAAGATGAGGATGATAAATCTAGCCCTGCCTGCTTCAGAGCAGTGTTCTGATGAATAAAAGAGATAATGGATGTGAAAGCACTTTGTACAGCACTGTGCAGCTCTTAGAGCAAAATAAAATATAAAACCCTGGAGGAAACCCATATTTATAGGTTCTGAGGAGAAGTACTAGAGGAAGAAGCCAAGAGAGCAGAAGGTAGCCAAGATTGTGCTGGGTAAACTCAAAGACCAGAGTAGCTCTGGGAAAAGGGAGTATGGTCGTATGGTCACTTGTCCAGATAAAGGGGTCAAGGAAGGTGAGAGCTAAGAATTTCATCATCAGACTTGATGATTAAGAGAGGGGTTTGGGGAGGGTGATCTGTGAGGAAGCCAGATTATAAGGAGTTACTGTAGTGAGTGGGTGGTGAGGAAGTGGAGGCTGTAAGGATGGGTAACAGTTTTGAGATATTTGTCTGTGAAAGGAGAGAGATAGGAAGACCATAATTTAAGGGGAGAATTTTTCTTAGGCTTGAATGAGGTGAACAGTCTGGTCAAGAAAGCTGTAATTAAAATAGATCGAATGCTTGCTGCGTGTTTACTGCGTGCTCATTACTGCATACTGTGTGGGGACGGAGCAGTCTTAGAAAAGAGGAGGATCATCTCATCCTCTTGTTTGGAAGAGGATGAGAATGCTCATCAAGTAAACAGGCCTGTGTGGGAATGGACATGTTCAGGTGGACAGTAGTTGAGGAAGTTCCTGCCAACGGCCTTGATGTTTTTGGTAAAAACGTGAGAAGGAAGTGTACGGGTGGCATTGGTATCTTGAGAAATGTGGGAAGGTCTTCAAACAGTTCCTAGCCTATGCAGCTTCCCTGAAATAGAACACTTTTACTCTGAGTCACCAAGAGATTACATATGAGCCAGAGAACCCAGTGTTGCCATAGATTGAGTTGATAAGGAAGGGTATGGAGGTAAGGTTGATTTTGATATTTTTTTGCCACCTTATTCTTGCCACTCTGCTATTTCCATAGCTGTTTTTGTATTTAGCTTTTGGGTAAAATATTACTTAGGCATTTTCCTCTGTTTATAATATACACAGTCGAACATTTTAGGGATGATAGTTTTTTAAAGTTCATGTAAGAAAAAGATATTTAAAATTTTTTTTTACTAAAATATTTTGTTTATAGGTAACCAGATCCAGTAGTTACACCAGAAAGTCCCAGTTTCAGGTAGAAGAGGAGGACATTGAAAAGCTGGAAATTAGGTATGTGTCTTGGGGTTTTACAGAATTGCTATGTTCTGTGCCAAAAGAAAATCCTAAATTTAACTAAAAAAGGTGACTCAAGCTTAACAGAATTCTCTTTAGCAAGTTAATTGATGAAACTTAGAGGAATGTGCATCTAATTTAAATCCAAATAATCTTTTCAAAATCCGATTTCTTTGCACTAATAGTTAAGGTGTATTTATTTTAAAAATAAAATGAGCTAATTTTCACCTATTTTATTATATTTTTAGTTTTTCCCAAATTTACTTGCTCCTTAAATTTCTAAATCATAGCATAATGGATGCAAAGAATATATAGAAAAGTAATTATATATTAGCCAATTTAGAAATAATTTTTTTATTCTTCTTAACATATCTGCTGTCTAACAGAAATTTCAGTGAGGTAAGAAGTCTTGTAAGATGATTCAACAGGTGCATGTGTTTGAAGTTTGTGCTATTTCCTAGGTCTTAAATATCTATGCTGTTTGGGAGGGGAAAGTTTTGTAAATGCATGTATAGGTGTGGTGTTAACAGTGTGTTCATCTAAAGGGTGTATTAATCACATGTTTGGAATGATCAGGTAATGTATTTTTCTAAATCACCTATCTTTACATATTAACTGGTTTTAATTGAGAAAGAAACTGTAGTCTTGTGTTGGTTTCTTTTCTCAAAAACAAAAAAGGAACTCTGTAGTCCTTATTTTTACAGGTTAAAATAAAGCGTAGACTTTGAAACTAAGAAACTTAAGTGCTTTCTTTTAGATTATTTAAGATAGTCACTTTCTATGCTTTTAAGTAAAAGCTACTGCAGTATTCTGCTTTCTTAGTTTAGATAATGAGGTATAAGACAATGCTAACATCTCTTGTTTTTAAGCATGTAAAATTATGTCTGGTACTTTCGCCATAAGCATCTTTGCCGTAGGCATTTTTGCCACAGACATTTTCGCCACATGACTAATTGGCCATAAGTCAGCTTTGCTGTGAAAAATAAAATAACTGATTGACAGTTTGGTTTCAACTGGTTGAAATGTGTTAGCGTTTCTCCTGGTTATCGACATTATTGATAGCTTCATTGAGTGGACAGGTGACGGTGATTTGCCCCAAGAGTTGGTTTCTTATTTTGAAACACACCACATTGGAGGAGAAAGAGCCTGAGGGCCTGAAAGGCACAGAGTCAAAGCCACATTTCGCGTAGGACTTCGAAGCATCCATCAGCAGACATGTGACACTATGGCAAGAACAAACAACCGTGTGGAGGCTTCAGTACAAAACTCAGAAACCAATACGCATCCTAGTGTTTGGAAACGCATACCTCTCTTAACGAAGGAAGAAATTTTAGGAAAAAAGTGCAATGCTGAATGAGGAGACAAATCAAGAAGCAAAAACAAAAACAATGTGTGAAATACTGTGAACAAAAGACTTGGAAGATAAGCGTTTAGGTACAGCCCACAAAATAGAATCAGTATTTGTGCAGCATTGCCATGAATTTACGCACATTTTGAATGTATTCAAATAAATTTTGTATTTTGCAATAAAGTCTTTTTAATTTTGTTGTTTATTTTTTATGTTTGTGTCTTTTTTAATGTCTCTCTTATTTTTTAATTTTATCTTTCATCACAGAATTGCCTTTTGACCAATTAGTTATGTGGTGAAAATGTTTGCGGCAAAAAGTGCTTGAGGCAAAGATGTCTGTGGCAAAGATGCTTATGGCAGAAGTACCCAGAACCGTAAATTAATGCTATAATACGAATCATAGTAATTTGAAGCTTTTTGGTCATGTACGTTCTCTTACACATTGTTTTCAAAAAATAAAGCCAGTTTTTAAATTTTCAGGATCGACTTGTGGAACAATGGAAACCTGGTCCAAGATGTTTTCCTCGGTGAGATTAAGGTTCCTGTGAACGTGTTAAGAAATGATGCTTCTCATCAAGCCTGGTAAGAAGACAAACATTGTAGTGAACTGCATAGTAGGTCATCCCCTTTCATGCACTGTATATGCAAATAAATGCTTACTTTGAGCATATTTTAAGTTTTTAATGGATAAGCCCAAAGTCATTAACACTAACTGATTTGACCATTTATTTATTGTTGCAGAAATATAAGTACAATTATATTAGTTTTATGACTTGTCCTCTGGTACTGAGATAAAAGAACTGAATTGTCTAGGAATATTTTCCTGTTCAAAACTTAATCTTAACTCTAAAGAAAAAATATAAAACATTTCGAACATTACGTAAGAGTTGCCCATGTGAGAAGATGCTTGATCACAAATCAGCATCTATAGTTCAGAAGATGGGCATGGGAACTGTAGATGTTTGAAAGCAAAAGGTTTATTGTAGGGATTCAGCTGTTTACGGGATCTCACCAGTGATATTCCTACCCCAGATCCCATTGAAATGCACCATGGATGGCTCTGATGTTATTTTCTAAATGCCTAGGATCTAGATGTTGTTGAGCTGATCCAGTTAACACACTTTTCAGGAGATCTAGTGGCTCAATATTGGCTACAATATTACCTTTTCGTGACTTCTAATAGTGACATTAAACTCATGTTAATGTTCGGACATTAAACTGATGTTAGTTTCCTTAGTAGAATCAGTGTGAAACTATTGTTTTTTTTCTGTCTACAGCACTTAAAAGTGTATATCCTTTCCCTTCCAGTAGGTTGCCCAGTAACCCTCATGCTAGACTTGGGTTTCAACTGAGTATAAACAGCATGCCTTTCTAATTTGCCTCTTAAAGCCCCCTTTTTAAGGCTCGGTTTCAGTTGCCTGGAAGAGGAGTTGAAACTGAGTGTTCAGATGTTTCTTACTGTGGACAGCAGTCTCGTTTGTCTTTAGGATTTTGCTTCTCCTGAGTGCCGTCAGGCATTTTTCACTTTGGACTCTGTTGTCCTCAAACAGTTCTCCGTAGTAGACTGATACTTATTTCTGTCTGTCTATCTATCTATCTATCTATCTATCTATCTATCTATCTATCTATCTATCTGTCTATCCATCCATCCATCCATCCATCCTAGGTCTTAGTTGCAGCATACGGGATCTTTAATTGTGGCATGAAGAATCTTTTAGTTGCAGCATGTGGGATCTAGTTCCCCTGACCAGGGATCGAACCTGGGTCCCCTGCATTGGGAGCACGGAGTCTTAGCCTCTGGGCCACCAGGGAAGTCCCTAGACTGATATTTAGAGTCTCAAAATTTTTGTTTTATTTTTACCTCTTGCTAATGCAGATCTAAGATTTATTAGTCTTTATGGTGGCGTTTTATATGCTGTAATTTCCAAAATGTGTCCATAGATGGAAACTTGGTCACTGTGAAAAATTGATGAACATTTGAGGCTTGTCATTCACCCCTGCCAATCTTCTTCCACCTTCTATAAAATTAGCATACTGTTTAAAAAATATTTATTCATTTATTTATTTGGCTGCATCGGGTCTTAGTTGTGGCACGCAGGATCTTCGTTGCAGTGCGCGGGCTCTTCATTGCACTGCACAGGCTTCTCTCTAGTTGTGGTGTGTGGGCTCCAGAGCATGCGGGCTCAGTAGTTGCGGCACGTGGGCTCTCTAGTTGTGGTGCGTGGGCTTAGTTGCCCCGCTGCATGTGGGATCTTAGTTCCCCGACTAGGGATCGAACCTGCATCCGCTGCATTGGAAGGTGGATTCTTAACCACTGGACCACCAGGGAAGTCCCTAGCATACATTTTAAAATGAAAATTTCTGAACTCAGTTCATTAAGTCTTTAAAATGATATGCCATGCTACTTGGTACAGAATAAAATGTGAGTCATTGTGCCTCCCAAGGCCCCTCAAAGTGAACTTGAAATGTGCCATTATAGCCTTATTTTAAGTAAGAGGTCTCCAGACAGGCCCTCCAGATTTGGCAAAATTTGTAGAACTACCTAGGCAGGATGTAAGAACACTAACAAACAGAAATTAATTTTATTCCCATAGATTTTTTTTTTTTGCTAATAATATTTTAAAAGTAACCTGCCCAAAAGTATGTGTTAAAATTTATACAGCATGAAATAGAAACATCTGCTAATTCATTTATACTTCCCTGCATGTAAGGAAATATAAAAATGTGAATGCAGTTTTCTTTTAAGTCAAATTAAAACTCAGCCTCCTTTGTCAATTGTAGAGCTGCAGCATCCCCTTGTGGGGTTGATGGTAACTACATGAAAACTCAGGAAAAGTTTTATTTACCTTCAGGATTTCAGGCATATTCTTTCTAATCTTAATATTCTAGCTCATTAGTGTTGATAATATCTAGTTTTAACTTTATCATATGTAGATCACAGAATTTGATTAGACTTTTTGATAAGGTAGTATACTCACATGGTTCACAGTTCAAAAGGTAAAAGTCTATCTCCTGCCCCTGTCCCCCAGCTAACCATTTTCTCTTCTGAGGCAGCCACTAGTTTGAGATTGTGGAAGTATTTTATGTAAGTATAGGCAAACATGGATATATCCTTCTTTCCCATTCATTACACAAATGTACACATTTAAAAAATTTTTTTATTTTATGTTGGAGTATGGTTGATTAACAATGTTGTGTTAGTTTCAGGTGTACAGCAAAGTGATTCAGTTATACATATACATGTATCTATTCTTTTTCAAATTCTTTTCCCATTTAGGTTATTACAGAATATTGAGCAGAGTTCCCTGTGCTATATAGTAGGTCCTTGTTGGTTATCTATTTTAAATATAGCACTGTGTGTACTTGTCAATCCCAAACTCCCTAACTCTCCCTCCCCCCCACCCTTCCCCCCTGGTAACCATAGGTTCATTCTCTAAGTCTGTGAGTCTGTTTCTGTTCTGTAAGTGAGTTCATTTGTGTCTTTTTTTTTTTTTTTTAAGATTCCACATATAAGCGATATCATATGATATTTGTCTTTCTCTGTCTGACATAGCTTCACTTAGTATGATAATCTCCAGGTCCATCTGTGTTGCTGCAAATGGCATTATTTCATTCCTTTTTAATGGCTGAGTACTATTCCACTGTATATATGTACCACATCTTCTTTATCCATTCATCTGTCAATGGACATTTAGGTTGCTTCCGTGTCTTGACTATTGTAAACAGTGCCGCAATGAACATTGGGGTGCACATATCCTTTTGAACCATGTTTTTCTCTGGATATATGCCCAGGAGTAGGATTGCTGGATCATCTGGTAGCTCTATTTTTAGTTGTTTAAGGAACCTCCATATTCTCCATAGTGGCTGTACCAATTTACATTCCCACCAACAGTGTAGGAGAGTTCCCTTTTCTCCACCCTCTCCAGCATTTATTGTTTGTAGATTTTTTGATGATGGCCATTCTCACTGGTGTGAGGTGATATCTCGTAGTTTCGATTTGGATTTCTCTAAGAATTAGTGATGTTGAGCATCTTTTCATGTGCCTCTTGGCCATCCATATGTCTTCTTTGGAGAAATGTCTGGTTAGGTCTTCTGCCCATTTTTTGATTGGGTTATTTTTTTGATATTGAGCTGCATGAGCTGTTTGTAAATTTCAGAGACTGATCCTTTGTCAGTCTCATCGTTTGCAAATACTTTCTCCCATTCTGTGGGTTGTCTTTTCATTTTGTTTATGGTTTCCTCTGCTGTGCAGAAGCTTTTGAGTTTAATTAGGTCCTTAATGGACACATACTGTATCATATTCTGTACCTTACTTTTTTTCACTTTCAATTTAGTAGAACTTCAGTAAGTATTTGTTGACTTTTTATAGTGGTTAAGAGTATGGACTCCAGAACGAAACTGCCTTGGTTCAAATCCCAACTCTGTCATTAACTACCTGGGTGACCTTGGACAAGTTGTTCCACCTGCATGCCTTTGCTTTCTTTGGCTATCAAATGGGGATAGTACAAACAGTACCTGCCTCCCAAAGTTGTTAGAGGATGAATTGGTTTCATGTAAAGTAAGTTGCAAGTGGGTATACCGTGGGTATAACTCAGGCTCTCATCATTATAGTTATTGCTGCTGTCATCACCATTATTCCACATCAATACATATAGAATTTCTGCATCTTTTTTTTTTTGGTACCAGTATTCCATTGGTTTGTAATGGTATAAATAAAGAGAACCTTAGTGATCATCTAGTTCAGTCTTATTTCACCAGTTACATCAGTGTCAGAGAACTTAACATGTGCAAACCCTTTGTGTGATTGTACACACTGGTACAGTAATTTCCTCCTAAATGATCCAAAATGAACATTAAGAAAGTAGATGCAAACATCCTTTCATGTTATAATTTAAAATTTTGAAAGTAAGATTCAAGTAGTAAATAAAACACATGGTTGGAGTTTTTTTCAATATAAGCACTTTATACAAATTTAAAACTAGATTAATATTTACTTTAAGATGAGTTGGTTTTCTAGTTTGCTAATTTTGGCACCTATCTTTAATCTCCTATCTTTAGTAAAACTCTGTTGATAATGATTATCTTTCTGGAACCAGAAATAACATTTAAGTATTAGTAAAGGTGCCTCTGAACAGTTATTTTCCAGATTAGGCAGCATTATACACAAATAATTGTAGTTTTTGCCTGCCTACCTCAATTTTAATTACACAGACCTTGTTAAAATTTTTCAAACGCTGATTTTTTTTCTGTTAAGGGGCTGTCAAAACTGCTGACTCTTGAGAACATTAGGATTGCTTTTTTGTCTAACTATGAATGAAAAAAATACATGTGAGCAACTGAGTGCCACTTTCAGTTGATAACTTCTCTTTGTTTCCTGTTCCTTATTCTTTCAAACTGAAACACTTCATTCAAAAACTGAAGAAAATATACTTGAGGTTTTTTTTTTTTTTTATCCCTAGACCTCAGACACACCAGATATCCTCTACTTAACAAATCTTGAGGTTTTTCTTTTTAGCTCTAATTCATACAAGATTGCTTAATTCACCAGGGCTCCTTTAGATTGTTTAAATTGAGATATTTGTAACAGTGTTTTAAAATAATAAATTACATGTACATAATTATATAAATAATGACATTATGTATAGTTATTTTATATATATATGTTTTTTAACTTTTACTTGCATTTATTTTTTTGCAGCATTTATTCCCGGGCCATAAGTTTTTGTTTCTTCAGTTTCTTCTGGGATATCTTTTTCTTCTGTGCAACCTCCTCTTCTGGTTTAGGAACAATCTGTTCTTTTTCTGTGAGGATCATCTCAATGTGGCAGGGAGAGCTCATGTATGGGTTGATCCGACCATGAGCTCTGTAAGTCCTGTGCCGTATCTTGGGGGCTTTGTTCACCTGGATGTGCTCAATGACCAGAGAATCGACATCTAAGCCCTTAAGTTCAGTATTACTCTCTGCATTTTTGAACATGTGCAGTAAAAATTCAGCACTCTTTTTGGGCCTCCGACCCTGTGTCCAGCCCCACTGTTTGGCCTGGGGCACATCTACGAACTCCACCATTGTAATGATGGAATGGCACACATTGCTTCTGTAAAGTGACATCCTTCAGATACTTGGTGGCTTTTCAGATATGCATACACTTAATGGCCGGGGCAGTTTCACGAGTGTTCTTAAAGTGAACACGAAGATTTGAACCTCTTGATTTGCCTGATTTTTTGTGGTTTTCTGGGTCAAGTGAATATCGAACCATTTTTAGAGGTTAGCTCAGGCCGTTTACCGGAAAAGCTATTTAATATATTTTAAGTGGTAACAGTTATATGTATATAAATGTTTTATAAATAACATTTACTGTGTACAAGGCACTATTCTAAGTGCTTTACTTATATAACCTCCTTAGGGATTAAATCAGTTAGATACTATTATTACCCCTTATTTAAGAGGTAATATTATTATTATTTAAGAGGTAAAAACAAGCACAGAGAGAATGAGCAGTTTTCCCAAGGTCATACAGCTGTGATTTGGACCAAACTCTTTGACTCCAAAGTTTGTGCTCTTAACCAATGTACCATAATAAATTTGTACTTTGGCATAAATATTTTTGAATATGTTTAAAACTCAAAAATATTTTCTGTTTTAAGCTGTCAGCAAAGATTTGAGTGTCCCTTGCTTATAAAATATTATTAAAAAGAAAATCGAGTGAGAGGTCCCTTCTCATTTAAAAAAATGATCTTTTCAAGGAATGGGTAGGACAATTTTGAAATTCTGTATTTTGTTCAAGTAGACAGGGGTGAAGTATTTTGTCCATAGGAATTTCTTATCCTGCCAAAGAAACCCAAGGAGACAAGTTTAAAAAGAGTGGCAGGAGCCAGCCCTTCTGGAGTTCCTGAGCATCCTAAAACAGTGTATGCATAAAAATGAA
The DNA here is from genome assembly GCF_028564815.1 of Eubalaena glacialis. Classification (NCBI taxonomy): domain Eukaryota; kingdom Metazoa; phylum Chordata; class Mammalia; order Artiodactyla; family Balaenidae; genus Eubalaena; species Eubalaena glacialis. Next base: position 126,954,101 of record NC_083721.1, on the reverse strand, counting down.
TAACTGCATAACACTGCCCTAATCCCTCTGCAAAGAATGTGCCATGTTAGGACTATAGACCTATTTTGCGGGTATTTTGTAGTTTTATGAGAGTACCAGAGGGATAAAGCATATTCCTTCCCCCAGTAATTTGGAGATAAGGGAATTAGAGATTCCCTCTGAGTATAATTTCTATAGAACAAACCAAAACAGAGTCTGTAACCTGACTAGAGTATGAGGACACTGTTTAGGATGGGTAGGTGCAGTCCCTGGGAGGCAGAGCCGGGTTTTAACTGTAACGCAAGTAATTTTATCCTTCCGTATACGGAAAACATGAGTTAAAATAGAAGGGGCAGAATAAAAATGTATCCCAAAGAGGCCAACATGGGTGGCTACTGCCCATTCAAGCACAGTCAAGCGGTAAGGGGATTCTGTTCTAGAAGTATTGTTCTTTTCTTGGCAAAATTGTCTTAGCTGAGAGATTCTTAAGATTTCCTTAGATCTCTGTGTTGTGTCTCTGTACTCACCACAGCACCTTCTGATAAATAATTTGGCTTTCCAAATAGCTAACCAATAGGTAAAAATGTATTGATCAAACATAAACAATTGTATTAACAGGTAAAAAAAGGTATTAGTTGAAGTAGGAGATGTAGATGAAACACTATGGGAAATGGTGATAATTGTTGAAGCCAAGTGATAAGTGCATGGGGGTGATGGTGAGGGTGTTGCTTACTAATATTATCACTCTTCTCCCTACTTTTGTGAATTAACATTTCCATAATAAAATGTATTAGTCACAAAAAAGTGTGGGTCTCTTTGCCATTTGACTGTTGTACAGTCTTTCCTCGGTATCCATGGGGGATTACTTCCAGGAACCGTGAAGTTCAAACCCATGTTGTTCAAGGGTCAACAGTATTTCTTTTCATAAATTTAGTAATTGGCCTTCTGTTTTAAATATATTAGTCTCTGTGCTCAGTCATTGCAATTCAGGTTCACTTTGAGATGTGCTGTTAAAACTAGGTATCTGAGTCTGCAAAGCTACAGAACATACACTGCATTGTTGGAAATTGACCAAAGTGATGCCCACATCAGGATGCTTGGGGATCAGCCAGCTAGACTTCCCTTAGAGGCACTTCAGAGTCATCTTTGCTAATAGCCTTATTTCCAATTATTTCCATAGGCAAATTCTTTAAATCATTATTTCTCAAATCAGAGACTAGAAGTTCTGAAGGTTGGTCTTCTGAGACAAGAATTCCTGTTTTGTGGGTAGTGATATAATTTCTGTATAATTTCTTCTCCTTATATTACCATTCCTTCATCTTTTAAATTTTGCTTGGTTAATTCTCTAGTTCTCTTTTATATCTTTATCATATCTTTCTGAAAGCTAGAATTCTATTAAAACCCCCTCTCTTCTATTTTTAAACAAGTTATTCTATTAGGGGAAGACATGAAAAGTAAATATCAAAACTACTGACTCCTTTATACAAAGCATTCTAGCTAATGAGTGAAGGAGGGATGATAGAATTATAGTTATCATTTTGCAACCTGTGCAGATGAATGACTCTCGGCAGTGGTCATCAGTGATTGCTAATATCACAAAAAGAGAAAACAGTCAGACATTAGTGCCTCTTGGTGGGACTATACAACACTCTAAATGAAATATTCTTGCCAGAATATGAAATCTGAATCTAACCAAGCCCCTAGATCTATCTACAATACTACAGGAAATACAGAGGAGACAAAAGAACATGTTAAATGACATCACAGAGATAGAGTTAACACAGTCCCAAGCCTGGAAAATTGTATAGATAAATTACCTGATTTCTTAGTGGTTAGAGGGAATCTATAGGTTAAAAGAAACTTAAGCTATCAACCAATTACAATCTATAAAACTTGGATTTGAATAGAATATAGAAAACTGTTTAAGTTTGGGAGAATTTGCATACTGACTGGATAGTAATGATTTTTAAAAGTTTATATATATATTTATAGTTATATATACTTAAATATTTATAGATGAAATTATAAAACACCTGGAAATTGTTTTAAAATAATGCAGGAGTGGGATGGGAGGAGTGAGTAGAGAGATGGCTAAAACAAGAATAGCCTTGAGTTGATAATTATTGAAGTTAGGTGATGGTACATGGGCATTCAGTATGCTACTCTTTTTACTTTTGTATGTATTTTTAAATTTCCATGACAGAAAGTCTTTAAAAATAACTTAGATTTCTGGTTTTGGTCCTACAAACTTCTTTTGATTTTTAAACACTTCTCTTTCCTTGGAATATTTAAAGCTGCCTCTATTTTTTACATATATATTTTTTGCCTTTTACTTACCTGAAAAAATTCATGTAAATCTGATTTTTACAAATAAAAACATTTTCAATATATTTGCACTGTTAATCCTTTAATAATATAAAAATCCTTTATAAACCTTCTATCACTAACTTTTAAAAAATGAGTTCAAATTTTTCAATGTAGGATTTACTTTAAAATGAGATCACTTATACCTTCTTGTAGTATGTCTTATCTATTTCAACCAAATGTGTCTTTCTTAAATTTAGTTGGTAAAGAGTTATTTTTGATAATATGTTGGATTTTGTGTTTTATTTTTTATTATTTTTTTCCTAACCTGCAAGCTAATCAGACTCTTATTCAGTCCTTTTGAGATCTTGATTTTTGTATTATCTATACTTTTTTTTCCTGGATTAAAATCTATTTTTAGCTTTCTAGTTCAATAGACAGCCACTATTAAGCCTCTGAAAATTAATACTCTGCTATTTAATGAATTATCCTAACATTAAATATTAAGTTGACTTTTTTGATTTAGTTTTTTGATAGCTTAGCTGTTTGTTTACCTCACCAATTTTGATGCCCATTACCATTGCATAGAATTGATTCTATTTTTACTTTAGGTACTTGCTACAACCAAGAGACAACGGAAACAAGTCATCTAAAACTGATGACCTGGGATCCCTTCGATTAAATATATGTTATACAGAAGACTATGTGCTTCCTTCAGAGTACTATGGTCCTTTGAAAACTTTGCTGCTAAAATCACCAGATGTTCAGGTACTTTAAAAATCTTATGTGCTACTTAATATGGAAAGGCTAAAATAATTCTGTAAATGATGAGGAAAAGATTTCAGAGTATCAAGTTTTATTAAAACTATATATACGTGTGTATATATGTATATACACACACACTCTGTATGTATGTGTATATATATATAAATATATATATATTCTGAACCAGAGTACTGTATACCAATATCTGCTCCAAATTTCATCTCTGATAAAAACCTAGAAAATTAAATATTATTCTATACAACAGTTATCATTAATTAACATATTTGAATTACTTTTTAAAGGCTAATGATTGAATATTTAATCATGCTTCTTTGATTTTGTGCTTGTTTTCTACCTTTCTGTATTCTAGCCGATATCTGCCTCAGCTGCTTACATTTTGGGTGAAATATGTCGAGATAAAAATGATGCTGTTTTGCCCCTTGTACGACTGCTGCTCCACCATGATAAACTTGTTCCTTTTGCCACTGCAGTAGCTGAATTAGACTTGAAGGATACACAGTAAGAGTTCTATTTTATTAAATGTTAATTATGTGCTGTTGAAATTGGACCTTAATTTGCCAAATTGTTTTTGTAATCTCAGTTCTTTTGTATTGACCAGCCTTTCTGTATAGAGGTCTTAAAAGAACTGCTTAGCAAGTAATAAAAGGCAGTTCTTTAAGTTAGCAAGCAGTATCCACCAACAGTAAAGTTAACAATTAAAAGATTTTTTTCACTCATTGTTAAAATTTCCTGTTACCAGTCTTTGCTTCTTTATTGTAATGAGTCACATGTCACAAATAAAACACCAGGACAGAAGGGTTTATTCCCCCTTATCCATTATGTAGCACCCTTATATGCCCATGTGTGACATTAAAAGCAATCAGATGGCTTCCTGTTCCTGTCATAGTCTAACACTTGTTTTAGACACACACTACTTTTGTAGTTCAAATATAGGTTACTTTTTTTTGCTAACTTATTTTTTTGTTTTTGGTAAGTTTGAAAATCCTAATTGTAGCAGGTTGGTAAAAATTACTAAAATTGTGTATATGACCAAAGTCGAATACCTCATTATTGATTTTACAGCCTTTGTTTATTACACTTGGTTTCACCTTATTTCTATTTGTATTTCAGAGATGCAAACACAATTTTTAGAGGAAATTCCTTGGCTACCCGATGTCTGGATGAGATGATGAAAATAGTGGGAAGGCACTACCTGAAAGTAACATTAAAACCTATTCTAGATGAGGTACAGAATATAACCTCTGATACTAATAGTTTGTCCTTATTATAGCATCTCTTTCGTCAAGTTATCTACTGATGGGGATGATATATCCATTCACACATTACTGAAAGAACACAGGTGAACACTTTAGAAGTAAAATAAATGAGTTACTTTTCCATCAATGGATTTTTACTTGAAGGGCACTTTGTAGTATACTCTACATAATTATTTCTTTGTTATAAGGTTTATTTTAGCTGGAGTTTCAAATATATGAGAAATGTTTTTTGATATAGTTCTTTAGGCATATTGTATACATTATCTCTGGATGGGGGTTTTAAACTTCATTACAGTTTTAATTTTTATAATTGTATGATCAGAAAAATAATAGTTATTTTCATTTTGCCAAATTATTTAGAAAAGAGCATTAGATGAAAAATTAATCTATTTTCCAGATATGTGAATCCTCAAAATCCTGTGAAATTGATCCTATTAAATTGAAAGAGGGAGATAATGTAGAAAATAATAAGGTAAGTCTTCGCTATCTTTATAACTGCATTAAAATTGGTCTTAAAAAAAAAAAAAAATTGGTCTTAATGGTATACCTATCTCCCACTTATGTTGTAGTAATGTTATTTGGAGGGAAGCAGTGCCTTTTATTTGCATAATGCCCATACTGTTAGCAGCATTTCCTATGTCTAGTTTTTAGAATGTTATTTCCCTCATTTCTCTTTGGATCATTTTATTCTCTGCTGCTTCTTATGAATTTTATTCCGTACATTCACCTCTTATATCTAACTAGTCTAAATCTAATTCATTAAATGAGTTCAGGATGCAATTGTCCTTTAACTGAGTGCGTTTAGAGAAGGGAAGCAAAGCTTTAGAATACTAGATGGTGACTGCCTAATATATCTCATTTTCACTGCATTTTTTCCCATAAAGGCTATTGAAGATGTATAAAAGTCAAAATCTTAATGTTTACCTTTTTAAATCCTACAGGAGAATCTGCGCTACTATGTAGACAAGTTATTCAGTACAATTGTAAAATCAAGTATGAGTTGCCCCACTGTAATGTGTGATATCTTTTATTCTCTAAGGCAAATGGCCACTCAAAGATTTCCTAGTAAGTGCCTTGTTTTACTAAAATACGCCATTTTTTTTCTATACTTGATTTTTCTGTAGATTTATTATCTATTTGGTTTATGTGAATGTGTTTATGGTTTGTTAAATATAGTCTTCTTTCATTTTTCAAAATAGTTCTAGCTTTTTAATGAAACATCTGATTTAGTTTTCTTGTAATCTCAAAACAGAATACTCTTGTTTATTTCAATATAATAGCAACTTTATACAAGCAAATCAAAATCAACACTAATTTTAAGAAAGGCAGAAATTTAGAACCATAACAGTATATAAGTAAATATTTATACCAGCTGCTTACGAAACTGTTAAATATGATAAACAAAAACAGCTTTGTTATTTGTACCAACTACCTTTTCCACTTGCATGCATTCAAAATAGTGAGAATTTTTAAGTTCTGTACAACTGACTAGATTTGACAGTTTGAGAATGCTAAGGTTTTAGTGATGAGAGGTTTTTGCAAAAATGGTTTTAGACATTAGAAACATCTCTGTTGCAATATACATAGAATTTTGAGGTAACATATATCAATATCTGGCATGCTTTAATTTTGCAAGAACACCTGTGTCAAGGCTTTGCTTAGAAACATTTCAATTAAATTAACAGTTGCTATCTCTGATTGTCAATACTTGGAATTATTCTAATTATATGCATCTCTAACAAGTAAATAAACTTACTGTGGCTGTCTTTCCAGATCTGCCTGTAATGGGGGGGAGGGTAAGGAGGTAAGGCAGCTGCTTAAATTATCAGTCTTATCCAGCCGTGTGAAACTGTAAGTTTATTTCTGTAACCATCTGAAGAGATTTTGCTATTTCATCATATTTTTTTAAGTGTGTTACGTGCACACAGGTGTGTGCAGTTATCTGCTGCTCCACTAAATTACCCAAAGCTAAAGTGGGGTTGAGTTGTCTAACTAACATGTAGATAAATTCAGCCCTAGATGTCTTTGCTAATTATAGTAAAAATGTAAACAGTTAACTTGAAAGAAGCATACTAAATCTAGACTTTGTAACGAAAATAAGGGGAGCAGAGACATTAAAGTATGGAAAGATGAAATGCCGACTGAAATTATATTTTTAAATAGTGTGTTAGATCATAATAACCACATTGAGGACTTAGTGAACAGGCACAGTGCTGGCCCGAATTATCTCCTCTCACCTACACAACACCACATGAGATAGGAACTGCTCCCCTTCAGTAGTTAATGAAACTGAGGTTTAGGGAAGTCAAGTAATTTGCCCAAGGTCCGTGACATGGCCAGCAGGCAAGCAGGGTCTCACACCTGGGCCCGGCCCACTCCAAAGCATGCTACTAATCACCGTACTCTACACTACCCAGTGAATTTGGCCTTCAGTATGCATTAGCTGTTTAATTCTTGTTTATGTGAATAATCTAAAACACATCCTATGATTTTTTAATAAATGCAAACATATTTCCTTAACTATCTTTTTGTTGGCCTTAGATATTCTCAGTAGACTCCAGTAGTGATAGTTCTGTTCTCATAAAGTATTTTCATTATTTTCTCATTTGTTCTTACTGCCCTGGGAAGATGGGTGGGGAGTGGGGAGGCAGTCATGGGAAGCAAGTGTTATTAAAGAACTACACATTAAATGACTTGTGGGTGACCACCTGCTGAGTGACTTAGAAGAGTTAAAACTCAGACCAAATGCAGACATTGTTTCCCTCACCTGCGTCTGTACCATCTGATTGATTGTTGCGTTAAGTGTTGACTCCAGTCAGCAACAAAAGCTGTAGCTGAATGATCAAAGCCACAAGTTGTCTTCAGTTCATCTGCATTTTTATAGGGAATATTGGTAGCTTTTTTAAAGTAAAGATTTCTGTCTAACTGTTTTTATTACATAACCTTTAATATTGTCAAGATTTTTGAGGGGAAAATTGAAACAGTATCCTAAAACTGAAGACAATCGCCTGTCTTAGTCTTAGGGGATTCAGTATTACCACTAGGTAGTGCTAGATACTACTTTTATTTTTGTTGTTGTAATTTCAGGAGTCTCTTCTTGCAGATGAGGAAAGAGGTATTTTTCCAAATTAAAATATTTCTGACAACCTAGCAGCTTTGTCTTTCACTTTCTTTATTATTTATTATTTCTTGCAGATTTTTTTCTAGTCATAGGATTTTTTTCCTTTAATTTAGTCATAACCATTACTATCATTTCATCAACTCAGTTCTTACTATACAAATTATATTTATCTCCTATTTAATTTACATGTTTTTCCAATATTTTTTACCTTGTCATCTTCGTTTTTTAATTCAGTGTTTTTGTGCATGACATTTCACCATTTTTTTCCTGCAGATGACCCTCATGTTCAGTATTCTGCAGTGAGCAGCTTTGTGTTTCTTCGTTTCTTTGCTGTAGCGGTAGTATCACCTCATACTTTTCATTTGCGACCTCATCATCCAGTAAGTGTTCTTCTCAAAGCTTTATTCCATTTTAATTTATTTTTATTAAAATAAGAAAAGATAAAATAACAGGCAAATTTCACTTGGCTATGTTTTCTTATAACGGATACTTAAATTTACTGGGCATTTTTCTTAGCCATTTCATTCTTTCAGAGAAGGTGGAAAATTCTGTTTTTTTGTTATTGTTGTTAAAAGATATGCACATGAATAATAATACTATGTTGGTAATAGCTGCAGCTTGGTGATGGGTACAAAGAAGATTCATCATCTTTTTCCTCTGCTGTTCTGTATGTTTGTAAATTTCCATAATACAGGGATGTCTCTTTTTTTCTTTCATTAGTTATAGGTTTAGTTTGATCTTGCAGGTATCTTTAAATCTCACAGAAATTTGAAGAGGCTCATTTCTGAAAGGTGTAGAAACTTTCATTGGAATGTAATTTGTTTGGTATCTCCATATTTTTACATTTTGTTCACCTGAGATGATGATATAAATATATGAGATTTAAAACTTAAGGCATATAATCTTTCTGTTCTGAAGTCATATTTAGTTACTTAAATATGAATCTGCACTGCAGAGATTTACATGTTTCTTAACATTTTAAAATTCCTTATTTTTGCTGTTTCGGTTTCCTTCTCCTACAGTGTATTATTGCTAATTCTTTAACCTTTTATGTTCCAAACATTTTATAATCTTATCTAATTGTTTTTGTTGCTGATTTTTATAACAAATAATAATAATAAAAGCCAACATTTATTTAGTCCTTGCTTTGTACTAAGCCTTCTTCTAAGTACTTTATATGTTCTAACTTACTTAGTCCTCCCAGTAACCCTGTGAGGTAAATTCTATTCTCATCTTTATTTATAGATAAGAAAACCACAATTCAAGAACTTCTCCAAGGTCACACAACTAATAAATTATGATTTGATCTCACTCAATTTGAACTGGACTAAGAAAGTTCACTGACTGACCCACTCAGTCTTCCCAGGCTGTAAGCTTACCCCTGTTCCTTCCTACCTCTTAGGCAGTCAGGTGTTTGAGCACCTACAGTGTATCAGATGCTGTGCTCAGCACTGGAGATGCAGTGATGAGGAAAAGACACTCCCTGCCCTTAGGAAACTCGCTAATACAGTGTAGGGAAGACACACAGGTTTTGGAGTTAAACTGGGCTCTGCGGCCACTGCTTCTCTTGACAGCTACACATTGGCCACTTATTTAACTTTGAGAACTGAGTAAAACCATGCTACTGTGGCAGCAACACACATTTTCTTGTCAAAGAACAAATGGTCTCTGAGTAGCTACAGCGGAGGATTGGGCCAGTGCCTTTTGTTCACAGGGCTGTCCTTTCTGTGGCTGTGTTACTGAAGCTGTACAGGACTGAGGGGAAGCAAAAGCTTGATGACATTCTGGACATAAACAGAACTCCTACCTCTGAGCTTGTGACCCTGCCTTATATTCAGACTTGAATTTGCATATCCCTGTAACAGATGTTACAATAAAGTCCTTCTAACCACAGACTCTGTATTTGAAGTCATCTTTCCAATCAGTATGTCAGAAGGATTGCTTCAAACTGTCATATAACTTTACTGTTTGCTTTTAAGTGAACCTTTCATTCTAATTGGGGAAATAAGGCAAATATATAAGACACATAATCTAAAACTACATACATAAACCTAAAACTAGCACCTGATTAGTACCAAGTAAGGAGTATAGACAATCTGTACTATAGAAATTGAGAGCAAGGAATGATCCCAGTGACCTGAGGGTGATGACATTGTCAAGACTAGTATTGAAAGTTACAGAGTGGTTGAGGAGGAGAACCAATTAAAGGTGGTTAGATTTTACATTTATAAGTTCTTTGAATTTTGAGAATATTAGTAGAGTAGAAAAGAAGAAAATCCAATTGCAGAAGATGAAGGAATAAGTAGGTGAATGCAGTTTTACCTAGGAAATATATCAAAAGTGAGCTTGCCCTGCTGCTAAAAGACATGGGCAAATTCAAGCATGTACATGTGTGTGTGCATATACACATGAATAAATACTTCTTTTGAAAAACACTAATTTTAAAATATGGGTTATATTAACATTGACATGGTAGACCATTCTTTTGAGAAGTTTCATAGTGAAGAAGAAAGATTGAACTTTCCTTCTCATCCTATCCCTTAGTCTCTCACTGATAGCTCCTTCCAAGACTCAGCCAAGGCAGACTTCTCTAACCCTTCACTCTGGGTTAGGCTCCTCTCTTATATGTGCCTGTAGCACCCTGGGGCTTTCTCTGTCATGGCACTTGTCATACTGTTCTATAATCATCTATTTATTGTCTCTGCATGTGGACTGTCAATACCTTAACAGCAAGGGCTGGATCTTTTTCAAATTTGTGTATCCCAAGCACATGGCACAATTTCTAGGACAAGTAGGTGCTCAGTAAATGTTTGATAGGTGAAAGATGGTAGCTCAGAGAGAGAGCTCATCAAATGATGTCTTTTCCAAAAATGGGGAAAGCTATGTATGGTTTAAATAGAGGAGAAGAGACCAACAGAAAGGGAGAAATTAAAGACAGAAGGGGACTTACTAATATATCAATATACTGGATGATTCAGAAAGAGTGTCTTTAAAAGAAAAAGTGATAGGATAAACTTGCGGGGGGAAAGAACAGTTTCTCCTTTGAAGTATCATGGTGAATCCTATGAAATTGTTTTGTTTTTTTTGTAGATCAAAAATAGTCAACAGCAATTTCACATGGTTCAGCTTAATATAAGGAAAAAAGGATAGGATATGTTGTTTTGGGGTGACAGAGTCAACATTTCAGTTCAATTTAATAAATGTAATATAGCATCTACTATATGCTAGTGCTAGTCTGTGTACTAGGTGCCAGATGACTAAGGTCCTGGGCATCTATGAAAAATTATGATGGCAGATAGTAGCAGGGTGAAAATTTAGAACAGCTTCTTTGTAGAGTACACTAGGGAACCAGCAGTAGCTAAATGATATGATTGTCAAATAGTAGTGAGGGCCATATTGGTGTAAACAAACCTCTAACATGCAGAAATTATGTAAAATATGGTTTGCTCACTTTTTCCAGTTCAGGAAAATAATGAGCTAAAACATTGATTTCAAAACCAAATTTGAACAGGGAAGTCTTGATGAAATTCAGTTCAAATTCAGGTTGTTAGCACATTGTTAAGAATTTTATATTCTTCAAAGACAGAGAATTGGAGGGACCTTTTATAGATATTGTAGCTAAAATATTTTCTGGATGTTGTAGCTAAAATATTTCTGAATAACCTTAATTAAGGTGTGTAACTGTTTCACAAGTATATCGTAATGATCATGTCTCAGATATTCCTTCTTTTCCAGAATTGCCTTACATCCTGGTCATCTCTTCACCTTCACAGTCACTGCCTATTTTCAGTGTGGGGATAGTAAAATATTAAGGAATGTCAACCAAACACTAAACTAAAGCATTTCTGTATCTAAATTTTCTTGAACATGTCTTTTTCTTTTCTAATTTTAATTTTATTTTATTTTGATTCTTTTTAATCTTTTTTTTAAAAATTATTTATTTATTTATTTTGGGCCGCATTGGGTCTTCATTGCTGTGCGCGGACTTTCTCTAGTTGTGGCGAGCGGGGGCTACTCTTCGCTGCAGTGTGCAGGCTTCTCATTGCGGTGGCTTCTCCTGTTGCGGAGCACGGGCTCTAGAGCACAGGCTCAGTAGTTGTGGCACATGGGCTTAGTTGCTCCGTGGCATGTGGGATCTTCCCGGACCAGGGCTCAAACCTGTGTCTCCTGCATTGGCAGGTGTATTCTTAACCACTGCGCCACCAGGGAAGCCCTTGAACATGTCTTCTGATGGCAGATTATGGGTATTTGAATCTCCAAAACAAAAAAGATGTTTTATATAGTGATAAGGGAATTGGTTATACAAATGGATGGATTGGTGGAAACTCATCAGACTATATACATTTAAAATCTGTTCATTTTATTGTATGTAAATTATACCTCAATTTAAAAAATAAAAGGAAGCAGCAAGGATTCATTAGGGAGCACTATTTAGTCAACTTTATTTATATTTACTTCTTTCTGGTAGATAGGCCTGGATAATAGACTCAAATAGTTACCTTCTGCTAAGATCCTACATAAACTAAGTGACTTCTCATTTCCTAAGTTGAATTTAGGTCTTTGCTTCCATGGTGAAAAGAATTGATTGCAGAAGCCATAAAAGTATTGAATATGCTTACAAGTGGGTTGAAAAGAAAATTTGGAAACTGCCATTTTAAGTCATATGGTAGAAAAAAGTAGATGCCATTGACATTCCAAAAATGAATACAATTTTTTAGGTAATCCCATCTGCCATACTGTACCCCCCCCAAAAATATTAATATTGATTAAATTATGGCTTTCAAAAGAAAGTATAACATGTCATTAGATATAATTACTTTGAGAGGAACTGTCAATTACATGTGGCTTCTTTAGTCTCTTAATTCCTTAGTTCAGTGAATTGTGCCAATCCTTAGCTAGATTTTAACTGGTCTGAATGAACATTTTTGAGTCACTGTTTTGGAGCAAAGTAGCCTGTTCACTCTATTCTACTTTTTACACAAATTCTATTTCTTGAAAACCTAACAAGACTTTTTGTGTCTTTTCTACATTCTTTAGGATCCACAGACAATTAGAACATTAACTCTCATCTCAAAAACCATTCAAACTTTGGGAAGCTGGGGGAGTCTGTCCAAAAGCAAGGTAAGTCTTTACATCTTTTGCTCTGTATTCACACTTCTAAATGTTGTTGTACCCTGTGATCCCTTCTCCCTCACTTTACTCCCTTTCAAATTAAAAACAAAGCAGAACCAAAAACATATATATGTATAGATGCGATAGTTGTCTTTTAGATGTTGTGTCTTAGTCACCTGTTACAGAAGACAGTTTCATTTAAACTAATGTGTCTAAGATGGGGTAGAGAGTCTAGTTAACAGATGCAAAAGCCTTTTGTTTATCTTTTTGTGCCATAATCATCCAGCAGCTGTTGAGAGAAATCTTCGGCCTCAAGCCCCATAACTCTCTTGAAATATACGATTGAATCCCTTTAGGCCCTAATCCTAAATTTAAAAATACAGTCAATTATATTCTTAGTTCTCTACTTAACATATATAAATTCTATGTGTTTTTTTCTTAGTCAAGTTTCAAAGAAACATTCATGTGTGAATTTTTCAAAATGTTTCAAGAAGAAGGATATATTATGGCAGTTAAAAAGGTATGATTGTTTTACTCTGGAAATATTAACTTCTTATCATATAGCATTAGGCAAATAACATTTTATATTGTTCTTAGGAATCAATCCCCAGTTTAAAAAAAGTTTAACCTGTCCATCAAACATGAAAAGGCTGTCTTTTACTATATTTCTCCTCCCATACAGAACTATGGGTTTTTCAGCTGTGAAAATACCTAAATGAGTTTTAGCAACAGCTACTATTGCCAGTGTCTTAGTAACACAAATTACAAATATCTAGAGTTAAGATTTCTTAACAGCAGCACTGTTGACAATTTGGTTGGGCAATTCTTGACTATGCGGGGCATTTTTGTCCATTGTAAAATGTACAGCAGCCCTGGCCTCTACTATTAGATGCCAGAAGCATGTTCCCAGTTTTTACAACTAAAAATGTCTCTAAACATTGCCAAAAGTCCCCTGAGGAACAAAATTGCCTCTGATTAAGAACCTCTGGTCTAGGGGGAAAGACTTAATGGTATCTGATGTATAGTGGGCACTTAATTGCCATTGGAGAAAATATATGAATTATTGAATATCTTATAAACAATATAGGCTTGTGGTTAGTAACCTGAGGAAAGTTACTTTAATTTAAAATGTACAAAAGTCTATAGTATATAAGGTCATAACAAAAGAGCTGCAACAAACAAAAGTTGCTATACTTAGAAGTTGAGAATGTTTGGGGAAGATTTTTAATTTCTTGAGTCTTTAGTTCTGAATCACCCCAAACAAAATGTAGCATTGTTACAAAACCCTAAAAATTTGTAAAGAAAAGTTATTTTGAAGTACATCTAAACTTAGCTTGAAGAAAGTACTGTATCTTATTTATCACAATTCTAACTTAATGAATCTAAATTAACATGGTTAGATTTTAAAGATTGCATTCAATTTCTGTAGCATGATTCACAGGTGACTGCCAGGAGTATATTTTGTTTGTATTTTTTTATGTGTACTTTTAAATTTCTTACAGGGACTCGTAAATGAAAGTGATAATTTAAAAAATTAAAGCCAGTTGGATTTTTTTCATCTTGAATAATAGCGCAAGTTCAACCAAAAAAAAAATTTTTTTTAAGCAACCATTGAATGCTTTTGAGGAGAAAGTCTCTCAAAAGAATAGGCAAAGAAAAAGCTGCCCTTTTATTCTCAGGACATTGTTGAAACAGTTTGTGGGACAGTGTAGGCAGACTTTTGTTGGCAAGATTATGATGTTCTGTCTTTTGTTTTGGGGTTGTTTTTCCATTTTTTATGACCTAGGCTATGGCAGCATCTGATTTCTTTTTCCTGATACGATCGGAATGTGTATAGTTGGTAATGTCAGTGGAGAAAGTATTTAAGGGTGCCAGGAGTTTAGTCTGCTCCTGATCTGCTCTGAGTCACCCACTCACATTCTCATGCACTATCACTGTAGTACATCTCCTGTCTCACATTTACATAGGATATTTTGCCCTAATATATGAATTTTCTTTATTATTTAGTAGTCTAGATATGTGCAGTGCTAGAAAGTACAAAAGCTTATGAAACCCAATTTCTCAATTAGTGGTGTTCTCACTAGTGACATTGATCACTGCTCCAGAAGAAAATAGTTTATAATTCTGAATCCTATACTATTTCCACAAAGTTTAGGAAAAATAACCTGAATAGGTCTGTAAACAGGCTGACCATATAATTTAGTGTCCAAAACTACAAAGTTTTCAAGAGTGAAAAGGAGTACTTTGATTATGAGGGGACCAAAGTTGTAGACAAGGATGGCCCTGAGCAAATTGAGGCCTATATTTACCCTGCCTATAGTCCATCTTAATTATTATGTTTTCTTTCACCTTATATAAGTGGATTTACCTCATATTCCTTAACAATATAACAAATAAATAATAAATTTAATAATTACCATAAATAAATAATAAATATTTATCAAATAAGAAAATTAGTGCCCACAGGCAAATATTAAGAAATGAAATATTCAAATAACTCTTTTCACGCTCCATTAGTGGATGGTTGATCTGTGAGAACTGAAGATGTAATAGGACATTTCTTTAGTTTCCTTGGATACTTGTTCTGTGTCACCCATATATAATTCAAAAGAAACTCTGTTCTTGTTCTTTCAGTTACCAAGATTTCTTCCAGCAAACTAGAAGTAAACATTCCACTGGAAAATCCCACAAGTGGAGGTTCTGGTGGGCAATCTACAGCCAGTCTTAGGAGAAAATGACTGTGCCCACAAACTCTACTTTAGATTATTCACTGGTGCCTCAATGTCATCCTTATTGGAATGTACTTTGTTTTTGTTTTAAACCCTAAGCGGGACAACATAGAAAAGTATAAAGGAAAAAATAAGGACTAAACAAATAAATAGTTCATTTATGGGGCAAAATAGGATTCCTCTCTAAGAACAGGAATTGTTCCTGAACTACTAATTTCCCTCTCCCATGAAGAGAAGGCCACATGTTAGGAATCTCTTGACCAGTTGAGGTAGCATATTCTTGAAGCTTAAATGCTTTTCACTGGGTAGTTTGCCATTGCTAGTTTTGGGTACTTCAAATTTTCTTGAGCCACCACATTCCCACATTTTCCATGGGAAGTTTCTAAATGGTTATTAGATTTTCAGTCTATTCCAAAGAACCCAATTACACTTTAGTCATAACTGAAATACTAGCTCTCAGGGCTAAAGTCAATTATATATGATGAAAGTCAGCAAACTCTTCTGTAAAGGGCCAGTGAGTAAATACTTTAGGCTTTGATGGCTGCATAAGGGGACTGCCACATATTTTTCTTTGTTTTTGTTTTGACAACCCTTTAAAAATTTAAAAACTGTTCTTGTGGGCCTTACAAAAACGGGTTGAATTTGGCCTGCTGAGCTATAGTTTGACAATTCCTGACCCACAGTATAGGTTCACAATCCTGTATCTGAAATCTTTGGGAACGGAAGTATTTCAGAATTCAGTTTTTCAAAGTTTTGAAAGATAATAGGTATATGCTATATATTATATAATATCCCAAGTGTGTCACACAGTAATGTTTATGTAGCACATTAGTGAATATTCACACTAAGTAGGATAAATACAGGCTATAAGTAGCCTTTCACCAGTTCAGGTTAAGTTACTGTAAATGAGTTTACTGTAAATCAAAAGCAAACCAAAAAACTCTTTGTACTCAGAGCTTTTTAGATTTCAGAGTTGCAGTTAAGGAAGTGTGGGTTGAATTATTTCTACAGGGACATATATTCTGGGTTTTAAGTAACTTAACAATAAACTTTTAGAATACCTGTCATATGTAAATTAGGGACTTCCTCTACAATTAAATACGTATTTTGCTTTATTCCTTAATAATGAAGAACTTAACGATATTATCTATCAGCGACATTGATAAACTGAATTTATGATGTACCTTATCACAAAGTGTAATATTTGCCCCTTTCCCCATTTAGTTCTTGGATGAAATTTCGTCTACTGAAACTAAAGTGTCCAGTGGTACCAGTGAGCCTGTGCACCTGAAAGAAGGGTAATTTAATGAAATTAGATTTTAAAGTCATATTTCAGTATAGACATTAAGTAAGTACAAAGAGCATGGGTCCAGGAGTGAGGAAATCTGGGCTTTATTCTGTGCTAAAACTGCCTAAGTAACATCAGTCAGGTAAGTCACCCTCACTATCCTATAAACTTCATGCCAGACGGGCATGACTTCTTGTCCATACACTGCTATAGTTGTTTTGCAAATATAATGAGATTATGGGTGGTAGAGTAGTACTTTGAAAAAAGTAACAGCATTATTCAGTCTTAAAGTAGCGTTGTTTTCATTGGAAGTTAAAGGGGAAAATTACTCACTTGGCCTTTTTAGTTCTGGATAGTACAGTTGTAAATACCAAATTATTTAAGGACTTTATTCCCTTACTATGGCCAAAATAAATGCAGGAGTTATAGATGGCAAAGACATTTTCATAAACTTAATATAGTCTTTGACAGCTCTTCATGTCATTTAAAATTAAAGGATAATTCTTTGTTTTGGATTAATTATTTTAATATTTGTAGCTAAATGTTTACATCTGTTGTTTTGGCAGTGAGATGTATAAAAGAGCTCAGGGAAGAACTCGGATTGGAAAAAAGAATTTCAAGAAACGGTGGTTCTGCTTAACAAGCAGAGAGCTCACCTACCACAAGCAGCCAGGTAGTTGTGTGTATGCTCTATTGTGGGGCTTTTCCTGATCCCCACGGAAGATTTCTTTTTCTGCTGCTTAATGTGACTAGTTTTTACTAATGTTACTGTATATGTAATGTTACATACTAATATGTAATGTTACTACTGTAGTACTAATGTTACTGTAGTTCATGGTTTCTCACAGTGATGTACACACACTAAAAATGTAATAAATATTTGACAAGTAACACCATGTAAATTACACTTTTTCTCTCACTTTGAATGTCTTGTGTTACTAAAAATGGTGTTCCTACAGTATGCTCTGTTTTCTAAAAATCCCTGGTAAATCCCTGTTTTTGTAATCAATCTGTAAGAAACAACAGATATTTTAAAACTCAGAATTTTAACCTCCAGAGTCAAATTGGTAAGAATCAGTTTCTAGTAAATGAGAGTGTTTCAATGGTTTGCCAAAAGTTCCCACAGTCATACCATAGGCTGTGATTCCTATTCAGTTAAAAGATTCATTCTAGACTATTGCCAAGCTAACTCCAAGATGAAAATTCTGGTAATTTGCCCCCTGAAAAGGCACAAATTGGCTATCTGTTTGGGTAAAGAGAGCCATCTTCCTTCAGTGTGATTTGAGGGCTTCAGAGAGGCAAAGTTTGTCCCTCAGTGGACTGACATAGTGCTTAAAATCTCTACCTTTTAAGTTTATTCCTTTGGGGGTAAAGCATTATCCATAGAAGGCCACTAGTTTCTGATACCTTAGCAAGAATTTAGTATCTAGATCATAGATCACATACAGTAAAATTCCTTCTGTTCAAAGTGGTCAGGATCCAAAGTTGTTCACTTAACCAGAAAGGTCAGTTAAAGCAAGAATCACTGAAAAACAAACAAAAAGATGCATTCATACCTTAAATATTTATATGTTTGTTTAGCAGTCTTACGATAGCCAAGATCTTTTCTTTGAATATGGATCTATAGATTAGATTTCCCCTCTGTCTTTCTTGTGCAAACATAACCCTAATGCATCAGTTTTCAGGTTGATTTCTCTAAAGTGAAGCTAGAACTTAAATACTTGAAAAGTAGTCCAATTATAGAATCCTTTTAGAGTGTCATGATAGTCACCCTAAGTTTTTGCAGCTGTCTCACACCCATATAAATCAACTTTATTTGTGTGGGTGTTGGTCTCCTTTTTTGAAAAGCTTTTCAGAGTGTTTGCCTGATTTTCAAATAAATATATGCCTCTTGGTAGGCGGCACTTATTTTGTCACTTTACATAATGTTTAAGTAAATTATAATTACACCATGGAAAAACGGCATAAATATGTCTGGGAGCAAACCCAATGGACTTGGTAATCAAAACAGCCTAACCAATGGAAACAGAAGGGTACAAGCTTAATAGTTAGTACCCTAGCAGCCACAAGCATTCAGCATCCCATGAGCATCATTCAGTAAGTTCTACAGAGGAAATGGAGAGTCTTGGTTAATCTGACAAATCTGTTTGTTAGGTAAAGATCTGTTAAGAGAACTTCTGGTATAGATTCTGAAATGATAAAACAAACACCAGACATAAGATACTTTCAAGAGAATGTAGACTCAATTAAGCAGAGTGCTTCAGTGGAGACTCTCGAAGAGTGAAGTGAAAAGAAATTTTTTTGTTTCATAATTCCTTAGGATCCTTAGCCAGAATGACTACATATGTCCAAATATATTAGTAAGACATAAGAGGCCAAATGCACTATATTTTTAGGCACGCAGATAATTTGTTGTGGAATATAAATATTCCAATGACTAAGGATCAGTCAGCTACATACTTGCCCTTCCAGACAGCATTCTTTAAGCTAAGCATATTTTTAATGTTTTAGAAGTTACAGTTTATGTTGAATACTATATAAATGCTCTCACATATATAGCACCATTTTTAAAATAGCTGGCATAATATGCTAATTATGTTTATATCAGCAGTACACTGAAATAAAATTTAAGGTAAGTTAGTCATTCTCTGTGAATAAGTTGGCTATTTTCTCCTCATTTAAAGTATTTTCTGATCTAAACCAACATTCTGAAGTCTTCTTTGGCTTAAGACTTTAGGAATCAGATGATAGCTTTGGACCCTTTTCCTCTAGAAAAATACATGAACAAATATAGACACAAAATCTTGCATATAATTTCAGGGAGTTCATAGTCCCAGAGTCCATGCACAGTTCTCAAAAACTTCTGTTCTATCCAGTGATCTTATGATGATAAAATTCTCTAGAATGATTAGACTGCTCTAAGGTATAAAATAGACACATTAGAAGTTACATTATTTTCAGGCCTTAAGAAATTTAACATGTTGGAATGGCATTGGAGGAATGAGCTCTATTATATGAAGTTTCAAGATTATTTACCAAAGCGTACAGTTTTAAGCATCCATGCTTTTTGTTTTAACTATTTTGTTGGATTTTTCCAAAATGTATTACATGCTTCCCTGCCTTCTAAAAAAGAGTTCATTGAACGTAAGTTAACATTTTCTAGATGGCTTGGGGCTGTCATTGATAATTATTATATAGTACTCTGATTTAGTGATGTTTTCTGGGCTGCTTATGGGTGTGTGCAGCTGTTTACTTCCCAGCTACATGCCTTGGACTGCTGTGCTTTTTTGTGTTCCTGTGTTTGCTTTATACAGTTTTTCATTATCCCCTCTGTGTTCAGGCTGTCACCTTAAATTTCTTGTGCTGTCAGTGAACAATAATGTAACATCTCACTCCCACCTCTTATCCCCTACTTCCAATTTTTACTGCTAATATACTATGAGTGAGGATGTAGGTACTGTGTTTGTTAAAATTATGCATAAGATTAAAAGGCCTTGATTGACGATTTCAGGACTTTCCTCTGTGAATAAAATACATAGGCTTTGGATTCTCTCTTTGGTTGTTCAGCAAATGTTTTGCTTACTTCCTGTTCCCTTGCAGTTTTTTGCATAGCTAAGACTGCTAAGTAATTAGTCTCTTATTACACTTTATGACTTTGGTGTCTGAAAGAGCACCTCCCAAATACTCTGTAACATAGCTTTAAATCATTGAGTCACTCTTTCCTCCTACTGAACACCAGTATTCTGAATCAAGTATTTCTACCACTTAGAATCAAATAATAGCTTTCCTGTTTACTGGAAAAGTAATTAATAGAATTTTCTCAATTTTAAGGGTTTTTCTCAAATAAGTTATTAAATTTTGATGCCCACTTAGTAATAGTAAGCAATTAATCTTCAATATCACTAAATTAACATGTGGCAAATGAATATCATAGGGCATTCAGTCAGCTATCAGTCACGATTACCTTGACAGTTTCTTATGGATCTGAGTGTGATTATGATTTTATATTGATCCACTATAACGTGGTCATCTTCTACAAGTAAAAGTTCTCCTAGTTGTATGCTGGAATCAAATGAGTTATTGATGTTCCAGCCTTTTCCTGTCTCATCCAGCCTCATCTTTTGCATTCTCCATGTGTCACTTTGCCAGACTGACTCCTGAAGCTCCTTTCAGTTGTGCTCTTTTACATTCATGCTTTTGCAGTTGCTCTATCTAGAAATCCCTTTCTTTCCTTCTTTACCTGTGTAATCTGTTGTCCTTTAACCCTCAGAACAAGTGTCAGCTCTTTCTGGAAGTCGTTTTCATAAAGCTTCTGGCCACCTCAGTTGAGTATTCTCTTACTATGTTTCTTTAGCACATTAGTGATAACTTATGTCACACTGTGTGGTCATTACTTTTATCTATCTCTTGCCCTAGTTTTTTAAAATCCTCAGTGGTAAGGACCATGTTTTTACTTCCTTCATTAAGGCATTTATTAATTTTTAATAAGTGGTTTTCTTCAGAGGACACCATGTTTTCCAGATATGCTGTTATCTGAATACATTAAGAACCACTGCTCTGGGTTTCTAAAATTTCTGCCAAGCTTACTACTAATAGGTTATTTTTTTAAATAATAGGTTATTAACAAATTCATCTCTGAAATTCCATTTGTGTTCTCCAAACTTGATTAGATATTGTCTACTTTTGGATGACCTGTTATACACAGGTACATACATCCAGCCTACACAACTTCCATATGATATCAGTGTTCTAGCTCATATAACCTATGGACAATATAAAAGAAGTTTCCATGATGTTTTAAACATACATCTCAATACATTTAGGTTGACTTGGTTTTTACCTGCTCATATTTTCATAGACAGGGCTCTGCAGTATTTTTTTCTTTAATAACTAAAGAACACCATTGATTTGTCTGTGCATTATATTCAACAGATATTTTATTGGGTGCCTGCTGTGTGCCAGATTTTGTTCCAAGCTCTGGAGAAAACAGTGGTGAACAAAACATACCAAAATCCTTACCCCCATGGATCTTATAGTTTAGTAGTGATCGACAGTAAACAAACAAACAAAAGAATTTTATACTATATGGGATGATTATAAATGAGATGGACAAAAATAAAGCAGGAAAGGGGAATAGAGAACTCAGGAGAGTTGCAATATTAAAAAGTCTAGTCAGGGAAGGCTTCACTGAGAAAGTGACATTTGAGCACAGACTTGAGGGTGAGGGAGTGAGCTATGTGGATAAATTTGAGGTAGTAGTGACGCAGACATAGCTAACAGCAGCTGGTACAAAGGCCCTGAAACAAGTACACCTGGAGTATTCAGGAGACAAGAGAACGCATTTGTGACTATAAAAAAAAATGAATGAGGGGGTAGTCACAGGAACTGAGATCAAAAAGACCATGGAGGAGCTAGATATTATAGGGCTTGTGGATCATTGGAAGAGTTTGAATAAGATGGCAGGGCACTGGAGAGTGTTAAGCAAAGGAATGATATCATTTGAATTATGTTTTGATAGGATTGATCTCCCTTGCCATGTGGAGTGCTGTGTGGATATTAGACTGAAGCGGGCAAGGAGACCAAGTAAGAAGCTACTGCACTGATTCAGGGGAGACAAGATAATGGCTTGGACCTGTTAGTAGCAATGGAGGTTGTAAAAATAGATCACATCTTTGATCTATTTTAAAGATAGTATTCACAAGATTTGCTATAGGGTTGGATATCAAGAGTAAGAGAAAGTCAAGGATAATGCCAGGGATTTGGGCTTACACAAGTAGACTGATGAAGTTGCCTTTTTAAAAATAGACATGGGAGTTCTGGTAATAGTAAAGAAGCTTGTACTAGACTAACTCTCTCATAGATAACAACTAAAAACTTTGGCCAGAATATATAAAACAACTCTCTGAAGAATTTGACCCTTGAAAGATGAGAACCATGCTGGGTGAGATTTATGTTTATTTGGCTTTTCCCCCTGAGAGAACTCCCAATCTGTGCAGTATGAGGTGGCTAGAATTCAAACAGAAAGTCATAATTTGCTTTTTTTTTTTTTTTTTGGCCGCACCGCATGGCATGTGGGATCCTAGTTCCCCAACCAGGGATCGAACCCATGCCCCCTGCAGTGGAAGTGTGGAATCCTAACCACTGGACCACCAGGGAATTCCCAGAAAGTCATAGTTTTATTGCCTTGAAATGGAAAAGGACAGAGTTCAAGGCTGCCAGAGAAGGCAGAAATTGAGGAGATTAAAAGGAGGAGCCTTCCCATCTGCTTTAACTCCCCTGAAATCCTCAGCTGACTCGAACTGCTCATGCTAGGGGGAACTTCAGAGAGGCTAGTGAAAAGCAATAACTGAAAGATTAAAAAAGATGAGCCGAGATCTCAGCTTCTTTCCTCCTCAGAGACAGAGTTTGGAACTTTAGAAGGCGGTGGTTCAGAAGTAAAGACTATGCCCTAGGATTAAGAATAAACAA
Organism: Eubalaena glacialis; assembly: GCF_028564815.1. Taxonomy (NCBI): domain Eukaryota; kingdom Metazoa; phylum Chordata; class Mammalia; order Artiodactyla; family Balaenidae; genus Eubalaena; species Eubalaena glacialis. The sequence continues at coordinate 126,931,058 of NC_083721.1, read as the reverse complement.
AGTATCGTATAAACAAAGTTTAAAACCAAGCCTCAGAGTGATCAGCTAATGATGTAACTTTTTGAGGGAAGATAACTGAATCCACAATCTCTACAATGTATTATTCTTAGTGTCCAGTATACAGTGAAATATTAACGAGTTTGAGAAGAAACAGGAAAATATGACACTAGTCAAGAGAAAAAGCACTTAACAGATGCAGACCCCTATATGATCTACATGTTGGAATTAGCAGATATGAACTTTAAAGCTGTTGTAAATATTTCAAGGGTTTAATGGAAAAGATAGTCATCATGATTAAAGAGATGGGGAATTCCAGCAAAAGAAAAAAATAGAAACTATAAAAAGGAATCAAATGGAAATCCGGAATTGAAAAGTACAACATCATAAACGAAAAGTTTATTGGATGGGCTTAACAACAGGTTGGAGATGTCAGAAGAAAGATTCAGTGAACTTGAAGACAGATCAATGAGAATTATCCACTCAAAGAACACAGAGAAAAAATATTGGGAAAAATGAACAGAACCTTAGTGAGTTGTGGGACAGTATCAGGCAGTCTAACATATGCATGATTGGTATCCTAGAAGAATAGAGAAAGAGAGAGGCAGAAAAAAATACTAGAAGAAATAATGGCCTATATTTTCCCAGATTTGGCGAAAAACATTATATTACAGATCTTAGAAGATCAGTGAACACCAAGCATAGTAAATAACAAAGAAAACTACACTTAGACATATAATAATCAAACCAGGGCTTCCCCTGTGGTGCAGTGGTTGAGAATCCGCCTGCCAATGCAGGGGACATGGGTTCGAGCCCTGGTCTGGGAAGATCCCACATGCCGCGGAGCAACTGGGCCCGTGAGCTACAACTACCGAGCCTGCGTGTCTGGAGCCTATGCTCCTCAACAAGAGAGGCCGCGATAGTGAGAGGCCCACGCACCGCGATGAAGAGTGGCCCCCGCTCGCCACAACTAGAGAAAGCCCTCGCACAGAAACGAAGACCCAACACAGCCAAAAATAAATAAATAAACAAATAAATTTAAAAAAAAAATCAAACCAAAGATAAAGAGAGAAATCTCAAAAGCAGAGGAACAAAAGACAGATTACATACAGGAGAACAATACAAGTGACAGCTAACTTCTTATAAAAAGCAACCAAAGCCAAAAGACTGTGGAATGGTGTCTTTCAAGTGCTGAAGGAAAAAAGCTCTCTACTTAGAATTCTAGTGAAAATTTCCTTCAAAAATGAAAATAATCCTTTAGATAAATTGTTAAGTAGACTTGCACTATATGAAATGCTAAAGGAAATTCTTCAGGCTGAAGTGACATAACACCAGATGGAAACTTAGATCTACAGGAAGGAATGAAGAGCACTGAAAATGGTAAATATGTACATAAATGTAATAATGTCTGTCTTAATTTTTTTAAAAACAGCTGTTTAATGCAGAATTTATAACATTGAATTATAGAGTTTATAACAAATTTAGATGTAGAATATATGACAGTAGTAGCACAAAGGAAGGGGATGGAGTAAATTATTGCAAGGATCATCTATTTTATGTGACGTGACACAAGAATAATTTTAAGTAGATTGTAATGAGTTAAGGCTGTATATATTAATCTCTAGAAGAAAACTTTAAAGAAAAAAAGTATAACCCATCTCCTCTCCCCTGCACAAAAAATAAATTTGGCAGGAGGGGAAGAACAGAGGAACAAAAATCGGATGGGCCAAATAGAAAACAAATAGCAAAATGATAGCTTAAGCCCAACTATAACAAGTAATTAGAATAAATGTAACATCATATCTAAGATCTGGAGCAAAGCAAGGATTATGCACTTTAATCAGTTCTCTTCAGCATTGTATTAGAGGTTGTAAACAATGCAATAAGACCCCATCCCCCCAAAGAAGAAAAGGACATATGGAGTTACGTAAAAAATCCTAAGGAATCTTCACAACAACTGTTTGAACTGATAAGTGAATTTAGCAAGATCTTGGGATACATGATTTGTATATACAGATCAGTTGTATTTGTATAAACTGGCATCAAAATGTTAGAAGATGAAATTTAAAAAATAATACCGTTTACAGTAGCAGCCCCCCCTTCAAGAACACCCACCTAAAATACTTAGGATCATTTTTTAAAAAATAAGTATAAGACTTTAAAGAAAATTATAAAACATTGCTGAGATAAAATAAAGGAGATGTAAATAAAAGGAGACATACATCATGTTCGTGGATTTTAAGGTTCAGTATTTTTTAAGAAGTCACTTCTCAAATTCATCTTGATTTTAACACAATCCCACTCCAAATCCCAAGTTTTTTGGGGTAAAAATTGACAATTTGATTCTAAAATTGATGTCAATGGGAAAACAAAGGACTTAACGTGGCTGAGTCAATGTTGAAAAAGTAGAACAAAGTTGGAGGACTAAGACTTACTAAGACTAGTAATTACTAAGTAATTCAAGTCTGAAATTTTGGCATAAGAGCTAGAGAGATCAGTGAACAGAGAAGAGTCCAGAAAGACACACACACATATATATGGTCAATTCAGTTTTGACAAAAGTGTCAAGACAGTTAAGTTGGGAAAGGAAAGTCTTTTCAACAGATGGTGCTGGAACAACTGGATAAACGAAGAGAAAATGAACTTCACCTTACCTCATACTACACACAAAATTTAATTCAAGATAAGAGGATCATAGGCCTCAGTGAAAACATAAGAGAATATCTTTGCACCTGTAGAATATACAGGGATTTCTTAGGATATCAAATGCACTAAACATCTTTTTAAGATAAATTGAACTTCATTAAAGTAAGACTTTACCATTCTTTATATCATCACTCCTTTTTCTTTCCTTTTTGTTATGATAATGGGCATAAAATGTGTTGCTTGGCAGTTGAAATTTTTCAAGAGGTTGTTGGGATTTGAGTTTCTTTAAACCATAAGCTAATGTTTTTCACCTAATTTGGGAAATTTTTTACTTCTTCAAATATTTTTTTTCTGTCCATTTTCTCTCCTTCTTAGGACTCCAAATATACTTACTCAGGCATGCTTTATATTGTCTCACAGGTCTCTCTGAGACTCAGTTTATTTGTCTTCATTCCTTTTTATCTTTGTTCTTTAGATTGGATAGTTTCTATTTACATTCATTGATTCGTTTACCATCTCAAATCTTCTCTTCAGCTCATGTAGTGAATTTGTCATTCCATTTATTGTGCTTTTCAGCTCTAAAATTTCTGTTTGATTCTTTTTATAGTTTCACTTTTCCTGTTTAGAGTCCTTATTTGTTCAGTCATTATTAGCATATTTTCCTTGAATTATTTGAACATATTTATAATAGTGGATTTGCTCACTAATAGAATAAATTCAGTGTCTAAGTCCACTTAGAGTCAGTTTCACTTGGCTTCTTTCTTTCCCAAGTATGGGTCACACTTTTCCTGTTTCTTTCCACATCTTATTTTTTAGTTGAAAACTGGGCTTTGTAGGTAATACATTATAGTGTGTCTGGATTCTGTTTGTTCTTCTGAAGAACTCAGACTGCAACGTCTGTTCTGTGTGTGTGTGTGTGTGTCTGTCTCTTTTTATCTTTCTCTCTGTCAGTGTATAGCTGCTGTTGCCTTTACTCAGATTTTTTTTTCCCTAATCCTAACTACCTCCCTAGGGCTCTCAACTGAGCTTGCTTAGTTTAGTGGTCAGCCAGTGATTTGAGCATAGTGCTCAAATACCTGAAGCCAGTAAGTCTTCCACCCTTTATCACCTGAGCTGTTTGTGAATCAGAACACATTCAAAGGCACAGCAAATTCACATGTCTCCCCAGGCTTTCCACTTTTGCCAGACTCTCTGGGATGGTCCACATACATGCATCTTTAGCAGTCAGCCAAGGATGTGGCAGGTTTATTATCTCAGCCTTTCTATAGCTCTCTTGTTTCCAAAATCTCACCCTTAAACTGAATTTGTAACCTCCAGCCAGTAAAGCTGTGAGTTTTCACTGATCTGGGGAATTATGGAAACACCCTCAGGGAGGAAGACTGTAAACGCACAGTTCTTATCCTATGCGGTAGCAGTTGTTCGTTGAGTAAACACGTCTCAGATTTTTACTGGTTGTTTTCCAGTGCTCTGAAGTGGTTGTTTTTAATAATTTGCCCAGTTTTATACTTACTTTCTAAGGAATGGAATTACTCAGCTTCCTTACACTACTATCAAAAGATAGATTCACAGTTATTTTATTTCACCTGTGTTCCTTGGGACCGATATATAGCTGGAATTCTGTTTTTCTTGGGGTGGTAATGGTTTTTTAATGGAGATATAATTCACATAACCATAAAATTCACCCATTTGAAGTGTACAATCCATTTTTAGTGTATTCACAAAGTTGTGCAATCACCACTAGTTGCAGAACATTTTCATCCCCCCCCAAAAAAAACCTATACCCATTAGCAGTCACTGCTCGCTCCTTCCTTCTCCCAGCCCCTGGCAAACACAAATCTGCTTTCTGTCTCAATGGATTTGCCTATTCTGGACATTTCATGTAAATGGACTTAAACAATGTGTATGTAACCTTGTAAGACTGGGTTCTTTGACTTCGCATAATGTTTTCAAAGTTCATCTATGATATGGCGTGAATCAGTACTTTATTCCTTTTATGGCTGAATAATATTTTGTGTTTGGATATATTCCAAATTTTGTTTATCAGTTCATCAGTTGATGTACATTTAGATTGTATCCAGTTTTTTACTATTATGAATAATGCTGCTGTGAACATTCACATATATGTTTTTGTGTGGACATATGTCTTCAGTTCTCTTGGCTATGTACTTAGGAGTGGAATCAGTGAGTCATATGGTAACTAACTTTATGTTTAACTTTTTGAGGAGGTGATGATTTGAATCTAAACTGGACTTTAGTTATTTAATAAGGAAATTTAATACACTCACATTTATTGTGATTACTGTAATTGCTACTTTGTTTTATGTTTTTTGTTTATTAGGCTTTTCTGTTTATTGAGGGTTTTTCTCCTGCCTTTTTATTGGAATAATCAGTCCCACTCATGTTCATTCTGTCCTACCTAGTGAGAGAATTTGGGCATCCTGTTTCTACTTTTAAATTGTTAACAGACAGGTTTAAACTTACATGTTTACCTTGTTGTCTGCAGTTAATCACAGTCTCCGTTCAAGCTGAGAAAGAACATGAGCATACTTTCAATTTATTTTTCCCTAGCGTCTACCTAATGAAGTCATCTGAAATTTTAGTGCTAGGTTCTCGTTTCTTTTTTTTTTTTTAACATGTTTATTGGAGTATAATTGCTTTACAATGGTGTGTTAGTTTCTGCTGTATAACAAAGTGAATCAGGTATACGTATACATATATCCCCATATCTCCTCCCTCTTGCATCTCCCTTCCATCCTCCCTATCCCACCCTTCTAGGTGGACACAGAGCACCGAGCTGATCTCCCTGTGCTATGCGGCTACTTCCCACTATTTTACATTTGGTAGTGTATATATGTCCATGCCATTCTCTCACTTCGTCCCAGCTTACCCTTCCCCCTCCCCGTGTCCTCAAGTCCATTCTCTATGTCTGTGTCTTTATTCCTATCCTGCCCCTAGGTTCTTCAGAACCATTTTTTTTTTTTTTTTTAGATTCCATATAGATGTGTTAGCATACGGTATTTGTTTTTCTCTTTCTGACTCACTGCAGTCTAGGTCCAACCACCTCACTACAAATAACTCAATTTCGTTTCTTTTTCTTCTTTATCCATTCATCTGTCCGTGGACACTTAGGTTGCTTCCATGTCCTGGCTATTGTAAATAGAGCTGCAGTGAACATTGTGGTACATGACTTTTTTTGAATTATGGTTTTCTCAGGGTATATTCCCAGTAGTGGGATTGCTGGGTCGTATGGTAGTTCTATTTTTAGTTTTTTAAGGAACCTCCATACTGTTCTCCGTAGTGGCTGTATCAATTTACATTCCCACCAACAGTGCAAGAGGGTTCCGTTTTCTCCACACCCTCTCCAGCATTTATTGTTTGTAGATTTTTTAATGATGGCCATTCTGACCGGTGTGAGGTGACAACCCTCAGAATGGGAGAAAATATTTGCAAACGAAGCAACTGACAAAGGATTAATCTCCAGAATATACAAGCAGCTCATGCAGCTCAACATCAAAAAACAAACAACCCAATCCAAAAATGAGCAGAAGACCTAAATAGACATTTCTCCAGAGAAGATACCCAGATTGCCAACAAACACATGAAAGGATGCTCAACATCACTAATCATTAGAGGTTCTCTTCTTTTACCTTTTTATGTTTTAATGATTTTTCTAACCATGCTTATCAATTTTTCTGATTTCTTTGCCCAGCACTATGTTTTATATAACGTACTTGTCTTTTTCCTGAATTCTTACTTATTTTGCAGGAGTATGTCCTCAAGGAATTATTTCAGATAGGCATTAGGGCTGATAACTTTTCTGAGTCCTTGCATATTAAAAAAAAAAGTCTATTTTACCCTTACACTTGGATAAGTTAGATCGGATTTAAAATCATTTACCACAGAACTTTTAAGATACTTCTCCATGGTTTGCTAGCTTCCTTTGTTGCTGAGAATTTTGATGTCATTCTGATTCTTAGTCTTGATTCTTCTCCCTAGAAACTCTTAGGACTTTTCTTTTATCTTCAGGCTCTAATATTTTACTGCCCAGTGTCTAAGTATTACCTTTCTTCCATCCTGCTCAGCACTTGATGGATCCTTTCAATCTGAAGATTTATACCTTTATCTCTGGGACATTTTCATTGGTAATTTTACTCTGAACACTTTCTATTCTGTTTCTGGAATGCTTATTAGACAGATATCAAAACTTCTAAATTCATCCATCATGGCTCTTAACATTTTTACTTTGTTTCTTTGTCCTTTTGTACTATATATTTAGAGAGTCCTCAGTAAAATCTTCCATTTTACTAATTCACCTTGCAATTCATTCCAGTTAACATTATCAACTGAAATTAACTCTAATAACATCATATGTGCCTGGAGCAGTGCACTTTCTCTACATATGCTGTATTGTCCAGAAATGAACAAAAACAGCAATTCTAGGATATGGGCATGCTTTTGTGTATTCAACAAATCTAAAGATAGAAACTTCCTGCAAAATTTTTAAATTCTCTGGAATCTCTGTGGTGCCCCATGTAGATTGGTACCGAAAGACATGTCTCCTTTGCCCCCTCATTTATTATACCCCCGATTTCCTCAGATGTTATTCTCTTTGTTGTATATGTGTCTCCTCCAGAGTGCTGATTTTCCTCATCTGTTTGGTGATTTTTTTGGCGATTTGCTCATCTTTGTGTTACAGACCATTTACCTGCTTGAGTGTTCAGTAGCTTACAGCCAGTGATTTCGAGGGAGGGACAGGACGAGCTGCTGAGGGGCAAGGGTGCTAGTGCTTGTCTTCTGGCGTGGATGCTTTCAACAACCTGTGGCAGCCCTGCTTTACAGCCCAGTACGCATCCTTACTGCTTTAGCCTGGGGCTATGCCTCTGTTGACTGCTGCTTAGCACAAAGTGGCGGGGCGAGGGGGGCGGTGAGGACCTAACTGACCCAGCTGTTCCAGATGCAGCGTACCAGTCAGTCGTCCTGATACGTGTCTGAGTGTGTTCCCCCTCGCCCCGCCAACTGTCTATGTCCATTGACTCTGGCTTGAAGCTTTTCTAAACCAGTCCTCCTTTTACAGATGTCTTTTCCTACGTGTGGTTTGGGCTGTGGCTTCTTCCAGTTTACTCCCTTCCCACCTCCCCACACCTCCTCATAAATTTGATCTTGTAGCTAGCTCCCAGGAGACTGCTGATAGTCTTTTCTTATTTTCCCATGTATATATAATTTGTTGAATTTAAATGTCGTTTCCACAGAAAAGTTTTCCCTACCTGCCCAATTTAAAGTAACTTCCCAACTACTTTCTATCATATCGCCTTGGGTTGTTGTCATTATAGCATTCATCTCTACCTAATATTTGTCTTTCGTCAGTCTTTCCAGACCTAAATGCTAACTTCATTAGGGGCCTTATGCGTTCTGTTTACTCCTGTATCCCAAGTGGTTACAGGACAGTGTCTGGTATATAGTAAATATTCAGTGTATGATAGTTGAATTAAGTGACTTTATCTTTTAAAAAAAATTGTATATCACATCTTCTTGAATTACACAAATTTTAGATTTTACATCAGGAACCAGGCTTAGCAAATACTCTGTTAACCTCTCTGTTCAAGAAAGAAAACTTTTATTAATCAAATTAGTGTCTTTGACCAAAAAGCTATATATTAATCCATGGATAATGTAAAATATAAAGGTCTTAGCCTCCAGCACTTCAACCCACATGTCATTAAAGCAGAGTTTGGTGGAAGGGGAAGCAAGGCTTTGATTTTCTAAGAACAGCATTACAAAATGACCAGAAAAAGTCATAAATATATTTGCTTATAGTTTCTTATAGTTTCTATGACTATATGAATGTAGTTTATTCTCAAGTAAATTGTAAGTTGAAATGTTTTGTATCCTTATGCCACCTTATTGTGAAGCTCTTTTAGAAAACTCAAATTTCCAAATTCTTTTTTTTTAAAAATATTTTTTTATTTATTATTTTTGGCTGTGTTGGGTCTTAGTTGCAGCACACAGGATCTCCAGTTGTGGCATGCAGGCTCAGTAGTTGTGGCGCTTGGGCTTAGTTGCCCCATGGCATGTGGGATCTTAGTTCCCCAACCAGGGATCGAACCCACATCCCCTGCATTGGAAGGTGGATTCTTAACCACAGGACCACCAGGGAAGTCCCCAAATTCTTAAATTAGGTTAATGATTCACTCTACCAAATAAAATTTTACTTTTATTTCCTGTATCTCTTAGAGTAAATTTGGTAGCTCTAGTCAGCTGACCAGCCATTATGTGATAGTAATGAACAATTTTTCAATTTCAAATCATTGTTTTGAGGGTTAATTCCTTAATTAAATATTTGATTGGAAAAGCAGAAAAATCCCCTTAGATACAGTCAGATTCATTGTTTATTTAATAACTACATGAAAGAAAATTCCATGTCTCTGCAAGGTTTGAGTAGACCTTTATTGCTAAGTATATTTTCAGTCCCCACATAATTAGTATTACAAATATAATAACATTTTTATTTTCTACATGGAGATCAGATTTATTCCCTCATTTTTCCTTGAAAATGTTTTAATTTTATTTTTAAAAAAGTAAAGAGGGAGTCACATTATAGAAAACAATCAAAATTCGTTTGTTCCATAAAACAAAGGATACTTATATATGCACCATTTGGAAATCTGTAAGTTTCTTATACACCTACCATCAAGAGAATGATCTTAAACCTTATAGAGTTAACCTCTCACCTCTATAATTCTGATGGAAATTATTTTAATTTTATCCTACTTCTTTTATAATTTAGGCAAAGATGCAATTTACACGATTCCAGTGAAAAACATTCTTGCTGTGGAAAAACTGGAAGAGAGCTCTTTCAACAAGAAAAATGTAAGTTACATAATTTAAAGCTTTTTAAACTACATATATTACTTAGCTGGAAATTTAAAAAGAGGTTTATTTTAGTATTTGTTATTAATCAATAATATCTTATAATCGGTGGCTAGAAATCTGTCTTAAAATTGTCCATTATTGTTGATGCTTTATATAGTCTGCCTCCCCTGTTAAGTTAAAGGTACTTTTCTCAATATTTGCATATTCTCAAACTTCTCAGCTTGACATTCAAGTCTTTAAGAATACAGTCCCAACCAGTCGCTGCAACCTTATCTTCTGCTACCCTTCAGTACATACCAATACACTCAGGTCAACCGAGATGATTTCCTTGTTTCTGTTTTCCCACTGCTTTGTCTTTACTCATACTTTTTTCCTCCATCTGAAGTTCTGTCCCTTTATTCCTGATTATATGATAGTTCCTTCCTTTGGATTTGTGTGACTTCTAAAAATTATACTCTGTTGTACCGTTCAGTACCATGTGATTCAGACAGTCCCAGGGAGTAACTTGCTTGAAACATAATAGTTTATAAGATACCTGAGCAACAGTTACCTAGCCAAGCAAACTAGATTTCTCTTATGTACCTTTTTGTGTTTTGTACTGTGTTTGGTTTTTAGACTCTGTCACTAACTTTTTGTCTTAATTGCCTATGAAGATGTTCCAAGTGATACACACAGAGAAACCACTCTATGTCCAGGCAAATAATTGTGTGGAAGCTAATGAATGGATAGATGTACTCTGCAGGGTGAGCCGATGCAATCAGAACAGGCTCAGTTCTTATCATCCCTCTGCATATCTAAACGGAAACTGGCTCTGCTGTCTGGAGACCAGTGAAAACGCTCTCGGCTGCAAGCCATGTACTGCGTAAGTTTCTTTTTGATTAAAGAAGCAATGTTTTAAATGTGTTATATTCATACAATGGAATATTATTCAGCCATAAAATGGATTGAAGTCCTGATACATGCACGGATGAACCTGGAAAAGATGCTGAGTGAAAGAAGCCAGACACAAAGGCCATATACTGTATGATAACATTTACATAAATTATCCAGAATAGGTAAATTTATAGAGACAGAAAGTAGATTAGTGGTTGTGAGGGACTAGAGGGAGGGAGGAATGGGGAGTACTAATGAATACAGGTTTCTTTTGGGGGCAGTGAAAATGTTCTCAAATAAATCATGGTTGCACAGGTTCAAAAAAAAAAAAGGGCAATGTTTAAATAGATGTGCAAGCTTGAGCAAGATACCGAGGAAGAAGGGCTTGGCGCTATAGACTTAAAAAGTAATGGGATGAAGCATAGGTAATGAAAGTGATTTCACTTTAAAATTCCCTTCCTTTTGATTAGAGTCTCATAATGACCAAACCTCTCTTGGCCCCATTTTATTTAATTGTCAAATTAGACTAGATTCCTAAGGTTCCTTCTGCAAAATTCTGTGGTTCTATTTTCAGTCTCAAACCATCAAAAGTCTTTAGCATGTTAACAAAGTGATATTTTTCCAATGTCTTTGATTTCATTTTTACCATAGAGGTGTCCCTGCAGACATCCAAATAGATATTGATGAAGACAGAGAAACAGAAAGAATTTATTCCCTTTTTACCCTCAGTTTACTTAAGCTGCAGAAAATGGAAGGTAACTATACAATTAAAATACTTTTATATAACCATGATCCTTCATTACCAATGCCTGAAGTGTTGCTTTGGCATTTTCTTAAAGTCAAAGATACCTCATAGATTTACCAAAATGTTACTTATATGAAAGTTGACAAACTCCCAAAGGGAGCCTTTTTCATAGATATTCATCAAGTAAAAATACTGTTTTTGAATAAATGTGATTATCATAATTAATAAAATGTATGTATTTTGGTTATCTATGCATTTCCAGGGGAGATCTTCCCAGCTTGAGCCCCTTGAAAAGTTCTTATTTATACTATCAATACAAATTACATTTAATGAATTTAGTTGTCTGATCAGAGATTTTATTGCTTCTTGTAGAGGCTTGTGGAACTATAGCAGTCTATCAAGGACCACAGAAAGAGCCTGATGACTATTCTAACTTTGTAATCGAGGATTCTGTAACAACCTTTAAGACAATTCAACAAATAAAAAGCGTTGTAGAGAAGCTAGATGAACCTCATGAAAAGTATAGGAAGAAAAGATCAAGTAGTGCAAAATATGGGAGCAAGTAAGTATTTTTAAGATACTTAAAACATTTGCCAACATAGTTTGAGATTGCCTCTGCTACCCTGTACTCACGCCTGAAGTGCAGGCCTCCTGCTTACCTTCGTCTTTCAAAACCGGCTCAGAACCTTTCTCTTGTACAAGAATCTCCCTGGCCACTCATACAGGGATCTTTGTCTTTTTCAGTTCTGGTGTCATTTCATTATATTGATGCAGTACTTTGTCATCACTTTTTAATGTTATATTCCAATGTAATCTTTGAATTGAATACTTAGTAGTTTTCTGTTTTTGTTTTGTTTTGCTGATCCTCTTCCTTCTTTATCTCTTACAGTACCTTTATACATACTAAGTACTAGAAAAAAAGAATCAGCTACGTAGTGCTGGAAGTAGTTTATAGTTGATGCTTCGGATCCATCTCAGATGCAGATGGACACTGGTGGAAACAGCAGCAAGAGTTAATATTTATTAAGGAGCTTACTCCTTACCACTGGGCACTGTGCCTAGTACTTTACATTGCATCAGTTAGATAGTTTTTAGCAGCAAGTAACAGAAAATCCCAATTGAAGTGGCTTAAATAATAGGAAATTTTTTAACCTCACAAATTAAGTCCTGATTTCTGTAGTTGGTTAGCTCAGCTCAACAATGTCATCAAGGACGATCCAGCCGCTCAGCCACCTTCAACAAGATGATTTCTGTCTTCCTCAAACTTGTCCCCTCATGGTCACAGCTGGGCTGCAATAGTTCAGAGCCCCACATTTTTAATAATAGCAGCCAGAGGCAGAAAAAGCTATTTCCTCCTCAAGAGGAAGGAAACCTTGTCTAGAGTTACCCCTAGCTTCCCCTGAAACACAGGGCTGCCCAGTACTAGCACTAGAGTCAGGTTTCGATTTGCACAGAGGTAGATAGGGAGAGATGGTTCTTGGAGCAGCAACTAAGTGTTTGCCACAATGCACACTCTCTCATTGATCCTCACATCAGCCCAACAGGGTTATATTCCCATTTCACAGCTAGAGAAACCGAGGCTCAGGGAAGTTAAGCGTCTTGCACAAGGTCATACAGCTGATTAATGAGGGGGCTTTGAATCTTGGCCCCGCCATTTTAACTTTTTTTTTACCTATGTGGATTGATAATTATGTTTTATAAACAATAAAAATCAGTTTGACAGGTATAAATATTTGTGTTCTCCCTAGATAGAAGGCTCAGTACATTAGGAAGGTTAGTGTAAGCATCCTAATACTGTCTTTTATACATTAGTATACTTTGTTCTCTTCCAACAGTAGTAATCCAGTTTTCTTGGAGCCCCGGCAGGTTTCCATATGAGGGCCTAGTCAATGCTTGACCATCCTTCTTAAATAGTATTCTCCCCCTGTACCCACACACACTCCCCCTGTACCCACACCCCCTTTCCCAGCTGTATTTTCCTCTGTTAAAAAATACCAATCTTTCTTGTACTAAATATTTTATTTGTTCATCTTATTTTCTCTATTTTTCTCTAGGGAAAATCCAATTATTGGGAAAACGTTTTAGAGTTTGACCAATTGACTCAGAAGAACTGGAAAATATTATTTTTGTTGGAGTTTTTCAATTCATCATATATTTTGTTCATAGTATTTAAGAATGAACATTGGCTTCACTGTCACCTGCATTCACCTTGTATTTAATATTTAATAATTGAAATTAACTGTTTGGGAGTCCTGGTATTGATGTGTTCCTAGAGAATTTAAAACCCAAGATTCCCTTCGTATCTTACGTGTCAAAAGCCATGTTTCTGCAACTTCTTTTTAATAGAAAGAATCTTCCTAAAGAAGCTTTGTAACAAAAGGAGAACTCCTCCATAGCAAGAAACCATTTCTTCTTGTAACACTCTGTGTTCTGTGGACTTTTCACTACCATTAGTGCCTGCTCTATACTGCCAACATTGTGTTTTACTGGAATATTTCAATCCATGACTATTCAGAGCTTTCCATTTAGTTCATCTAGACCCTCCCTCTTCAAAAAAAAAAAAAAAAAATCTCCTTTGGTCCATTGGTCATTACAGATTACATTAGGAACAGCGACAGAAATGTTAGAAACCTGCCAGAGTATCCTTGAAAGCTGGTAGATCTTTTGTCTGTTTAGAGATGATGCAAACAGAACTCAGATAGGAGAAATCAGGGAACATGTACTGTTGTCTGCATCTTGTTTACATTTGGGATGAGTGACGGCAGATGAAATAAAATGAGACCACTAAATTTTTTTCATTGTTTAAACGTCAGGTACTCATTTTCTTGATTTGAGAGTTCAGGTTAATGTGACTTCTAAGGACTTCACTTTTGAAAAAGAAGAGAAAGTAAACAATGGGAAAAGGTGGTGGTAAACTCACTCGACTTCACTCATTACTCCATTATTATAAGGACCACCACCATAGGACGCCCTCCTCCCAGCGTGAGGTGAGATCTAACTCGAGGACAGTCACTCGGCGCACTTTACTCATCTGGGCCACCCCAGATTATACTTTAGATACTCCGTGGTATCTAATCTTTATGATCAGTTGAATGATCAGTGTTTAAGTCTAGAAATAGTGCTTTCCTGAAAATGTTTATATTTCACTGCTGTTTTCTTATTGCCTGCTAGCCAAATGGAATTTGGGCAAGCAACTGTTCGAATCCTATTTTTCCCTAATTTACTTTTATCCTAAAAATCATAACTGTAAATAAGCAATCGAAGCAAGTTGCCACCTTGAAGTTAAGAGGGATGCACTTTGCTTCATCAGTATTAAAAACCATGGTACTCTTCTTTTGTCTTTTTAAATTCAAAACATTTTTTAAATGTGGTACTTTGAACCTTGGAGTATTTTACATGTTTCTGTTTAAAACTGTGACTACTTATTAATGTAAATCTAGCTAGTAGTGCTTATTTTGTTTCCCTGAGCATAAGCTATATTTCAAGATACACTTTGCCAATTATGTTATTGGTAATTGTTTTTAAATTATAATGTTACTAGGTAATTATTTTTAAAGACCATTGGCACACAATCAAAGTTGTTCCATAAATGATTATAACGGATCAATGTCTCTAATGTACAAGTCTCTAAAGGACTTGTAAAAATCAGTTGGTTTTATTTAAAAATCAGTCCTAGTCTGCATTATGGTAGGTCATTCCTGGCCCATTTTAAAGACAAGTTTGAAAAGTCTTTTAAATTTTATGAGCTTGTAGATTCCATAAACTACACTGATTCATCAGTGTGAAAGAATTTTACCATTTAATAAATTTCTCACTTTTGAATTTCATTCAGATTGAAATTTCATTTTAAGGGTCTCTGAATGTCTGCCTGGAAAGGCCATGTGAACATTGCCAGGTACCACTCATTACTCTCTAGTGGCTTCTTTAGTTATATTCTTCTAATATTTCTAATGTTAAGCCCTCAGTTATGACAGTTTTTAAAGATCACAGCATTCTCAAAGGGACCAAGGCTGTGTGAATACGTAACTAACTCAGAATTTGAAGAGTTCAGTTACTAGTTATTTTCTTCACATGACACTTTTTAAACAGCCAGTTTGACTGGAATTAATAACCACCTTGGCACAGCCTAAAAACAAGTAATATGACATGAAATTTTCTTTGAAAGTCTTCTGAAATAAGAGACCATGTCAGTGGGACCCCAAAATAACCAAGGTACTTACTTGCTTCCAAGGGCCTCCTCATTCCTCTGCTGTTACTTATGAGTACTTTGATTTTTACTACCTGATCTGCTTTCTCTGCCTTTTCTAAACTTGAAAAAAATACATGGCAGCTCACTTTACCCTAAAATCCTGAAAACCCCACGAAGGAAAGAAAAGGATGATATGGAGAAACTCTTGCCATAAATGCCAATTCTGGTTCTTAGTTTAGCCATTTCTATCATTTGAAATTATGCTGGTATGTTGCTTGTTTTGTTGTTGTTATTGTTTGTTTTGTTCTTTATTTAGCTTTGTTTTTTAATATTCATTTAATATGATAATGGGCAATAGCAACATTTTTTTAACTCCCAGGAATATAATTTATCAAATTGAACTGTCTTCTTTGCCAAAGAAAATAAATATGTTTTCACGGGTAGTGGTTAAGTGTCAAAACAAAGCTTTCCTTATTGTACAAAAAAAGATGATGAATGATGTGGCTTTGTTTTTGTTTGTTTCTGAGCCTAATTTCATTCATTTATCAGAAAGGCTCATTCATGCCAGGTTTTAGAAGACAGATTTTTTGGTTTTTTGTTGTTTTTTTTTTTTAAGTAAAAGCACCTTTAATTTGTTCTAATGGTACGTCCTGTAAAGACAAAATGCTACAAAGCCTTTTAGGTGTCCTTACAGTATGTGAAAAATACAGGACTCATTCTAGAGTTAAATTGCCAGTCTTGATTGATATTATCTGCTTCCATTTTTATTAACTTGGAAATTAATGTTGCTAGTAAATATTGGTTTTTACAGTGTCCAGTTGGAAAATGTAAGTTATCAAAACTTAATGTAGTGAATTTGTGTAACCATGTTGTATTGTTGAGAATGTATTTTTATTTAAATTTTATTTTCTTATCAAGAGTATTATAAAAATTAAGAACTTTTGTAGCTGTTGCTTGGAAATAACTCAAATAAACTACAAGAAGGCTGTCCACTCTTTGTGTGACCTTACTTTCTCACTGATGTAAGAGTTTCTTCTCATTTAAAATTATTGTACCTCACCTATTAGGAAGGGAATAGCAGAAGTGAGGAGTCCTCAGTAACAAAGAACAAACCATCTGGAAAGGGTGCAGTAGTCTTCTGCATTTATCTAGGCTGATTTTTGATGGACTGAGGTCCTTATTTATTCATTCAGCAGACTTGTTTTGAAGACCTACGGTGTGCAGGTGCTGTGAAGGAACCCATCATTCCTGAGAGCCGTGCACATCTGGTGTGTGGGAATATATTCCCCTCTTTCTTTTCTGAGTAAATAGTTTAGAGCTGACTTGCACCCCCAACGAGAGAAGCCAGAATCTTCCCCATTACTGCCTCAGCAGCCTCTTAGTATCCTCAAATAAACCTCCATAAAACCTAGTCCCTGCAACTCCAGAGGAACTGAAGGTTAACAAAGAGGAAGGAATAGGGTTCTGAATCTCTAAGCATCTTGTTTTTATTGAAATACCAGAATCCCGCTCATGATAGCCCATGTATTAGAATAGACCTTAGAAAAATCAGTAAGGACATAGTTTAACTCAACAACATCAATCAACTGGATATAATGCACATCTATAGACTAGTTCCTTCAAAAGAAAAAAAAAAAACAAAAGAATAGAATAGAAACATCGAAGGGTTCTGTGTGGGTTCTATTCTATGACATAACAAACTAGTTCTTTAAAGAGAGAGGGGGCAATACTTCTGTTGGGTTTCTCTTTAAGTTTCATGACTCCAAAACAGGAGACACCTAAGGCCAAGCAGAGTCCCTTTATGTTCCATTCGCTGGTGTAAGTTTCTCTACTGCCCCAAGTCTCAATGACCTTTGTGACCCTTCAGAGAATACCTGCCTTGGATAGAATGACGTACTTCAAAAATAAACTGATCCATGTCCAGAGACCTTGGGTCATCATTCCTCATATGTATCCTCACCTGAGGTTTAGTCTTTTGTGGCCGAAAGTCTCATTCATTGGCTTGTCATTTTGCCATTTGACTTCTCAGTTTGGTGAACCATTTGCCATCATATTTTAAGCTTATACCTAGATTTTATATTAACAGCAGAGAAGGTAACCTGTTTAAAGTCCTATTAAGAGTCATTCAGTTTTCTGCCTTGTATGTTAAATCCTTTTTATTTCATACTATCAAAGCCTTTGCTTTCTTTGCATTTATCTACTTTTTGACATGGTCTTAGATCCATGAAGTTTTTGCTCATGAAGCAAAATTCTGTCTGGAGTGAACAATATTGTTTTCCAAATTTAACATATTTCTCAACTCCACCCAGAACTGAGACGGCCACACTGCACTGTTACAGAAGCACCCATCATTTTAGTCAGACTCAGTGCAGTGTGGGGTGACCCCTCGAGAGGCCTATCAGAATCTCCCTGAGGAGATAGATAGAGGGCTCAGATGTAGTTTGAAAAGGCATGAGTCAATATAATTTTTATACTTGAAAATGCAAAAAACACCTATTTTTGTAATCCATAGAACAGAAAAATCAACAAAATATTGGCTGGTACAAATAGCATAGGTGAGACCATGATTCTCACCTGAAGGCCCTTTGCAATACGGAGGCTGAGATATTTGTGTTAATGTGGGACATTTGTTTTTAAAGTTTGGGAAACACTGGAATATGGGCCAAATTCCAAATCCTGATCCCAAGTCTCTTTTTTTTTTTTCTTTTTTTAAAATCTTTATTGGAGTATAGTTGATTTACAATGTTGTGTTAGTTTCAGGCATACAGCAAAGTGAATCAGTTATACATATACATATATCCACTCTTTTTTTTTTTTTTTTAGATTCTTTTCCCATGTAGGCCATTACAGAGTATTGAGTAGAGTTCCCTGTGCTATACAGCAGGTTACTATTAGTAATCTATTTTATATATAGTAGTGTGTATATGTCAGCCCCAATCTCCCAATTGGGAAATTAAAAGTACATATCTTAATTTTTTTAAATACAACAAAAACCACAATTACAATAGTAACATCAAAGATCACTGATCACAGACCACCATAACAAATAATAATGAAAAAGTTTGAAATACTGCAAGAATTACCAAAATGTCACACAGAGACACAAAGTGAGCAAATGCTGTTGGGAAAATGGCACCGATAGACTTGCTCAATGCAGAGTTACCACAACCTTTAATTTGTAACCAGGTCTCTTAAACTCTACATCAGAAGTAGTTGTCAGGAGTAAAACTACAACCAAAATCACCGCCTCCTTGGAGTTTGCATTCTGGGGCGAGACGGAAGATTAAACAAACAGGTAAAATATGTCAGATGGTGGTAAGTATTATGGAGCAAAGTAAAGCAGGGAAGGGAGACGGAGTGCTGCATGTGGGACCGGGAGAGCTGGGATACAATTTAAAATTAGGTGGTCAGGCAAGCCCTCACAAGGTAGGTGACATTTGAACAAAGATCTGAAGAAGGTGAGGAAAGGGAGTCTTAAGGATATGAGGGGAAAGATCCTCCCAGGCAGAAGAAAGAAACTGTGTGGTGTGCTCAAAACAGCAAGGAGATCAGTGTGGCCAGAGCGAAATGAGTGAGAGGCACTGGTAAGAGCCTGGGGTGAGAGACCATTTTGAGCAGTGGCGTAATATGATGGACTTGGCTGTTTTGGATTGCTCTGGCTGCCGTGTTGAGAAAAGTCTCGCAGGCATAGGAGGCAGCAGGAGATTGGGTAGACTAGCATCCTATTCGTGTGAGAGTCGTATGGAACCACAGAGGACCCCGAACAGCCAAGGGGATCCTGACAAAGGAGACCAGCAGCTGGAGTAAACAAAAGAGGCACACAGGCCAGAGGAATAGAATAGAGAGCCCAGGAATGAACCCACAAATACGTGGTCAGTTGATTTATGACAAAGCTGCCATACAAAGGACATGCAGTCGCCAAAGGACATGTTCCGCAATAAGTTGCTTGGAAAATGGAACATCACAAGCAGAAGGACACTGGACATCGTCTGCTTCGCACACAAAGCTAACTGAGATACACAGTTATTCACATCAAGCCCTTCCTTTGCTGGGTCCTCTGATGACAGACCCCCCCCCCCCCAGCAGTCAGCCATGCACAAAAGGTTCTCAATTTTTCATCACTTTTCCTCCCACGGCAGCACCTTGCAGCAGGTCCTAAAGAAACGGAGATCCACTCAACGTGGATGCAGACCTGCACTGTCCTGAAACCAAATCCCTGGTACATCCTAAGGAGACCTAGCTCCTGTTAGCTGTGCACAGAGCCAGGTCTGTGGGCAGATCAGGCAGGCCCTGCACTGGTAAGAGAGCCGGGCTTGTCGCCCTCTGCTGGCAAACTGGGAATTGCAGCCCGCACCCACTCAGTTTAGTGGAGGCTGAGTTCGCTGCTGGCGGTGCTGCCGAATCCACTGTTTGGGAATAAAGATAGATGGAGGCAATGTCCCATGAATTCTCAAAGAGAGTTATAGAACAGTTAGAAACCATATGCAATGAAATGAATGTAGATACAACTTACACCCAAAATCACTCAAAATTGTCCACAGACACATTTAGAAATAAAACTATAAAAATTATAGACGAAAACATATAAGAAAATTGACGTGGCCATGGATTTGGTCACGTAGATCATGAGCTTCAAATTTTATCACACAACACGTAAAGCCCACACCCAAAAGGGTAAGAATATTCATAATATGTGTTCTATAAAATTGAAAATTTCTACTCAGCAAAATGCCTTATTCAGAAAGCCAAAAGACAAGCAACAAACTGGGGGAAAAATATTTGCAAAATACGTATCTGATAAAGAATTTGTACCCACATTATACAAAGAACTATAAAACAAATAACTGCATTAAAAATGGGTAAAGATCTGAACAAACACCTGGCCAAAGAAGATTACAAAGTGGACAAAAATATGATCCACGTCGTATACCATTAGGGAATTACACATGAAAACAATAAGACAGCACTACACACATATTAGAACTGCTAACCTCCTCCCAAAAGGACAATACCAATTACTGGGGGATGGGGCAAAACAGCAACTCTCCTTCATTGCTGATGGCACACAAATATGGCCACTTGAGATACAGTTTGGCAGTATTTTCCAAAGCCAAGCAAGTCTCACCCCTTGAGATTCATCTTTATGCCTCCAGTATTCACAGAACTGCTTTGAAAAACTATATCCAAATGAAAAAAGAGCAATATTATGAACAGAAGCTCTACTCATAATGTCTAAACCTTCCAGGAATCAGGGTTTCTTCAGAAGATGAATGCATAAGGAAATTGGGGTACATACATGTGAAGGGGAGAATCGAACACCCCAAACTATGGAATTTCAATAGACCCCAAACAGCTAAAACAATTTTGACAAAGAAAATTGAAGTTGGAGGCTCATACTTCCCAATTTCAAATGTTAGTACACAGCAACAGGAAATAAAACACTGTGATACTGGCATGAGCTATACATAGAGATGAATGGAATTGAATGGAGATCCCAGAAATAAAGCCATCTGTATAGGATGAACTGATTTTAGACAAGAGTAAACAGCATGAAATTGGGGGAAAATGATGTTTTCAACAAATGGTGCTAGGCAATTGGCTATCCATAGGCAGAGGAAGGAAATTGGACCCTTTATACCACATGTGAAAAGTATCTCAAAATACATAAAAGGCTTAAATGTAAAAAATAAAATTTCACTCAGCCCCATGTATTCACATGTTCTACATCCATGTTTTCAACCAACTCCAGATCAGAAATATTAGGGAAAAAAATTCCAAAAACTTTCAAAAGGAAATACTTGAATTTCCAAATGCCCACAACTATTTACATAGAATTTACATTGTATTTTAAATATTTATATAGCATTTCTATTGTATTAGTTCTTATAAATAATCTAGGGATGATTTAAAGTATACAGGAAGATGTGCCTAGGTTATTTGCAAATATTATACCATTTTATAAAAACGACATGTACATCCATGGATTTTGGTAACCGCTGGGAGTCCTGGAACCAATCCCCCACAAATACCGGGGAAGACTGTAAAATCTCCAAGAAAACATGAGAATAAACCTTCATATACTTGGATTTAGCAATGGTTTCTTAGATCTGACAGCAAAGCACAAGCAACAACAACAAAGAAACAGATTGGATTTCCTCAAAATGGGAAACTTGGTACATCAAACTTTTGTGCATCAAAAGATCCAATCCAGAAAGTGAAAAGACAGCCCACAGAATGGAAGAAAATAATTCCACATTATATATCTGATGGGTCTTTATCCAGTGTATATCAAGAACTTTTATTGTATAATTCATCAACAAACAAGCCGTTTTAAATATGAAAAAAAGACTTAAGCAGACCCGTCTCTATACAAGACATGCAAATGGTCAACAAGCCGATGAAAAGATAGGATGGAAATGCAAATTAAATCCACAATGCAATAACTACTTCACATACACTAAAATAGTTATAATCAAGAAAATTAACAATAACTAATATTGGCAAAAATGCGGAGACATTGGAACCATTAATCACTATTGTGGACATGGAAAAGAGCACAACCTATGTTTTCAATATGAATATACAATTACCAGATGGAACAACAACTCCACTCCTAGAATAAATAAAGTATTAAACACAGGTGTACATATCTATTGACAGCAGCACTGTTCACAATATTCAAAAGGAAGAAACAATGCAAATGTCCACCAATGGGTAAATGGATAAACAAAATGCAGTTGGTCCATAAATCACTGTATTATTCTGCCATAAAAGGGATCAAGAGAAATGGTGCAGTGGAAACTAGTATGGCAGTTCCTCAAAAACTTAGAGAATTAACGTACGATCCATTAATTCCACATCGGGGTATATACCCAAGATATTGAAAACAAAGACAGGAACAGATATGGGTACAACCATCTTCCTAGCAGCATTAACCAGAGTAGCAAAAGGTGGAAGTGAACCAAGTGTCCATCCATTGATGGATCAATGGATAAACTGAACGCGGTGTACACACAAAGGAATGTCATTCAGCCTTAAAAATTCAGAAAATTCTGACATGTGCTACAATATATATGAACCTTGAAGTCATTAGGAGAAGTGAATAGCCCTGTCACAAAAGGACAAAAACGATATGATTCCACTTATAGGAGGTATCCAGAGAAGTCAAATTCAAAGGAAATATTTAAAATGCGGTTGCCAGGGGCTAAAGGGAATTAGTGTCAAATGGCTACAGAGATTCACCGTGAAAATGGAGAAGTTCTGAACGTGGATGCTGAGGTTATTTGTACAACAATGTGAATGTGGTTAATGCCATAGAATTTTGCACTTAAAATGTTTTAAATGGTAATTGGTATGTACAATTAATCACAAGAAAAAAAAATGAATGAAGTCCTGATACTTGTTACCATACAGAAAAGGCAAACCAGAGCATATCCTGTGCACTTTCAATCCATCAAGGTTGTGAAGTTGATGAGATGTATCAGTCACGGTTCCAAAAGAAGAAAACAGGATCATAATGCGAAAAGACGTTTCCCTAGGTTTGAAACAGCTGGTGAGAGCCGACGTGAGCCTGTGGGTTGGATTTTGATGTGATTATACGTTAATTTAAGTGTCTGACAAAACATCATACTGTTTTCCACATCCACTGCACCATCTTACTCTATTTCTGTATATGGCAGAATAATATGGGAGTTTATAGATCTACCCTGTTTTGCTTATCCATTCATCCACTGATGGATATTCGAATCGTTTCTACCATTGGGCCAATGTCAACAAGGCTGCTATGAATATTCGTGTACAAGTTTTGTTTGTACACCTGCTTTCTATTCTTTGTGGCATATTTCTAGGAGTAGAGTTCTTGAACCCATCTCTAATTGTACTTTCATCTTTTTGAGGAAGTGCCAAACTACTGTACATATTGTCTGCACCATTTTACATTTCCATAAGCAATGTATCAGGGTTCCAATTTCTCTACATTGTTGCCAGCATTTTAATTTGTTTGTTCTTGATTATGACCATTTATTGTATGTGAATGGATGTCACATTGTGAGTTTAATTTGCATTTCCATCATGACATGAAAGAAATATACCTAAGAGGGTTTTATTAGAATCTCAAACCTCAGGATCCTGCTCAGTAGACATAGCTGTTGCATAACCAAAAACTATTAACGTTCCCCTTAAGTAAATTTTACAAACCATTAAGCACAAAAACGATCCACCACAATTCATTACAATACCACACCACTCACAATTAACCCAAGCCCACCATAAATCTGTGAAGGTTTTGAAGAAAAACCTACAAAACTAACTACCAAAATAGTGCTTAAAATAAATACAATCTATATCATCATTATTCTTTTTTTTTTTAAATTATTTTTGGCTGTGTTGGGTCTTCGTTGCTGCGCGCGGGCTTTCTCTAGTTGCTGCGAGTGGGGGCTACTCTTTGTTGCGGTGCGCGGGCTTCTCATTGCAGTGGCTTCTCTTGTTGCAGAGCATGGGCTCTAGGCACACGGGCTTCAGTAGTTGAGGCACACGGGCTTCAGTAGTTGTGGCGCGCGGGCTCTAGAGTGCAGGCTCAGTAGTTGTGACGCACGGGCTTAGTTGCTCTGTGACACGTGGGATCTTCCCGGACCAGGGCTCGGACCTGTGTCTCCTGCATTGGCAGGCGGATTCTTAACCACTGCACCACCAGGGAAGTCCCTGTCATCCTTATTCTTACATGGAATGTAACCATGGCCAATGACTTGAAAAATCATCATTATATTTCAACTATAGGAACACTAATGCCCAACATTTAAAAATCCCACCCATTAATCAAAATTGTTAACAATGCATTTATTGATCTACCAGCCCCATCAAATCTCATCATGATGAAATTTTCCTTCCCTGCTTGATATTTATTTAATTTTACAAATCTTAACACGGTTATTCCTAGCAATACATTATACATCAGATACAATAACTGCCTTCTCTTCAGTTAAGCATATCTACTGAAACGTAAACTACGGATGAATCATCTGATATTTATATGCAAACCGACATTTCCTATTCTTTGTTTGCTTATTTACCCATGTAAGGAGGGGCCTGTATTATGGATCTTACCCCTTCCTAGAAATATGAGACATCAGAATTATCCTACTGTTTAAGGTAATAGCCACAGCATTTATAGGTTATGTCTTACCATGAGGCTAAATATCCTTTTGAAGAGCAATGGTCATTACAAATCTCCTTTCAACAATTCCTTACATTGGCATTAACCTAGTCAATTGAATCTTAGGAGGATTCTCAGTTGATAAAGCCACCCTTACCCTATTCATCACCTTCCACTTTATCCTTCCATTCATTATTGCAACTTTAACAGTTCTTCACCTATTATTCCTTCATGAAAGAGGCTCTAACAGTCCAAGAGGGATCTCATCCTATATGGACAAAATCCCACTTCATCCGTACTAGACAAGTAAAGATATCTTGGTTACCTTGTTCCAATTAAAAGCTTATTAATACTACTACTAGTCTCACATGACCTTCTAGGGGACCCAGACAATGATATTCCACCTAACATCCTCAACACTACCCCTCACATCAAACGAGAATGATACTCCTTATTTTCCTATGCAATTCTTGATCCATTCACAACAAGTAGGAGATGTACTAGCATCAGCCATCTCATTCCTCATTTTATCAATCTTCCCAAAACTTCATACAGCAAAGCAACAAAGTATAACATTATGACCTCTTAGCCAATGTTTATTCTGAGTACTTGTAGGGGACCTACGAACATTAACATGGATTGGAAGACAAACCATTGATCACCCTTTTGTTATCATCGTACAAAGGGGATCTACTCTATACTTTCTTAGAATTATAGTCCTTATGCCACTAATAAGCATTATTGAAAATAACCTCCTAAAATGCAGAGTTTTTGTAGTGTATTTATTATTTTGTTCTTCTAAACCAGAAAAGGAGAGCAACATAAATCCCTAAGACTCAAGCAAGAAGCTCCAGCTCCACCATCAGCACCCAAAACTGAAATTCTACTTAAACGATTCCCTGAACAACTTGCTTCTGGGACATTAACATTACACTAACATTCCTATGTACTTTGTGCTTTATGTGCCCTTCCACATATATAAGTAAGTACATATGCTTTCTCATACGTAATACATATGTATAATATGAATTATCTACCGCATGTGTATAAGCATGTACATCAGCTTACTGATACTACATAACCCATTAAACGTTTCAATTCACATTAGATTCCACTCCCCACAAATATTCACAGGGGTAATTGAAGTGACTGATATTATATAGGACCTATGTTTATCATACATACCACATAAAATCAAATCATTTCCACTCAACATGTTTATCATAACCTGTAACCAGAGCTTAATCATCTAGCCACGATAAACCATCAACCCACACACAAATATGCCTCTCTTCTCATTCTAGGCTCATGAACCATGGGGATTCCTATAAACGAACTATATCTGGCATCTGGTTCTTATTTCAGGACCATCTCACCTAAAATCACCCACTCTTTCGCCTTCATTAATATACCTCGATGGACTAATGACTAATCAGCCCAGGCTCACACATAACTGGTTTCATACTTTTGGTATTTGGAACTGGTGTGGGTGGGGAGGTGCTGTGACATGCTATGGCCATAGCGGCCTTCACACCGTCAAGAAATTTGTAGCTGAGCTGAAACTGAATATTATTTTCCAACATCATCTACCATCATATATTGTTTTTTGTTTTTACTTCTTTATTGGAGTATAATTGCTTTACAATGGTGTGTTAGTTTCTGCTTTACAACAAAGTGAATCAGCTATACGCATACATATATCCCCATACCTCCTCCCTCTTGCGTCTCCCTCCCTCCCACCCTCACTATCCCACCCCTCTAGGTGGACACAAAGCACCGAGCTGATCTCCCTGTGCTATGCGGCTGCTTCCCACTACGTGCCCGGCTAGCTCAGCCGGTAGAGCATGAGACTCTTAACATCATATGTTATTGAGTCAGTGGTCACAGGATATTGAGCAATTACACACTTCTGTACACATGCACACTCATATCAGGTAAATAGCTTGCTTAATCAAACCCCTATCCCTGCTAATTCTCATAATTTATATATAATTATCACCCTGCCAAACCCCCAAAACAAGTCAAAGCATAGAACTATATAAGATTCAACTAACTCATTTAATAAACCTACTGCTGTCACTTCACCAACCCAAAGTTAGTATAACTGCAAACTAGCCTCCTAACTCTACCATTGAATTGCTTAGATATATAAGGCTTATATAGAAAGACATCCCCCTCAATCTGCCATTTACCTTGAATAAAATTTAAAATAAAAATTACATTTTAATAATCTCCACAAGAAAAAAGTATTTCAATACTAATTTTAACACAACCCAAACTAGTACACTGAATATCCATGCATCAATTAAATACATAAATGTGATATGTACAAATCCTACTCAACTTGTTGATGGAGTTTAATAATTAGAGCAAGGCACTGTAAATGCCTGGGTGAGTTTACTAACTCCATAAACACGTAGCTTTGATCCTAGCCTTTCCATTAATTTCACATGAAATTACACATGCAAGTATCTGCATCCCAGTGAGAATGCCCTCTAAGTCAAAAAATATTAAAAGGAGCAGGCATCAAGCACACTAAAATGCAGTTCAAAACAACTTGCTAAACTACGCCCCCATGGGAATCGACATTGATAAAAATTAAGCCCCAAACGAAAGTCTGGGTAAGTTATATGAACTAATTAGGGTTGGTAAATTTCATGTCAGCCACCTCCGTCATAAGATTAACCCAAGCTAGTAGAAATCCAGTGTAAAGCATGTTAAAGATTACCCCCAAAATAAAATGATGCCCTCGCTAAGCTGCAAAAAGCCATAGCTAAAATAAAAATAAGCTATGAAAGTGACTTTAATATTTCTGATTACAGGACAGCTGAGATCTAGACTGGGATTAGTTATGCCACTATTCTTAGCATCAGAGTACTACTAGCATCAGCTTAAAATTCAAAGGACTTGGCAGTGACTCATACTCCGCTAGAGGAGCCTATTCTATAACTGATAAACTCTGATGAACCTCACCAGCCCTAAATATCACCAACCTCAGGATACCCTGGTAAAGAACAATACCGTAATAAGCATAATTATCAGACATAAAAACGTTAGGTCAAGTTGTAACCTATGGGAGGGGAAGAAATGGGCTACATTTTGTACCTTAGGAACATAAGATAATTTATACGAAAGTTTGTGTGAAATAAAAAACCAAAGGAGGATTTAGTAGTGAATTGTGAGTAGAGTGCTTAATTGACTCAGGCCAGGAAGCACACACACACTGACGGTCCCATCCCCTCCAATATCAATGACTTCATATCCCAGTAATAAGTTCCAAACATATAAGAGGAGGTAAGTTGTAATGAGGTGAGCAGACTGGAAAGTGTGCTTGGATGCATGCAAGTGAACCTAGTTTACCCCCAGGAGATTTCATTCTGCATGGACACTTTGTACTAAAACTAGCCGAAACTTCCCACCAGATTCAACTATCATAAGTAAATTAAACATTCACTCAACATCTAAAGTATAGGAGATAGAAATTTAAATTTGGTGCTCTAATAAAATACCATAAGGGAATGAGGATAGAAGCATTAAAATATCAAAAAGCAAGGCTTACCTATTTTACCTTTTGCATAATGATTTAACTAGAAAACTAACAGAGAGAAGTTAAATCACCTGGAATCAGAAGAGCTCCTTATGAACAGTTTACACGAACAAACTCACGTCTATGGCAAAATAGAAGAATTAGGAGTAAAGGTGACAAGCCTAACAAGCCTGCTGGTTGCCCAGAAAATTTCAACTTTAAGTATTACTCTAAAAACATCACTTTTAACATAATTTTAAATGTTATTCTAAAAAGGTACAGCTTTTAGTTACAAAGTTCCCTAGAGAGTAAGAATAAACAATACCATAGCTGGCTTAAAACCAGCCACTAATTAAGAAAGCATTCAAGGTCAACCACATATTCATCATAATACCAATAGTATATAAACCAACCCCTAAATTAATAAGGGACTAATCTATTAATTAATAGAAGCAATACTGTCTATATGAGTAACAAGAAATATTTCTCCTGGCATAAGCTTATATCAGAATGAATAACCCACTGATAGTTAGCAGTAAAATAAACGTAAACCATTACCTAATTATTTATTAAAACCATTATTAACCCAACACAGGCATGCATTTAAGGAAAGATTTTTAAAAAGCAAAAGGAACTCGGCAATCACAAACCCTGCCTGTTTATGAAAAACATTAACTCCAGCACTTCTAGTATTAGAGACACTGGCTGCCCAGTGACACTTGTTTAATGGTCACAGTACCCTATGTGTGGAAAAGGTATCATAGTCATTTTTTTCTCTAAATGAGGCCTTGTATAATTGGTCACACGAGGGTTTTACTGTCTCTTTTAATCAGTGAAATTGACCTTTCCATGAAGAGGTGGGAATAATATATGATGAGAAGACCCTATAGAGCTTTAATTGATTACTTAATCCAAAAAAATAAATAATAACTGAACTTTAAAGGATAACATAGCTTTTAACGGATTAAAAATTTTGGTTGGGGTGACCTTGGAGAATAAGACAACCTCTGAGTGATTCAAATTTAGACCAACTAGTCAAAATGCTTTATCATTATTAATCCAAAACATTGATAAGTGGAATAAGTTACCCTAGGCATAACAGTGCAATCCTATTCTAGAGTTCATATTGACAATGGGGTGTATGACCTTGATGCTGGATCAGTACATTTGAATGGTATAACTGCTGCTAATGATCTGTTTGTTCAATGATTAAAGTCCTATGTGATCTGAGTTCAGACTGGAGTCATCCCGGTCAGTTTCTCTTCTAGATTTCTCCCAGCATGAAAGAACAAGAGAAATAAGGCCTTCTTTATAAAACGTCTTCAAATTAATTGATGATATAATTTCAATTCAATTAATTGATACATACCCCACTATAGAGCAGGGTTTGTTAGGGTGGCAGAGTCCAATAAATTGCGTAAAACTAAAACATTTTTCCGCAGAGGTTCAAGTCCTTTTCCTAAGAAAATAAAATCAGCATTCTTTCACTCATTATTCCACTTTTACTCACTGTAGCATTCGTCATATTAATTGAACAGAAATTCCTAGGCTATATACAAAACCAGAAGGGGCCACAGAGCATCAGCCCTTATGGATTATTACAACCCATTGCTGATGCAGTCAAATTATTTATTAAAGAACCACTACGACCATCGATCTCATCAGTTTATGTATTTATTATTACATCCTCAATAATGGCTCTAAACCCTGGCTCTCACAATATGAATTCCTCTCCCCATGCCCTATCTGCTAGTTAACATAAACCTAGGTGTGCTATTTATAGTAGCTATATCAAGCCTAGCCATTTCTACTATCCTCTGATCTGGATGAGCTTCGGATTCAAAATACAGTCATCGGAGGTCTACAGGCAGTAGCACAGACAATCTCATAGAAGTAACAGCAGCAATTATTCTCTTATCATTCTTACTGATAAATGGATCATTTACACTTTCAACAGTAATTATTACACAAGAATGTCTTTGACTAAATTTCCCATCCTGACCACCAGCCAGAATGTTTATCTCTACTGTAGCAGAAACCAACAGAGCTGCATTTGATTGAGCAGAAGTAGAATCAAAACGTGTCTTTAGCTTCAATGTAGAAAACGTAGCAGGTGCATTCACCCTGTTCTTCCTAGCAGAATACGTCAATATCATCGTAATAAATATTTTCACAACAACCCTATTTTTAGGAGCATGTAACAACCCCCATATGCCAGAATTCTATACAGTCAACGTCATCCTTAAAACACTCCTAACAGTCTCCTTTCTATGAATTCAAGCATCCTACCCACAAATTTTTTTATTGGATTATAGTTGCTTTACAATGTTGTGTTAGTTTCTGCTGTATAGCAAAGCGAATCAGCCACACGTATATATGATCAGCATATATATCTCTTATGAAAAAATTTTACCACTAACATTAGCCCTGTGTATACGAGAAGTTTCACTACCTGTCATCACATCAGGCATCCTACCACAAACATATTATGTCTGAAGAAAGAGTTACTTTGACAGAGTAAATAATAGAGGTTTAAACCCTCTTATTTCTAGAATCATAGAAATTGAACCTACCCTTAATTTTAAATTCTTCATGCTACCAGTTTGTACTACATTCTATAGTAAAGTCAGCTAACTAAGCTATTGGGCCCATACCTCAAGAATGTTAAAAAAAAAAAAAAAAGAATGTTGGTTTGTATCCTTTCAGTACTAAGAAACCCTATTGTTTTTACTATCATTCTACTGACCATTATCTCAGGAATTATCATTGTAATAACAAGGTTGCACAGGTTACTATTATCCCCATTCTAACAAAAATAAATTTTAACCCATAAGTGTGAGGACTAGAAAATCTAAGGCAACCCAATTATCTAATTCTAATTGGGCTAAGGAATTTAGGGATGTCTGTTGTGCTGCAGTGCAATCTTTTCAGCTATTTGACCAATGGTGGCTGATAAATTTCTGATCATCTCTTTGTGTACATACACTCCTGCATTAGGAACCAAGATGCCACAAAGCTTTTGCCACCAGTGTCTTGCTATCTAGCTAACATAGATTGCTTGACTCTGTAAAGAAGAAAGAAAGGAGGTTCATCTCTTTCCTGATGTATAGACAACGGGGTAGCATAATGTTCTAATAAACATAAACCTTCTATTTGTCAGCTATTAGACCATTTTTCAATGAAGTAAGGGAGAAAGGGAGGGGGTTTGGGGTAAGTTGCTCTCAGTCTCTAAGAACTGAAGACAGTATCAGATAAGGAATGTACATATTAATATGTTGAAGAATTTAAACTTAAAAGATTAGGTCAGAGGGAAGTTGGTCTGGGTGAGTGGTAACATGAGGAACATCTGAAAAGTCAGGGATAGGTATTATATTATGAAGGGCCTATCCCAGTAGATATGCTTTGTGACAGCTTTACTAAAAAATTTTCTTCCCATCCTGAATACTGGGGCAAAAGTATAGCTAGAAGTAAAAGAGTAACTTTCAATTTTGATAGGGAGACAAACATTTGAATAACTTCAATTGAACCAGTAGGATGGGTCTCACAGACCTGGCCTGGATTCTTGGGTCAGCTGTCAACCACTGCTGTCGTCAGCTTCTCGTCCTAGCCTGATGGTTGTTTTAAGGTGTTTGAGGTTAGCAGTCCCCTCTATAAACCAGTCGGACGCAGAAGCCCCTTTTAAGTGGGAAGTATGAATTCAAGAGTTCATTCCCTTCAGTTTCATTGTGTATGATCTAGTTAAGAGTACCTGATAAGAATCCTTCCCTTTAGGTTGGAGATAGTTCTTTAAATGATATCTTTTCCAGCATGCACAATCTCCTAGGTGCAGGTCATGGAGCACCTGATCTTCATCCAAAGATAGATCATTGTGATCAGATTCAGAAATGAGCTTCGAATATCCTTTTAATAATTCAATTAAACTTTACAATGTGACATAACAACAAAGTGGCTTCTTGGATGTAGGAAGTAAATACAACGCCTCAGTATATATAAAACCTCAATATCCACAAAGGTGTATTACTGAAACAATTTTTCTCTCTAAATTATCTTCATTTTGACCATAGTCAATTAAGATTTTTTTTTTTTTTTGCAAAATAAGTCTGGTTTCTATACACTTGGCCTGATTATTTACATAAGTGTAATTGATCATATAGGCTCTGTTAAATTTGCCTTTATTGGAACTTTTCATAAGGGATCTCAAAGTGAAGTTTTAAAAGGCCTCTCAAGGCCAGGAAAGCCATACCATTAGATTCTACCTGCACTGCCTACAGATTCAGGTGCATTCCTCCCTTCTCAAGTTCCAAAATATCTTGAGGTTCTTATTTCTGCCAGGAAGTGGCCTTCCTTTTTCACTTGGAAAGCCTACTAGGAGCCGAAGAGATTCTAAATTCATGGGGAATCAGGTAGAGAGAAAAGATAAATGCTTCCATTCTGGTTACAAACGTATGTTTTACCAAACTGCTATAAGTCATGATTAGCTTAAAGGGAAAGGTTTTCTTCTATCTGGAAAACAGAGGTTAAAAGCCAGTAATAGTTCAGACAAAAAGTCATATAAATTATAATCATATTTATCAGTTCATTCAGTCCCATGTAATTCACTTTTGTTCTGCTTGAGTCCAGTTTTTCTATTAGTTTCGTTGACCTCGCCTGATGACTAAGGATAAAGTTAAGAAGTCGATGAAGTTTTGTTAAGGCTTGTATGATTCGTCCAGTGAAGTGGGTGCCGCCTTGTTCCCTGGAGATTGTGGAAAGTATACCAAGTGGAAAACACATTTTCTAACAGTTTCTTTATCATTATGAGTGCATCAGCCTTGTAGCCAGGGAAGGCTTTAACACATCAAATATAATGGGGTTTTCCTTCCAGGGAGCCAGGAAGAGCCAAGAGGCTGTTGTGCGTTTCCCACAGCCCTGACTGTTTAATTAACAGCATTGCTTACCCATCTTAATTTCTGATTTAGGAGCAGACTGTTGCCATGTTACAAGGACCTCAGGATGGCAAAAGTCTGGCAATGAGGGTTAATTTTTTTGTAGACACAGAATGGACTTTACCAACAGGAGCTATAATCTTGACATTCTGTTGTTGCCTTTGCATGACAGGGCATTTCCCTAATACTCGGGTTCAGTCCCTTTGGCATGAGCCTCAATTTTGATGACAAGAGAACATTCTATGTCAGGATGTATAAAATTTCCAGGAATTTCCTATAACTTCTGGAACATTGATAATACATACTTTAGACATAATATAAAGAAGGTTTTTTTGTAGACCTTTTTATGATGGCCATTCTGACTGGTGTGAGGTGATACCTCACTGTAGTTTTAATTTGCATTTCTCTAATAATTTGCGATGTTAAGCATCTTTTCATGTGCCTTTTGGCAACTCTGTGTCTTCTTTGAAGAAATGGCTATTGAGATCTTCTGTCCATTTTTTGATTGGGTTGTTTGTTGTTTTGATACTGAGCTGCATGAGCTGTTTGTATATTTTGGAGATTAACCCCTTGCCAGTCGCACCATTTGCAAATGGGTGTGTGGAAAAAGGAACCCTCCTACATTGTTGGTGGGAATGTAATTGGTGCAGCCACTGTGGAAAACAGTATGGAGGCTCCTTAAAAAACAAAAAATAGAGCTACCGTATGATCCTGCAATCCCACTCCTGGGCGTATATCCAGAGAAAACCATAATTCAAAAAGATATATGCGCTCCCCCTTCCGGGTACCTGGAAACGTCGGGCCCGGGAGCCAATTCTTGCCGGGGATGCGGGCGCGGGTGGCCACGGGAAGCCAAGGCTCCTCTTGGCTGTGACAATTTCTCATACTTCCCTCATTTTTGATGACCTTGACAATGTTGAGGAGTACTGCCCTGTTCTAAAACCTCAGAGTCTTTTGCTTCAGTTGGCAGAAAGGAAAAGAGACAGTGGAGGAGCCACTTCAGATTCATAAAAACCCCAGCTTAGAGGTGGTTCTAATGCTTCCCAAGCCATCTCTATTACTGGTGGTGGCAGGGGCAGTGCCCTGAAATTTTCCCTGGAGGAACAGAATTTAACTTTGGATCATGGATAAGAAGTAAAGATCAAGATTCTCCATATGCAAAGCCAATTATTTCTCCTTTATTTGTTGAAAAGACTTTCCTTCCCCCACTGAATTGATTTTTTGCCTTTGTCAGAAGTCTTCAGAACATATAAGGGAGCTGTCTATCCTTTTTTATTTCTAGTATGGAGTAATGGAGATCTCCTCTAGCACCCAGTGCTAAGGCAACATTTCCAATTTGAATATTTCATTGGTCAGGCTGCTGCAGGCAGCCCGGCTTTAGGAAGACCAGCCGTGTGGCTGACAGAGTCTTGGTGCTCCGGCCGGGTGTCAGGCCTGAGACTCTGAGGTGGGAGAGCCGAGTTCAGGACACTGGTCCACCAGAGACCTCCTGGCCCCACATAATATCAAACAGCGAAAGCTCTCTCAGAGATCTCAATCTCAGTGCTAAGATCCAGCTCCACTCAACGACCAGCAAGCTTCAGTGCTGCACACCCTATGCCAAACAACTAGCAAGACAGGAACACAACGCCACCCATTGGCAGAGAGGCTGCCTAAAATCATAATAAGGTCACAGACACCCCAAAACACACCACCGGACTCGGACCTGCCCACCAGAAAGACAAGATCCAGCCCCACCCACCAGAACACAGGCACCAGTCCCCTCCACCAGGAAGCCTATACAACCCACTGAACCAACCTTACCCACTGGGGACAGACACTAAAAACAAGGAGAACTACGAACCTGCAGCCTGCAAGAAGGAGACCCCAAACACAGTAAGTTAAACAAAATGAGAAGACAGAGAAACACAGCAGATGAAGGAGCAAGGTAAAAACCCACCACACCTAACAAATGAAGAGGAAATAGGCAGTCTACCTGAAAAAGAATTCAGAGTAAAGAGAGTAAAGATGATCCAAAATCTTGGAAATAGAATGGAGAAAATACAAGAAACATTTAACAAGGACCTACAAGATCTAAAGAGCAAACAAACAATGATGAACAACACAATAAATGAAATTAAAAATTCTCTAGAAGGGATCAATAGCACAATAACTGAGGCAGAAGAACGGATAAGTGACCTGGAAGATAAAATGGTGGAAATAACTACTGCAGAGCAGAATAAAGAAAAAAGAATGAAAAGAAGTGAGGACAGTCTCAGACACCTCTGGGACAACATTAAACACACCAACATTCGAATTATAGGGGTCCCAGAAGGAGAAGAGAGAGAGAAAGGACCCGAGAAAATATTTGAAGAGATTATAGATGAAAACTTCCCTAATATGGGAAAGGAAATAGTTAATCAAGTCCAGGAAGCACAGAGAGTCCCATACAGGATAAATCCAAAGAGAAACACACCAAGACACATATTAATCAAACTATCAAAAATTAAATACAAAGAACAAATATTAAAAGCAGCAAGGGAAAAACAACAAATAACACATAAGGGAATCCCCATAAGGTTAACAGCTGATCTTTCAGCAGAAACTCTGCAAGCCAGAAGGGAGTGGCAGGACATATTTAAAGTGATGAAGGAGAAAAAACTACAACCAAGATTACTCTACCCAGCAAGGATCTCATTCAGATTTGACGGAGAAATTAAAAGCTTTACAGACAAGCAAAAGCTAAGAAAATTCAGCACCACCAATCCAGCTTTACAACAAATGCTAAAAGAACTTCTTTAGGCAGGAAACACAAGAGAAGGAAAAGACCTACAATAATAAACTCAAAACAATTAAGAAAATGGTAATA
Organism: Eubalaena glacialis; assembly: GCF_028564815.1. Classification (NCBI taxonomy): domain Eukaryota; kingdom Metazoa; phylum Chordata; class Mammalia; order Artiodactyla; family Balaenidae; genus Eubalaena; species Eubalaena glacialis. Next base: position 126,895,288 of record NC_083721.1, on the reverse strand, counting down.
GGAACATACATATCGATAATTACCTAAAATGTAAATGGATTAAATGTTCCAACCAAAAGACATAGACTGGCTGAATGGATACAAAAACAAGACCCATATATATGCTGTCTACAGGAGACCCACTTCAGACCTAGGGACACATACAGACTGAAAGTGAGGGGATGGAAAAAGATATTCCATGCAAATGGAAATCAAAAGAAAGCTGGAATAGCAATTCTCATATCAGACAAAATAGACTTTAAAACAAAGACTATTACAAGAGACAAAGAAGGAAACTACATAATGATCAAGGGATCAATCCAAAAAGAAGATATAACAATTGTAAATATTTATGCACCCAACATAGCAGCACCTCAATACATAAGGCAAATACTAACAGCCATAAAAGGGGAAATCCACAGTAACACAATCATAGTAGGGGATTTTAACACCCCACTTTCACCAATGGACAGATCATCCAAAATGAAAATAAATAAGGAAATACAAGCTTTAAATGATACATTAAACAAGATGGACTTAATTGATATTTATAGGACATTCCATCCAAAAACAACAGAATACACTTTCTTCTCAAGTGCTCATGGAACATTCTCCAGGATAGATCATATCTTGGGTCACAAATCAAGCCTTGGTAAATTTAAGAAAATTGAAATCATATCAAGTATCTTTTCCGACCACAACTCTGAGACTAGATATCAATTACAGGAAAAAATCTGTAAGAAATGCAAACACATGGAGGCTAAACAACACACTACTTAATAACCAAGAGATCACTGAAGAAATCAAAGGGGAAATCAAAAAATACCTAGAAACAAATGACAATGAAAACACGACGACCCAAAACCTATGGGATGCAGCAAAAGCAGTTCTAAGAGGGAAGTTTATAGCAATACAATCCTACCTTAAGAAACAAGACACGATATAGAGAAAGGAAGATGGCGGAGTAGAAGGACGTGCTCTCACTCCCTCTTGCGAGAACACCAGAATCACAACTAGCTGCTGGACAATCATTGACAGGAAGACACCGGAACTCACCAAAAACGATACCGCACATCCAAAGACAAAGGAGAAGCCACAATGAGATGGTAGGAGGGGCGCAATCAGAGTAAAATCAAATCCCATAACTGGTGGGTGGGTGACTCACAGACTGGCAAACACTTATACCACAGAAGTCCACCCACTGGAGTGAAGGTTCTGAACCCCACGTCAGGCTTCCCAAACTGGGGTTCCGGCAACGGGAGGAGGAATTCATAGAGAATCAGACTTTGAAGCCTAGTGGGAATTGATTGCAGGACTTCGACAGGACTGGGGGAAATAGAGACCCCACTCTTGGAGGGTGCACACAAAATAGTGTGTGCATCAGGACCCAGGGGAAGGAGCAGTGACCCTGGGGGAGACTGAACCAGACCTACCTGCTAGTGTTGGAGGGTCTCCTGCAGAGGCGGGAGGTGGCTCTGTTTCACCATGGGGACAAGGACACTGGCGGCAGAAGTTCTGGGAAGTGCTCCTTGGCGTGAGCCCTCCCAGAGTCTGTCTTTAGCCCCACCAAAGAGCCCAGGTAGGCTCCAGTGTTGGGTTGCCTCAGGCAAAACAACCAACAGGGAGGGAACCCAGCCCCACCCATCAACAGTCAAGTGGATTAAAGTTGTACTGAGCTCTGACCACCACAGCAACAGCCAGCTCTACCCACCACCAGAGCCTCCCATCAAGCCTCTTAGATAGCCTCAACCACCAGAGGGCAGACAGCAGAAGCAAGAAAATCTATAATCCTGCAGCCTGTGGAACAAAAACCACATTCACAGAAAGAGAGACAAGATGAAAAGGCAGAGGTCTATATACCAGATGAAGGAACAAGATAAAACCCGAGAAAAGCAACTAAATGAAGTGGAGATGGGCAACCTTCCAGAAAAAGAATTCAGAATAATGATAGTGAAGATGATCCAGGACCTCGGAATAAGAATGGAGGCAAAGATCGAGAAGATGCAAGAAATGTTTAACAAAGACCTAGAAGAATTAAAGAACAAACAAACAGAGATGAACAATACAATAACTGAAATGAAAACTACACTAGAAGGAATCAATAGCAGAATAACTGAGGCAGAAGAACGGATAAGTGACCTGGAAGACAGAATGGTGGAATTCACTGCTGCGGAACAGACTAAAGAAAAAAGAATGAAAAGAAATGAAGACAGCCTAAGAGACCTCTGGGACAACATTAAACGCAACAACATTCGCATTATAGGGGTGCCAGAAGGAGAAGAGAGAAAGGACCCGAGAAAATATTTGAAGAGATTATAGTCGAAAACTTCCCTAACATGGGAAAGGAAATAGCCACCCAAGTCCAGGAAGCGCAGCGAGTCTCACACAGGATAAACCCAAGGAGAAACATGCCGAGACACATAGTAATCAAATTGGCAAAAATTAAAGACAAAGAAAAATTATTGAAAGCAGCAAGGGAAAAACGACAAATAACATACAAGGGAACTCCCATAAGGTTAACAGCTGATTTCTCAGCAGAAACTCTACAAGCCAGAAGGGAGTGGCATGATATACTTAAAGTGATGAAAGGGAAGAACCTACAACCAAGATTACTCTACCCAGCAAGGATCTCATTCAGATTTGATGGAGAAATCAAAAGCTTTACAGACAAGCAAAAGCTAAGGGAATTCAGCACCACCAAACCAGCTCTACAACAAATGCTAAAGGAACTTCTCTAAGTGGGAAACACAAGAGAAGAAAAGGACCTACAAAAACAAACCCAAAACGATTAAGAAAATAGTCATAGGAACATACATATCGATAATTACCTTAAACGTGAATGGATTAAATGCTCCAACCAAAAGACACAGGCTTGCTGAATGGATACAAAAACAAGACCCATATATATGCTGTCTACAAGAGACCCACTTCAGACCTAGGGACACATACAGACTGAAAGTGAGGGGATGGAAAAAGATATTCCATGCAAATGGAAATCAAAAGAAAGCTGGAGTAGCTATACTCATATCAGATAAAATAGACTTTAAAATAAAGAATGTTACAAGAGACAAGGAAGGACACTACATAATGATCAAGGGATCAATCCAAGAAGAAGATATAACAATTATAAATATATACGCACCCAACATAGGAGCACCTCAATACATAAGGCAACTGCTAACAGCTATAAAAGAGGAAATCGACAGTAACACAATAATAGTGGGGGACTTTAACACCTCACTGACACCAATGGACAGATCATCCAAAATGAAAATAAGGAAACAGAAGCTTTAAATGACACAATAGACCAGATAGATTTAATTGATATTTATAGGACATTCCATCCAAAAACAGCAGATTACACTTTCTTCTCAAGTGCGCACGGAACATTCTCCAAGATAGATCACATCTTGGGTCACAAATCAAGCCTCAGTAAATTTAAGAAAATTGAAATCATATCAAGCATCTTTTCTGACCACAACACTGTGAGATTAGAAATGAATTACAGGGAAAAAAAACCTGTAAAAAATACAAACACATGGAGGCTAAACAATACGTTACTAAATAACCAAGAGATCACTGAAGAAATCAAAGAGGAAATCAAAAAATACCTAGAGACAAATGACTATGAAAACACGACGATCCAAAACCTATGGGATACAGCAAAAGCAGTTCTAAGAGGGAAGTTTATAGCTATACAAGCCTACCTAAAGAAACAAGAAAAATCTCAACAATCTAACCTTACACCTAAAGGAACTAGAGAAAGAAGAACAAACAAAACCCAAAGTTAGCAGAAGGAAAGAAATCATAAAGATCAGAGCGGAAATAAATGAAATAGAAACAAGGAGAACAATAGCAAAGATCAATAAAACTAAAAGCTGGTTCTTTGAGAAGTTAAACAAAATTGATAAGCCATTAGCCAGACTCATCAAGAAAAAGAGGGAGAGGACTCAAATCAATAAAATTAGAAATGAAAAAGGAGAAGTTACAACAGACACCGCAGAAATACAAAGCATTCTAAGAGACTACTACAAGCAACTCTATGCCAATAAAATGAACAACCTGGAAGAAATGGACAAATTCTTAGAAAGGTATAACCTTCCCAGACTGAACCAGGTAGAAACAGAAAATATGAACAGACCAATCACAAGTAATGAAATTGAAACTGTGATTAAAAATCTTCCAACAAACAAAAGTCCAGGACCAGATGGCTTCACAGGTGAATTCTATCAAACATTTAGAGAGGCGCTAACACCTATCCTTCTCAAACTCTTCCAAAAAATTGCAGAGGAAGGAGCACTCCCAAACTCATTCTACGAGGCCACCATCACCGATACCAAAACCAGAGAAACTTACTGCAAAAAAAGAAAATTACAGACCAATATCACTGATGAATATAGACGCAAAAATCCTCAACAAAATACTAGCAAACAGAATCCAACAACACATTAAAAGGATCATACACCATGATCAAGTGGGATTTATCCCAGGGATGCAAGGATTCTTCAATATACACAAATCAATCAATGTGATACACCATGTTAACAAACTGAAGAATAAAAACCATATGATCATCTCAATAGATGCAGAAAAAGCTTCTGACAAAATTCAACACCCATTTATGATAAAAACTCTCCAGAAAGTGGGCATAGAGGGAAACTACCTCAACATAATAAAGGCCATATACGACAAACCCACAGCAAACATCATTCTCAATGGTGAAAAACTGAAAGCATTTCCTCTAAGATCAGGAAGGAGACAAGGATGTCCACTCTCACCACTATTATTCAACAGTTTTGGAAGTCCTAGCCACAGCAATCAGAGAAGAAAAAGAAATAAAAGGAATACAAATTGGAAAAGAAGAAGTAAAACTGTCACTGTTTGCAGATGACATGATACTATACATAGAGAATCCTAAAAATGCCACCAGAAAAATACTAGAGCTAATCAATGAATTTGGTAAAGTTGCAGGATACAAAATTAATGCACAGAAATCTCTTGCATTCCTATACACTAATGATGAAAAATCTGAAAGAGAAATTATGGAAACACTCCCATTTACCGTTGCAACAAAAAGAATAAAATACCTAGGAATAATACCTAGGGAGACAAAAGACCTGTATGCAGAAAACTATAAGACACTGATGAAAGAAATTAAAGATGATACCAACAGATGGAGAGATATACCATGTTCTCTCCATTGGAAGAATCAATATTGTGAAAATGACTATGCTACCCAAAGCAATCTACAGATTCAATGCAATCCCTATCAAATTACCAATGGCATTTTTTACGGAACTAGAACAAATCATCTTAAAATTTGTATGGAGACACAAAAGACCCCGAATAGCCAAAGCAGTCTTGAGGGAAAAAAACGGAGCTGGAGGAATCAGGCTCCCTGACTTCAGACTATACTACAAAGCTACAGTAATCAAGACAGTATGGTACTGGCACAAAAACAGAAACATAGATCAATGGAACAAGATAGAAAGCCCAAAGATAAACCCACGCACCTATGGTCAACTAATCTATGACAAAGGAGGCAAAGATATACAATGGAGAAAAGACAGTCTCTTCAATAAGTGGTGCTGGGAAAACTGGACAGCTACATGTAAAAGAATGAAATTAGAATACTCCCTAACACCATACACAAAAATAAACTCAAAATGCATTAGAGACCTAAATGTAAGACTGGACACTATAAAACTCTTAGAGGAAAACATAGGAAGAACACTCTTTGACATAAATCACAGCAAGATCTTTTTTGATCCACCTCCTAGAGTAATGGAAATAAAAACAAAAATAAACAAATGGGACCTAATGAAACTTCAAAGTTTTTGCAAAGCAAAGGAAACCATAAACAAGACGAAAAGACAACCCTCAGAATGGGAGAAAATATTTGCAAACGAATCAACGGACAAAGGATTAATCTCCAAAATATATAAACAGCTCATGCAGCTCAATATTAAAGAAACAAACAACCCAATCCAAAAATGGGCAGAAGACCTAAATAGACATTTCTCCAAAGAAGACATACAGATGGCCAAGAAGCACATGAAAAGATGCTCAACATCACTAATTATTAGAGAAATGCAAATCAAAACTACAATGAGGTATCACCTCACACCAGTAGAATGGGCATCATCAGAAAATCTACAAACAACAAATGCTGGAGAGGGTGAGGAGAAAAGGGAACCCTCTTGCACTGTTGGTGGGAATGTAAATTGATACAGCCACTATGGAGAACAGTATGGAGGTTCCTTAAAAAACTAAAAATAGAATTACCATATGATCCAGCAATCCCACTACTGGGCGTATACCCAGAAAAAACCATAACTCAAAAAGACACATGCACCCCAATGTTCATTGCAGCACTATTTACAATAGCCAGGTCATGGAAGCAACCTAAATGCCCATGGACAGACGAATGGATAAAGAAGATGTTGTACATATATACAATGGAATATTACTCAGCCATAAAAAGGAACGAAATTGAGTCATTTGTTGAGACGTGGATGGATCTAGAGACTGTCATACAGAGTGAAGTAAGTCAGAAAGAGAAAAACAAATATCGTATATTAACGCATGTATGTGGAACCTAGAAAAATGGTACAGATGAACCGGTTTGCAGGACAGAAGTTGAGACACAGATGTAGAGAACAGACATATGGACACCAAGGGGGGAAAACTGCGGTGGGGTGGGGATGGTGGTGTGCTGAATTGGGCGATTGGGATTGACATGTATACACTGATGTGTATAAAACTGATGAGTAATAAGAACCTGCAGTATAAAAAACAAACAAAACAACTAATACTAAAGTTTCATTGGGTTATTTGTATGGAAATATGTTAATATAAATATTTCAGACATTACATGAAATTTCTAAAAATCTTATATGTTCTGGTATAATGTTATAAGTCATAATTCTAGTTATTACTTTAAAATGTATATCTCAGAAATAACTAAATTTCCTTGTCAATTGCATTATTATGAACTTTCATCAAATCTTTAACCGTGGTCATTTCTAAGTCTTTTGTCATTTACAGACAGTTCTGGGTGTACTCTGATGCTTTTGCAAATATGTTCACATAAGAGGGTTTCATCTTCAAGGAATTCATGGGAAAGACTCTGACAAGTACAGGTTTCTGGTAACTGACTGTACCTCTGAACTGAATGAATAAGCATTTTCAGAACTCTAATGAAAAACTGATGAACTCATAAAAGTGCTAACAAAAGATCAAGATGAAAAAAAAAATTAATTACATGGGACTGAGTGAACTGATGAGGATGATTATAATTTTTGTGACTTTCTGTTTGAATTAAAAAAAAAAATCCCACAAGGACTCAGAGGCAAAGAATATACAAATCAATATTCACTGCAAATTAAAGGAGCTGTTACAGTGGGGGATTACTGGACTGAATGTCAATATTATGACATAGTATGAGTGTGTTTCATGTTTGGTAATTGCAATCATTGTTGCTTTTGTTGTGGTCATCCATTTACAATGCTTGGTGTCAGTCTATTTATCTCTTGTAAAAATAAAATACAGTGTGTGTGTGTGAAAAAAAAAAAAAGAAAAGAAACAAGACACATCTCAAATAAACAACCTAACCTTACACCTAAAGCAATTAGAGAAAGAAGAACAAAAAAACCCCTAAGTTGGCAGAAGGAAAGAAATCATAAAGATCAGATCAGAAATAAATGAAAAAGAAATGAAGGAAACAATAGCAAAGATCAATAAAACTAAAAGCTGGTTCTTTGAGAAGATAAACAAAATTGATAAACCATTAGCCAGACTTATCAAGAAAAAAAGGGAGAAGACTCAAATCAATAGAATTAGAAATGAAAAAGAAGAAGTAACAACTGACACTGCAGAAATACAAACGATCATGAGAGATTACTACAAGCTACTATATGCCAATAAAATGGACAACCTGGAAGAAATGGACAGATTCTTAGAAATGCACAACCTGCCGAGACTGAACCAGGAAGAAATAGAAAATATGAACAGACCAATCACAAGCACTGAAATTGAAACTGTGATTAAAAATCTTCCAAAAAACAAAAGCCCAGGACCAGATGGCTTCACAGGCGAATTCTATCCAACATTTAGAGAAGAGCTAACACCTATCCTTCTCAAACTCTTCCAAAATATAGCAGAGGGAGGAACAGTCCCAAACTCATTCTACGAGGCCACCATCACCCTGATACCAAAACCAGACAAAGATGTCACAAAGAAAGAAAACTACAGGCCAATATCACTGATGAACATAGATGCAAAAATCCTCAACAAAATACTAGCAAACAGAATACTAGCAACAGCACATTAAAAGGATCATACACTATGATCAAGTGGGGTTTATCCCAGGAATGCAAGGATTCTTCAGTATACGCAAATCAATCAACGTGATACACCATATTAACAAATTGAAGGAGAAAAACCATATGATCATCTCAATAGATGCAGAGAAAGCTTTTGACAAAATTCAACACCCATTTATGATAAAAACCCTCCAGAAAGTAGGCATAGAGGGAACTCTCCTCAACATAATAAAAGCCATATATGACAAACCCACAGCCAACATCGTCCTCAATGGTGAAAAATTGAAACCATTTCCACAAAGATCAGGAAGAACATGAGGTTGCCCACTCTCACCACTATTAATCAACATAATTTTGGAAGTTTTAGCCACAGCAATCAGAGAAGAAAAAGAAATAAAAGGAATCTAAATCGGAAAAGAAGAAGTAAAGCTGTCACTGTTTGCAGATGACATGATACTATACATAGAGAATCCTAAAGATGCTACTACTAGTAGTAGATGCTACTTTCTAGTAGTAGAAAACTACTAGAGCTAATCAATGAATTTGGTAAAGTAGCGGGATACAAAATTAATGCACAGAAATCTCTTACATTCCTATACACTAATGATGAAAAATCTGAAAGAGAAATTAAGAAAACACTCCCATTTACCACTGCAAGAAAAAGAATAAAATATCTAGGAATAAACCTACCTAAGGAGACAAAAGATTTGTATGCAGAAAATTATAAGACACTGATGAAAGAAATTAAAGATGATACCAACAGATGGAGAGATATACCGTGTTCTTGGATTGGAAGAATCAACATTGTGAAAATGACTCTACTACCCAAAGCAATCTACAGATTCAGTGCAATCCCTATCAAACTACCACTGGCATTTTTCACAGAACTAGAACAAAAAATTTCACAATTTGTATGGAAACACAAAAGACCCCGAATAGCCAAAGCAATCTTGAGAAAGAAAAACGGAGCTGGAGGAATCAGGCTCCCTGACTTCAGACTATACTACAAAGCTACAGTAATCAAGACAGTATGGTACTGGCACAAAAATGGAAATATAGATCAATGGAACAGGATAGAAAGCCCAGAGATAAGCCCACGCACATATGGTCACCTTATCTTTGATAAAGGAGGCAAGAATATACAATGGAGAAAAGACAGCCTCTTCAATAAGTGGTGCTGGGAAAACTGGACAGCTACATGTAAAAGAATGAAATTAGAACACTCCCTAACACCATACACAAAAATAAACTCAAAATGGATTAAAGACCTAAATGTAAGGTCAGACACTATAAAACTCTTAGAGGAAAACATAGGCAGAACACTCTATGACATAAATCACAGCAAGATCCTTTTTGACCTACCTCCTAGAGAAACGGAAATTTAAAAAAAATAAACAAATGGGACCTAATGAAACTTAAAAGCTTTTGCACAGCAAAGGAAACCATAAGCAAGACGAAAAGACAACCCTTAGAATGGGAAGAAAATATTTGCAAACGAAGCAACTGATATAAGATTAATCTCCAAAATATACAGGCAGCTCATACAGCTCAATATCAAAAAAACAAACAACCCAATCCAAAATTGGGCAGAAGATCTGAATAGACATTTCTCCAAAGAAGGTATACAGATTGCCAACAAACACATGAAAGGATGCTCAACATCACTAATCATTAGAGAAATGCAAATCAAAACTACAATGAGGTATCACCTCACACTGGTCAGAATGGCCATCATCAAAAAATCTACAAACAATAAATGCTGGAGAGGGTGTGGAGAAAAGGGAACCCTCTTGCACTGTTGGTGGGAATGTAAATTGATACAGCTACTTTGGAGAACAGTATGGAAGTTCCTTAAAAAACTAAAAATAGAACTACCATACGACCCAGCAATCGACTACTGGGCATATACCCTGAGAAGACCATAATTCAAAAAGAGTCATGTACCACAATGTTCATTGCAGCTCTATTTACAATAACCAGGACATGGAAGCAACCTAAGTGCCCATCGACAGATGAATGGATAAAGAAGATGTGGCACATATATACAATGGAATATTACTCAGCCATAAAAAGAAACGAAATTTAGTTATTTGTAGTGAGGTGGATGGACCTAGAGACTGCCATACAGAGTGAAGTAAGTCAGAAAGAGAAGAAGAAATACCATATGCTAACACAAATATATGGAATCTAAAAAAAAAAAAAAGGTCTGAAGAACCTAGGGGCAGGACAGGAATAAAGATGCAGACATAGAGAATGGAGTTGAGGACACGGGGAGGGGGAAGGGTAAGCTGGGACGAAGTGAGAGAGTAGCAATGGATATATATACACTACCAAATGTAAAATAGATAGCTTGTGGGAAGCAGCCACATAGCACAGGGAGATCAGCTCGGTGCTTTGTGTCCACCTAGAGGAGTGGGATAGGGAGGGTGGGAGGGAGATGCAAGAGGGAGGAGATATGGGGATGTATGTATATGTATAGCTGATTCACTTTGTTATACAGCAGAAACTAACACACCACTGTAAAGCAATTATACTCCAATAAAGATGTTTTTTAAAAAAAAAGATACATGCACCCCAATGTTTATTGTGGCACTATTTACAATAACCAAGACATGGAAACAACCTAAATGTCCATCAACAGATGGATGGATAAAGAAGAAAGAAGATATGGTATATTCCTCAGCCATAAAAAAGAATAAAATAATGCCATTTGTAGCAACTTGAATGGACCTAGTGATTCTCATACTAAGTGAAGTAAGCCAGACAGAGAAAAACAAATATCATATGATATCACTTATATGTGGAATCTAAAAAAAGATACAAATGAAATTGTATACAAAACAGAAATAGACCCACAAACATAGAAAACAAACTTATGGTTACCAAAGGGGAAAGGTGGGGAGGGATAAATTAGGAGTTTGTATTAACATATACATACTACTATATATAAAGTAGATAAACAAGGACCTACTGTATAGCACAGGGAACTATACTCAGTATTTTGTAATAACCACTAAGGGAAAAGAATATGTAAAACAATACACACACACACACACACACATATGTACGTATAATTGAATCACTTTGCTGTACTCTTGAAACTAATACAACATTGTAAATCAACTATACTTCAATAAAAAATAAAAATAAAAAAATTTAAATTTAAAAAAAAGAAAAAGAGAAGGCTTAATGCTACCTTTTACTTGACAATATTTCCCATGTAATATAATAGACCAAATAAGCATAATTAGTTTAATATCTCTCTTGGAGACACTTCAGGACAATACCAGTTTCTTTTCTCTTAACTAAATTGATTTTCTTTTTTCAATCCTCCTTTTACTGAAAACACACATCTTTTTCCCCCTTGAATACTTAAATGTCTACCTTATTATTTCTACTAACTTTATTTTATTTATTTATTTTTAAATTTATTTATTTATTTTTGAATTTATTTTTGGCTGCTTTGGGTCTTCGTTGCTGCACATGGGCTTTCTCTAGCTGCGGTGAGCAGGGTCTACTCTTTTTTTTTTTTTTTTTTTTTTTTCGCACACACTGTATTTTATTTTTACAAGAGATAAATACACTGACACCAAGCATTGTACATGGATGACCACAACAAAAGCAACAATGATTGCAATTACCAAACATGAAACACACTCATACTATGTCATAATATTGACATTCAGTCCAGTAATCCTCCACTGCAACAGCTCCTTTACTTTGCAGTGAAAATTGATTTGTATATTCTTTGCCTCTGAGTTCTTGTGGGATTTTTTCTTTTTTTAAATTCAACCAGAAAGTCACAAAAATTATACTCATCCTCATCAGTTCACTCAGTCCCATGTAATTAATTTTTTTTTTTTTTCATCTTGATCTTTTGTTAGCACTTTTATGAGCTCATCAGTTTTTCATTAGAGTTCTGAAAATGCTTATTCATTCAGTTCAGCAGTACAGTCAGGTACCAGAAACCTGTACTTGTCAGAGTCTTTTCCATGAATTTCCTGAAGATGAAACCCTTTTATAGGAACATATTTACAAAAGCATCAGAGTACACCCAGAACTGTCTGTAAATGACAAAAGACTTAAAAATGACCACGGTTAAAGATTTGATGAAAGTTCATAATAATGCAGTTGACAAGAAAATTAGTTATTTCTGAGATATACATTTTAAATAACTAGGATTATGACTTATAACATTATACCAGAACATACAAGATTTTTAGAAATTTCATGTAATGTCTGAAACATTTATATTAACATATTTCCATACAAATAACCCAATGAAAGTTTAGTATTAGTTGTTTTATTTGTTTGTTTATACTGCAGGTTCTTATTAGTCATCAATTTTATACACATCAGTGTATACATGTCAATCCCAATCGCCCAATTCAGCACACCACTATCCCCACCCCACCGCAGTTTTCCCCCCTTGGTGTCCATATGTCTGTTCTCTACATCTGTGTCTCAACTTCTGCCCTGCAAACCGGCTCATCTGTACCATTTTTCTAGGTTCCACATACATGCATTAATATACAATATTTGTTTTTCTCTTTCTGACTTACTTCACTCTGTATGACAGTCTCTAGATTCATCCACGTCTCAACAAATGACTCAATTTCGTTCCTTTTTATGGCTGAGTAATATTCCATTGTATATATGTACCACAACTTCTTTATCCATTCGTCTGTTGATGGGCATTTAGGTTGCTTCCATGACCTGGCTATTGTAAATAGTGCTGCAATGAACATTCGGGTGCATGTGTCTTTTTGAATTACGGTTTTCTCTGGGTATATGCCCAGTAGTGGGATTGCTGGGTCATATGGTAATTCTATTTTTAGTTTTTTAAGGAACCTCCATACTGTTCTCCATAGTGGCTGTATCAATTTACATTCCCACCAACAGTGCAAGAGGGTTCCCTTTTCTCCACACCCTCTCCAGCATTTGTTGTTTGTAGATTTTCTGATGATGCCCATTCTAATTGGTGTGAGGTGATACCTCATTGTAGTTTTGATTTGCATTTCTCTAATAATTAGTGATGTTGAGCATCTTTTCATGTGCTTCTTGGCCGTCTGTATGTCTTCTTTGGAGAAATGTCTATTTAGGTCTTCTGCCCATTTTTGGATTGGGGTGTTTGTTTCTTTAATATTGAGCTGAATGAGCTGTTTATATATTTTGGAGATTAATCCTTTGTCCGTTGATTCGTTTGCAAATATTTTCTCCCATTCTGAGGGTTGTCTTTTCGTCTTGTTTATGGTTTCCTTTGCTTTGCAAAAGCTTTGAAGTTTCATTAGGTCCCATTTGTTTATTTTTGTTTTTATTTCCATTACTCTAGGAGGTGGATCAAAAAAGATCTTGCTGTGATTTATGTCAAAGAGTGTTCTTCCTATGTTTTCCTCTAAGAGTTTTATAGTGTCCAGTCTTACATTTAGGTCTGTAATCCATTTTGAGTTTATTTTTGTGTATGGTGTTAGGGAGTATTCTAATTTCATTCTTTTACATGTAGCTGTCCAGTTTTCCCAGCACCACTTATTGAAGAGACTGTCTTTTCTCCATCGTATATCTTTGCCTCCTTTGTCATAGAGTAGTTGACCATAGGTGCGTGGGTTTATCTCTGGGCTTTCTATCTTGTTCCATTGATCTATGTTTCTGTTTTTGTGCCAGTACCATATTGTCTTGATTACTGTAGCTAGGGTCTACTCTTCGTTGCGGTGCACGGACTTCTCATTGCAGTGGCTTCTCTTGCTGCGGAGCGCTGGCTCTAGGGCGCACAGGCTTCAGTAGTTGTGGCTTGCGGGCTCTAGAGTGCAGGCTCAGTAGTTGTGGCGCACGGGCTTAGTTGCTCTGCGGCATGTGGGATCTTCCTGGACCAAGGATCGAACCTGTGTCCCCTGCATTGGCAGGTGGATTCTTAACCACTGCACCACCAGGGAAGTCCCTATTTCTACTAACTTTAAGTACATTTATAATTTTTAACCCTTAAAAACCTTAACCCCTAACAAAAACCAAGAAACAATCCACTGTGAAATGTTTGTCATACCAGCATTTCCTGATTGGCAAGCTTCTGAACATATTCCACAACCTTTAGAAACATACATTTTCTCATAGCATGATTTCTTTTCTCAATGTGGTACAAGACGTGTGTCCAATAATCCCAAACATCTTTAGTTTCTCTCTAATAAGAAGTCAAAGTAGGTCAATTTAGACATGCTTAGCAATGAATGTTTCAGTATTTTTATCTTAATTGGAAATGATCTGAATAGTCTGTGAATTCCCATCACTTAATTTGATTTAGCAAAAAAGTTTCAACTGACCCAAAATCTGGTGAAACTCTTTTTAAGTATACATACCATAAAACATAATCATTTTTAAAGAGTTCACCTAAAAGCTTTCATCCCATTTATCTCAGTTTCATTACTTATGAAAATACCATCATACTAAGTTAATTTTTTTTGACGAATTTTGTAACAAAGATCACATGAACTTTTAGTAAACCTAGTAAACCGAATAAGTCTTGATGACTCTAAAGACATGTTCATATTAATCAAACCAACAACTTAAACTTGTTTCATTTGCTGAACACTAGTCCTAGATCGCATGCTCCTCTAAAACTTTGGGTTAGCTTTTTGTTACATTTAGAAATATTTGATTTGTAAGTGCTTGCTTTTAAGTCAATTAGATAGAGCTCTTTTACAAATTCCTTTTGGTGATAACATCTGGATGTAGAAACGTATACTTATGACATACAGACATACACACATCCAGATAGACACAGAGATCTCACAGTTTTCCTGCTTGAGCTTTAAAAGGTCTTTTTATTCCCTTCAGTTGTACATTCTACTAATTGAGCCAAGGCTGTAGTCTCAGGCAATGTGGGCTGTCTTTGCATTGCAAGGACATGATAAGAGTTATCACGTCAAGTTTTCCCCTAGGACTACTTTTATTCTCACAGGGTCAGAATATTGATAAGATGTTTTATCAAGCCAGCTTTCTTTAATTGTGCAGGCAAATATCAGTTTTGGAATGTCAAAAGAGTTCCATCCTGGTCATTTTGGGCGTTCAATAAGTACTTGCAAGTATTAGCTCCATACCAATTGTAGAAGCCAGCTGCAGTTCCAGTTGGTGCCTGCCTGTCCGGGAGCTGGTAGGCTTTAGAAGCACAATTTCCCAGTTCACTCCAAAATTTCTTCCATGCCTTCCTGCTTAGACATTCCCCCTAGGTCCCTCATCTAGAAATACCCTCCGTTCCTCTGCCTAGGAATCCCCCCAGAGCCTCTTCACCTAGGAAATGTACCGTACCCCTTCAAGACTCCAAGTCTCAAGGTAACAGCTCAAATAAAAGGCATGGACTCTCACTTAATACAAGGAGATCCAGATAAGAGGAAGAACTCACCAAAGCACCCAAGGGTGCTTTGAAGCCAGAGGGGCTCAAAGGGCCCATGCTTGGTCGCAAGCAAAAGTCCAAAATAAATTCCAGGTGAGTTTTTCTGATATCCTGCCAACTACATCAACTAGTGGTGTTGGTGAAAATAGTCAATAAACAATCTATAACAGGAATAGAGAAGAGTTTTGTCTGAGCCAAACTGAGGACTATAGCCCAGAAGACAACCTCTTAGATAACTCTGAGGAACTGTTCCAGAGAAGCATGGTTTTCAGTACAGTTTTATATCTTGTCAAAACAAAGAGCATTAAACAAGTCAGATAGACATTCCTTCAAGGTTTCAAAAAAAAGAAAGGAAGAAACGAAAAGCACACATGTGCACAGCAAGTCAGTATGGCCTTGGCACCTGGGAAAGAGTCAGCACTGCAGGAGTACAAGCCCTGGCATCCCAGGAAGGGAGAAATTTAATCTTTGTTTTTAACACAGACGTTCTTTACTTCTGGTCCATGTGCCCTTTTCTTTAATAATTAAAGCACGTGTACAAAGTAGGTTTGATAGGAACGCCCCCCCCCCCCACAATGCCCCCATGTGCATGATGTCTGTTCTTTCGGAAGCACAGGGTCTCACACAAAGGAGACCCGGGGGGTTGCTAATCCCCCACTCCTGATGCTGAGCCTGGGGAGAAGGAACCCCACTGACTGGCCATTGGGACCCTCTGAGGAAAGAGGCGCTGGCCCCATCCGAGCTGGGGCTGTGCTGAGGGATTGGAACATAGAAGTTAAGTCAAACCTGGAGGCCAGACCAATAGGACGGGCGCCGCACTGCCCTCATCCAGCTCTCTAACAGCAACACTGAAGCTTAAAGGGGACCAGGGCAGATGACTGACTATCACGGAGGCTGAAGCTGGACCCTGAATGGGGCTAAAGATGGTGTGAGGACATTACTGAGACAGCTACAGTGATTGGAAGACAGACTCTGTGTAGGACATTCTGCTCCATTCATTTAAATACCCAAGATCCGAGAACTTTACATGGATACACAGGATTGTTTGAGCAGGTGCATGCTGCCATATCTAGGGCTCAACTCAGTCTGCAACCAACTTGCAAGTGGCTCCAGGAAACACAGGTGTACACACACAGATGCACAGGGACACAAACTATATATGCACTGCACAGCACAAATATATGCACAAACTAGCATATGAACATAAATGCAGACACATGCATAGCACACATATGCACATGCACCCATTAACATGTGTGTGTGCAAATGCACATGCATAGCACATGTATGCACACAGGCACATGCACGTGCAGAGCACACACACAGGGAATAAAGTGAATGCCGTAAAGCGTTAATTCCTGAACACAAGTGAAGCTCATATGTATTCTTCCTTTTTTTTTTTTTAGCTTCGATGTTTTTCAAAATTCCAATGGCATATCTCACAAAAACTGAACAAACGATCTTGACATTTTTACGGAAACACAAAGGACTCTGAACAGCCAAGGGGATCCTGAGATGGGAGAGCAGCAGCTGGAGGAAACTCACTTCCTGACTTCAAACCCTATTGCAAATCTACAGTAACCAAACAGTGTAGAGATGGCACAAAAGGAGACTCAAGGGCAAGAGGAATAGAATAGACAGTCCAGGAATAAACCCACAAATAGGTGATCAGTGAATTTATGACAGAGTTGCCAAGGACATACACCAGGGAAAGGATAGTCCCCTCAATAAACTGCCTGGAAAACGGAATATCACAAGCCAAAGAAGGACACTGAATACCACCTGCACCAAACACAAAACTAACGAAAACCTACAATTTTCACATCAAAACCTTCCTTTACTGGGTCCTCTGAAGACAGACACCCAGCAGTCAGCAACACCAGCAGTCAGCAACACACAGGAGGCTTCTCCCTACTTTTTACTCAAAATTTCCCCACACAGTGGAATCTCCCAGCAGGTCCTGAAGAAAATGAGCTCCTCTCAGTGTGGGTGCGGCCCAGTGCTGTCTTGAAGCCAAGTACCTGACGGGTCCTGAGGAGACCCAGCTCCTGTCAGCTGTGCACAGAGCCAGGTCTGTGGGCAGAACAGGCAGTCCCTGCACTGGTAAGCCAGGTGGGCTTGTCTCCCTCTGCTGAGAAAATTGCGAAATGCAGGCCGCACCCTCTCAGTTCAGTGGAAACCCAGTACCCTGCTCAGCATCCTACTGAATCCACTGAAGTTTGGAAATACAGATGAATGGAGGCCAATATCCCATGACTTCTCAAAAAGAGTTGTAGAACAATTAGAAACCATATGCAATGAAATGAATGTAGACACAAACTGTACAACTTACACCCAAAGTCACTCAAAATTGTCCACAGACACATTTACAATATAAAACTATAAACATTATAGAAGAAAACACAGAAGATAATCTACATCGCCATGGGTTTCATCACGTAGATCATGAGCTTTGAATTTTTATCACACAACACGTAAAGCCCACACACAAAAGGGGAAAAAAAATTAAACATGTACTTTCTAAAATTAAAAATTGTTACTCGATGATACCAAATTCAAAAACCAAAGGATAAGCATCAAACTGGGAGAAAAGTATTTGCTAAACACATATCTGATAAAGAATTTGTACTCACATTATACAAAAATCAATAAAACAAACAGCTGCATTAAAAATGGGTAAAGATCTGGACACCTGGCCAAAGAAGATATACAGATAATAAATAAGTGTACAACAATATGATCCACGTCGTATACCATTAGGGAATTACACATGAAAACAATAAGACAGCACCACACACATATTAGAACTGCTAACCTCCTCCCAAAAGGACAACACCAATTACTGGGGGATGGGGCAAAACAGCAACTCTCCTTCATTGCTGATGGCACACAAATATGGCCGCCTGAGATACAGTTTGGCAGTATTTTCCAAAGCCAAGCAAGTCTCACCCCTTGAGATCCATCTTTATGCCTCCAGTATTCACAGAACTGCTTTGAAAAACTATATCCAAATGAAAAAAGAGCAATATTATGAACAGAAGCTCTACTCATAATGTCTAAACCTTCCAGGAATCAGGGTTTCTTCAGAAGATGAATGCATAAGGAAATTGGGGTACATACATGTGAAGGGGAGAATCGGACACCCCAAACTATGGAATTTCAATAGACCCCAAACAGCTAAAACAATTTTGACAAAGAAAATCAAAGTTGGAGGCTCACACTTCCCAATTTCAAATGTTAGTACACAGCAACAGGAAATAAAACACTGTGATACTGGCATGAGCTATACATAGAGATGAATGGAATTGAATGGAGATCCCAGAAATAAAGCCATCTGTATAGGATGAACTGATTTTAGACAAGAGTAAACAGCATGAAATTGGGGGGAAATGATGTTTTCAACAAATGGTGCTAGGCAATTGGCTATCCATAGGCAGGGAAATGAAACTGGACCCTTACCTCATCTCACACACAAAAAGTATCTCAAAATACATAAAAGGCTTCAATGTAAAAAGTAAAATTTTACTCAGCCCCTTGTATCTACTGGTTACACATCCATGGATTCAACAAACTCCAGATCAGAATTATTAGGGGAAAAATTCCAAAAATTTTCAAAAGGAAAAACTTGAATTTTCCACATGCCAACAACTATTTACATAGAATTTACATTAAATTTATAACATTTATATAGCATTTATATTATATTAGTTCTTATAAGTAATCTAGATATGATTTAAAATATAAAGGAAAATGTGTCTATGTTATTTGCAAATACTATACAATTTTATATAAAAGACTTGAACATCCGCAGATTTTGGTAAGCTCTCGGTGACCTGGAAACAATCTCCCACAGATAACGAGGGACAACTGTACAAAATCTCCAAGAAAACATGAGGATAAACCTTCACAACTTTGGGTTTAGCCATGGTTTCTTAGATCTGACAGAGATGCACAAGCAACCAAAGGAAAAAGGTTGGATTTCCTCAAAATTAAAAAACTGTGCATCGAATGAAGCAATCTAGAAAGTGAAAAGACAATCCACAGAATGGAAGAAAATAATTCCACATTTTATGTCTGATGAGTCTTTATCCAGTGTGTATCATGAATTCTTACAACTCATCAACAAAGAAAAACAACCCAAGTTTAAATATGGACAAAGCATTTAAATAGACACTTCTCCACATAAGACATGCAAATGGACAGCAAGCAGATGAAAAGACAGGATGGAAATGCAAGTTAAAACCACAATGCAATAACTCCGTCACACACTCTAAAATGGTTATAATCAAGAAATTTAAAAATAACAAATGTTTGCAACAATACAGAGACATCAGAAACTTTAATCATTACTTGTGGAAACTGAAAAGGGTACAACCTATTTTCTGATATGAATATACAATTACCATAAGGTTCAACAACTCCACTCCTAGATAGATTACGCAAAGAATTGAACACAGGCGTACACATTTATTGATAGCAGCATTGTTCACAATAGCCAAAAGGAAGAACTAATGCAAATGTCCAACAATGGTTAAATGGATAAATAATATGGCACTTGATCCATAAACTGCCATATTTTTCTGCCATAAAAAGGAATCAAGAGAAATGGTGCAGCTTCTGTGGAAAACAGTATGGCAGTTCTTCAAAAACTTCAGAGAATTAACATACGATCCATCAATTCCACATCAGGGTATATACCCAAAAGATTGAAAGCAAAGACTGGAACAGATACGGGTACACCCATCTTCATAGCAGCATTAACGAGAGTAGCAAAAGGTGGAAGCAGTCCAAGTGTCCATTGGTGGATGAATGGATAAACTGAATGTGGTATACACACAAAAGATTGTAAACTCAGCCTTAAAAACTAAGAAAATTCTGACACGTGCTACAACATATATGAACCTTTAAGCCATTAGGAGAAGCAAAGTAGCCCTGTCACAAAAGAACAAAAATGATATATGAGGTATCCAGCGAAGTCAAATTCAAAGGCAGAATACAGAATGCGCTTGCCAGGGCTGTGGGAAATTAATGTCAAATGGCTAAAGAGTTTCATCAGTGAAAATGGAAAAGTTCTGAATGTGGATGGTGAGGACATTCATACAACCCATAAAAACTAACTACCCCCATATTTTGAGGCCTCTCGCCTTCTGAGATGGCCCACACTCTGTGGAGTGTGTTTCTCTCTAAATAAATCTACTTCTTACCTAATATAAATAAATAAATAAATAAATAAATAAAATAAAAATTTTAAATAAAGATTAAAATTTAAAAAGGGACACAAAAGAAGAGAAAACATCAATCTTTGCAAAGAAGCCAAGCCCTACCCAGATCCTGCTCACCCAGAGTGATGATGCAGTTTGCCTTTGGAGGGTTTCACATATTTTTAAGGGGCACTGTGTTAAGATTATATGAGTAGCCACTATGTCTTGGGTGTTGTGGATGACCTGGATGTGGTGGAAACAGTGGGATTTTTAATTCCAGTTTTACATCTCAAACTTCCAAAACACTCTTATAACTAGTAAATGAATTCAGTAAAGTGCAGGATTCAAAATCAATACACAGAAGTCCTATACACTAATAGTGAATTGTGTTGTGTTCCTATACACTAATAATGAATCAGAGAGAGAAATTATGAAAACAAACATATTTACAGTAACATCCAAAGAATAAAATACTTAGGAATAAATTTAATCCAAGACATGAAAGAACTGCACATGGAAAATGTAAAGACATCGATGAAGTAATTCTTGAAGATGCAAATAAATGGAATGATATCCTGTGCTCATGAAAATCATAATAATTTCCTCACTTGGAGGTTATGTGCTGGTTTCCCTGGAAGAGTGTCCCTCTTCTGGGTAAAACACACTGGAGTATTTTGTGTGAAGTGGCAAGTGCAGTAAAGAAAGGAAGGCTCTGGGATCCGAGTGTGCAGATAAACAGTACTTTGTTCTGCTGTTGCCAGTTTTCTGTAGGTTTGAAATCATTGGAAAGTCAATAACTTTCCAAACCACATTGTCACACTTTTTTTTTTTTTTTTTGAGATGGTGGAGAGGAAGGAAACATTTATTTAGATCAGCCAATCACTCTATTTCCCTTATAGCAAAAGTCTAAGAGCAGCTCAAATTTTGTGAACACTATTCTCTTAAAAACACACACACACAAAGACCCCTAAATTCAAAAGTAAAAAACCACTAAGAAAAACAACCAAAAACCTAAAGAGAGCCTCTCCTGAGCCACCTCAAAATTGAAACCGTTTCCTTTTTCTTCTACTCAAGAAGTGCAGGCAATGAACTAATTAAACATTTACGTTTCAATTTAATGACGCTCTCCATGTGCTCTACTTATGTTTACTAGGTAGAGCTGAAGTAGATGTTTTGGCTATAGCCCATCTAGGGTGCCAACATCACTATTTTATAAATCGCTTGCTAGTAGCAAGTGAGAAAGTGAGAAGCATCACACTTTCTTACAGACGCCAAGCCTTACCCAGATCCAGTTCACACAAGGTCATAAACGTGATCGCCCTCCTAGGAGTCCACATGGAGTTGACGGGAACTGTGTGAAGGTTGTATTAGGGGCCACTATGTCTTCTGTGTTGCAGATGCCCTGGATGTGACAGAAACAGTGGGATGTTCCAATTCCAATTTTCTACCTGTGGAACCAACTCCAAGGGTAGAAAGCACATGCCCTGTATGTCAGAGAGGTGGGCTCACCCACCCTGTGGGCAGTGCGGGAAGTGCAGGAGTGCCTATAACCCAGTTTCCTGAAGTCAGTGCTCTTTGCTGGCAGAACTGCTGAATCCACTAATTTTTGGACATTCACACTGAAATGGAGTCTATATCCCGTAACTTTTCTAAAAATAGATAAGGAAAAATGAACTGAAAA
The DNA here is from genome assembly GCF_028564815.1 of Eubalaena glacialis. Classification (NCBI taxonomy): domain Eukaryota; kingdom Metazoa; phylum Chordata; class Mammalia; order Artiodactyla; family Balaenidae; genus Eubalaena; species Eubalaena glacialis. The sequence goes on along the minus strand of NC_083721.1, from coordinate 126,872,722 downwards.
CTATTAGGCATGAAGTAAACCAAGATGCAAACTTTACAACTTACACCAAATTCACTCACAATTATTTATAGACCAATGTTAAATGCAAAACTATTCAAAATTAGAGAAGAAAATAGACATGAGCTTAGGTTTGGTCATATAGATCATGAACTTTGAGTTTTAACACACAATACAAAAAGGCAATCCAGAAAGAAAAACAAGGAATACTGTGGACTTAATAAAATTAAAGATTTTAATCTGTGAAAGGTCTTATTCAGGAAATCAAAAGACAATTCACATGCTGGGAGAAAAACAGTTGCAAATACATATCTAATAAAGGATTTGCCTCAAAATATACATAGAACTCAAAATATACATAGAACTCTTCCCATTAAAACTTGGGAAAGATTGGAATGGACACCTGGTCAAAGAAAGTACACCGATAGTATAAAAAACTATGCCCAGGACTGGGTGGCAGAAAGAGTTGTCCAGGTCAACTCCCTGAATCATGTGTGACCCTGGACTAGTCCTGTCCTTCCTGGAGGCCTCAGAGAGATGGAGAGGCAGGAAGGGGAAGAGGGCCAGTTATTCTTAAACCTAACTCTAACCTTGATGACTCTCACCACTTTCATTCAACATGGTCTAGGAAGACCCAGCCATAGTAATTAGATGAAAAAAACAAGAACTAAGAGGAATCTGATGGCAGAGGAAAAATGAAAACTCTCACTGTTTGTAAATGACATGATACACTATAGAGAAAATCCTGACGATGACACCCAAAAACAAATAAAACTCATCAAAAACTTCACTTAAGTTGCAGAATAGAAAATTAATCTACAGAAATCGGTTGCATTTCTATACACTCACAACAAACTATCAGAAGGAGAAATTAAGAAAACAACCTCAATGACAATGACATCAACAAAAATAAAGTATCTAGGGATACATCTAACCCAGGAAGTAAAAGACCTGTACTCGGAAAACTGGAAGACATTGATAAAAGAAATCGAAGAGTACACAACCAAATGGAAAGATATGTCATGTTCACGGATTGGAAGAATTTGTATTGTTCAAATGCTTCCACGCCCCAGGGCAATCTAGAGATTTGATCCCATTCCTATCAAAATATCAATGGTTTTATTTAGAGAATTAGAACAAAGAATTCCAATATGTGTATGGAAGCACAAAAGAACCTGAAAAGTCAATACAATCTTAAGAAAGAAACACAAACTTGCACGTATGACTCTCCCCTATTACAAACTATACTAGAAACATAGAATCATCAAGACAGTATGGGCTAGGTATTTACAGAAGCTGTCTTGTAACACTAGATGCCTAGCACCTGGATATTTTTGAAGCTAATGGATCGGTTCAAGATGGCAGAGTAGAAGGACATGCTCTCAATCCCTCTTTCAAGAACACTGGAATCACAACTAACTGTTGAACAATCATTGACAGGAACACACTGGAACTCACCAAAAAAGATACCCCACATGCAAAGACAAAGGAGAAGCTGCAATGAGATGGTAGGAGGGGCACTATCACAATAAAATCAAATCTCATAACTGCTGGGTGGGTGACTCACAAACTGGAGAACATTTATACCACAGAAGTCCACCCACTGGAGTGAAGGTTCTGAGTCACACGTCAGGCTTCCCAACCTGGGAGCCTGGCAATGGGAGGAGGAATTCCTAGAGAATCAGACTTTGAAAGCTAGCGGGATTTGATTGCAGGACTTCGGCAGGACTGGGGGAAACAGAGACTCCACTCTTGGAGGGCACACACAAAGTAGAGTGTGCACTGGGAACCAGGGGAAAGAGCAGTGACCCCATAGGAGATTGAACCAGACCTCCCTGCTAGCGTTGGAGGGTCTTCTGCAGAGGCGGGGGCAGCTGTGGCTCACCAAGGGACAAGGACACTGGCAGAAGTTCTGGGAAGTACTCCTTGGCATGAGCCCCCCCAGAGTCCACCATTAGACCCACCAAAGAGCCTGGGTAGGCTCCAGTGTTGGGTCGCCTCAGGCCAAACAACCAACAGGGAGGGAACCCAGCCACACCCATCAGCAGACAAGCAGAGTAAAGTTTTACTGAGCTCTGCCCACCAGAGCAACAGTCAGCTCTACCCACCACCAGTCCCTCCCATCAGGAAACTTCCACAAGCCTCTTAGATAGCCTCATCCACCAGAGGGCAGACAGCAGAAGCAAGAAGAACTACAATCCTGCAGTCTGTGGAACAAAAACCACATTCACAGAAAGAGAGACAAGATGAAAAGGCAGAGGGCTATGTACCAGATGAAGGAACAAGATAAAACCCCAGAAAAACAACTAAACGAAGTGGAGATAGGCAACCTTCCAGAAAAAGAATTCAGAATAATGATAGTGAAGGTGATCCAGGACCTCGGAATAAGAATAGAGGCAAAGATCGAGAAGATGCAAGAAATGTTTAACAAAGATCTAGAAGAATTAAAGAACAAACAAACAGAGATGAACAATATAATAATTGAAATGAAAACTACACTAGAAGGAATCAATAGCAGAATAACTGAGGCAGAAGAACGGATAAGTGACCCGGAGACACAATAGTGGAATTCACTGCTGCGGAACAGAATAAAGAAAAAAGAATGAAAAGAAATGAAGACAGCCTAAGAGACCTCTGGGGCAACATTAAATGCAACAACATTCGCATTATAGGGGTCCCAGAAGGAGACGAGAAAGAGAAAAGACCCGAGAAAATATTTGAAGAGATTTTAGTCGAAAACTTCCCTAACATGGGAAAGGAAATAACCACCCAAGTCCAGGAAGCGCAGAGAGTCCCATACAGGATAAACCCAAGGAGAAACATGCCAAGACACATAGTAATCAAATTGGCAAAAATTAAAGACAAAGAAAAATTATTGAAAGCAGCAAGGGAAAAACGACAAATAACATACAAGGGAACTCCCATAAGGTTAACAGCTGATTTCTCAGCAGAAACTCTACATGCCAGAAGGCAGTGGCATGATATACTTAAAGTGATGAAAGGGAAGAACCTACAACCAAGATTACTCTACCTAGCAAGGATCTCATTCAGATTCGATGGAGAAATCAAAAGCTTTACAGACAAGCAAAAGCTAAGAGAATTCAGCACCACCAAACCAGCTCTACAACAAATGCTAAAGGAACTTCTCTAAGTGGGAAACACAAGAGAATAAAAGGACCTACAAAAACAAACCCAAAACAATTAAGAAAATGGTAATAGGAACATACATATCGATAATTACCTTAAATGTGAATGGATTAAATGCTCCAATCAAAAGACACAAGCTTGCCGAATGGATACAAAAAGAAGACCCATATATATGCTGTCTACAAGAGACCCACTTCAGACCTAGGGACACATACAGACTGAAAGTGAGGGGATGGAAAAAGATATTCCATGCAAATGGAAATCAAAAGAAAGCTGGAGTAGCTATACTCATATCAGATAAAATAGACTTTAAAATAAAGAATGTTACAAGAGACAAGGAAGGACACTACATAATGATCAAGGGATCAATCCAAGAAGAAGATATAACAATTATAAATATATATGCACCCAACATAGGAGCACCTCAATACATAAGGCAACTGCTAACAGCTATAAAAGAGGAAGTCGACAGTAACACAATAATAGTGGGGGACTTTAACACCTCACTGACACCAGTGGACAGATCATCCAAAATGAAAATAAGGAAACAGAAGCTTTAAATGACACAATAGACCAGATAGATTTAATTGATATTTATAGGACATTCCATCCAAAAACAGCAGATTACACTTTCTTCTCAAGTGCGCACGGAACATTCTCCAGGATAGATCACATCCTGGGTCACAAATCAAGCCTCAGTAAATTTAAGAAAATTGAAATCATATCAAGCATCTTTTCTGACTACAGCACAATGAGATTAGAAATGAATTACAGGGAAAAAAACGTAAAAAACACAAACACATGGAGGCTAAACAATAGGTTACTAAATAACCAAGAGATCACTGAAGAAATCGAAGAGGAAATCAAAAAATACCTAGAGACAAATGACAATGAAAACACGACGATCCAAAACCTATGGGATGCGGCAAAAGCAGTTCTAAGAGGGAAGTTTATAGCAATACAAGCCTACCTCAAGAAACAAGAAAAATCTCAAATAAACAATCTAAAGTTACACCTAAAGGAACTAGAGAAAGAAGAACAAACAAAACCTAAAGTTAGCAGAAGGAAAGAAATCATAAAGATCAGAGCACAAATAAATGGAATAGAAACACAGAAAACAATAACAAAGATCAATAAAACTAAAAGCTGGTTCTTTGAGAAGATAAACAAAATTGATAAACCTTTAGCCAGACTCATCAAGAAAGAGGGAGAGGACTCAAATCTATAAAATTAGAAATGAAAGAGAAGTTACAACAGACACCACAGAAATACAAAGCATCCTAAGAGACTACTACAAGCAACTCAATGCCAATAAAATGGACAACCTGGAAGAAATAGACAAATTCTTAGAAAGGTATAACCTTCTAAGACTGAACCAGGAAGACATAGAAAATATGAACAGACCAATCACAAGTAATGAAATTGAAACTGTGATTAAAAATCTTCCAACAAACAAAAGTCCAGGACCAGGTGGCTTCACAGGTGAATTCTATCAAACATTTAGAGAAGACCTATCCTTCTCAAACTCTCCCAAAAAATTGCAGAGGAAGGAGCACTCCCAAACTCATTCTATGAGGCCACCATCACCATTATACCAAAACCAGACAAAGATACTACAAAAAAAGAAAATTACAGACCAATATCACTGATGAATATAGATGCAAAAATCCTCAACAAAATACTAGCAAACAGAATCCAACAACACATTAAAAGGATCATACAACATGATCAAATGGGATTTATCCCAGGGATGCAAGGATTCTTCAATATATGCAAATCAATCAATGTGATACACCATATTAACAAATTGAAGGATAAAAACCATATGATCATCTCAATAGATGCAGAGAAAGCTTTTGACAAAATTCAACACCCATTTATGATAAAAACTCTCCAGAAAGTGGGCATAGAGGGAACCTACCTCAACATAATAAAGGCCATATACGACAAACCCACAGCAAACATCATTCTCAATGGTGAAAAACTGAAAGCATTTCCTCTAAGATCAGGAACGAGACAAGGATGTCCACTCTCACCACTATTATTGAACATAGTTTTGGAAGTCCTAGCCACGGCAATCAGAGAAGAAAAAGAAATAAAAGGAATACAAATTGGAAAAGAAGAAGTAAAACTGTCACTGTTTGCAGATGACATGATACTATACATAGAGAATCCTAAAAATGCCACCAGAAAAATACTAGAGCTAATCAATGAATTAGGTAAAGTTGCAGGATACAAAATTAATGCACAGAAATCTCTTGCATTCCTATACACTAATGATGAAAAATCTGAAAGAGAAATTATGGAAACACTTCCAGATACCATTGCAACAAAAAGAATAAAATACCTAGGAATAAACCTACCTAGGGAGAAAAAAGACCTGTATGCAGAAAACTATAAGACACTGATGAAAGAAATTAAAGATGATACCAACAGATGGAGAGATATACCATGTTCTCTCCATTGGAAGAATCAATATTGTGAAAATGACTATGCTACCCAAAGCAATCTACAGATTCAATGCAATCCCTATCAAATTACCAATGGCATTTTTTACGGAACTAGAACAAATCATCTTAAAATTTGTATGGAGACACAAAAGACCCCGAATAGCCAAAGCAGTCTTGAGGGAAAAAAACTGAGCTGGAGGAATCAGACTCACTGACTTCAGGCTATACTACAAAGCTACAGTAATCAACACAATATGGTACTGGCACAAAAACAGAAACATAGATCAATGGAACAAGATAGAAAACCCAGAGATAAACACACACAACTATGGTCAACTAATCTATGACACAGGAGGCAAAGATATACAATGGAGAAAAGACAGTCTCTTCAATAAGTGGTGCTGAAAAACTGGACAGCTACATGTAAAAGAATGAAATTAGAACATTCCCTAACACCATACACAAAAATAAACTCAAAATGGATTCGAGACCTAAATTTATGACTGGACACTATAAAACTCTTAGAGGAAAACATAGGAAGAACACTCTTTGACATAAATCACAGCAAAATCTTTTTTGATCCACCTCCTAGAGTAATGGAAATAAAAACAAAAATAATCAAATGGGACCTAATGGAACTTCAAAGCTTTTGCATAGCAAAGGAAACCATAAACAAGACGAAAAGACAACCCTCAGAATGGGAGAAAATATTTGCAAACAAATCAATGGACAAAGGATTAATCTCCAAAATATATAAACAGCTCATGCAGCTCAATATTAAAAAAACAAACAACCCAATCCAAAAATGGGCAGAAGACCTAAATAGACATTTCTCCAAAGAAGACATACAGGTGGCCAAGAAGCACATGAAAAGATGCTCAACATCACTAATTATTAGAGAAATGCAAATCAAAACTACAATGAGGTATCACCTCACACCAGTTAGACTGGGCATTATCAGAAAATCTACAAACAACAAATGCTGGAGAGGGTGTGGAGAAAAGGGAACCCTCTTGCACTGTTGGTGGGAATGTAAATTGATACAGCCACTATGGAGAACAGTATGGAGGTTCCTTAAAAATCTAAAAATAGAATTACCATATGACCCTGCAATCCCACTACTGGGCATATACCCAGAGAAAACCATAATTCAAAAAGACCCATGCACCCCAATGTTCATTGCAGCACTATTTACAATAGCCAGGTCATGGAAGAAACCTAAGTGCCCAACGACAGACGAATGGATAAAGAAGATGTTGTACATATATACAATGGAATATTACTCAGCCATGAAAAGGAACGAAATTGAGTCATTTGTTGAGACGCGGATGGATCTAAAGACTGTCATACAGAGTGAAGTAAGTCAGAAAGAGAAAAAAAATATATCATATATTAACGCATGTATGTGGAACCTAGAAAAATGGTACAGATGAGCCGGTTTGCAGGACAGAAGTTGAGACACAGATGTAGAGAACAGACATATGGACACCAAGGGGGGAAAACTGCGGTGGGGTGGGGATGGTGGTGTGCTGAATTGGGCGATTGGGATTGACATGTATACATTGATGTGTATAAAATTGATGACTAATAAGAACCTGCAGTATAAAAAAACAAAACAAACTAAAACAACTATTACTAAACTTTCTTTGGGTTATTTGTATGGAAATATGTTAATATAAATATTTCAGACATTACATGAAATTTCTAAAAATCTTATATGTTCTGGTATAATGTTATAAGTCATAATTCTAGTTATTACTTTAAAATGTATATCTCGGAAATAACTAAATTTCCTTGTCAATTGCATTATTATGAACTTTCATCAAATCTTTAACTGTGGTCATTTTTAAGTCTTTTGTCATTTACAGACAGTTCTGGGTGTACTCTGATGCTTTTGCAAAAATGTTCCTATAAAAGGGTTTCATCTTCAAGGAATTCATGGAAAAAGACTCTGACAAGTGCAGGTTTCTGGTAACTGACTATACTGCTGAACTGAATGAATAAGCATTTTCAGAACTCTAATGGAAAACTGATGAATTCATAAAAGTGCTAACAAAAAATCAAGATAAAAAAATTAATTACATGGGACTGAGTGAACTGATGAGGATGATTATAATTTTTGTGACTTTCTGTTTGAATTAAAAAAAAACCCCACAAGGACTCAGAGGCAAGAAATATACAAATTAATTTTCACTGCAAAGTAAAGGAGCTGTTACAGTGGAGGATTACTGGACTGAATGTCAATATTATGATATAGTATGAGTGTGTTTCATGTTTCGTAATTGCAATCATTGTTGCTTTTGTTGTGGTCATCCATTTACAATGCTTGGTGTCAGTTTATTTATCTCTTGTAAAAATAAAATACAGTGTGTGTGTGTGAAAAAAAAAAGGCAATAACACAAACCATAAAGAAAAAGATGTATAAATAACAAAAAACTCCATACACAAAGTAAAAGAATAAAGACTGGGTTTTGCAAAACATATAACAAAGGACTAGTATACTCGCTACATAAAAAAAACTACAAATAAATGAGAAAAAAACAACCCCAAAGAAAAATGGGTAAAAGCCATGTGCATTCAATTCACAGAGGAAATTCAAATGGCCAACACATACAGGAAAAGATGTCTGCCTCACATGTAATTGTAAATGCAAATTAGATATTATTTCACATTCAACTGACTGGCAAATTTAAAGCCTGACAATATTTGCTGAGTGTTACTGACGATAGGGAGGGACAGAGGAACAGGAATTTTCATACATTTCTAGTGAAAGTATGTTAGTACACCTTTAGTATAATGCATTTGCAATATTAACTTGAAGATATGCATACTCTATATCCCAGTAATTTGATTTCTAGGCAAATACTAGAGAAACACAAGTACACGTGCTCAAGGGACATATGCCAGGATGCCCACTGCATTTGTTTTTTAAATATTAAAAAGTTGCAAATAATCTAAATCTCTCTCAATGCGGGAATGGATAAATACATTGTGGTGCAGTCACACAAAGGAACACTACACCAGTTTATTTATTTATTTTTTGAACCATTAGCTTGTTTTATGGAAGAGGGGGATGTAGAGGTACTAATGTGAGCAGATAAATTCAAATCTGACGTTGGGAATAACACCCTTTCCTCCCCCATAATACTCCCTGAGAAAAATCAAAGCTAACCAAACGTGGTATGTGGGTATGTAGCTGACTCTTGCTCCAACCCAACACTCCCTTCCCCACCTTTATAAATATAGTTGAATAACAACACTTGGGTAGATCACCAAATCAAAGCCTGTAAATATTGTTCACAGCTCAAACACTGTTCTTATCGAGTTTCCTTTCTTGTAAAAGAGTAATGTCTAGTTTCCTTTGCCTAAGTCACGTATACACTCTCTGAGCCTACTGATTTTCAAACTTTTCAAAGAACCTTTATTCAAATGAAATCTTAGATGGAATCCCAACAAATAACAGAAAAAAAGCAGAACCACTCTGGAGAACCGGTACCCTAGAAATTCCTCTAGTAATCATAACATTTTAGGGAGAGTTTAAACTACATGAAAATTCTCAAGACTATTAGCTTATTTTTGACTATACATAATTTAAAAATGTGAACTCTTCATGAAAAGCTTTGTAGATTCCAAAAGAAACTATAACAATTAAATCCACTGACTTTCTATCCAGGAGTATACTTCAATAGCATCAAAGTGCTACAATAATTATAACCAGTCTTATCTAAGACTAATTTTTTTAAAATAAATAAATTTATTTATTTATTTAAAAAAAAAAAGAAAAGATATGACCCCAATATTCATTACATCACTATTTACAATAGCCAAGACAGCCTAAATGTCCATTAACAGAGGAATGGATAAAGAAGAAGTGGTACATATATATAATAGAATATTACTCAGCCATAGAAAAGAATGAAATAATGCCATTTGCAGCAACATGGATGGACCTAGCAATTATCATACTAAGTGAAGTAAGTCAGACAGAGAAAGATGAATATCATATGATATCATTTATATGTGGAATCTAAAAAAATGATACAAATGACTTATTTACAAGACAGAAACAGACTTACAGACTTTGAAAATAAACTTGTGGTTACCAAAGGGGAAAGATGGGGAGAGAGATAAATTGGGAGTTTGGGTTTAACCTATACCCACCACTATATATAAAATAGATAATCAACAAGGACCTACTGTATAGCACAGGGAGCTCTACTCAATATTCTGTAATAGCCTATATGGAAGAGAGTCTGAAAAAGAACGGATATATGTATAGGTATAACTGAATCACTTTGCTGTACATCTGAAACTAACACAACATTGTAAATCAACTATACTCTAATATAAAATAAAAATTAAAATTTAAAACATCGAAGAAAGAACAAAACCTTTTGGTGACTCAGTCACAGGCCAGCTAGGTGGCAGGACATGGCAGGGTTGGGGCCAGTTTCTCCAGGAGGTTGAGTGTGTTCTGAATCATCATCCAATAGAGGTAAGGAAGAAGTCCACGACTTCCACACTGAAAACTACAATGGCTGGTTGAGATCAATGAAAAAAGACCTACATTCATGGAACATAATCCATAGTCATGGATCAGAAGGTTTAATTCTATTAAGATGGCAATACTCCATGAAGAGATGTAAAGATTCAAAGGAGCCCTGCCAAAATCCCAGATGGTGTTTTGCAGAAACTGACAATCAATCTACAGTTCATGTGGAAAACGCAAGGGGCTCAGAATACATCAGTGAATCTTGAAAAAGAACAAAGTTGGAGGTATGGAGAGCCAGGCAGAATACTATGGCTGGTATAAATAAGGGCAATTTAAGCTGAAGACAGCTCCAGTTCCCAATACATATACTAAATTCCTGGGCTATTTATTTGGACGAAGTTAAACAAATTCGTTGACCCTTCTCCAGCTACAATGGAATTACTATCTATTTCAGTTGGATAGGCAGACCTGTTGGACGCAAACTCATGAACAGAGGTTAGCATAGTTCCCCAAGTTTTAATGTAATTGGCAACTTCTAGGTCTTTTAGCGTTTATAGATTCTCTTGCCTGGGCAGAAACCTGGAGTGGCCTGCCATGCAATATTTTTAAGTTAAGCAAGTTAAGCTTGCTTCTGGGAACCACTGATCCATAGCAGGGCAACTGGCAAGGCCTTATCTCCAGTTAAATTAGCCTCTTGACATATTTTAGCAACATTCCTTTATAATGTATGATTCATTTTCTTGGTTTTTCCTGTTGATTGTGGTCTCCAGGATGAATGTAGTTTTAATACCTTAATCTAAATCAGGGGATAATTTCCCTAAGGAGGGCTTTAACCACTTCTGAGATTTTCTGTCCAGGTGGGATATGCTTCCACCCATCCTGAAAAAGTGTCCACACGAACACTAGCAGGTTATCTGAAATTTCTTGCAGTTTGAGGCATTTGAGTAAAGTCTATTTTTCAGTCCTTGGTGGGCCAGGTTCCTCTTTGTTGAGTCTCCATCTAGGGTGGTCTGACAGCAGTCTTTGGGCTTTTTTTTTTTTTTTTTTTTTGGCTGTGTTGGGTCTTCATTGCTGTGTGCGGGCTTTCTCTAGTTGCGGCTAGCAGGGGCTACTCTTCATTGTAGTGGTTGGGTTTCTCATTGTCATGGCTTCTCTTGTTGCAGAGCAAGGGCTCTAGGCACGCGGGCTTCAGTAGTTGTGTCATGCGGGCTCAGTAGTTGTGGCTCGTGGGCTCTAGAGCGCAGGCTCAGTAGTTGTGGTGCATGGGCTTAGTTGCTCCGCGGCATGTGGGATCTTCCCAGACCAGGGATCGAACCCGTGTCCCCTGCATTGGCAGGCGGATTCTTAACCAGTGCGCCACCAGGGAAGACCCTGGGTTATTTTTAAGACTTTGGGGGAAAGAGCTCTGTAGAGTGAATCAGTTCATTCCCCACTGTCAATTTTACCTGGGGTTCCTGTGGGGAATTAGGTACCTCAAGTTCAAGGGAGTCCCTGGGCCTCTTCATTCAGAGTGTTCCTCTCTTTCTACCATATGAGAGGCTCTTGTCTTCTATTGTTCTTCTGCTTTAGCCTAGGGCAATCTGTTTTCCAATGTTTTTCCTCCTTACAGTAAGCACATTGTTCTTTCCCCAATAGTGGCTTACCTCTCTTCAAGTTACTCGCCTTCCGGGAATCCAATGCCACTGCCAGAAAAGTGGCGTTTCATATTGCATCTTCTTTCCTCTGTTGTTGTTTCCTGTTGAATACTTTAAAAGCAACATCTACCAGTTGAGAAGATGGTACATTCCAAATGTACCATCTAATTTTTGCAACTCTCTTCTGATATCTGAGGCACTTTGCCCAAAAAGGTCAAATTTACCATTCTAATATTTTCAGGGGCCTCAGGATCTGCATTAGTATGATGTTTGTAGTTCTGACAAATCCTTTCCAAAAATTCAGAGACATCTTCATTTGTTTAGCTGAATTTCTTGAGTTTTGTTTAAACCCTTTTGCTTTGGTTTCCTTTTTCAAAGCCCTGCCAAGATGCACAAGAGCACTAATAAATAGTGCTCTAATAAGGGCTTTCTTCCCTCACTGTAGTTCCAATTTGGTTCAGTTGTGGGTGCTGCCAAGTGGGCTTCAGGTGTAGAGGATCCTCCCTATAAGGAGGGCTGCAATCTTTCCAATTAAACAAGTCTGAGAAACCCAGCTGGCTGGCCATTTGAATTTAGGCCCCCTATGAGATAATGGCATAAGGGAAATTGCCCTATCCCAGAAGTGGCTCCTGGCCCAAATTGGGTGCCCTGTTGGGTCTTAGATGGTGATACCAGACCAAGTTCCTGTGCCCCAGAAACTAACACAGGATTTTCTAATTGATCCCTATAAGGAGGGGAAGTCCTGAGCCCCAGAATCAGAAACTGGGGCTGGGTAGGAACAGAAGGCGGTGGAAGGGGTGGGTATATTGGCATAATGTCCAGAGCGGCTGGGACAGCTGGCTCAGCCAGAGGAGGTAAGGTTTGCAGCAACATATACTCACTCTCATTCTCTTCCTTTTCTTATTTTCCCTGCTAGTAGTACAAATGCTTGCATATAAGGGATTTCATCATTTTTCCCACTTCTTCACAAAATAGAGTCATTCCAAAGCCACTGTAAAACCATAGGTAGCAATTGATCACCTAACCATTAAAATGATGCCTTTTTGCTTTGGCACCAACCAACTGGGATTACAATGCAACGGAACAGAAACTTGATTACGGCTGTAACAAACAATTTAAGATAATTACTAAAATTATGACTGATATCATTTACCGGTATACACCAGAATTTTAGGAGTTCCATATAATTTCTAGAACATGTATATTAATAACGTTTACCTATATGATACAATCTTAGAAGTTTTATCACCACTCACTTGACAATGTCTTCCATGCAATTCAGCACACCAAGTAAGCCCAATTAGTTTAATGTTCCTCTCTCTGAGATGGAGAGAAAATAATTTGAGGTGATTCAGAGACCCTCTGGAAAACACCAAAGTTAGCCAGAGGTCAACTTGATCTTTGGGAATTTTGTCAAAAATATCAGAAAGTTTTAACCAGTGATAATAAAAGATCTCAATGGCAAATACAGATCAGATAAAGAAACTCACAATCTATTACCAAAAGCAGTTCAATATTATAAGAAAACTGTCCTCTTAGAGAACCAAATTCAGGTTTTGTACCACTTTATCTTTAAGATTTTTTAAATTAAGTTCAGTCTTATCTTAGAACTTAGTTTCAAATTACAAAAATCTGGAAAGACTAGACATTCCCCAAGTTTTATTCCCATAGAGTTTACCCAAAACTCTTTGTCACATTGTTATTTTTCTTGCTGACAAACTTTGCAACAGGAATAATAAGGTCTTATTTGATTTCTAGTAAATGTGGGTACAATAAAAGTATTATACTTAAGGTTGATGACTCTAAAGACATATCTGTATCAAACCAACAAGCTTAAGCTAACTTTAACACCAGGTATTAATTCAATACTGAATATTTCCTAGATCATGTGAACCTGAAACTCATTCTGGCCAGTTTCTTTTATATTTGAGTATTTGTGTAAGCACTTAATTTCCTTTAAGCTAATTAAATAGAGCTCTTTTACAAATTAATTTTGGCAATTAATTAATTTTGGCCACTCCTCTGTAACACATGTACAAACACACAAACACAGGGACCTCACAGTTCCCATTCCAAGATTTCAGCCATGAATCAGGTACAACAATGTAAAACCCATCAGTTACAAAAGAGGCTGGATTCAAATTGGGTTTCTAGCAGATAGGACAAATCAAGGTCACCTGTCTGGATGGCTAAACTCTTTTGACTGATATTTATGAAAAAGACACTTCTATTTCTATTTGTAGCTTTTGGTGATTTTAGGAACCAAGTAGAACTTTTCTTCCTCAGAATGTCCCTCTTTTGGACAAGAACAGACAGGTTTTTCTCCTGTTCCTTACCTCCATTTGACATCAGTAAATGTTTTGGGTATCACAACGCTGATTTGGCTGTAAATGAAGAAAGAGTACCAAACAAAATGAAACAAAAAACCCAAAGAACAAAGAGGAAATCCTAAATAAACCCTCAAGTTTGGGCTTGGGGTTTTACATATACCAATGACACAGGAGACCATAAACAACATAATTTTTTTTTTTTTTACAATTTTTTTTTTTAATCAGTCATCAATTTCATACACATCAGTGTATACATGTCACTCCCAATCGCCCAATTCAGCACACGACCATCCCCACCCCACCGCGGTTTTCCCCCCTTGGTGTCCATACGTTTGTTTGTAAACAACATAATTAACATAGCAAGGGTAATAGTACATGGTGCCCAGGGTCCCAAGATAACCCTGCTTAAACCCCTGTGTGGATCATAACAGGTACTGTGGCCACCCACTGTTACAATAAAAAATATCATCTTCCTCTCACCCATGGGTTCATAGCTGTAATCAGATCCCTTATCCAAAATGCTCCTCATAGGACTTGCTTTAGGGATAGTTGAAACATTCCCCATTTTTAAAGACAAACAAAACACAAACGGCACACACAAATGCTAGCGTCCAAAGAAACAAACTGGTTCACAAATCGGGTAAAAGTCCAAAAACTCTCTTCTCTCTCCACCAGGGTATCCCACTCAAATACAAAACAAATCGGCTTATTCCGGAGAAAAAGCCCCAAACGGAGAGGAAATGAAGTTTCTGGCTGTAAACACTGGTGCAACTTACCCTACTGTATGGAGTCAGCTCCCAAACGCCAATTCCTTGCTCTAACTGCCAAGCGCTGGGGCAGTCAGTGCCACTTCGGGGAATTTTGAAGGAAAGATCCTCAGGACAAGTGGTCCCGACAGCTGCTAGGGCCTTACCCCAAAACTCCCCAACTGGGGCCAGCTGGCCACGAGCAACAAGGTTCCCGGCTGGTTTGTCAAAATTTATTACCAAGTCCAAGCTTGCACTGCTCACCACACGACAGGCCAGTAAATTGAGAGGTGAGTTGTTGGGGCAAGGAATAGCAACTTTATTCAGAAAGCCAGCAGACCGAGAAGATGGTAAATGCGTCCCCTCAAAGAACCATCTTGCCTGCGTTAGAATTCAGGCTTTTATACTAAAAGGGGAGGGAGTAAAGTCAAACACTTCCTGGTTCCCATCAGCCTCTGGAGGCGATGTGTTAATTTCTTCCTCCCTGCAGTCATTCACAGGTGGGCCTGGGCAGGATGTTTCCTGTGAGCTAAACAAAAGTATTTTAGCTTAATGCTCATTACCTGGGAGGCAGGGTTCCAAGAGATGGGCCATTATGTATATAATTTAAGCTTACAGGCAACATCCTTTTAGTGATTAACTTGTAATAGACTACAGAGCCTTCTTCCCTATTATGTAGAGGGAGAACCCACACCAGTAAGTGCTGTTTTACACTCACGTTTGGTTTTAAGGGTCTTTCTGCTCAACCTCAAAAAAAACGGACTTTTATCAACAACTAAGACACCATTTGAACAGCTCATTTCAAGCCTGTCTCTCACCACAGGTGACACCAAAGCAAAGGGGTAGGGTGCCCTATTGCTGGAGATACAACTCTAGGCTATGGCTGTGCAGGTTTGGGGCCCTCAGGGAGGGCCAAGGCACAGTTCCCTACCTGGGAGTCCCCAGAACCAGGGAGATGGGTGAGAAACTGAAGCTGGCAGCTTCCCTCAAGATAGAGGGCCTACTGCAAGATAGAGGGAGATGGGTAACACTGCGACAGCCCCTCACTAGACCATCTATATTAGGTAGGAGGATTTCCATTCATATGGGGACTGCAAGGCATTCTGCTGAGACATGTGTCAGACTGCAGTGGAGCCTGGACCATGTGGAGATGGCACAAGGTCAGCAGAGTGCCATGGTAAAGCCATTCTCCTATGCAGATCCAGTGAATAGGATAGTGAATCTGAAGTTGACACAGACCCATAGGATCAATTTAGTTTTGACAAAGTTGCCAAGGAAATTCAATGTGGGAAATCATGGTCCGTTCAACAAAGATGTGCTGGAACAAGTGGACATACATATGAGGAAAAAAGAATATTGATCCTTACTTCTCATTATCCACTAAATAAATTTGAAGTAGGTCACAATCAAATTTATAGATGCAAAAACAACTGAATACATAGAAGAAGACAAGAGAAAATATGCCCAGCATGTGTGTGTTGGGGGGGGGGGAGACATATATATGACAAAGGACTTATATCCAGAATATAAGAGCTCTTATATCCAAAACTGTATCATAATAAGACAAATAAGCCCCCAACATGAGCAAAAAACTTGAAGACATTTCACAAAAGATATACAGTTGACCGATGAGCACATGAAAAATGCTCAACATTATTAGTCATCAGGGAAATTCAAATGAACGTCAGCATGAGATACCACTGAACACCCACATGAATGAATAAAATTAAAAAGATGGATGTAGCAAGTGTTGGTGAGACTTTGGAGCCACTGGAACTCCTTTCTTAAAAAATATTTATTTATTTATTTGGTTGCACTGAATCTTAGTTGTGGCAGGTGGGCTCCTTAGTTGTAGCATGAGAACTCTTAGTTGCTGCAGCATGTGGGATCTAGTTCCCTGACCAGGGATGGAACCTGGGCCCCCTGCATTGGGAGCGCGGAGTCTTAACCACTGCACCACCAAGGAAGTCCCCACCACGGGGCCTCTCATCCACCGCTGGTGGGAATGGTACCAACACTTTGGAAACCAGTCGAGCAGTTTCTTAAAAGAGTTCACACAATATGGCCTAGCAATTCTACTTCTAGAATTTTTTTTTTTTTTGGTCAAAGGAAATGAAAAATATGTGGACAAAGACTTGCACATGAATGTTTACAACAGTTTTACTCAAAATAACCCAAACTTGGAAAGAACCCAAAAATCCAACAGCTGAACAACTTATGTCTATACAATGTAATATTAGCTTTATAAAGGAATAAACTGCTGATAGACACAATATTCATGAATATCAATAACATTATGCCAAACCAAAACAGCCAGACACAAAGGAATATACATGATTTGACTTGTGTGAAATTCTGGAAAAGTAGATCTATCTTTGGAGACAAGCAGATCATTGGTTGCCTGGTGCTGATGGAAATGGTTGGGAAGGGGACAAGGGAATATTTTGGGGTGATGGAAATATTCTGTATCTTGATTGTGGTGGTTGTTAACATGGGTGTATATGTTTGTCATAAGTCATAAAACTGTACCCTTAAATTAAGTTTTACTGCATGTACTAAGCTCATGAAAAGATACTTAACATCATTTGTCATTAGAGAAATGCAAATCCAAACCACAATGAGAAACCAACCACCTTACATCTAAGGTAGCTGTAATTTAAAAAGCAGCAACAACAGAAAATAACAAGATTGGAGAGGATTAACAAGTGTTGGGGAGAACGTGGAGATATTGAAACCCTGTACCTTGCTGGTAAGAATGTAAAATGATGCAGCCACTGTGGAAAACAATTTGGTGGTTCCTCAAAAAGTTAAAATTACCGTATGACCTGGTAATTCTATTCCTAGGTCTATACCCAAAAAAACTGCAAACAGGGACTCAGATACTTGTGCATGAAAGTTCATAGCAGCATTATTCACAATAGCCAAAAAGTAGAAACAACCCAAGTGTTCATCTGTAGATGAATGGATTAAAAAAATGTGTTATACACAGTTGACCCTTGAAAAACACGGGTTTGAACTGCACAGACCCACTTAATACTTGAATTTTTTTCAATAAATACATACTATGACACGATCTGTGGTCGTGGAATACGTGGATGTGAAAGAGAGGATACAGAGGGCTGATTGTAAAGTGTACACAGATTTTTTGACTGCATGGAGGGTCAGTGCTTCTAACCCCCATATTGTGCAAAGGTCAACTGTACATACAATGGAATATCATTCAGCCATAGAAACCAATGAAGTTACGATATGTGCTACAATATGCATAAGCCTTAAAAACATTGTGCTCCGTGAAAGAAGTTGGATACAAAAGGACAAATATCTAGAAAAGGCTAATTCTTAGAGACAGAAAGATTAGTGGTTGCAAGGATCTAGGTGGAGGGAAGAATTGAACTGATTGCTTAATGGGTTCCATGTTTTGTTTGGGGTGATGAAAAAATTTTGGAAATAGTGGTGATGGTTGCAGAACATTGTGAATGTAATAAATGCCACTGAATTGTACACATAAAATGGTCAAATTGCCAATTATCAAAGAAATAAAAAGAAACAGTAATGGCAGTTTTTAATTTCAGCAAAAGAATTGAAAGCAAAAAAGCATTAAGATTTTCATTTTGGATATACCAAGTAATGTGTAAACTCCAAAAGTCAACTATACAGGCAGGACCCGGTTATATCCAATCTGTATCCCAGCACCCAACACAGGACCCGGCACAGAGAAATTGCTCAGTGAATGTTTGTCAGATGAAAGAAGAAAGGAGCCAAAAAAAATAAAAACACACATTCCCCTTGTGCTTAGGAGTAGGGCTAAGCCTGAAAGAAGGAGAATGGTGTGTCAAAATTTGGCACAAATGAAGTAAATTAGAGCAGTGCCTATCAAACTATCTATGGGGAAAACCTAGACTCTTTTACCACTAATCAACTGAGGACTGATACATGGTTCTACTACTGGCATGTGCTTTGTACCACCAGCAACTTGCCTCTGTGAATTCAACAGCATCCTAAGTCGGCATCTTGTAAATACAGTAAGGCAAGACCCTGGTCACATACTGGAAAGTCACAGCAGTGTCATATAGCTATTATAAGAATTTCTAAAATCTCACCCTCAATTTCTATATTTATCTCATCACAAACCAGAAACAAAGAATTCACAGTCTAGCCTTGGTCCCTGAAAAAAAAAAGATTTTAAGTTTGCAAAGGGAATGGTTCTCAGAGATATAATTTGATACTTCTATCTCCACCTGCCTACCCTACATCTTCACTTAGATGTCTAAGTGATGTCTCAACCTCAGCCACATCCAAAGCCATGACTTTCTGCCTCAACTCTCTTCCTCCAGATGCCTTCCCCATACTTGACCTCTCTTCTTGTTTCTCAGGCCCAAACACTGGCATCATTCCTGGCTCCTTCCTTTTCCACAAACTCCAGATCTGAATTGAAGAAAAATAAAGCTGATTCTATCTTTGAAATATATCTAGACCTACCCATAGATGAGCACTTGCTTTATTACAGTATTAATACTTGTGAGCAATGAAGTCGATTTTCAGGAAATGGTGCTTAATCAACTGACCATCTAGATGGAATAAAATCAAATCAAATCAATTACAGGTGAATTGTGGCTCTAAATGGGAAAGGTAAGACAAACTGGAAGATGACATAGGAGAATATCTTCATGATCTCAGGGTAGGCAAAAATCTGAGGGCAGGAAATTTTGTCTGCTATGTTTATGCTGCATCTCCAGTGTAGACACCCACTATTTACAGAATGAACATAAAGGAAACTTTGACACCCTCTGGAGGGATATACACACATACAAATACTTGGATCACTGTGAAGACACACAATGTTCTTAATGGTATGACTGTCGTATAAATATCACTTCTCATTAGTCTAATGCAATGCTAATTAAAAACCCATTCGGGGACTTCCCTGGCGGTCCAGTGGTTAAGACTCCGCGCTTCCACTGCAAGGGGGCACGGGTTTGATCCCTGGTGGGGTAACTAAGATCCCTGCAAGCCATATGGTGTGGCCAAAAAATAAAATAAAATAAAATAAAATAAATATGTACAGCTTTAAAAAAAACCCATTCAGATTTATTTTTAGAATAATCTGATTCTAAATTTCATACAGAAAAATGATCAAGAATACCTAGGAAACCCCTGAGGGAAAAAAAAGCGGGGCAGAGCAATGAGGTGTGATAAGGCCTACCAGGAGGTAAACCGTACTTTAAAGCCACAATTATTACCATTCTGTTGAATCTAGGACACTCTGTATTATAAGGTGCATCACTGGTTTGAGTGCCACGAAGAAAAACACTGCCAAAAAGCCTGTAACTTGTTAGATGCCTCCTGATTCAAAGATCTCACAAGTGTGAAAAGACATCTGCCTTGGAATGGCATTGATGCATGGATTCTCAGACAGATGAACAAAACAATAAAAATGCCAGACATAGACCCCAAAACATACGTGATTTTAGTAGAAGAATAATATTGCAGATAGTTGGGAAAAAGGGATCTTTCATTGGCTGGTATTGAGAAAATTAGATAATCATCTAGGAAAAAAGCCTCCTATCTCACACCTGATACACACACACATACACACACACACGCACTCCAGTTGGACCAAAGATGTGAAACCAAAAACCAAAACATAACAGTTGTAGAAGAACTCGAGGGATAGCAATTTTTATATTGTCAGAATAGGGAAGGCTTTTTCAAATATGTCAAAAGTCCAGAAACCACACAGAAAGACTGATAATCTGACTGCTTAAAAACAAACAAAACCCAGTGGCCAGGCCAACGCTGCCCCATAATCAAAGTGAAAAAACAAAAGGTAAGCTGGGAAGTAGCCTGGCCACTCACCCCACATGGCCTTGACCCACCCCATCATGTCTCCAGGTCTCATTCTCCCTACAACCCCACCCGCGTGTCTGGTGCCGTGCCCGTTATATGGGACCTCAGACATCTCCTAACATGAGAGGGTTATTTTATACAAAGATAGTGGGTTGAATGGTGGCCCCAAAAGATGTGTCCCCCAGAATGTATGAAGGGACATTATCTGAAGAAAGGGTCTTTGCAGAATTAGTGAAGAATCTGAGATGAGGTCATCCTGGATCAGGGTGGCCCCAAATCCAATGACAGTGTCCTTATATGAGACAGAAGAGGAGAGACACAGACACAGAGAGAAGCCACAAGAAGAGGGAGGCGGAGATGGGAGGGATGCGGCCACAAGCCCAGGGATGCCCAGAGCCCCCAGAATCGGGTAGAGGCGAGAAGGACCATTCCCTGGAGCCTCCGGAGGAAGCATGGCCCTGCCCACACCTTGATTCAGATGTCTGGTCTCCAGGACTTGGGG
This sequence comes from Eubalaena glacialis, assembly GCF_028564815.1. Classification (NCBI taxonomy): domain Eukaryota; kingdom Metazoa; phylum Chordata; class Mammalia; order Artiodactyla; family Balaenidae; genus Eubalaena; species Eubalaena glacialis. The sequence continues at coordinate 126,851,577 of NC_083721.1, read as the reverse complement.
AGGATGAATTCGTGTTGTTTTAAACCCCCCAGCTTGTTGTCATTTGTCACAAAAGCCACAGGACAGCCACACAGACCCTGCCCTATAGACTCCTGGGATTGTGGATTTCATTAAAGGCAGATAAAGGCTGGGTCATGGAACGCTTAGAGTCTGCAATGGGCCATCAGAAATCCTAAAGCAGCGGCTGGACCCCAGAATGCTGAGGGGACAAGTCTGGAGCCCATCCGTAAGGGTGCCGGCTGCACACGGCCTCTCCAGGTTCTTACACCTGTACGTGAAGGGGAGGGTGGTTTGAAGCATTTCAGTCTCCTGACTGAGGACCTTCAATGTCACCATTCAGATCGCTAATTAAGAACCCGGCAGTTACACAGGTGAAAACCCTGTCGGGACACTTGCTACGCTGATGAGCAGAATTCTGAAGGTGGTCAGAGTCGGGGGACTTTCTTCCATGCGGGCAGCAGCCCCCCACAGGGAGTGCCCTCGTTGGAAAGCTGGTGGACCGTGTGGAGGTGTCTCTGAGTAAACATTAGCTGACCCCCAGGTTAGCTGCTCCTGAAGTTTATCCACCCTTTGCATGTGAAACACCTGAATATGTGCAAGGACCCTAAAGGCCGGAGGAAAGGGCTTGGAGCCACACCAGCGACAGCACGCATGCTGAGTTGCAGGCCACACGGGATGGTCCTGGCTTGCACGTTCTTCTGGAAACTTTCCATTCACCTGCCTGAGCTACCCCTCCTCTCTTGTCCCCCACGGCTTTTTTTCTTGCTTACTCACTTTTGTCTGTGGAGAACTTCCAACAACAGGTGCAGATAACACATCATCTTCCTTGGCAGGTGGCAGCCATAACTCCTGCGAAAGGTCCAGCGGAGGCCCACTCAGACCAGGCCAGACGCGGGGCATGGCTCGTCACTCCCAGCCGCCAGCCCAGCCCTGCTGCCACTGATGAGGCAGGAAGGATGACCTGAGGTGCTCCTGTAGGTGCTCTTGCTGCCTGGAGGGGGTGTTTACAGACCTCCATCCCGGCACACCTGGGAAGGGCTAGCCTGCCGAGTCAGGCTGCCCAGATGGGCAAGTTGTCCCCCATCTGGGGCTCACGGTTGCAGAAAATGGGTTTTGCTGTGCTGGCCCGGTCCAAGGAACAGGTGTGGGGTTCTGGGGGTCAGGATGGACATGTGGTTGCAGCTCTGGCTTGTTTTCTAATCATTTTAACTGGCCCATGAGTGGGAGGCAACTTCAAGAAAACCCTCTCCTAATGAGGGAATTCCAGGAGTCACGGAGAGGAGGGGTGAGTGGAGACAGAGGCCTGGTGCCCCAGGGAGGCCACACAGAGTGAAGCCCAGGGGCACAGACCTGACCAGGAGCTGCTGTTTCTTAACTCAGGTCCTGCTCTGATGTGCTCAGGGGCCGGGGGCGGGGGGTGGGGGGGGGAGCGGTGCTCTGCGAAAGAGCTGCGTGCGCGGTTCCTTTGTGCTGTCTCTTGCCGCGGTGCCTGCATAGGAGGGCCCCATGCCCTGGGGGGTGGGGGGCTGCCCACGTGAGCCCCATGGGCTGCTGTGTGCCTGCCCAGGTGAGCTCCATATCCTGGGAAGGGCCTGCCCGAGAGAGCCCTCTGTGCTAGGAGGGGCGTGTGAACGAGCATCCTCTCCTTGCAGCCAGCACAGAGTCGCATATCGACTCACCTGGGGGCAGTGCTGGGATGAGGTGAGAAGCAGGAGATCCTGCAGGTCCCTGAACCCCGCCTGGGCCCATCATTAGAGCAACAAAGTCAGTAGGTGGGTTCTGGCTGCCGGGACGCATGAGGGAGGCCCCAAGGGTACCTCTTGTTTCTTCCACTTGACACTACAGAGGCCCCCCAGGACAGAGCGGACAGCCTGCCCCAGGCTGATGGGAGCTGCTGGTGACCCTGCAGGGGACATGGGAGGGAGGGACCTGGGCCCCTCGGAATGGGAACGATGAAACTGCCGGGAGCGGGCAGTCCCCCTGGGTGGGCGGTGGGTGCAGACCCCAGACTGTGGCCCACATCCGTGCTTCCAGCTGGGTTACTTGGCTTCTCAGAGCCTCAGCTATGTCCATATTAGTGATTCCTGGAAACCAGGCATTTAAATCACTTAGTAAGTACAGCACATAGTCTATCTAGTTTTATACATTTATCGTATCTTCCTCACTAGATTGTAAATGATTCCAAGGGTAGGGAGGGACTTTATTGTACCTCACAGCCCCTTGGCCTTGGATGAAGAAGACTGACTACATATTCCGTGAATGAATGACATACTATGGCTGATAGTGGAGCAACAAGGGCCACGGCCGAAAGTCAACGACTCAGCTAGAAACTGCCTTCATGATCTTGGTCAGATAACCCCTTTGGGTTTTGGTTTCTCTACACATGGAAAATTTAAAAGTCTCTATCTTCAAGAACAAGGTATTGGGCCCTTGCTACGCACTAAGCACTCTGCTAAATCCAGGAGCCCCTAAGATACTGCCCTCCAGTTGCTCACGGTCAAGCTAGAGACTGGAGCAGACTGACCTGAGGTTCTTCCACAAGTTCAATACACAGGCAGCCACTAGGGTCCCTCCCACTCACTCCTTACCCCATTTAATTGTGTAGGTAATTCAGTGCCTTCAGTGGACCTTTCCTGGCAGAATGTTCCCAGCTCTCTCCATGACTATGGACCAAGCCAGCAGCACAGACCTGGTTGGACCCCATAGATTGTATTATCATCCTTTAAGGAATTAATAGAGTCCTGGTCGTTACTTACAAATGAAGCAGTCTGGTGTAGGAAAAGCCCACCAAGTTGTTGTTAATTAAACAAGGAAGCTGTTATACTTAGGTGAATTAATAGAGTCCTGGTCGTTATTGAAACAGCTGACTTACAAATGAAGCAGTCTGGTGTAGGAAAAGACCATCAAGTTGTTGTTAATTAAACAAGGGAGCTCTTATACTTAGGTGGCTCTAATGCCGTGACACCCACATAAGCAAACCAAAATCTAAGTTTGTAAATGCCTCAGGGTCATCCAAATGCTGAGAACAACCAATCATAAACAGCCAACCAGGCTTTTAGTGATAGCCAGTCAGTTTCCTTTCCTTGCTTCTGCACTTTCTATAAAAGTCTTTCCCCAGCTCCTGTCGACAGAGCTGTCCTAACCACTTCTGGTTTGGCGATGCCCCATTCGAGTTGGTTTTTGCTCAAAGAAATTCTTAAAAATTTTAATATGCCACACAGGTAGGCTCATGGGGTCTGTGCCATCGTGCCCTCTGCTGAATCATGCACACGATATGTTCTAACTAAATATCATCGTTAAGACTGCGAAGCTTGAGACCAAGCCCCAGTCTCATGGGAGGAGCCCAAAACACTGGTAGCACTTCCTCCAACCCCTCAGGTTCTCTCTGAAGGGGACACCACCTTGCTCTGCCTGAACTATAAAGACTCATCTTAATAGATCAGGGCATCAGGAGACCTGTTCCCGCTACCTGAGCCCCACCCCTACTGCCCCATCCAAGCGCCTGGAGCTCTCCTTCCAGACTTTAGCTTCACTGATACTCCTGATGATGTTTCTGTCATGGCCAGCTGCATCTGGGACCCAAAGGTCCCAACTGATGCTACCAAGAAGGCCCCTTGGTACACACGGGGACACAGCAGGTGGGAACTTCTGGACGATGCCTCCCTGAGCAGTATGTGTGACTGCTGTGGCGTTACCTGCCCCCCCCCCAATTACCCCTCACAAGAGCCCTGGCGGCCTCCAGGTAGGCCACTGAGGACCCTTCTGACCAAGTGACAGAGAAGGTTCCCTGGTCCTTTGAGTTGAGTCAGGCTTCTGTCCCCAGGGGGCCTGGAGGAAGCCTCCCCAGATCACTGATGCTGATGACAGGGACTCAGTTCATGGCGGTGTTGATGTCCACCCAGAGCCTGGGCTTCTGCCTCTGCACCACTGCCACTGGCTCGGGGTCCAGAGCCTTGCGGCACATGTAGCTGCAGACCCAGGAGCCCCAACACCTACCAGAATTTTCCAACAAAAAGATGTTCATGAAAGAAAGAAAGAGAGAGAGAGAGAAGGAGGGAGTGAAGAAGGAAGGGAGGAAGAAAGGAGAGAAAATATAGGAAATCCAAGTTTGGATTTCAGAGAAACTACAACTAAATTTTAGTATAAGTATGTTCCATGCAGTATTTCCATATTTTATCTGCCGGCCCTGCTCCTCCACGTGCAGAGGGCAGTCCCACAGGATGAAGCGCTCTTCCCTCAGCCAGCACCTGGGGCGGAGGGCTCTGAAACACAGGAGATGCAAGATGCTGCCTGCCGGGGGTGGTCCTATGAGCGATAACCAGCAGGATCTTCACAGTTCCCTTTGGAAGAGACTATTCTCAAGTCTATGCGAGGTCCTTAGTTGGATGATGGTACAGGATGCCAAGCAGACCCAGGGTGGGCCCGGCCTCCCTTCCCGAGGCTTCCCCCTCCCCCCCAGGTCCCTTCCTCCTGGCCCAGCTTCAGTATGGACTTGGCACTGAGAGCTCTGGCTGAGGAGACCGGCTCACCCAGCCCTTGCTCCATGGATGGAATCCAGTCTTCTTCCTGAGATGCAGGAGCACAGGAACCCAGGCTGGTGTGAACACGTCCCAGAGCCTGGCTCTGTTCCTCGCTGTCCTGTGCCCCTGAGGGAGGTCCCCAGCTGGCACCAGTCTCCATCACTTCCTCCAGAAACTGGGGACCAAGTCTGCTGCTTCCCTCAGGGGGTGGAGTAGGGCCAAAAGTGTGTGGTCAGTGGTAAAGGACGACACCTGTGTCAGGTGTCCCCACTGTCCTCTGGGTCCCTAAATCCAAGTTCATGCAAGGGGCCACCCACTTACTCTGCTCTTTCCCATTTGAAACATAATAAAGAATCAGCACAGCGTGAGGTTCCAGATTAGCTGAGGGAGAGGCTCCAGGACCCCTTTAAATTCTTCTAAAAGATTATCTGCCTGGCGGGGGGGTCACCAGAATTAGTGCCACCTCAAAGTAGGAGAATGGTCCCTTTGGTTCTTTCCAGTCCAAGGACCCTCACTGTTGAGTCTTTTCACATGTCAGGAATCGTATTTTCTGAGCATTTTCCACTGTTTTTCAGATTCCCGTGTTATCTGAACTTTCATGACCTGGGGGGAGAGAGCCCCTACCACCCTTCTAGCCTCACCAGGTTCTGTCTCAATGCACACGTCTCCCCAGCATCCGGCCCAAGCTACCGATTGCCACCTGGAGGAGAAGGTTCTGGTGTCAGACACTGGGGTCTGGACCGCAGTGTTAGAAGTGGGGGCAGAGGCTGGGAAGGCACTAATATGCATTTCATGAACAGTCTCCTATGGAATCCTCACAACAGTCCTGACACCAAGGGAGAATCTGCACCCTGAGAGGCTCAGGGACCTTCCCAAGGAGGAGGGTGTGGCCCCAGAACTGTCCTGCTTGTCAGGCCAGTGGGTGGAGCTGGAGCTCAAGGCTTCAGAACTTGAAAGCAGGCCGGTGAGAGCCTCAGTGCCATTGAGTCCCACTCCCACTGAGAGGCAAGAGGCAGAGTCACAGGATGTGGTCAGGCCCGCTGACCAGCCTCCGAATAGGAGGGACCCAGAGGGGTCATCAGGGACCAGGAATCTGGAAGCTGGATGAGGAAACAGTAAGTGGCAAGGGCAGACCTCTCGGGTGTCTGACTCCAGACAAACCAGGAGTGTCCATCTGAGGTCTGCATGAGCCCAGAGGAGTGTAGATGACAGCCGGGATAAGGAGGTGCTCTCAGAATCTGCGGCCAGGGGCCTGGGCCAGAACCCAGGGAGATAGGTGGACCAAGGTGTCAGCTCCAGGGCCCGGAGCACTTAGGTCAACCCTGCCAGTGCCCTGAGGGCTACACAGCACCTCATCTGGGGGACCCAGACACAGGGCTCTGAGCTGGGATGGGGCCTGAGTCACCCCTGCCCTCAAGCTTGGAAGCCACGTCCACTTCTATTTCCCCATATCTGCCTGCCAGCTCCTCAGTGTGTCCACCTGGCAAGCCCACTTACCCCTACACGAGCCCAGGTCTCAGAGGGGCTGGACTCCCCAACGTGACACTTATTCCCAATGCCTGGTTCACTGATGGAGCTTTCTGCCCAGTCTATGGACACTCTCTCAGGCAGACAGACAGACGAGGGCCCAAGGCTCAGGCCTTAGGCTCCCTCCTCTCTCTGGCTCAGTCCTAAGGACGGGGCTCAGACACCCTGCACTTCAGATGGCCACAGAGAGCAGGATAAACCTCTCCCAGCAGAGTCGTCCTCAGGGAGTGACCTTTCAGAAAGTTGTCAGGTACCAGTCAGGCTCTTGACCCCCTTGAGACAAGCCCCATATATCCAGGCCTGGGAACAAAGTGGCTTTTATTCCCCTCCCTGCTTAAACCCCTCATTTAAGCACAAATCCCTAGGGGGAGGGAGGAGAGCCTCTTCTCAGGCCTCTGCGAGTCAGTCCCCCTGCCGTGAGTTAACATTTTGGGGAGCTTTGGAAAGAAGGAGAAACATTAGACTAGTGGTTTTCAAAGTGAGGTCTCAGGACCAGCAGCGTCAGCATCACCTGGAAACTTGATAGAAGTGCAAATGCTTAGGCCCCAGCCCAGACCTGCTGAGTCAGAGCTCTGGGGGTGGGGCCCAGCCATCTGGTCAACCTGCTTTCCTGGGGGATTCTGGCAGTTACTCAAGTGGGAGAGCCCCTGCTTTAGCCGTCGTGAGCTGGTCTGCAAATGTCCAGGTGCTGTCGACTCCAGGGGTGTTCTCCCCGACACTGCAAAAGAGGGGAAACCAGCCTCCACATCTGGGGGCAGAAGATATTCCTAGAAGCACCAGGTCGTCCCGCAGTGCTCTCTGATTTACTGTAGGTGTTAACATTGGGGGGAAAAGCCCAAAGCTGAATCAAATTGGCATGGAGCCATCAGAGATAAAAAATTAAAGTTTCCAAAATATTATTGTTGGGAGTACTTAGGAAGACTCTAGTGTGGTGTCTTTTACACAAATATTGTGAGTCACAATAACTGTGTTTGTCTTCTTTTTCCTTCGGCAAATAAGGAAACATCTGTGGGGATGCTGATATTTATTTATTTTTGGATGAGCATCATGATAGTGGAAATATTTCGTACATGATTATAGAACGCTGGGACTAAAGCGCTGCCCGTGAGGAGGAGCCAGGAGTTAACTGGTCAATAATGTAGACAATCCCTTCTAGTTAAGAAGACCCCTGTGTGTCCCACTTGTTTCTAAGTGATGTCACTCCAGGCATCTTGCTTCTCAATAAAAGGCAAGATCAGGCCAGTGGGGGAAGGCAGGCAGTCCCGGGAGAGGTAGCCTGGCCCAACAATCTCAAATCACACTGCCTTTTCTGTGCCTCAGTTTCCCCTTGTTTCTTGGCCTCATGGTGGAGCTGAGAAGCCAGATGCACTGTAGACTCAGACCTCCAACTTCTCTGGAACCAGGCCCTCCAGAGGAATCCTTGAGTGCGGATCCCTACAATGGCCACCATAAACCTCCTGCCTAAAACTCCTGCTGACCCACGGGGCTCACACACTAAATGTAAGAGAAAAAGGGGCACCCACCTGTGTCACGTGATGATAGAGGCCTGTTAAACACATGAGCAATGAAAGTCTGACCCAAAGGCAAGGTGCCTCCCCTGACTCTACATCCTTGAGAAAAAGGCTGGACGTGAGCAGCATTTGGAGAGAATAATGATTTTTAAGATTGGATTGAGAGAAACAAAAACATATGTCCACACAGAGACATGTAGGGAAGGTTTAGAGCAACTTTATTTGTAATAGCCAAAAAATGGAGACAACCCAAATGTCCATTAACAGGTGAATGGGTAACCAAACCGTGCTATGTCCGTCCCAACAATGACGCGCTCACTGCTCAGCAAAATGAAGAGATGAACTACCAACACAGCCAACAAGGGGTGAATCTCAAAGTCGCCATTTTGATCGAATGAAGCCAGGCATAAAAGGGTACATGCTATGTGATTTATTTGTATAAAATTCTAGAAAGGGCAAACTACGGTGACAGAAAGCAGACCAGTGGTTATGGGGGGGTGGGGAGTGGGACAGGGTTACGAGGGCACAGGGAGATGTTGGCAAGGGCTGGATCCCGTCACTCTTTTGACTGGGGGTGTTGGTGTCATGAGTGATTACATGTGTCAAAATTTATCAAATTATATGCTCGAAGATGTATAGTATATTGTATGCCAATTATACATCAGAGACGTTTAAAAAAAATACGGGTTGGCAATTCTGACTGTTTCTTGGAGAAACTGGTCACATTTCCGCTAGAGTTCCTCCGCTTCCTGGCTGAGTCAGAAACAGACAGATTTCTGTGGTGCTCTGTTGACATCAGCAGAGAGATAGTGGGTATTCCGGGGCAAATGAAGCGTGCATTTGTGAGTGTGCAGGGCAGGGGCTGAAGAAATATATCCCTTTCATAGCAACTGTGATATTAATAATCAACAATCTGAGCATTTGTTGTCTGCCAGGCTGAGCATTGTATAAATATTATCTTATTTAATGCTCACACAACCCTGAGAGTAGATGTTACTGGACCCATTTTACAGAAGAGGAAACTAAGTCTAAGGGAGATACCTAACTTCCTAAGGAGTGGCAGGCAGATCCAGGATTTGAAACAGTTATTTATTTATTTTTATGTACTTTTCAAACTTTCTACAATGAACATGTACTACTATTAACCAGAAATATCTTTCAGTTTTTAAAATTATTATAATCACTTTGTAACAACGCTTGAAAATTTCTTCTCCTGTAAAGATGATTCCTACTGCATATTAAGCCTATTGGGTTTCACATACTTAATCGCTCCTTTCAATCTACAAATTAAGAATGGGAGGTTGAGGCTCATAGTAGATGAGCTATGTGCCCCAAATGACAAAGCTAAGGAGTGGGAGAGCCAGGATGTGAACTCAGAACACTCTGGGTCTGGAACGCTTGTTCTTTTCATAGCCTTTTTGTAGTCCCAAATCTCACCACATCTGCCAAATGCTTGCAAGGCCATTTTAACTCCTGGAGTCCCCTTCAGTCCAGGCAGTGTGTGCACAGATTTAACATAGCTGAAGTCACCGTATCCATCTGTCACGGTTCTATTTTCTCCTCTTCAGACCAGTGGAGCAATATTTTCCACACTAGTACATAGACTTCTCATTCATTCTTTAAAGAGATGTGCAATATTTCACGCAGTTTATGTATTATAGTCACTTGCTCAGCCATGCCTTTACAATCGGTCTGCAATGAGCTTTTTATGGAAAACAATGTTATCTATCAAGGAGCCAGAAAGACACCTGGTAACTTACACTGGCCTCCAAAAATAACAGAGAGAGAACCAGAAGGGGAAAGATGCTCTGATGATTAGAGGCAGGTTATCCACACCTCAAATTAGGACAGGGAAAGGCTCAGCAACATTAACTCTTTCGTCCTTAAGAAGGAAGGCCACTGGGTTTAGGGAAAAGTTCAGACGGATTTCTCCATGGTGATGCTTGTGGAGCACGTGTCAAAGTTCATTTCTGCTTTTCAATAAAATAGCACATTTTTCTTTCACTGACTATGAAACAAAGGTTATTCATCTACCCTCTTCCTTACAGACAACATTTTTCATTATCTGCCACATGGAAGTTTTGGTCTGAATTAGGGAGGATTGGATGTTGAGACAATCCTATAGGACAGGGGTCGGGGAACTATGGCCACGGGGCACATGTGACCCACCACCTGTTTTTGCACAGTCCATGAGCTAAGAATGGTTTTACATTTTTTAAAAATTGTGATAAAATACACATAACATCATTTACTATCTTAAACATTTTTTTTATAAATCTTTGAAGCCCAGTTGTTCCCCCAAGTCCCCCAGATTTGGAACCTAATGGGTTTTTTTTTTAATAAATTTATTTATTTATTTATTTATTTATTTATGGCTGTGTTGGGTCTTCGTTTCTGTGCGAGGGCTTTCTCTAGTTGCGGCGAGCGGGGGCCACTCTTCATCGCGGTGCGCGGGCCTCTCACTGTCGCGGCCTCTTTTGTTGCAGAGCACAGGCTCCAGACACGCAGGCTCAGTAGTTGTGGCTCACGGGCCCAGTTGCTCCGCGGCATGTGGGATCCTCCCAGACCAGGGCTCAAACCCGTGTCCCCTGCATTAGCAGGCGGATTCTCAACCACTCCGCCACCAGGGAAGCCCCTTAAACCTTTTTTGAGGGTACCGTTCAGTGACATTGAATATATTGTTGTTCAACCATCACCACCATCCAGAACTCCATCTCCAGAACTCTTCATCTTGCAATACTGGAACTCAATATCCATTAAATAACAACTCCTCATTCCCCCCTCTCTCCAGCCCTTGGCAACCACCATTCTACTTTCTGTCTCTATGAATTTGACTACTTAATATGAGTGGAATCATGCAGTATTCGTCTTTTTGTGACTGGCATGTTTCGTTTAGCATAATATCCTCAAGGTTCATCCATGTTGTAGCATGTGTGAGAGTTTCCTTCCTTTTTAAGGCTGAATAAAATTCCATTGTGTGTATATACCACATTTTGTCTATCCATCCATCTGTTGGTGGATACCTCAGTTGTTTCCACCTTTTGGCTATTGTGAATTATGCTGCTATGAACACAGGTGTATAAATAATTTCTTCAAGTTCCTGTTTTCAATTCTTCTGGATAAGAGTGGAATTGCTGGATCATATGGCAATCCTATTTTTAATTTTTTGAGGAACCACCATATTGTTTTCCACAGTGGCTCACCATTTTATTTATTTATTTTTATTGAAATATAACTGACATATAACATTATATTAGTTTCAGGTGTATACCATAATGATTTGTTACTTGTATACACTGCAAAATGATCATCACAATAAATCTAGCTAACATCTATCACCATACATAGTTAAAAATTTTTTTCTTATGATGAGAAACTTCAGATCTATTCTATTAGCAACTGTCAAATATGCAGTACAGTATTATCTACTGTAGTCACCATGCTGTATATGACATCCCCAGGGCTTCTTTATTTCATAACTGGAAGTGTGTACATTTTGACCCCCTTTTCCCGTTTCTCCCACCTCTCACCTCCTGCTTCTGGTAACCACCAATTTGTTCTCTATGAACTTGGATTTGTTCTTTTTTCTTTTAGATTCCCCATGTAAGTGAGATCAATATTTGTCTTTCCCTGTTTGACTTGTTTCATTTAGCATAATGCCCTCAAGTTTCATTCATGTTGTCGCAAATAGCAAGATTTCATTCTTTTTTATAGCTGAGTATTATTCTATTGTATGCATATATACCACATTTTCTTCATCCATTCATCCATCAATGGACACTTAGATTATTTCCATGTCTTGGCTATTGTAAATAATGCTTCAATGAACATGGGGGTGTATATATCTTTTTGAGTTAGTGTTTTCATTTTTTTAGATAAAACCCAGAAGTTGATTACTGGATTATATGATAGCTCTATTTTTAATTTTTTGAGGAAGCTCCATGCTGTTTTCCACAGTGGCTGCATCAATTTACATTCTCACCAGCAGCACACAAAGTTTTAAATTTTTCCATATCTTTGCCAGCACATATTTTCTGTTTTTGTTGATAGTAGCTTTCCTACACATTTTTAAATGGTTGAAAAAAAATCAAAAGAAAAATAATATTGCATGACATAACAATTGAATTTCAGTGTCCATGAATAAAGTTTTCTTGGAACACATCCATGTTTGTTCATTTACATATTATCTATGGCTGCTGCTTTCACACTCTAATGGCAGAACTGAGTAGTTCCAACAGAGACTATATGGCCTGTAATCCTAAAATATTTACTGTCTGACTTTTTACAGAAAAAGTTTGCCAACTCCTGCTGTAGGAGCTTTCCCTGGGGATGATGGTGGGTCAACTTGGACTGAAGCTCCAAAGCCACCCAGCGGCCACGTATCGATGAAATCCATGCCTCCCACCCGCCTCCTAGGCCCTCAGTTGCTTTCTCAATAAAGACCCCACCCACGCTGGTGTCACCTCATCTCTACCTCCCCTCAGGCAGGCTGTGCTCCAGCTTGGCCTTGTTCAGCCCACGATGCCAGATGTGGTACTTGCTCCACCACCTCTAGGCTCAGATGACGTACTTGCTTCAGAGCCTGGGATCTGCTTCCCCAGTGGCTGCCCTGAGAGCCACAACCTGGAAGCGCAGGGGACTGAAAATTGATCCATGAGAGACAGGAGGGAGCTGACAAATGAATGATCCTGGCTCCTCTCTGACTGTTCTGAGGTTCGGTGCTTGGCCATCAACATCTGCATGACTGCAGCCACTCAGGATGGCACCATTTTGCATTCGCTCTTTATCCCTGTAGGCCTTTTCCCTCACGCTTGCTGCCCTGGGTTTGCCTTCTACGATAGGAAAGCCCGACTATAACACCCATAGAAGTCCTTTGTTTGATGTAGTAATTTCCCCAATGATTCACACACTTTTACTATTATACAGCCTCAAAGGCATGCCTCTATGCTTATGAAACATGTATTTTGTGAAATACTCAGGAATGGTGGATTTGTTTGTTGGTATGTTTTAGATTTTCCTAAAATGTACCATATCATTCACTTTGCAGAGGAAAAAAAAAGAATGACACGTTATATTTGACCACAATCAGTACAAGAGTAATTACTTTGAAAAATTAGGAGCTTTTTGGGGAGTAGATGGTATCTGCCAGTGCATTTACTAATTACTCAGAATAAAAATATCCTGTCTCCCCTGATATGTAATGAGCTTCTACAAATCAATATAAACACCAAAATAAGAAAAAAGTTTTAAAAAAATATAAGCAAAAGCTATGTACAGTACATTCACAGAAAGGGAAATATGGCTTTTTTACATATGAGGAAATGCTTAATCTCACATGTAATAAAAAATACAAATTAAAACTTGAGGACTTCCCTGGTGGCGCAGTGGTTAAGAATCCACCTGCTAATGCAGGGGACATAGGTTCTATCCCTGGTCCAGGAAGGTCCCACATGTCACAGAGCAACTAAGCCCGTGCACCACAACTACTGAGCCTGCACTCTAGAGCCCGCGAGGCATAACTACTGAGCCCACATGCCACAACTACTGAAGCCTGTGCGCCTAGAGCCCGTGCTCCGCAACAAGAGAAGCCACTGCGATAAGAAGCCCACACACAGCAATGAAGAGTAGCCCCTGCTCGCCGCAACTAGAGAAAGCCGATGCACAGCAACGAAGACCCAACGCAGCCAAAATAAATAAATTAAAAAAAAAAAACTTGATGAAGAAAATCATAAATTGTCTATGGCAGGATAACCAAACTAAGACAGAAAGGGAAACAAAAACAAAAACAAATGACATGCCCCCTTTGTGGTAGGCCTTTCCCAATGTGCAATGTGCATCTACATTATACAGTAACAAGTCTTCCTCAAAGCAGGGGGATGAAATCAACCTTTGAGAAAAAGTTGGCCCCTTTCTTCAGATGACAGCATTATAATTCTATGATTAATATATTTCTTTTTCATCTCATACAAGGGGTTGCATTTCTATACATGCATATTTGACAAAATAAAAAAAACTTTGATGAACTGAGTACACAATGCTAACCTGTCAATATGATACATAATTTCTTTTTCTCAAAAATGTATAAAACTGCATCTCTAACTCCTGATCAATGGAGTAGTTCTCAGAGCTTCTGAGAATCTGTTTCCCAGGTTTTAATCTTCAGTTTGGCTTGAATAAAATTCTATTTTCGTTCTTCATAGCTTGATCATTATTTGATTTTTCGTCGACAAATTACAAGGTACCATTTTTCACCTACCAGTTTGGAAAAAATTTTAAAAATCTTATACCATATTCACTAGAATGTGAAGAAATAGTTACTTTTAGAAATTGCTATAAGAATTATTTGCCTACAGAGGGCAATTTAGCAATATCAACCAAATTATAAATGTACATCTCCACTGACCAAGCAGTTCCACTCAGACATTTGTCCTACGAATGTACAGATAGACATGTGCAAAAAAATCCTATGTACAGGTTATTCTCTGCAGCCCTGTGTGAAATGGCAAAAGACTGTAAACATCCTAAATATCCAATAGGTCTGGTCAAAGAAATGTTGTTACATCTACATAAGAATTTTTTTAAAAATGGGAAAGACTTTTATGTAGTAATATGAAACTAACTGAGATGTAATATTAGGTAAAAAAAAAAAAGCAACATATAGAACAGCGAGTTGTGTGCTATCATTTGTGTAAACATATTTGTATTCTTTATGCATAGAATTTCTTTGGAAGATTATGCAAGAAAAATTTAACATTGTTTGGAGGAAATTGGGGGCTGACGGGTGAGTTTTATTTTTCACTGTACACCTTTTTGTGTCTTTGAATTTTTAAATATGTGATTTTATTACCTAGTCTTCAAAAAATTAAGTTTTAAAAAATTAATGAAAAAAATATAAACCTCCCACATACAGTAATATGGTAGACTAGATATCCCCAAACTGTCCCACTATAAGACACCTAAAACCCTGGGAACATTTTTTTTAAAAATATTTTAAAATTCATGGCTAAGCTGACATGAAATTAAGAGAAATCCTCAGAAGTCAGAATTAAAGAGAGAGCACAAAACTAGGAGAGCCAACGAACGCTAAAGCATGATTGCACTAAGGCATCTGTAAATCCCTGGAGAGAAGAACTTGGTGTTCAAGTCTCAGGGAGAAGCACAGAAATACTGCCTGAGGCCCGGGAAGGAGGGAGTCAGCACTCATCGTCTCAAGTAAAGATGGGGCCTTTAAAAAGACCCTTAACGAAGCAGTAACTCAGGGAAACCTCTATCCCACAAAGGGAGGTAGCAAGAAAACTTGCCGAAGTGGCCTTGACTCTGAGGAGAAGGGCCAGAAAGATGCCCTGGAAGCCTTAACTTTCCAACTCATTATATAAAGTTAACATCACTTTGATAACCAGAAAAAAAGCAAGAAAAGAACTCAGAGAACATCTTGCTCATGAACATACATGCAAAATCCTAAACAGAGTAGCAGCAAACCAGGTATTGATCAGCAAATATAATACAACATGACTAAGTTGGGTTTATCACAGATCAGTCTGGTTTAATATTAGTGTCCAAAAACAACATTCAACTGAGTAGATTTTGAAGATATTATTGGCTTTGTTCAACAATTCATGAATCAGGCAGCATCCCATTAGCAGATGGAAAGGAGCACCAAGGAGCTGTGCAAAATGAAAGACTTTTGTAGGCAGAAGGGAGCAGGAACAAAGTAATCATACTAGTCAAAAAGCAAGTTGGTTATTGCAAGGTCCCTTTTCTTTAGGGGATGGCAGGGGTCTGTCAGGCCGATGACCTAACCAGTGCTGATCAAGCAATCCCTGACTGACTGGTTTAAGATTCCATTTCTGGGAAAGCCAGAAACTGTAATGAAGTCTCGGTTTGGTGACATAGGGCTTAGCGTGACCAACTGCATTTGGGGCCTGGTGTCTTGTTTTTAACATTAGAAAATCTATTAATGCAATTGACCACGTGAACAGTAAAGACGAAAGGTAATATGATCATCTCAATAGAGACAGAAAACGCATTGAATAATGATTAAACAAAACTGTAAAAGACTAGGAACCAGATGAAGGCTATACCTAAAACACTATGGCAGATACCATCCTCAATGATGAAACACTGAAAGCTTAAAAAATGGAACAACATGAAAACGCTTGTTCTCATAACTGATCATTGTTTGATAGGTCCTCACTTGTACAAATAATAAAAGAATAAGAAATAAAAGATGGAATGGCTGGAAAGGAAAAAAACAAACTGACATTAAATCATGTAATAATCTTTATAGAAAACCACAAGACTCTACAGCCAAATTAATAGAACTAATAAGATCAAGATTGTTGGACATAGGTCACTTACAAACACTAATTGTGTTTCTACATACCAGTAACAGTGAAAAAAAAATTTTTTTTTTTTTTTACAAAATACCATATATAACTACAATAAAACAGATAATATACCTAAGAGGAAATCTAACAAAAGACAGATTTATGGAAAGAAACTGTGAAATGTAATTGAGAGGTTCATTAGTATAAACTAACAATTCTAACAAACTCCAAATTCTCAACGGTAGAACACAATAGAAGGTTTTTTTCCTTTCTCTCCCAACAGTTCAATGTGGGTATTCAGTGGGAAGACTTCACACAGGGACTGGGGGACCAGATTCTTCTAATCTGTGGCCTCATCGTTTCTTGGGGTCTCAGAATCCTCTTCATGATCCCCTGCATCCGTCTACAGTAAGGGGAATAGTCAGAGGGAACAGGGTCCCAGAGGAGGGCCAGGCCCGGGAGTGTGCCACCGAGGAAATGTCTGCTCTCCTTCCACTGTTCAGAACCCACCCACCCGGGGCCACACCACACTTCCAGGGAAGCAGGGAAATGTAGTCCTGCTGTGAGCTAAAGAAAAGGGAATTGGGATCCGTGAACCACCAGGCAGTTCTCAGCCATAGACATGAGACAAGACCAAAATAAATGTTTATTGATAGGAAGATTCAATATCACAAAAGCATTAATTATCCCCAAGTTGACTTTTAGATTCAATTCAGTGTCAGCCAAAAGTCTAATGGAGCTTTTCATGGAACTTGAACAGCTGATTTTAAAGTGTATTTGAAAGAGGAAATGGCCAAAAATAGCCAAAATTTTCCTGAATGGGGGCGGGGGGTGGGGACGGCCCTGTCAAGAAATATAACTTACTATTGATATAAAGCTCTAGTCATTTAAATGGTATGGTACTGGTCCAAGGACAGAAAAATACACCAAAGGACCAGAAACAAAAGCCCATAAGCAGTGGATATATGTATACGTATAACTGATTCACTTTACTGTACAGCAGAAACTAACACAACATTTTAAAGCAACTATACTCCAATAAAAATTAATTTAAAAAAAGAATAAACATATTAAAAAGGAAAAAAAATCCCATAAGCAGAGCCCCATACCTGTGAGTGACACATGATAGGGGAACCACAGGTCTGCAAGGAAAGGACTGACTTTCCAGTGAATAGGGTTGGGATGAGTTAGGGGTCTTTTGTCCACATTATTGTTTTTATTGTTTTATTGCTTTCCTTGACAAACAGTTAAATGTGAAAGGTCAAACTTTAATGGTTTTAAAAGAAAATACAGAATATCTTTAAGACCATGGGGGAAAGGATTTTTAAACATGACTCAAAAATGTCATACAAAAAAGGAAATAATTGACAAATTAAATCACACTAAAATCAGGAAGTTGAGTTCATCTGAAAAAGCCATAAAGAAACTGAAAAGGCAAACGATAGGCTAGGAAAATATGTTCTCAATACAAATAACTGACAAGGGATTAGTATCTAAATATAAAAAGAATCCCCACAAATCAATAAGAAAAAGAAAACAACCCTGTAGCAAAATAGAAGAAAGACAAGAACAGATTTTCACTAAAAAAGGAGACCCAAATAACCAATAAACACATTTAACCATGCCTCAACTCATTAATAATTATTAATTCATTAGTAATTGTGGAAATGCAAATTAAAATTACAGCGAAATATGGCTTTCCACTCACTAGATTGGCAAAATTTTAAATCCCCAATCCAACAATTGGGGACAACAGGCATTCTTTTACAAGATGTATACATATGTTGTAAATCGATAAAGAAAAACAAGGGAATAATACATACCTGAGGATAGGGGTTACCTCAGAAAGGTGGGATGAAGG
The DNA here is from genome assembly GCF_028564815.1 of Eubalaena glacialis. Lineage (NCBI taxonomy): Eukaryota > Metazoa > Chordata > Mammalia > Artiodactyla > Balaenidae > Eubalaena > Eubalaena glacialis. The sequence continues at coordinate 126,833,831 of NC_083721.1, read as the reverse complement.
GAGCGGACACACGGGAGGGCGTCCCATTCTCTGTACTTAAACGAAGGTTGGCTACATACACAAATGTTTTTATTATAATTATTATTATGACCTTATATGTGTTTTACATATATATTCTATTGTATACACATATATACATGTTCTATTGTATATAGGAAATATTCCATAATTTTTCAATCAGGCTATGAAAACGAAATAAAGACACTATCTTGACTCTGGAAGACTTGAAATATAGTCAAGAAAGCAGAAAACCAAACCATCCCCATACAAGTTGTGTGGGTATTCATGCACCATGAGAACCAAGAGGAGAGAGACATCAGTTCTGCCTGGGAGACCTGGGGAGGCCCTATGGAAGAATGGAAACTTTGAGTGGAGCCTTGGAGAATGAGTGGGAGTTTTCCAGAGAGAGAGAAGCATCCAGATCAGCGAGACTAGATTTCCAAAGAGGGGTGGGGGTGTCAGGGGAGGCGGGGAGCTGTGGCACGAGAGCCCGAGGAGAGGAAGGGCGCAAGAGCGCTGACTCTGCTCTCACGGGTGTGTCCACGCCACGCACCCATTTCTGCTGTCAGGCTGGAGGCAAAGTGATTGCTGCTGTTGTCCTGGTCATTGTTTTTCAAGCCACTCCACCAGCCCAGCACCTCTAAATGGAAAACCGAATCTCTGAAATAAATGAGATTGTGGTAGGAGCGTGAAATGGTCAAGCAACCATGACCAGTGTGGGTCCATCCATCCTCAACGTGGTGAGATCCCCCCAGCCTGTCAGACTGCAGGTCTTACTGTGCACCCTTATTCCAAAGCAAACAGAGGGAGCTTGTGACGGCGTTTGCAAAGCCCAAGAAAAATGTTGTGGTTATTCTGAGTAAACATAAGCATGGCTTTGAGAGGAAAATACGTTGTGAATTTTGAGATCTGTCTAGATTTTAGATACTTCGTGTCTGACCACATCACAGTGCCAAAGGAAGGTAGCAATTTTTCTTTCCCATCAAACCTGTAGCCAAACCTATTAATTAACAAAATGACTAAACTGGCGTCCAGCTTTCCCTCGACACCGCCTTCTGTTCTCTGATAGAAAAACTAGAAGGGGGAAGGGGGACAGTACAGTTCTAGAAGGCAAGTAGCCTGAGAAAAGTAGCAGGCCAGTAGGGTTTGCTGCCTTCACAATCAACCGGTCCATACAGAAGAGAGCTGGCAGGCCCATCAGGGGGGAGGGCCTGAGCCAAAGACCCACGAGAATCCCTTATTTTTGACAATTATCTTCCATTATTGCTAGAAAATCATGTTACCATCATCTAAATTGCTTTTCTTTGATCGGTAATTGCTTTTCTTTGATCAGTCTTTTTCATATACCCTGGGTTTGGTTGAAGGGGTTTGGTGTTTGGTGTTTGAATTACATTATGAGTGACCCAGTAAAGCAGGCAGAAACCATGGAAACAAACTGACATTGTTTTAACTTTTAGCTGTTTTTGGTCTCTCAGCAGGAATCAGGCAAAGAACCTCAGAAGAGTCTACTAATCTCTCAGAAGTGACAGCTGGGATAAGGATGTCAGGAACTCCTTATCCTGACTAACCCTAGTCCTTGAAGAATGGAGGTATTGCATTGCATTGACTGTTTTTTATTAAGTAACCTAAGTTTGGGAAGATTTTTCTATTGCTTTTGCTTCTACCGTTGTGAATGCTTTTGTTAAACCCAAGGACGAAGCAGCAACTGACAAAGTGGGTTTGGAGTCAGACCCACCTGGTTAGAAGCCAGCTTTCATGCCTTATTAGTTTTAGTAGTTCCTTCATCCAAATAAATGTACCGTAATTTCATAACCCCATAGTTTCCATTTCTTTATATTTATGAATAACACTACATCAAACATCTTTGTATGAAAATTTTGGTCCCCTGGGGCAGACACTGTTGGCTGCTTCCCCAAAAGTCATTCACCCCTCCTTCCCTCCCAGCGGTACCCTGGTGCTGTGCAGGCAGCCGCGTCCACTGTGGCCACCACAGTCCCTTAGGGGGCGTGCACGTGGTCCCGTTTTGAACAATGAAATGAGAAGGGAAGGGCTGCGACGGCTTCTGGGAAAGCATTTCTTGAAGAAGGTCCGTTTTGCCCCTTCTCTCTTCTTTTCTGGTTGGCCACTGTCACATAAGGACAGGACACTTTGAGTTGCCACGGCTGATAGCACCACCACCACCACCAGGGGAGACCACAAACTGTGGATGGCAGAATGGGAAAAGAAAGGTCTGAGGTCCTTCATTACATCATGGATACACCAAACCAATTCCAGGATGTCTTACCACCAGACTTCTTGTTACACGAGCGATGAATATCTGATTACTGCTGTTACATTAATTGAGTTTTCTGCCGCTGGCAGCTGAAAGCATTCTAACTCCTACATATACATCTAAATGATTTCCTAGAATAGAATCCCAGGTGTGGAATTTCTAACTTTAGATTATTGATACATACAGACAAATCTCGCTCCAGAAGAGTTCCAATTTACACTCCCATCAGCATATGTGAGACACATTCTCACCACAGCCTTCTCAGTACTGAGTCACTGAGTAATAGCTTTCTTTAAAAATCACCGCTAACTTGGTAGGCAAAACTTACGGTCTCAGAATCGGTGTTTGTTCATCTCCATTTGGTGAAGTGAGACGTGACCAGACTCGGCCTAAGAGAGCCTGGTGGCATCCAGCCCAGGAAGGGGGGCATGGTTGGTCTCAGGCTTTGAGAAGAGATTTGTTACCCCCATGTTCAGACTGCCTGAGAGTGAAGATCCTTAGAGCTGATGGGCAAAAGAGTCAGTAAATACAAGGAAAGTGGCATAAAAGGAGCTTCCTGAGGCTTTTTATTATCTCCTTGGTTGAAAAATTCTAATATGATTGGACTGGAGTAGGGTCTCAGGCACAGGCATTCTTTTAACTCTCCCAGCTGATTCTAATATGTAGTCGGGTTGAGAAGCACTGATATAGCCCACATTGAAGACTCAGTTTTTTATCATCATCCTGTTCACCTTCAAAAACTGTTTGAAGCTTGTTTTCAGACGTCCTACTCCATAGAGTCTCTCATTGGAAAACATCCCTTGACCCTTTTAGTTATAATCTTCATTTGGGATGTCTTTTCTGATCAGAACATGTTTCCGAAACACCTACAAATGATGGCAGGGCCAGTGCTCAATGAACCCCCTACATCTAGTGCCAATGAATTTCAGGCCGGCCCAACCCTGGGAAAATCTCCTCTTCCCTCTAAGCACACCCTAGAAGAAACTCCCTCCTTCCCTGCCTGATGCAAGGGTCTCACTGTTTCCTCCCTGTAGATTTTACCTCTTTTTTCCACATGGACCCAGTCAGGACTGAATGATGACTACACAGAGAGCAAACAGGAGAGGGGAGCTTCCCAAGAACTCTGGTAGGGGATGTGGGCATGGTAGTGACAGCTGTCTCAGGGTCCACTGTCCTTTTTCTTACCCCTCCAGTCATTGCTGGAAGGACAGACAGACAGGTGTGGAGAACAAGTTATTTGAGGGCAAGGATGAGTGAATTAGCAACAGTTCCAGTCCCCAGGATGCTGCGGTCTGCCAGGAGCTCCTGGCACCTGTTCCTGAACCTCTATTTGGACCACTAGAGGTGGGAGGGGCTTAAAACTCTGGCTTTGGGATGTTCTGTTAAAGCCCGCTGACCAAAGATTACCAGACACTCACCTGCAGTCTAAGAATAAAAGATGTTAGGTTTACTGAGCTTGCTGCAGCGGGAGAGGATGGCCCCAGAGGCTCAGGAGAGGGAGCTGGCAGGGGCTTCTCACAGGACCTGCCCAGTGCTGGGTGATTCTCAGGAGGGATTGGGAAGGTGGGGGGCAACCCTAGACTGGATGCTGTGAAGAAGAACAGAGTACTTTGGTAATTGGACATCTAATGTTATCTAGAAAACAGGGGCACTAGAGTTGGTTGTAACTGGTGAAGGGGCAGCCGTCACTCAGATTCATCAGAAGAGGAAGTCAGTTAGTCACTTGTGTGTTTGGAGAATGGCCTTGTTCTGTCTCTCCTTCCAAACGTTTCTGAGGGTGAGGGGCTTGCCTGAACATCGCTTCCCTGCAGATTGGGAAACCAACGGCCTGGCTGCCAGCAGGGCCGGCTTTCACATTTTCGGTTCAAAACCCCGTGTTCTTCTTGAGAACCCAAAGAGATTGTGTCATCATTTCTTGCCTCAGCAGTCCCTGTTCTCTTCACAACAGTGACTACGTGCTTTCAGAGATGGGTCAACAATAAAAATTCTAAATAAAATTATCCCAATCAAAACTGTGGAACCTGCTCACCGCATCCTTTTTTCACTGTGTAATTGAATGTCTGCACATTATCTGAAGATGCATCCGTCAAGGAGTTCCTGTTTCCAGAAATGCCCATTCTGCTGTGGGTAACAGAAATCTGAACAGCTTTGCCCTAAATAAACCGGGGTGTTCCTTTCCTTATGTAATGAGAACCCAGAGGAGGGCAGCCCGGATGAGTTCAGCAGTTCCATTATGCTCTCAGAGACCCGAATCTTGGCATCCATCCTCTCAGCCATCCGGGTCGTGGTTGATGTCTGGGGATGACGTACAGGATGGCAGCTTCACCTTTAGCATGATGACTGCATTCTGAGAGAGAAGAAATGTAAGAACAGAAGACAAAAACTCATGCTACCTGGCTCTGCCTCTTTAAAGAGCTTTCTGGGAAGCCTCCATCTATCAACTTCAGCTTCTGTCTCATCTGCCTGCGCGATGTCACGTGGTTATCCCAACGCAAGGAACACCAGGGGATGTTTTCCTAGCCTGGCTTACAGAACCATGTGCCAAAATTGAGTTCCCTCAGGGAGGTAGAAGTGGAGAATGGATATCCGGAGGGCCGCCAACGTCTGAGTCATGCACCCCTTAGGTCCCTGCAAATCTTCCTTTACTGAGAAAGAAGTTTCCTAGGTGTGTTAGTTATATATTGGAGGTGGAACAAATTACTCCAAAACTTAACGGCTAAATACAGCAAGCTCTTATGATCGTACACAATTTCTGAGACTCGGGATTCTGGGAGCGGCTTAGCCAGGTGGTCCTGGCTCAGCGTTTCTCATGAGGCTACAGGACTTGAAGGCTTAAATGGGCTTAAAGGACCCACTTCCAGGATGTCTCACTCATATCGCCCTTGGCTGGAGGTCTCAGTTCCTCACGCCCTGGGCCTTTCCCAGGGCTGCTTGCGTGTCCTCACCAAGCGGTGGCTGGCTTCTACCAGAGCCAGCGATCCAAGAAGGAGACGAAGAGGATGTCATGATGCCTTTTATGACCTGGTCACACACCATCTCTTCCATCATATTTTATTCATTAGAAGTGAGTCACTAAGTCCAACCCACACTCAGGGAAAGAGCGATTAATGTCTGCTTTTTGGAGGGAGGAATGCATGTATTTGTGAAGACATTTAAAAACCACTTCCTCCTGGGTGGACTGCCCCTGAGCTCTTCTGACCCCTCTGACCTCACGCCCTCCTTTATATCTCTTCCCTCCTTGGCTCACTCTCCCTCTTTCTTTTCCCTCTTCCTTCTTCTTCTCTGTCATGAGTTCTCCTGGGTTTCCTTCCCTCTGGCATATGATCCGGTAGCAGAACAGCCTCCCTCCCCCAAAAGCCAAACTGACCTCAAGGCCCTTCTAAGATTCTGGTGGCTGAAAGTCAGCAAGGAACAAGGCACGAGGATGGGGTGGGCTGATACCAGTGTTGATTCTGAAGGTCTGATCAGGGTTCTGAGAACCAAAAATATCATGGAACCTCCACCCTCCTCCTATGCATAAATCAAAAAATGACAACACTATGCTGCAAAAGACAGATAATGAAGTTCAACAAAACTTCTGACTTTTCTCAAAACTATTTTGCTAGGGTTTTTCTTGAAATATGAAATATCAGATTCTTCCCCTGCATTTGTCATTGTTGTTTTGTCTCCCAGCTTTGCAGGAGCTCAAAATACCTGCTTAGCCTCGCCAGTAATTCAGCCCTGGTGGATGAGTCACACTTAAAATGATAACAACTGTGAAATGAGCTCCAGGCTGCTCTGACTCACAAACGCTTGAGGAATGTATGAGGAATCTCTATAGTACTTTCAAACTGGTGCCCATCCCACCCACTGCACTGGCCATCCCTGGGGTCCTGGCAGCTAGTAGCAGCTGCAGCCCAGGTTGCGAGTTATCTCCCGATATCCGTCTTTCCCTTCTTCTGTAAATAACAGAAGTTCCCATTTTTCACTGGGCTTATGTCTGTCTGGAATAAAGACCATCTTTCCCAGCCTCCTTTGCCACTAGGTATGATCATGTCCATAGGTCTGGCTAATGGAATGTAAGCAAAAGTGTTATACGTGATTTCTGGGAAATGTCCTTAAAGGGAGAGAACATGCACTTCTTTGTCCAGTTCTCCGTCCTTCTATCTGAAATGGGAACAAAATGGCTGGAGCTCAGCACCCATTTTGGGCCGTGAGGTGAAAGTCACACACTGAGGATGGCAGAGTAATGAAGTAGAAGGAGGGACTTCCCTGGTGGCGCAGTGGTTAAGAATCCACCTGACAATGCAGGGGACACGGGTTCTATCCCTGGTCCGGGAAGATCCCACATGCCACGGATCAACTAAGCCCGAGCGCCACAACTACTGAGCTTGCGCTCTAGAGCCCATGCTCCGCAACAAGAGAAGCCACCGCAATGAGAAGCCCGCGCACCGCAACGAAGAGTAGTCCCCGCTCACCGCAACCAGAGAAAAGCCCGCGGGCAGCAACGAAGACCCAGAGCAGCCAAAAATAAATAAATAATTAATTAAAAAAAAAAAAAAGTAGAAGGAGCCTGCATTCCTCATGATCTTGGGTCTTCTGTAGCAGCTCTGGACTGCTTACCCCTGAATTTCATTAACATGAAAGGGAAATGAACTTCTATATTTTTCTAACCAGTGTTAATGGGTTTCTGACACTCTCAGCTGACCCTAATCCTAGTGTTACATTTCTTTTATGAACTTGCCCACTGTGCATAGGGATTCCTCCTCTCCTCTCTGATGGCCTGTCTAGTTTCTGACCCTTGCTCTGTCCCTGTCCTCTTGGGGGCTGGTCTTCCTGATTCTGTTCCCTAAGAATCTGCTTCGAGACCCAGTCTGTGACCTGTAAGTGTACTCTCTCACCCCACTCCAGACTTCTCCTCCCTCACTGCCCTTCTGGTTACATCTTAGGAAGGCTGGACTAGGGCCCCGCAGAGGAAGGAAAGTGGCCGCACAAAGCAGAAATAACCCAGGGGTGCCGATTCATGGGGGCACGCTCACTGGAAAGTCATGTCTGTCCAAACGAAGGATCCTTCCTTGCCCTCCTTGACCTTCCCCACAGCTTCAATTTACTTTGTGCCAAATTAGAGCCATTTGGGTTTAAAATATAACTTAAAAAACTACAGCCAGTGTGGAGGAGTTATGGGACTATTTTCCATTTACAGTTTACTGTGAATTAATTTAGTCCAATTTCTTTCATTATTCATTCTTTCATTAAACATTCACTAAGAGCCTATTCTATACCCTAAGAGAGAGAGACAGAGAGTTAGATAGATATAGATAATTTATTATCTGACAGATCTGGAGGTCAGAAGTCCCACATGGGTGTCACTGGACTAAAATCAAGGTGTCAGCAGGGCTGGGTTCCTTTGAGAGAATCCATTTCCACACCTTCGCCAGCCCCTAGAGGCTGCCCACATTCCTTGGCTCCTGTCCCTTTCTGCCATCTTTGAAGCCAGCAACAGCCAGTTGAGTTCTTCTCATTGCATCTCTCTGACCTTTCTTTTCATCACTCATCTCTCTCTTGAGCACAGCAGGGACAGTTTCCCAGCTTCCTGTTCTCAGACTCAGGCGTAGATTGGGCCCCACCCAGATACTCAAGAATAACAGCCCCATCTCAAGGTCTGTAACTTTAACCACATCTGCAAAGTCCTTTTTGCCATATAAGGTTACATATTCACAGGTTCCCAGGATTGGGGCAAAGGTATGTTTGGGGGCCCCATATCCTTAAATCTACAAGCCCCAAAGCCACTGCCCAGAGCAAATTTTCTTAAAATCCCTTTTCCTCTCCATCCACTTCTTCCCAAAGCTCCAACTGCTTTTGCATCTCTCTCCTCCATATTCCCCAGAAAATCCCCCAGGCCCAGCCCCTGAGCTGCTTCCTTTATCCTGGCACCCCCTCCGTCCTGGGATTGGGGAGACAAAAAGTCACAAAAGGAAACCTCTCTAGTGGGCAGGAGAGTCCCCTCACACTGGTTTTTGCTTGTTGCTGTGGGCTGTAACCACCACTTATAACTCGGTTTCTTTGGGAAACCATGTTAGGGGCTCCGGTGAGGTCCACAGCTGACATCGCGCGGGCGGGTAACAGGCGGAGGAGTCTATCTCTTGGAGACCTCTGCTCCTCGTCCCCAGTGCCCCACTGATGACCAGGGACACACGGGTCCCCAGCTTCTTTCCCCTCCTAGATCCCGTCCCTCGCAGCGCCATTGGCTGCGACGACCTTGACCCGCAGCGAGGGCACCTGGAGTTCTCCAGGTCCGGGGCCGAGCCCCGACGGACCCTGGAACGACATTTCCTGCTTCCACGCCCTCCTCCTCCTGCCTCCGACTCTTCTCCCTCCAGCTCCGGCCCCTCGCGGGTCTCGGACGCCCTCCAGCCTCTGCCCCTCCCTGCGACCGCCCCTGGCAGCAGTCTCCATGGCGCACACCGCACGCTGAAAGCCACCCGACAAGGGATGCAGGGACTGGGCGCCCGAGTGAGTGCGGGCCGCAGGCCAGTGGCCGGGAGCGTGCAGGATGAGCGCGAGGTTGCTCCGGCACCCCGAACTGGGAGGCCCCTGGTTAGATGCTCCAGACCGGCTGGGACCTGGGCTCCGTGGAGGTTGTGCCGCCCCAGCGACACCGGCCCTCCCCACCCGGACATCCCAGGGTAGGAATTTCCGGCCTCGGTGGGTAGTGAGGATTCTTTCCGGAATCTGTTGAAATTGTTGCGTGCATCTGGGGTCTTGAAGAAGGCACCGGAAAGCAGCCCCTCCTTGCCCTCCCTCTCCTTGTCCCCTGAGAGCCAGCCGCTGTTGGAGCTGGGCTGGCAGGGGACTCAGAACGGGGATCTTTCTCCCCCTCTTCCTCGGGACAGGCGGCAGGGCCCTCGGCCCGAACTCTCACCCCCTCAGCCCCCATCCCCACTGTCCCACTTCCAGGAGGTCACAGCCAGACAAGATGAGAAAACCTATCATAGGGTGGGGTATCTACTCCTTAGGCCCCCAATAAATATTCATTAACTTATCAGCCAATCAGTGCTGGCCTTGAGTACCTAGGCAGCTGCTAACCTGGGCCACACATTTACACATTTATGGAAATGACAGAAATAAATGCTCATGATAAAATATTAAGTGAAAAACTCAAGCTTTAAGAGGGTCTTAATAGAATGTATGTGTGTATACTTTGTGCTTCTGTAAATACCCAGAAAAAGCTGATGAGAAATACTTGATATTGTGAACAGTAATATTGTATAGCACCTGTCTTAGTCAGCTTGGGCTGTCATAATAAAATACCAAAGATGACAGAAGTCTGTTTTTCACAGTTCTGGAGGCTGGGAAATCCAAGCTCAAGATACCAGTAAGGTAGGTTTTATTTTAAAGCCTTTTCTCTTGGTTTGCAGGTGATGGCCAATTCAACAGCTTAGGGGTGGGGGGTGGGGGGGGTAATCCCTCTGGTATCTCTTTGTATAAGGGCACTAATCCTATCATTAGGGCCTCATCCTCATGACCTCACTTAACCCTAATTACCTCCCAAGGGCCCCATACCGTCACACTGGAGATTAGGGCTTCAACATAATGAATTTTGGGGGGGTGCAAATATTCAATCCATAAAGGTATCTAATAGGTGGTACCTTAGAGTGGTTACCGATTTGGGCTGTGGAGCCAGACTGTCTGAATTTGAATCCCAACCCCAGCACTTACCAGTGTCTGCCCTTAGACAAATCACTTAACCTCACTATGCCTCAGGTTCCCTCCTGAGCATTTACTATGTGCCAGGATCTGTTCTTAGCATTTGTCATGTACTAACTTATTATTCCTCATAACAATTCTCTGTCACCATCATTTCCATGTTACTGATGAAAAGAACTTTACATTTGTTATCTCATTTAATCCTCACAAATGTCAAAGAGGTAATATTCCCACCATTTTTACAGATGAAGAAAATGAGGTTCGGGGAAGTGAAGTTGATTACCCACCATCACCCCACTAATAACTGACAGACACAGGATTCAAATCAGTTCTGCTTGACCCAAAGCCTGGGACGCCCACTTCTCACCCACACAGTCTCTCATGATGCCGTGCAGTGTTTGCCAATTGCCTGATGATAAGCATCGCCCAAGATGCTTTCCAGAAATGGTCTTGGGAGTCAGTAAGCTCAGTTCTGTTTCCAGCCAGAGCAAACCCCTTCTTTCCCTTTCCAGGTCTCATTTTTGTTCCATGTAAAACAAGAAGTTAGAGCAGGCCCAAGATGGCAGATAGGTTTGGGTAGCTGCCAAGTCTGGTGGTTCTGCAGCAGCTGCTGGAGCATAGCTGTGAGCAGAATTCTGGGGCTACAGCTGGGTGGTAGCCATGGGTCGGGGGACTGGTAGGGTGAATAACCATCTTGGTTTGCCCAGCATTTTCCTGGTTTTAGCACTCAAAGTCCTGGGACAGTTGGTCATCCTAGTGATGGCTTAGATGGATTAGACAACCTATAAACTCCCAACCAGAGCTATTAATAATGTGATTTTCCCTTACCCCAGTACCTGTGTCTCTACATTCTGCTGGGTTCACTCTCCCTTTCCAGAATGTTTTTCACTTGTGGTGGGCTAATTTGTTATGCAGCAATAGGATACTAATGCAAGTGTGACCTAATTTGAAAATGTGAACTACCCCCAGTAGCTCACATGGCATCTAACATGGCATCTAACAGTAGCTCACATGGCATCTAACATGGCATCTAACAGACCTAATTTGAAAATGTGAACTACCCCCAGATGCTCACATGGCATCTAACAGATGTTGCTAGCTTTCTCTTGAAAATTTAAAATATCCCAAAGTGCCCTGTAAGTTTGCGGTGCCTCTGTGCACCTCAGTGCACAGTTTGGGATCTGTGACTCTGAAACATGAAGCATTTCTAGAGACAAAGAGGGATATTAAATAATGTCAAAAGGGTATATCCCCTAGGAAAATTTATCAGTTCTAAATTTGTAGGTACCTAGTAACATAGCTTCAAAATATATAAGACAAAAATTTATGCTACAAATAATAAATGCTGGAGAGGGTGTGGAGAAAAGGGAACCCTCTTACACTGTTGGTGGGAATATAAATTGGTGCAGCCACCGTGGAGAACAGTATGGAGGTTCCTTAAAAAACTAAAAATAGGGTTACCATATGATCCAGCAATCCCACTGACAAAATCAGTACTGATTCTTGCGGCCAGCAGAATAATAATAACATCAATAATAATTAAAAAGTGCTTCCACTATGTGCCAGGCATTGTGCAGTGCTTTATAAACTTATCTCATTTAACCCTTATGACAACCGTAATCCATTTTACAGATGGGGAAATGGAGGCTTGAAGAAGAGTGTTTATAACTTATCTGAGGCCTCCCAGTGAATCAAGTGGTGGAGACAAAACTGAAATCCAGGTCTCCTCCCCTCCGAAGCCCACATTCTTAACCACTGTAATTACTGCCTGGCAAGAATTATGTCTATGAAGAGGATTATGACACTTTTAAATCAGTGTGTCCTTGGAAATATTTAGTATTCACTATTAATGTTAATTGTGTTCCTTAATAATTGAGGTCCATGAGTACTGCCCACATTTTAAACAATCTAGAAGAAAGAACCTGGTCCCATGAGTATAGACCTTGCAAATTGACATTTTCTGCTCTCTTTTGATTCCCCACTCCCATTTTAAGATTAGTGAAGCACTGGGACTTCCCTGGTGGCGCAGTGGTTAAGACTCCGTGCTCCCAGTGCACGGGGCCCGGGTTCGATCCCTAGTCAGGGAACTAGATCCCACATGCATGCCGCAACTAAGAGTTCGTATGCCACAACTAAGGAGCGCAAGTACCGCAACTAAGGAGCTGGTGAGCCGCAACTAAGGAGCCCACCTCCCGCAACTAAGACCCAACACAACCAAATAAAATAAATAAATAAATAAATAAACAAATAAAAGTAGGAAACTTTCTAACGTACACAGGTATATCTGCAAAAAAAAAAAAAATCTGCCCTCAAAAGACTCTTTAAAAAAGAAAAAAAGATTAGTGAAGCACTTTATGATTTTCAGAGAAGGGTATGCAGCAATATTTGCTAATTTTTAGTGGGGAAAGTGTGATCTGCTCCTTAAAAAGACATCTGTGTGTTGGGTTTCAGGGCAAGTTACTGTTTTCAGAATCCAAGTGGAATCTAACACTATGAAACAATGCCAAGAGAAAAGGAAGGAAAAATGAAAAACTAAAGGAGCACCCCTACCCATTGTTCCAACTCTTCAAAAGTTCCTAAAAACATACGAGAAGCATTGTGCACAGACTCAGACGTCCGTGTGCCCAGCCATCAAAAGGGACTTGAAAACCAGCATCAACCATGAACGGATTCTCAGGAAGGTGAGTGTGTCCTCTCCTTTCCTTATTCTTCCCTGAAATGAATTGACGAGGGTTTCCTCCCAAGGAACATGGGTCCTTAATCCCCTCAAGCCCAGAACTGGTGGTGTCACCCCCTCTGCGTTCCTGCTGCGTGCTGTCCAAAGCCTGACTCTAGCACCAAGGTCTGCTCAGCACTTCTCCTACCATCCCCCTCCTCTCTCCCAATCTGCCCATCCCCGTCCTTCCAGCAGGTCTGCCTTTTCTCACACCATTTCACCTCTGGAACGGACAACCCACCCCTCCTCCCATTCTACATCTGGAGAACCCAGCTCAAAAACACCACTTCTGTCATCATTGCAGGACCTCCCTCCCCAGCACTCCTGACCCCTCCAAAAGAATGTCTCCTTGCCTTGACAGCTGGCGTGTCCATGCCATCAGGCCAGACTTGCACACACTCACGCCTCCCATCTCACTTCGAGTGAGGTCAGCAAACACATCATTTGGATTTCAGAAAAAAATCTGATGTCTTATCTTTGCTGAGATTAAATCTAGGGATTGGGTGTGAGGGGAAAAGAAGAGAGGACAGCAGTGAAGCTAAGTGGTCAACTCTTGGGACGGAGCACATGACAGACCAGAAGGGGGAGACTGGCACCCAAAGACAGACTGCCCGGCTTTACAACTTTTCTATCACCAGCCCAGAAAGACAGTCTGTGTTTTAATAATCACATACCTACTGATTTCCTAAAATGCTGTGTTAAACAAGACAACAAATTAAACAAAATAATTAGATAGAGACAGGTGCTTTTAAAAATCATTGCTTTGGACTTTCCCTGGTGGCACAGTGGTTAAGAATCCGCCTGCCAATGCAGGGGACATGGGGTCAAGCCCTGGTCCGGGAAGATCCCACATGCTGCAGAGCAACTAAGCCCCTGCGCCACAACTACTGAGCCTGCGCTCTAGAGCCTGCGAGCCACAACTACGGAGCCCACATGCCACAGCTACTGAAGCCCACCCGCCTAGAGCCTGTGCTCCGCAACAAGAGAAGCCACCGCAATGAGAAGCCCATGCACCACGATGAAGAGTAGCTCCCGCTCGCCACAACTAGAGAAAGCCCGCCCTCAGCAACGAAGACCCAACGCAGCCAAAAATAAATAAATAAAATAAAATAAATCATTGCTTTAAGGTGACTTTGACACAAATCCACTACACCCATATTTTTCCTGAATGTGTTTGGGGGTGGAAGGGTGATTACATTGCACCCCACACAAGGAGACCCTCCTGGAGTCCCTCTCTACCATCTCTCTCTTTCGCCTGAACTCCCACCTCCCAGGGCAGCTGCCCTCCTCCCTCTCTCCTCTGGTCCCTTCAGTCTCTCCCTCTCCACCTCTTCTACTCTCCTGTCCCGCACCTGCCCTCCTAGGTCTTTCTAATTCCTTCTTTTGCAGTTGCTTCTCTGGGCTCCCCCCTGCACACACACATCTCCCAGCTCATCCCAATGGAGGAGCTTCCCAGAGTCATCTTTTGTGGTAAAATAATTACTAATTCATTTTTTTCCTATGTAGTTTTTATAATTGGGCTGCACTACTTAATCATAAAGGTTCGTCATAAATCTCGTTCAAATTTATAACCTCGTCAGCAATGTTTTCCAAACATTTTTAATTAAAATCACCATCAGAAATATAATTAACATCATGACCCAGTATATAAGTACTGGAGTGAATCAGTATGACCATAAGAGCTCTTTATGTTGGGTGGGTTGCTTTGGTTGGGTCTCCATTTTGATTTTGAATATCACTAAAATAAACGTCTCATGAGACAATTATTCCTTACAGCATAGTATACACTCAGATCATCTCCCTTCTTTTCTATTTCATTAAAGAAAGAAAAAAAAAAAAAAAGGTGGTTACAACCCACTAAATTGATTTCCCAACCCAAAGAGGGACAGTAACATGCTGGAAAAATCTCTGCCCTGTGGGACTTTTCATGGAGCTTTGCATATGGCAGGAACACCCTAAGTTTGTGTTGAATTATCACCCCAATGCACACTTGATCCACAGTTAATAACTATTTTAAATGTTCTTATGATGTTGTCTAATGACAATATTCTTTCTCCACGTATTTTATGACATCTCTTTATGGTGCCCACCTGTAGTTTTTTTCTTACATTCCAGTTTATACTTGTAAGACCTGATGACTCCCCGCCAAGCATCCTACCAATTTCCTTGGAACCTTTGCTCATGACAGTTCAGGATGAGTGTTACATGCTGGGGAGAGAGATCTGCATCTGGGGCTTTCAGCTGAGCAACCCAGAGATTGCCAGACTCGTGAGTCACGCGTTTTGAAAATAGCTCTCCAGTTAATCTTAAAATTGAATATAAGCATATTACATCATGTGTTCCAGCTATAGTTTATTTGGTTGTTTTGGGAAAAAAACAAGTATTTTTAATGAAATATTTCAAACATATAAAAGTGCAAAAAATAATAGAACTGACATCTATGTACTCACTGTCATGTAATATACTTTTTAGGGAATGAAAATTGCAGATATTTACAAATACAATAGCTAAAGTGTCATCTTACTTCCTTTCCCTCATCTACTTCCCAGAGGTACCACTAGCCTAGAGTTGATGTGTGTCAACCCCGTGCATGTTTTTATACTTTTTTGACATATGCATGTATGTTTTTACTTACATACATGGAATTGTACTTTGTGTATGATTTTGTGGCTTACACTCTTACTTATATTATGTTGTCAAGATTTCTCCATGGTCATTACTTTTGACTGCTATCATATCACACATAATCTTCATTCCTGAATGACAGTTTTGCTGGATATACACTTATAGATTAAATACTATTATTTTTTAAATTGAACTTCCATTATTGTGAGTGAGAAGTCATGTACAGGACTTTACTTCTGGAAAGAGCAAATCAGATAATTCAGATCAATCCTTTTGCTGAGGGCAACAAGAAGCTAAAATACACAATATGGGATATAAAGCAGCTTGATTCCTACTTCACATCATACCCCAGAATCAATTCCAGATGGATTATAAATTTAAGGCAAAACAATAAGTTTTCTAGAAGGTAATATAGGACAATACCATCATGACTCTGGGGTTGAGAAAAACTTCTCAAACAGGACACAAAAAGCACTAATTTTTCTAGTCTTTTGCCTTTTTGAAAATCCCTTATTTTATTTCTCTGAATGTGTTCAACTTTTATAATCTGTGTCTAATAGTTTCAATAATCTGAATTATTTTAGAGTCTGATATTGCTGACTCTTGCTTCTTCTGGCTCTTACTTATGGTGACATTTCTTTGTATGTTTTTGTCATTTCTTTTTGACTGTAAATTCATATTTAATGAAAAAAAAATAGTTGTAGCAATTCCTTGAGCTCTGATTTGCAGATAGCTTTCTCCAGAGAGGATTTGTAGTTGTTTCTGCCACATACTCAGAGCTACATGAAATTAAATTCTTTTTTTTTTTTTTTAAAGTACACTGCTCTTTTTTTTTTTTAATTAATTTTATTTATTTATTTATTTTTGGCTGTGTTGGGTCTTTGTTGCTGCGTGCGGGCTTTCTCTAGTTGTGGCGAGCGAAGGCTCCTCTTCGTCGTGGTGCACGGGCTTTTTGCGGTGGCCTCTCTTGTTGCAGGGCACGGGCTCTAGGCGCGCGGGCCTCAGCAGCTGTTGCACGCGGGTTCAGCAGTTGTGGCCCGCAAGCTCTAGAGCACAGGCTCAGTAGTTGTGGCACACGGGCTTAGTTGCTCTGCGGCATGTGGGATCCTCCCGGACAAGGGCTCAAACCCATGTCCTCCGCATTGATAGGCGGATTCTCAACCACTGCGCCACCAGGGAAGCCCTGAAATTAAATTCTTGATCTGAGGTTTCTTTGAGCCATCCAAGTGATGTTAATTCAGGGTGCAAACCTGTGCTAAGGCTACTTTGTGAGTTCTCAGGGGATGTGTTTTTTTCCATATACTCAGTATCAGTTTGAGATGGGCCATTTTCCCTGGGATCCTTTGGGGAAGGGAGAGTTGGGTTTATTTCTAGTTCATCCTTACTCTAAGGACATAGGACTATAATCCACTTTATGTTTTGGGCCACACCTCTATGTAGGATTTCCTGTTGGACTCCTCACCTTGGGCCTAATCTCCTATGCCCTGGACTGTATGATCCATTAAAATCCAAGCTCAAATCTGCTGCTTTAATGATGCTCTCAAAAGGAAGCCTGGCCTCAGTGCCCTCTAGGGTCCTACTTTCTCTCATTCATTGACCTTTGTGTATTCCTCACTAACCTGCCAGTCAATCAACACATTTTAAAAAGATATTTTTAAAACTCTTAGAAGAACGTATGGGGAAACGCTTCATGATATTGGATTTGGCAATGATTTCTTGGATATGACACTAAAAGCATAGGCAACAAAAGAAAAACTAGATGCATTGGACTACATCAAAATGAAAAACTTCTCTGCTTCAAAAGACACAATCAACCGAGTGAAAAGGGAGAAAATAACTGCAAATCATATATCTGATAAGGGCTAATATCCAGAATATATGAGTTCTTTAACTCATATAACTCAACAACATCAAAAATAAGCAACCTGATTTAAAATGGTCAAAGGACTTGAATAGGCATTCTCCAAAGAAGATATACAAATGACCAATAAGTGCATGAAAAGATGTTCAACATCATTAATCATTAGAGAAATGCAAATCAAAACCACAATGAGATACCATCTCATGTCAACTA
Organism: Eubalaena glacialis; assembly: GCF_028564815.1. Taxonomy (NCBI): domain Eukaryota; kingdom Metazoa; phylum Chordata; class Mammalia; order Artiodactyla; family Balaenidae; genus Eubalaena; species Eubalaena glacialis. The sequence goes on along the minus strand of NC_083721.1, from coordinate 126,816,458 downwards.
AGAGGGTTACTATCAAAAAAAGCAGAAAATAATGTGTTGATAAAGACTTAGAGGAATTGGAACCCTTGTGCACTATTGGTGGAAATGTAAAATGGTGCAGCCACTATGGAAAATAGTATGGCAGTTCCTCAGAAAATTTAAAAAAGAACTACCATATCATCACTATGTGTCATCTGGGTACATACCCAAAAGAATTCAAAGAAGGGTCTCAAAGAGATATTTGTACATTCATGTTCATAGCAGCATTATGCACAAAAGCCAAAGATGGAAGCAACCCAAATATCTATTGACAGACCAATGGGTAAACAAAATATGGTATATACTAGAATATTATTCAGCCTTAAACAGAAAGGAAATTCTGACACATGCTAAAACGTGGATGAACCTTGAAGAACTCATGCTAAGTGAAATAAGTCAGAAACAAAAGGGTATTGTTTCATTTCACTTATATGAGGTCCCTGGAGTAGCCAAATTCATAGAGACAGGAAGTAGAATGGCAGTTACCAGGGGCTGCAGGGAGGGGAGAATGGGAGCTTTTGTTTAATGGGTACAGAGTTTCAGTCTTGCAAGATGAAAAAAGTTCTGGAGGTGGATGGTGGTGAAGCTTGCACAATAATGTGAATATACTTAATGCCACTGAACTTTACCCTTAGAAATGATTAAGATGGTAAATTTTATATGTATTTTAACCACAACTTAAAAATAAAATTTTAAAAAGATATTTTAAATATATAACCAGAATTTTTGGTTGTTTTTATTCAGATGGTTAGTCAGGGTACCCAGTCCATTCAAGCTGGAAACAGAAATCTGTCCTTGCATGTTCACAGTGATCCTTAGCAGTTCCTTAAAGTGTAGCCTTCTCGGTAATCTGGAGGCTGCTGAGGAATTCTATCCGAGATGGCCGTGGTCTTGCCCACAGCAGTGCGGGTGCCCCAGGGAGCAGTGCTGTTGCCCCAGTGGGGGGACACTGCAAACCACTGGTTGAGATCTTCAGGACTTGGTCCAGAGTTTGTTTTGCACAGACCAATGTTAGCATCAGCAGTGATGTGTCACATGGCCTCCTCTGTCAGAAACACAGCTTCAGAAATCCGATGCGGCACTCAAACTAGACTCTCTCTCATTAAAGAGGCCTCAGGCACCAGCTCCGTAGTTAAAGTTGCAAGGGCTTGTTTATTCTCAACCGAGGTATAATTTGGAATCCTATCTCTGACCAACATGTCATTACCTCGCAAAACCCTAAAACCTCCAAACCCCACCAATGTCACTTTCAGGCTTAAGTTCTGAACTGAGGGAATCCTCAGGTTGTGGTGATTCTAACTGCTAAAAGGTGGCCTTGGTGATCTGATACTCTCTCCTATCAGTTAAGTAGGGATTTAACTGTCATTGGAATCCTTTGTTATTGCAAGAAATGACCTTGCCTTAGGCTTGTGCTTATACTGTGCTACAATATATCTTCTCTCATCATAAAGCTTGATGTTTCCCATACAATTCTTCAGTGAGTCTTCATTTTAAAGGGAAATTATTTTGTGTTCATGCCACTTTCTCCTTGGGTAATTAGAAAGCTCTCTTAGAAGCCAAAATGTTGAGGTAAGTAACATGAGTGACTTTGAAGTAACTTATAAAAACACAGAGCATATTTATCTTCATCGTGTCAGCACTTTTTACCTTGTGTTCTCAGGCTTTGCTTCTGGAATCGAAGGGGCGCAACCCCTGCGCGTTTACCACCCTCAAACTCATTGATTGCAAGATGGATCCGTGGTCTTTGGGGAGACTTGGGAGGGCTCTGCAGTTCAGCAGTTGCATTTTCTTGTCCTCGATCACTGCAAGTAAGGTGGAATGCGGAGTTCCTTCAAGGCCCTTCCTGCTGTCAGTGGGCGGGGGGGGGTGGGGGGGGGGGTGGGGGGGGTGGGCGGTCAAAGGCAGGGGAGGGAAATGTCCGGGTTCCTTGTGCTTCATCAAGTCATCGCTGAAAGGGGACACTGTGAAGCCTCCTTAGAGTTCATGTCCCTGAGTAAATGTTAGCGTTCTCCAAAAGAGTCTCTAGTCATTCATTTATTCCTTCAACAAATATTTGTTGAAGGCCAGTTTGTACAAAGCATGGTGCTTGTTGCTAAGGAACATATAAATATATTTAAGGCAATGCCACTGTCCAAGGGAGTCCTCGGTATAGTAGAGGGAGGAGACGCGCTCTTGGTTATGTATAATGCAAGGAAGAAAGTCTGAATATCACAAAATATGTCCATATACATTTTAGTGGTAGTTTGGATAAGAGAAACCACGATTCCCTAAGTGATGGGTCAGTATTCACCAGGAGAGGAGGTGGGAGGAAGGGTAGTGATAATAACAATAATAACAATAACAGCTAATGGTTATTGAGTGCTTACTGTGTGCCAAGCACAGTGCATGGATTTTCTCATTTTTTCTCCCAACAATAAATAGATGTTTACCATTACATAGAGATGTATGATACATAATGATAGATATGTACCATTTCTAACCCTTGAGTATAGGTGAGGAAAGACTCAGGGGGATTAATTGGTTTGTTCAAGGCCATTCAGCTCTTAGGGATGGAGCCTGGATGTGAATTCAGGTGTCTGAATCAGAGCCCACCTCTGATCCATGCTACTAGATTGCTGGGGTCTATAATTTACCATCCATAAATAATTTCAAACTGCTTGTGTGATCTGGGGTAGGTCACGTGACTTCTCTGATCTTTAATGAGATGATCTCTTCCGCTTCCCAAGTCTATGATTCCGTGATTCTTCCCATGGAATCAGGTGATGCCTTGTACTCAAAAGGCCAGTGGGCTGTGAAGTGAAAGAGATGAGTCATGCCTGAGAAGTGGTATCACAATGACACAAAGCCCCCATTAAAGGACTAAGACCTTATTAGGGCCCTGGTGGTGACAGTGGACAAGTCCATCAGCAAGAGCTGGGGAGAGCCAGTATTCTGTGGAGGTTCTCCAGCTTTCTGAATTGCTGGGAGGAGCCGTAGTCAGGGTCTCCTAACACAGGGCAGCAGAAGGTCAGGGTCCTTGGGATACCATGCAGTGATGCAGGATTGGCCACGGGGTCTGCCAAGCTCCCCAACTGGGCCAGGCAGACCCAGCCCCACTACTAAGAGACCCCTCTAGACTCCAGTTCCTGTGCTGGACCCAAAGATCTGCACTGGGGGGAAGAAAGAAGGGATTTCCATCTTCAGGAAACAGCTTACTTTAATCGTCAGTGGAAATCCTGCTGTTGCTAAGACGCCTAGATTTGTCAGGGTTGAGTAGCTGGGGTCAGCACCGAGACCTCAACACTGGTCAGCTTGCAGGTTACCAGCCTCTGGGGATTGGAGCTCCTTCCTCACTGTCTTCCCTGATAGGCTGTGAAGTCCAGCAGGCAGGATACCCCTCCTTCTTATACACAGCTGCATCCCCACAGCCGCCATGGTAGCTGGCCCTCAATAATTACTCATTGAATGAATTAATACATTTTCAAAGTTATTTCTGTTAATACTACTCACTTCATTTTAAAGTTCAAGCCTTGACATTCCAAATGCCCTGAAGATGTCCCGTTACCTAATTGGTCCTCAATTTATTGACCTAATACCTACCTACCCCTAGAGGCTGTTGCCGGCATGAATGAGTTGATGGGCGTTCACTTTGCAAACTCTAGTGACTGTGCAATACAAGGCAAGGAGCACCTCAGGGCCAAGGAGAGCCAAGAGGCTGAACTTTCTTGAACCTGCCCTGGACATGGCTAAAAAGACTTCTCCTTACAGAGCCCTAGTACCACTGGGTCTTCCCTGACTCCTGGGTCCCTGCCAGCTGGGCCACCTCTCCTGTCTTCAGGATTCACAGCTTGCTCTCTGTCTGCTCCCTGAATGGGTACTTCAAACAGTCCTCCACTTGCTTTGCCCGGGAGGCAGACTCTGGTTCCCCCTCCTCCATACACAGGCTGCCCCCCCAATCATGCCAGCTCACCCCCAGCCCTCTGGTTCCCCCTCCTCCACACACAGGCTGCCCCCCATAATCATCCCAGCCCACCCCCCCAGCCCTGGAATCCCAAACTGAGGACCAGCAAAAGTGCCTCTAACTGCCCTGGGGAGTGCCTTAAAATTAATAATCTAATGGTGACATAGTTTTAAAGGTTACTTATTTGCTCCTATCATTTTTTTTTTTTTTTAGATTTGGAAATGAAGAAATTGAGAGTATTTTCTCAGGCCTGGAGAACAACCAAAGGCTTCAAGGCCTTAGTCTGCGCTACTGTGGTCTAGGGCCACAGAGCGGGCCGAGGCTGGGCTCCGTCATACGCCAGAGTGCCATTTGGTGAGAGGGTCCCCTGCTCCCCCTCCTACAACTTGGCACTGTTCTGTCTTGACTTATATAACTAGTTACTTACAGAGCCTACTAGCCCATGAGTTCCTTTGATTTTTTTGTTATGATGTTTTTAATCATCTTCTTCCCCTCCAGTTATTTTGTTTTCCTTTTCTTAATTATAATAGAAAGACCCTTTAGTTACATTTGAGAATCAAGGATGTCATGCTAAATGCATATTTTGGCCAGTTGATGTGGCTACTAGATCTATTTTTTATGACGTGGTCTATTATTATTTATTATAATTATTTATTATTTTGTAACTAGGTCTATTATTTTGTGAGGTGAAGACCCAAATCCAAGTTTGAGAAAGTGGAAAGAACAGCAAATGAACAGTGTATTTCGCCCCTTCCCCAGTGAGCTGCACCTTGATTTCAATCACTTGCAGTGTTCTGGAGCTCTGGGTCTCCTCCGACCCCTAGCAGAGTATGCAGAGATGCAGGGGAAAGACCAGCCAGCCACTTCCTCACCAGACCCCAGGAATCCCCCTCAGGTGCTCCAAGGTAAGCAGTGGGGAACTTGCTGCTAAACTCTGTTGGGACCATCTGAAAGAAGGAACATTTGCTTTGTGATTAAAAGTGACCTCCCCAGTGATCAGTGGAGATTCCTCTTCCTGAGAATGTGTGGGAGCAGAATAAAAGACCCCCATAGATGTCTTTATCCTAATCTTCAGAACCTGTGACTATGTTACCTCACATGGCAAAAGGATTGTCATAAGAGGGAGGCCGGAGGGTCAGAGTCAGAGAGAAGGAGATGGGACAGTGGAAGGAGACGTTGGAGTGAAGTGGGGAAGGGGCCATGAGCCAAGGAATGTAGGCAGCCTCTAGGAGCTGGAAAGGTCAAGGAAAAGAATTCTTCCCCAGAGCCTCCAAAAGGAACGCAGGTCCACTGATGCCTTCACTTTTGCCTATAAGACCCATTTCAGACTCTGACCCCCAGAACTGTAAGGTAATACACTTGTATTGTTTTAAGCCGCTAAGTTTGTGGTCATTTGTTACCACAGCAATAGGAAACTAGTACAACATGTTAATCAGCACTCTTTCAGTTCAAAGTGAAAGCAACTCAAACAGAACTAAAGATAAATAGGGATTTATTGGCTCACATAACTGAGACGTCCACAGGTGGAGCTGCCTCAGAGATGGCTGAATTCAGAAGCTCAAACCATGTCATCAGGAAACCCTGAGTTTGCTGCTCGTGACTCTACTTCCCTTCCCAGGGTTGGCCTTCTCTCCCAGGGCAGACAGGCTTCCTCCAAGCAGGAACAGCAGTTGACATGTCTGCCAGCAGTCCCAGGGCTATATCATCATTACTTGTAATCACCCAGAAAGTGTGAACCTCTTTCTTCCGGTGACTGTGGGTCAAATCCCATTGGAAGGCTCTAATTGGCTCTCCTTGGGTCACATATCTACCTCTTGGACCAATCCCTACAGTCCAGGTCATGGTAAACCATGATTGGCCAGGACTGATCACACACCCCATGGGGGTGGGGTGAAACACTGTGATGGGCAGCGCTACCAGAATCACAGGGTTTCCAGCGGGGAAGTGGCAGTCCCCCTCAAAGAAGTAGACAGATGAGGAGGACAGATGCAGGACAGACGAGAACAACAGCTGCTTACTTCCCCATAAAAGGGTTATCGTTTGTTTTAATAGATCCCAAGTACACATATTCATGACACATTTTAAAGCTGACTACTTTTAATCATTGGTAACAGTAAATTGTAGCAAGTTAGTAGCATAGACTTAGAGTCAGACCTGGGTTCAAATCCTACTCCAGCTGTGCGTGACTCTGGGCAAATCGTCAAATTGATCTAACTTCAGTTTCTTCAGCTACAAAATAAACATAATGATAACTACGCCCCTGGTGTTTAGTGCAGATTAAATGATATAATGTAAAGCAGTTAGCACATGCCTTACACACAGTAAGTCCTTGAGGGATGTTAATTATCATCATCACTATCACCGTTATCATTACAGCAAAAACAACCCTTTCCTAGCTTGAAGCATATTGGTGAACACGACCACTCTACTTACTGGAAAAAAGTGGAGATAAACAGCTGAAGTCTAGCGTACAGCATGGTGACTATAGTTAACAATGCTCTATTGCATATTTGAAAGTTGTTAAGAGAGTAGATCTTAAAAGTTCTCATCACAGGGGAAAAAAATATTTGTGACTATGTATGGTGATGGATGTTAACTAGACTTATTGTAGTGATCGTTTCACAATATATACAAGTATCGAATCATTACATTGTACACCTGAAACAAATGTTATATGTCAATTAGATCTCAGTGAAAATTATTGAAATACAGTTATTCTCTGACCCTTCTGCTGTGTCCTCACATGGCCTTTCCTAGGTGTGTGCACCCAGATAGAGAGAGTGAGCTCTCTGGTGTCTAATAAGAACACTATCCTAGCTGATCAGGGCCCCACCCTTATGATCTCATTTAATCTTAAGTACCTCCATAGAGGCCCCATCTCCAAATACAGCCATATGGGGGGTTCAACCCAGTTTGTTTTAAGGCAGAGTTGTAAAGGTCAGGGACCAGGGAGCTCCAGGGGTCTGGCAGGATGCACTACAGCATGGGTTGCTGGGGGTCAGTGCTGGGTTTCTTGGCTCAAGAAGCACATTTGAGGGTGGCAAAGTCCAGCTGGCGGGGCTTTGGTCCCACACCCCCTGGGGCCAGGTGAGGGCTGGCAAGATACCGTAATCATTTTTATTGCCTCATATGCCTCTTCGTTTCATTTATGGCTAATCCTGCTGGCAAAGAAGGGAAATCAAGATGGGAAAACTAATTTGCCTGAGCAGAGGTCTATCAATCCAGTTCTGAAATAGAAGGCACTTTTACTCTGTGCTGGTGTGTACGTCACCGTTACGGACTGAACGTTTTTGTCATCCCCACCCCCCCTGCCAAATTCATAGGTTGAAGTCTTCACCCCCAAAGTGATGATATTAGGAGGTGGGGGCCTTTTGAAGGTGATTAGATCATGAAGGTGGAGCCCTCATGAATGGGATTAGTGCCCTTATAAAAGAGACCCCAGAGAGTTCCTTCGCCCCTTCCACCATGTGGGGTTATAGCAAGAAGACGGCCATCTATGAACCAGGAAGCGGGCTCTCACCAGACACTGAATCTGCTGGTACCTGGATTTTGGACTTCCCAGCCTCCAGAACTGTGAGGAATAAATGTTTGTTGTTTATAAGCCACCCAGTCTATTGTGTCTCGTTATAGCAGCCCAAACACACTAAGAAAAAGAGTACACACAAACTTCCCAGTGGCTATGTTTGAGGAGGTGTGGATGGTTTTTTAAAATGTCCAGATTCTCACCTTCCATAATGACCCAGTACCTGTGGTTAATATCGTTGGTCACAATCATCATTCTACTTTGCAGACAAAGGTACGCTTGTCTCCCATCCAGTATCTGATCAGAATATCTCCTCTAGGGAGCAAAAACAAAGAGACAATTCAAAATATGAATATAAGCGTTAAGAAAATGAATGGCTCTAATAACTCAGTGACAAATCAATTTTTACACATCGTGTGGCTTCCAATTTTTGCTTTTAACAAAATTGAAGGAGGACTTAAGTTATCAATGGACAGATCATTAAAAAAGATTTTTTTCATCAACCACTATATTAATTTTTAGCCTGTAACTCAGGAGTTCAAAGAATTGAATAATACTGCTGTGATAAAACTCCTTCTAGGATTTATTTGAATTTTAGATGAGAAACAAATAATGTATTATAAGTATGTTCCATGCAATGTTTAGGATACACTTAAAATAATTATTCTTGTTTATCTGACATTAAATTGAACTGGGTGTCCTGTATTTGGGGGACGAGGGAGATTAGGTCTGGCATTATTCCATTGCCATCCACCTGAACAAGATTTCTCAGCAGTTCCAACTATAACAATGAAAAATAGAAAAAACATTGATGCTGAAGCCTGCCTCATTTTAGCAGTAATATTCTTTAATGAATACATGAATTAATTATAAAAACAAATAAATAAAACAGCACCATCCATCTCTTTGGGCAAGGCAGTCAATAAAATTTTAGTTTTGTATTTATTGAGGATTTATCAAAATATATAAAATACATATGTTGTATTAATCAGTTGCATACTTCTAAAGATTGAGTAATAACTGCAGAAGAATTTTTAATACTTTAGAGGTTTACGAGCCCAAGAAATTTTTAAAATTTAAATATTTGTAAATAGAGCATTTTTATTACAGAGAAGTATTACAGGATGGCCTCTAAATGACTTTCAAATATAAAATTCTGCAGAGTTAGTAAAATGGAAATAACAGGAAAAACACAGGAAAAAAAGGGAATCATGTAAAACTTTCAATCACTCAAAAAGAATTGCTCATGTTTTGAGCTGTTTGGGATTTTTTAATGCATGATGATGGGTATCAAAGTGCTTGGAATTTAGATTCCATCTGATATACTTCAATGAATGGTATAACAGACTTCATTTTTATTGTTTTAAATTTATTTATTTTATTTTATTGAAGTATAGTTGATTTACAATGTTGTGTTAGTTTCAGGTGTACAACAAAGTGATTCAGTTATATATACATATATACCTATTTTTTTCAGATTCTTTTCCCTTATAGGTTATTACAAAGTATTGAGTAGAGCTCCCTGTGCTATACAGTAGGTCATTGTTGGTTATCTATTTATACATAGTAGTGTGTATATGTTAATCCCAAACTCCTCCCCCCTTCCCAGATTTTACTTTTAAACGTCAACATTTTCTACATGCTAGAAATTTCATCGTTTGAAATTTTAAAACTTACAATGAACAAGTTTAGATACCAGACTAAAAATGTACGAGATTGTATATAGCTTTTCCATATTCCTCTAGGATGTTATGAGGGCAAAAATGTTTTGAGGCCAATGCTCCGTAAGGCTCAAATGTTTGGTTTCCTCTCTGCTCTGTGAGCTGCCCCAGGCCTCCTAGTAACTTCTCCTTGCCAGAGGTGGGCACAGAAGCCTTCTGTTGCCCACAGCCAAAGAGGCACGAATGCCAACGACAAGTTTGTTTCCTTAATCGCTTGTTATAATGTGTAAAATGCAATCGGTAACAATGCTCCTTCCTTCCTTCCTTCATACGTGTGTGTGTGTGCGCCTGTGTCTTTCCTTACACACATTAGAGCATAAAACTAAGATCCCTGCCCCTGAAGGGGGGCTGGGAATGCCGTGTATGTGTGTGCCTAGGTGTGTGTGACGGGTGGGGGAATCAGACAATTTTTAAAAGGCATAAGAAATATAGAGCCGCTATAGTTTATTAGGAGATGATAACTGCTATGGAAAAATGAAAAAAATCAAGCAAGATAAGCACATTTGGGAATCTGGTGTAGGAAAAGATGGTTGTGGTGTGAACTTATTTTATTTTATTTTTCCCCCAAATCCAAATAGCTTTCTTGTTTGCTAACTTTCTTATTAACACACACACACACACACACACACACACACAAACACACACACTCTCATGTGCAAATGTAACCAATACTGAAAATTCTTAGAAGTGGAATTATAGAGCCAAAAGGCATGTAAATTTAGAATGACTTTAAATAGATGGTTGAGCGTAGGCCTCCTTGAAGAGGTGGCATTTGTGAACAGACACAGAAGGTGAGGGAGTGAGCCTGTGGGTAAACGGGGAGCATTCCAGGAATGCACCAGGGCCTGTGCACAGGGAGCGGCAGGTGCCTGGCCAATAACAGGGGCCAGGGGGTCATGGGCCTTGTTAGCTAGGAAGGCGCAGAGGAATCAGGACTTAGTTGGGACTTAGGTTTGAGAAGGACCCTCACTCTGCATAGCAAACGGACTGGGTGTGGGTGGAGGGCACAGAGATCTTTTGGGAGGCCGTTGTCATACAGCTGAAAGGTGGTGGTGAGAGGTGAGAGGCTTCCACCTGGGTGAGACTAGGGCAGCAGCAGAGGAGGTTCTACATCTACACTGTTTCCTGATGGATGGGATGTGGGGTGCAAAAGAAAGGAAAAGAAGGGTCCAGAACGACTCCAGTGTGATAACACACCAATATGTATTTTTAAATATGCCAAAAATGGGTTCCCCTCTGCTACGTTCTTACTAATTCCCGAGATTGGAGCCACTTTTATGGAGGGCAGCTGTGGGGCGGAAAGAAGAATTTACACAAGGCCCTGCTAGATGATTCTTGGAGCCCTGCTTGGTTGCATAGTCTTCTCAAGCCTTTGAGGGGAGAAACATGAAAAAGACAGGACTGAAGTGAAGTCAATGGGTCAGATAATTCTCTTTTATGAGAAATACCTCTGTCCAAAGTATACATAAAATGAAGGCAATAACCAATATTAAAGTGTGTCAAAAATCCATTCATGCGGACTCCCCTGGCGGTCCAGTGGTTAAGACTCCGCACTTCCACTACAGGGGGCACGGGTTCGATCCCTGGTTGGGGAACTAAGATCGCATGCTGCACGGTGTGGCTGAAAACAAAGAAAAATCCATTCATGCAACTTTGAATTAGCTTTTTTTAATCTTTTCTTATTTTTCCGTACAGCCAGACAGAGAGGAAGTACAACTTTGAACCAGATTACAAAGTCATCTGGAGCTGTAACAGTGAAAACTACTTCAGGGAAAAAGAAGAGAAAAAAAGGTATTTTTGTGGTTGTTTCAACTATTCCTCCCACTTCCTTCATCTTGTAAATCACTTCCTCCTTTCATAGGCTGTGTGTTCCCCTTACTAAAGTAATTACCCCAGAGAGAAAAACTCAAGTGGAGAAAAAGAAGACTCATCTGATGGCTTCATATAAACCAAATATAGAACAGCTCAGGCATATCCACCAGAGGAATACGTCTTTAGCACATTCAACAGGGCCAAAAAACAATTATGGGAATATCTCTGCAATAAACAGCCAGCAGGACCTGATAAATTCAGCTTGGAAACTTTTCTCCTATGCTTCTTCCTTAGAAGCAGAAATGGAGTCATTCAGAGGGAACTTTAAGAAGTCACCAGCTCCATAACCTCTGAGCAGGATTAAACTAAGTGAGAAGCTATCCAAGTGTTAAAGGTTTGTAGGGAACCAGGATTCTGTTCCCAGCACTTGCCCTGATGCCTAGGTCTCAACATCCTGTTCTGCAAGTCGAGCACTTGTGCTCACAGCTTCCTAAGTTCCACTCCAGCTTTAACATTTTGAAGTTATGAAGAGACAGCACAAGATGATCAGTCACTGAGTGCGTCAGCAGCGCAGTCTTCGGGAAACTCCTTGTGGCAGCTAACCTAAATTTCTGTTAATCTGTTTTAGTCCACTTCGGGTTTTTTGTTTGTTTGTTTGTTTTGTTCTGGTTTTCTTGTTTGTTTCTTTTGTTTTGTTTTTAATAGTTTGTGGAAGGCAGTAGGCCCTTATAATGAAGCTCTTCACCCTTTGGCTTTCTCTTCCTCAATTTTAATCTGTTCTTGTGTGGTCTTTTTTCTGTCCTTGAATTATCCTTGCATCTTTTCTGTGAAATCTCACTGAATTCAAAAAATACAATTTTATGATCTAAAAAGCCAGATGAAAAGGTAAAGTGGGAACATTGATCAGACCCTGGCTCTGTTGTCTGATGTAAATATAGTCTTTCCGCTGGATAGCGCTAGTAGATTTTGGAACATCTACTAAAGGGAGAAGGAGGAAGAGGAGAAGGTGGGGGGGAGGAGGAGAAGCAGCACCAGGCTAGGTTATCATTTGTTTCAGACAGTTACCATCCGGGAATATTTTCAACCAAGGATGCTTTCAGAGGAGTTGGTTGGGGTTCCTCTGGGGACGAGGAGGATGAGTGTCTCCAAGACAGGTAGCCATAGAGAGGACAGTCCCCACACTGGGCCAGATGACATCTGAGGGGAGAGGACTGCTGGGCCACTCATTCTAACTCTGCATCTAGACTTTACAGAAAGCGGTCGCAGGGACAAAGACGAGGCATATGCATCACGCTGTGCAGTCAAGTTGGCACTGCAGAAAGACCAAAAGGACAAAATCTATCTGGGAACTTCAAGGCTTCCCAAGGTTGGAGAGAGTCTCTGACCACTTCTATTTGTTGAGCTACTTGAGCTAAAATTTTTTTTTCAGTTAATTGATAGCAAAGGTTTAAAAATGCATAATATTTGAAGTCTTTATATTTCACAAGCAAACTCTTCTAACACACATAAAAACACAGAGAATACCTGCCTGACCTCATTAGGCGATGACACCAGGGTCTGAATGTGAGTCCTTCATGAATATGACGCCTCCTGTGCACCAGCCCTCACTCGAGCCCCCCAGACCGCCACCCTTAAGTAGGCCCTGAGATGTTAAACCCTTACAGAAGGTGAATAGTTTGAGGAAAAAGTTTTTTTTAAAAAGCAATACTATTAGTTATCCTTTAGCTTTTAAATAATAGCTATGTTAAGGCCCAGGTCACAATAGCAACCTTTCAGTTATTAAAACCTGACCCGAAAGTACCAAACTTGCTTCTTTTGACCTTCATGAACTAGCTGTATACAGTCTCCTGCCAGGCCCCCTGGGGAGTCCAGTATCTTACAGTTTTCCAGGTCCTATGTCATTTTTTCAGTCAACACTAATGGAATTAAATGTCCTCAGGGCCATTTTTGGCTGGTGTGTGAGGGATGTAGCGAGAGAGATCCCCGGTCTCTGCCCCAGGGAACTATCTTCCGGTCACTGCAGCTGCCTCAACAGAAGATGGTTATCAGGTGCCAGCTCTGTGTGGGGCACAAGGTGTCCTCTTGCCTTTTAGGGGCATATTAGTTTCCCAGGGCTAGCAAAGTACCACAGACTGGGTGGCTAAAACAACAGAAATGTATTATCTCACAGTTCTGGAGCCTGAAAGTCAAGATCAAGATGTTGAAAACAGAAATATAGATCAATGGAACAGGATAGAAAGCCCAGAGATAAGCCCACGCACGTATGGTCACCTTATCTTTGATAAAGGAGGCAAGCATATACAGTGGAGAAAAGACAGCCTCTTCAATAAGTGGTGCTGGGAAAATTGGACAGGTACATGTAAAAGTATGAAATTAGAATACTCCCTGATGCCATACACAAAAATAAACTCAAAATGGATTAAAGACCTAAGTGTAAGGCCAGACACTATCAAACTCTTAGAGGAAAACATAGGCAGAACACTCTATGACATAAATCACAGCAAGATCCTTTTTGACCCAGGTCCTAGAGAAATGGAAATTAAAACACAAATAAACAAATGGGACCTAATGAAACTTAAAAGCTTTTGCACAGCAAAGGAAACCATAAACAAGACCAAAAGACAACCCTCAGAATGGGAGAAAATATTTGCAAATGAAGCAACGGACAAAGGATTAATCTCCAAGATTTACAAGCAGCTCATGCAGCTCAATAACAAAAAAACAAACAACCCAATCCAAAAATGGGCAGAAGACCTAAATAGACATTTCTCCAAAGAAGATATACAGATTGCCAACAGACACATGAAAGAATGCTCAACATCATTAATCATTAGAGAAATGCAAATCAAAACTACAATGAGGTATCATCTCACACCAGTCAGAATGGCCATCATCAAAAAATCTAGAAACAATAAATGCTGGAGAGGGTGTGGAGAAAAGGGAACCCTCTTGCACTGTTGGTGGGAATGTAAATTGATACAACCACTATGGAGAACAGTATGGAGGTTCCTTAAAAAACTAAAAATAGAACTACCATATGACCCAGCAATCCCACTACTGGGCATATACCCTGAGAAAACCATAATTCAGAAAGAGTCATGTACCAAAATATTCATTGCAGCTCTGTTTACAATAGCCAGGACATGGAAGCAACCTAGGTGTCCATCATCGGATGAATGGATAAAGAAGATGTGGCACATATATACAATGGAATATTACTCAGCCATAAAAAGAAATGAAATGGAGGTGTTTGTAATGAGGTGGATGGAGTTAGAGTCTGTCATACAGAGTGAAGTAAGTCAGAAAGAGAAAAAGAAATACAGTATGCTAACACATATATATGGAATCTAAGGAAAAAAAAAAAAAAGGTCATGAAGAACCTAGTGGCAAGATGGGAATAAAGACACAGACCTACTAGAGAATGGACTTGAGGATATGGGGAGGGGGAGGGGTGAGATGTGACAGGGTGAGAGAGTGTCATGGACATATATACACTACCAAATGTACAATAGATAGCTAGTGGGAAGCAGCCGCATAGCACAGGGAGATCAGCTCGGTGCTTTGTGACCACCTAGAGGGGTGGGATGGGGAGGGTGGGAGGGAGGGAGATGCAAGAGGGAAGAGATATGGGAACATATGTATATGTATAACTGATTCACTTTGTTATAATGCAGAAGCTAACACACCATTGTAAAGCAACTATACTTCAATAAAGATGTTTAAAAAAAATAAATAAATAAAAATAAAAAAAAAAAAAAAAAAAAAAAAAGATCAAGATGTTGGCAGAGTTGGTTCCTTCTGGAGGTTTTGAGAGAGAACCTGTTCCATGCCTCTCTCATGGCTTCTGCTGGATTAATGGCCATCTTTGGTGTTCCTTGACTTGTAGATGCATCACCCCAGTCTTTGCCTCACATTCCCCTGGCGTTCTCCCTGTGTGTGTCTGTGTCCAAATTTCTCCTTTTTATAAGGACATCAGTCATATTGGATTAGGGGCCCACTGTACTCTAGTATGACCTCATCTCAACTAATTATATCTGCCATGACCCTATTTCCAAATAAGATCACGTTCTGAGGAACTGGGGGTTAGGACTTCAGCATATGAATTTTGGGAAGAGACACAATTCAATTCATAACAAAAGGACTCAGAATGTAGTTTTGAGACAGGATATACACCTAGGAAATGAAAAACCACACAAGGCAGCATCTGCCAAGGGCCAAATATGGACACTGGGTTCAGAGGGCATTCTCCCCAGAGATGGAATTGGAGAGAAGGCTTTGTGAATGAGCTAGGAGCTAACCTGATGTGGAAAGAAAGGACTTATATGGAGAAAGACTTAAGTGAGGAAGAAAGGCCTGAATGCAAGCCACAGAGGAGCTGAATAGACATTTTTCCAAAGAAGACATACAGATGGCCAACAGCCACATGAAAAGATGTTCAACATCACTAATTATTAGAGAAATGCATATCAAAACCACAATGAGATATCACCTCACACCTGTTAGAATGGCTATTATCAAAAAGGCAAGAAAAACAAGTGTTGGTGAGGGTGTGGAGAAAAGGGAAGCCTCAAACACTGTCAGTGGGAATGTAAATTGGTGCAGCGGAGATTCCTCAAAAATTAAAAATAAAACTACCATATGATCCAGTTGTCCCACTTCTGGGTATTTATCCAGAAGAATGCAAAAACACTAATTTAAAAAGATATATGCACCTCTACGTTCATTGCAACATTATTTACAATAGCCAAGATATAGAAACAACCTAAATGCCCATCAATGGATGAATGGATAAAGAAGTTGTGGTGTATATACAATGGAATATTACACAACCATTAAAAAAAAGAAATCTTGCCATTTGCAACAACATGGATAGATCTTGAGGTTATTATACTAAGTGAAATAAATCAGACAGAAAGACAAATACCATATGATTTCACTCATATGTGGAATATAAACAAACAAACAAAAACCAAAATAAATGAACAAACTGAATCAAAACAAAAACAAACACATAGACACAGAGAACAGAGTAGTGGTGACCAGAAGGGAAGGGCATTGGGGTGGAGGGTGAAATGGGTAAAAGGGATCAATTGTATGGTGATGGATGGAAACTAAATTTTTGGTGGTGAGCACACTGTAGTGTATACAGAAGTAGAAATATAATGTTGTATACATGACACATATAATGTTATAAACCAATGTTATCTCAATAAAAAATTTAAAAAAATTTTTTTAACTAAAAAACAATGCAAGCCACAAGCCTACAAGTTTAGCTGGAACAAGAGGATATGGGAGGATGGAGCTGGCAAGACGGTGTGGGTCACATTAAGGAGGACTTTGCATGTCAGGCCACGAGTTTGAACTTAATCCAATGGACAATGGGAGCCATTAAAGTCTTTTGTCTCCCAAGGAATCCTGTGCCTCAAATCAATAGAAACAACTTTGTATCTAAGATATATTTACTTTATAGCTTGTCAAAGTAGAGCATTTCCATGCTATCCAGAATTCACAAAACAAATTAAAAAACAGCTTCCCATATTGGATAATTACTTTCATAGTCATAAGGTGTTTATTTGTCTGGGGATGAGTTTGGTCTTTGGTAGAAGAGTTTTACTTGTTTCAAAATAAAGGGTCACATTGAGCTGATTTACATCAACCTCCTGGGTGAGGAGTCCAGATGGTTTCCATTTGGTTCCAATTGGAAACAGCCAAACTATTTTTATGCTCGCCCCTTTGTGGACAAGAGGCTTTTGGCCTGCTGCTTGGAAAGTTGAACTCACAATATTGTATGAGTCAAAACCCCCATTCAGAAGCCTGACACCCTTTATTTTCCTTCCAAATGCATGATTACAAGAACGTGACAACTTTACATGGAGCAGCCATCTACAAGTTGATAGAAGAGGCAAAGTATTCCATTTCTATGCTTGCAGAAGGTAGATGTCTGTTTGTCCAAGCCAGTCTTGCCTCAAAGCATCACTGAATATGAAAAATTATTAGATCAGTGTTTCTCAAACTTGAGCATCATTAGAGGCCTTGTTAAAACACAGGTTGCTGGATCCTGCCCCGCCAAGGATCTGAATCAGTAGGTCTGAGATAAAGCTGAGAACCTGCGTTTCTATTAAGTTGTCAGGTGACGCAGATGCTGTTAGTCCAGGGCCCACATTTCGAGAACCACTGGTTTAGACTGGAAGAAAATCAGATTGCCTACTCTTGATTTATTTTGCTGAGTAAAGAAAATCAGAAAGCAGAGTGAGGCTCCTAGATGCCTCTTCTTTGCCATGGAAAGCACAGAACAAACAGGGTCCAGACCTGCTTCTGTTCCGGCTTCTTTGTCTCTTCTAGACCCAGTCTGGCCACCTCTGAGCCCCATGGCTCTGTACCAAGGGTTTACAAGAGCTGTCGACCCTGGGCCTGGAGGGTGATCAGCACTCACTTGGCTGATGTCTGGCTTGACTTATCCTAGTCACAGGCTTGTCAGGTCCATAAAGAGCCAGAAGAAGGCTGAAGGCTGAAAGTCACCAAAAGGTCATCAGGAAGAGTCA
Source organism: Eubalaena glacialis (assembly GCF_028564815.1). NCBI lineage: Eukaryota > Metazoa > Chordata > Mammalia > Artiodactyla > Balaenidae > Eubalaena > Eubalaena glacialis. The sequence continues at coordinate 126,798,902 of NC_083721.1, read as the reverse complement.
TCTGCAGATAAGGCAGCTTCCCTGTGCCCCGTTCAGTCCCCAAGCTTGGGATTGATCAGACCCTAACTACAGTACTAATGCCACCCAGGTGGCAAATTCACTTCCCAAAATAAAGCATTATTGCTTATATCATCGGCACAGACCATAAGAATGCTTAGTGGCATTAAGGAGTGCAAGGTCAAGTTCAAAAGTCCAGATGAAATCTTCAAAACAGCTTTATTAGTTCCAAGTCAGGAAGTTACTGGTTATAATCCAGAAATTATTTTACTCAGGATTTTATCGTGAGTGATAGCTAAACAATGGAAACCGTTGTGGACAGGTTCCAAAGTCCAAGGTGTGAATCATCCAACACTAATTACACTTTGCTTCCTTAAGTCCTGCAATCAATAGAATTTATATTCTGGCTGATAAACCTCTGGTAATTACACAGAAAATCACGTATGCTCCTTGTTGATGGAAAGAAGCTGTTTTAATAAGTTAAAAAAAAAAATCAACATCAAGAAGAAGGTCCTACCGGGACCTGGCATCCACAGATGAACATTTGAGTAGTGGTTCACAGTCCGATGCCCACAGGAATGTGTGATGCCCACCTGTTGGTCTCAGAAACGGCTAGATGAGGACCCCCTCTGGGGAACTTCTGGTTCCATGAAAATTTACACTTAACCTTTGGGAGTTGGCCCATATGGGAAACAGAGCTCTCTCTGGAAAGAATGAGAAGAGGTTCATCAACTGGGAAAGAGAGGGCATTCTAGGCAAAGGGAACCACGTAAGAAGAGGCTCAGGGGATGAAAGTGCCTGGAGTGTTCAGCATATGGGAAATGTGACATTCACCACAGAGTGGTCAGGTCATTGGTAGAGGGCTGGAGATGTAGCTGGAAAGGCCAGTGGAGCCCACATAGCCAAAAGCCATGAATGCTGTTAAGGAATAGGACTTTCTCCTGTGAGCAAAGGGGGAGCCATGATGCTTTTGCAGCAAGACAGTGACATAATAAGAACTGGATTTTTACAAGAACCTCCAGCAGCCTTACAGAACTTGTTTTAGAGATAGGGACATCTGGATGACGGGAGATGAGTTTGGAGGTTTTTACAGTAGAAGATAAAGTGCAGAACTGAGCCTGCAGTGATGGAAAGGTAGAGTCTAGATATATTTAGGAAGGAGAATTGACAGGACCTAGTAGCCAGGGCAATGAGGGTGGTAAGAAAGATTCTGAAATCAGGGACAATTGGGGAATCCTGGCAATTAACCAAAGAGAAAATGGGAGAAAGCTCAAGGTAGGGCAAGTCCACACTGGATCTGTGGTGTGGCTCCTAAGGGAGGTATGCAGTTGTAAATATGTATCTGATCCTCAGGCAGTGGCGGAAGGGGGACATCTTACACACGGAGGTTCTCCATCAGGTTGCACCCATTCCAGGGTTTCAATGACATGAAGTCCAGAAATGCAGCTGGAAAGCTAGGCAGTAATATTTGCTGTGTACTACATGCCTCTACAACCATTGTTTCACCATGCTTCCCAGTCAATCTTCACAATACCTCTAGGAGGTGAGTATTATGATCTATATGTCAGCAATGAGGATATTTAGGTTCAGAGAAGTTAAGTGACTTTCTGGGGAGTCACACAGCATTTTTCAGAGAGGTTTTAAACCTGGAGATTCTGCTCATTTCAGTACACCGCCCTGTCTCAGGCACAACTGGCATCGCTATACCATTGCTAAATTCTCTGAGACAGAGGAGCATAAATTAAAGTGGTCATTGTTGGTGAGCTTGTTTTTGTTTTAAAGTAAAGGAAGTGTAAGATTAGGTAAAAATAGGTTGGAGTGAATACAGCTGGGGTGGATCAAGTATTACCAGGGGCTCAGCATGTACTTACCCTTACTCCAAGGAATTTGTTTCCCATCCAGAGAAAAGAATTTGGTTCTGCTTGAACTTTAGTTAGAGGCCTGCAGCAGGAAATCCCTGTGCTAAAGCAGCATCAGCCTTCCTACCCGCTAACAGGGCACTGGGACTCACTAGAGGTCTAAATTCTGGAGCGTGCCTTGGACTAGCATTTTCCAAATTGCTTATTTTTCATGGGCCCAGATGACATTGTTACCTCTCTTACCACCAATTGGAGGGAGATTTGGATTGTTTTTTCCCATAGGGATGCAAGCTGGACCAGGCCAATCACAAGCCTGGAAGCTCCCTTCCTCTCCAATGGCACACATTTAGGCCACGCTGGCTCGGGTCGGGGTGTAGACTGGCTGAGACCATTTTGTTTCTTTCCCTGCAAAGCTGAGTGGCTGCAAAGGAATTTGGCCTCTGGCCTTTGGCCTTGGCCTCATGCTTCATCACTGCTGCTTTCTGGCATGCCAGAGGGGACAAAAAGAAATGAGGGCCACATGCAATTAGGATCCACATCGTTAATCATTCTGGGCAGTCAACTCTTCACAGGTGTTTATATTTGTGAAGAGATTTCAAAAATAGCAAAATCATATTTTATTCGTGTTCATGAGTTGTCTCAGGGCATTATTAACCACGCTATGCTTGGAAAAACAATGAATGGTGAGATAAAATTTTCCACAATATGATTACACTCTGTTATTCATTAATTCACTCATGTATTCAACAGTTACCTACAGTGTGCCAGATACTGTGCTAGTATACTAGCACTGTTATATTACTCATAATGGCTGTCATTTGCTATCATTCCCATACCCTGAATGTAAGGACAAATGAGATTTGGACAAGTTAGGCTTATCCCCAGTAAAACTAAAGGATGGGCTCGTTTTCACCCCTCCAACTATGTTTCGAAGGAAAATCAATCCTGCCTATTTCCTTCAGTAACTCAGCAGATTAGATTCATATCCAAATAAACCAACTGAATCTTTTTTTAAAGCATGCTTTTTTTTTTTCTTTAACTGGCAGAGTAGTATGACCCAATGTCAAATTTATCACCTTTCCCTAAAAAGTCAGTTCTCTTTCATGACTTGAAAACATCCCCTGAGTTATCATCCACTTGCCTCTCTTCCTTGCTCTTCCCACACACTAGTTAACATTCACTCTCAGCTTTATGAAGGCAGGAAGTTTTGTCTCTTTTGTTCCCTGTTGGATTCCCAACAGCTAGAACTGTGCCTGGCACATAAGAGGAGCTCAAAAATACTTGTTGAATGCTGAATGAATTCAAGTACAGAAGAGTCCCATTTAGCCCTGGGGTTAGGTTCTCAAGTCAGCATGTCAGGCAAAATTATTGTGTAACTAAAGGAGCCTTTTTTTTTTTTTTTTGGCCACACGGCTCGCGGGATCTTAGTGCCCTGACCAGGGATTGAACCCGTGCCACAGCAGTGAAAGTGCCAAGTCCTAACAACTGGACCGCCAGGGAATTCCCTAAATGAGCCTTTTTTTTTTTTTTTTTTATAGCAGGCTCTTATTAGTCATCTATTTTATACACATCAGTGTATACATGTCAATCCCAATCTCCCAATTCATCACACCACCACCACCCCCGCCCCCCGCTTTCCCCCCGCTTGGTGTCCATATATTTGTTCTCTACATGAGCCTTTAAAATCCCTTAAACTGCCTGCACGAGACAACATATAGATATATTATCTCTAAGTTCCGTGCATTTTCTTCCCCGATTTTGGAACAGATCACTGGTTTTCAGTCGAGCCCCCGCATGCAGTAGTTGGCTGGGGTTCCGAGGGTCATGTTGCACACAAAGCGTCTACCCTCAAACACTTGGAGGCCCCCGGGAAGTGATAGGCTTTGAGACTGACTGGAGGTTCAGCTCTCCCATCTCACACTTCTAAGTGGATAAGCCAGCGTTATGTCCATGGCTCTTTTCTCCATCCCCTTCCTGTTTTTTTCTTTGCCAAACTCCTAAACTTGTAAATCAAGTGTGAACATGATGCCACCCTACAGCACTGACCCTGAACTTTGTGAAAGCTGGATAGAACACGGATGAACCAGACTCCAGGACCACTGAACTCAGTCATGAAGTCTACGAAGGCAGGACAGTTCTTCCTCCACATTTGTCCTTCTAGAGCTCAAAAAATATGACAACTTTGCAGGCTCTTTTAGAGGGGTGAATCCCTGAAAAAGGGCTATCATTTCCCCGGGATCAGCAGACAATGCATTCAGCTTCTACCGAGAACTTCTAGAGACATCGATTTTCTCTTTAGCCAAAGTAAAGGCAACAATTTAAATCTTAAATGAGATTTTCTTTCATACAGAGCAATTTTGGGCTTGCTGTTGTAAAGAATAAAAGATGTACTGGGTATTTTTAAAAAGGACTTCTTAAATTATATGTATTTCCTTGACTATATTGCCAAATGCATCCACTCACACAAGTAAAATCAGTATAATCTTAAAAAATAAAATCAACTTAGCTGGTCGAATGGGGGAACTATTGTCTAAAAATAATTAAATACTCTTATCTTCTTATAGGAATCAAGAAAAAAATTAAAGATTTGACTGAAGCTGGTCCTTGGTTAGTGAAGTTGTATTTGGCAGATAATGGCATAGATGGAAAAGGAAAAGAAGGAGAAAATGATTTGCTGGAATTCACTCAAATTGTAACAAGGTAAGTAGAAAATTAAGAGGCTTTATTTGTTCACCTTCCAAAACGAGGTGCTTGGGTTAATCATGGGGACAATGATTTAATTGCATCTTGTTAACAGTGCCAAGTGAGATTTTTCAGCTGAGAGGGAAGCAGTGACCCATTTTGGTCTTCGTATGTGATCTTATGGGAAGGCCTGAAATCATAAAAATGGCATGGCAGACAGTTGTAATGTAAGCCCACAAAGGGGTCTCAAAGACCTCACTAGAAGCCCCATTTTAAGAAGTTGGCAACTAAGGAAGGGCAAGAGGTATGACTTCCAGATTTTTCTTCCCTAAGGTTAAGATATGTAAATTTTACAATGTAAAATGTAAGCAATGTGACCTGAGGAAGAAAGGCAGCCTACTCAAGAGGGAACACTCCTTTGTGTATGATTACAAAGTTATCCCAACCTCCTTAGGGAGAAAGAGCTATTCTCAAAAGCTTCTGGAAAACAGAATATTTCCTTGCCGCGTTTATCTTCACAACCTTGAACGTCTCCACTTTTCTGAATCCACATACCCAGTAGGCCAAGGCACAAGTGAGCATCTGCATCACTATAAGAAAGCTTTCTGGATTGTCTCTAGGCTACACCATCTTAGGACATCAGTACTTATAGCACCTTGGGGCAATCAAGGGCAACAGAACATAGCCAAGATTTGAGGATTGAGGGCTTGATTGATGGCTATTTATTGTTTTAGAAGAAAAAGATTCCTTCTCTAATATACTTCCTTATTCAGGAAGGTTGGGAAGATTTACAATTTGGATAGCTTTGCTGTGATTTTTATAATAAATGTATTAATAAACTTCATTTTATTAAACTTTTAATATAGCACTAGATTTAATATATTGCTGATGTACTATCCTTTTAGTATATTGCTAACATTTTGTTAAGAATTTTTGCATCTATGTTCATGAAAGATATTAGTCCATACGTTTCTTGTAATGTCTTCAGATGGTATTGGGGATCAGGGTAATTCTGGCCTCACAGAATGAGTTAGGAAGTGTTCCCTCCTCTTCTATTTTATGAAATAATTTGTGTAGAATTGTCATTATTTCAACTCTAAATATTTGATAGAATTCACTAGTCTTCAAAGACATCTGGACCTGGAGTTTTCTTTACGGGAAAATTTTAAAACTACAAATTCAATTTTTTAATAGATAGAGGGTTATTCTGGTTGTTTCTTGGGTAAAGCTTTGTTAGTTTGTATCTTTTTAAGAAATTTGTTCACGTCATGTAAGTTTTCAAATTTATTGGCATAAAGTTATTCATATATTCCCTTCTAATCTTTTTCATGTAGGATCTATAGCGATGTCTCCTCTTCCAAGTTTGAAACTGATCATTTGTTTTCTCTTTTCCAATTAATCTGATTGGAAATTTATCAATTTTATTGATCTTCTCAAAGAACCAGCTTTTGGTTTTCTCTAATGTTTTTCTTTTTTCAATTTCATTGATTTGTTCTTTTTATTATTTCTTTTATTCTGCTTACCTTGGGTATAATATGCTCTTCTCTTTCTAGTTTATTAAGGTAAAAGCGAAGCTTAAGTTATTGATTTTAAACCTTTTTATTTCAAATATAAATGTTTATATTAACACTAAGCACTCTTTCATTGCATCCTACAAATTTGGAAATGTATCTTTATTGTCATTCAACTCAAGCTATTTTCTAATTTCCCTTTTGATTTCTTCTTTGACCTACGGGTTATTCAGAAGAGTGCTGTTTAGTTTCCACATATTTGTTAAATTTTTAGATATTTTTCTTTGGTTGATTTCTATGTAAATTCTGCTGTGGTTGGAGAACACACTTGTTTTATGGCCCAGACTACGATCAATCTTAGTAAGTCTTCCATGTGCACTTGAAAAGAATGTGTATTCTGCTGTTATTGGAGGAAATGTTCCATAAATATAAGTTAGGTCAAGTTGATCAGAAGTGTTGTTCAAGTCTGCTGTATCTTTACAACTTTTCTGTTAACTTGCTCTATCAGTTATTGAAAGAGAGAGATAATTGTGACTTTGTTTATATCTCCTTGCAGTTTAATCAGTTTTGCTGCATGTATTTTGAAGCTCTGTTATGAGGTGCATAAACATTTAGGATTGTTAAGTCTCTTGAAGAATTGACCCTCATTATCATTATGAAATCCTTAGTAATATTTCTCTCTTATCTCTGGTATTATTCCCTTCTCTGAAATCTACTTTGACTAATATTAATATAGCCACTCCAATCTTCCTTTGATTAATATTAGCGTGCTATATCTGTCTCTATCCTTTTACTTTTAACCTATCTATATTATTATATCCAAATTGGGTTTTTTGTAGACAGCATATAGTTGAGACCTTTTAAAAAAAATCCACTTGGACAATCTGTCTTTTAATTGTTGTTTAGACCATTATATTTAATATGATTATCAATATAGTTGGATTTTTAATCTACCATCATGCCATTTGTCTTGTCTCATTTGTTCTTTGTTCAATTTTAACTATTTTTCTGCCTGTTTTTGGATTGACTAATATTTATAACTCCACTTTTATCTCTTTTATTGTTTCATTAGCTATACTAGTCTTTTTTTTAGTGGTTGCTCTAGTGTTTACACTATTCATTTTAGTTTATCACAATTTACCTTCAAATAATATACTACTTCACTTATAGTTTAAGAATCTTACAATAGTACGTTTCCATTCCCTCCCATTCATTGTTTTATTGTTGCCATATATTTTACTATTACAAATGTTACAAATCCCAGAATATGTTATTATGATGTTTGTTTTAATCACTTAATTTTTTTTAAATAAGAGGGAAAGTTTTTCATACTTATTCACATATTTACCATTTCTAGTGTTCTTCATTCCTTTGGATGTATCCAAATTTCTATCTAGTATCATTTTCCTTTTTTTTTTTAACACTTCACAAATTTGTGTCTCATTCTTGTGCAGGGGCCATGCTAATCTTCTCTGTATTGTTCCAATTTTAGTATATGTGCTGCTGAAGACAGCACTAGTACCATTTTCCTTTTATCTGAAGGACTTTCTTTATACATTTCTTATAGTCCTAACCTGCTGGTGATGAATTCTCTGAGTTTTAGTATGTTTAGAAAGTTTCTTTTGCCTTCATTTAAAAAAATTTTTTTTTTCTGAATATAGAATTCTTGGTTGACATTTAATACTTTCAAGATGTTGCTCCACTGTCTTATGCTTGCATTGTTTCTGAAAAGAAGTCCACTGTCACTTTTATCTTTGTTCTTTTGAACATAATTTCTTTTTTCTCTAGCTGCTTTTAAGACTTTCTCTTAAAAAAAAAAAAAAAAAAAAAAAAAAAGACTTTCTCTTTATTACTCTAGTGACCTACAACGTAAACTCGTAAAGACAGCTTAGTCCAAATTTAACATCCATGGTCTTTGTATCATTCGTCTATTCTAGGCCTTTTCAACCTCACTCTATCTCATAGGCAGTGGGTGATCTTCTGATGTGACTTCTGAAGTGAGCTACATGCTCACCTCAAGGACAGCTCCCCTCCCCATTTCCACTTTTGCAGATCTAACACACATTTTCCTTCTGCACCTCTCTGCAGTGCTGATAGGCTGGCGCCCTGGAAGTAGAAGCACCATCTTCACAACCCTCCACCCCTACCCTAGCAAGTCCAGTTCTGGGCCAGCTGTAGAGCATGTTGGAGGATGATCGAAAAGGCTCCAGGAGCACTTTGAGGAACAGATTTATGGTTCCTCACCTTTTATCATTGAGGGTCCTGAGTATCTACAAAGGAGGAGCTCAGTGAATGAATGGGGAGGCAAGGGACTTGTCAGGGGGCCCGCTAGCAAAGTCAGCTCCAGGGGTCTGCTTAATTGAATATTTACTTGGGGTGGCTTATGTATATGCATTTATGTTGGGGTAAGATTTGGTGATGGAGATTATGGGGCACTAACCACCTGCCTGCCTACTGGCACTGTTCACCCTTGGTACCACATGGGTCTAACATCACCTTCAGATTAGTTGGTCCAGGGTCAAGGATATCATGCCTTTTGTTTGTGATGAGGCTTTACCTAGCTCTGCTGCTTAAGTCTATCCCTAAAGGCAGTATCGATGGCTTCTTTGATTTTAAGGCAGGAACCAAATGCTGGTTTGGGTGCAGAACCCTGCTGGTTCTCCCCTCATGAACGAGGCCTCCCTCTGACCAGGATTCACCAAACAGTGGTCTATAGGGCTGACAGTTACTTAAAGCTGACGATTTGTTAGATTTTGCTTTCTGCTCTGACCACACTAAACATGATAGCAGGAACTGGCTACAGAATTTGTTGGGACCCAGTGCAAATGGAAAGTCGTGGGCCCTTGTTCAAATATTATTAAGAATTTCAAGATGATGATGATAGAGCACTAAACCAAGTGAGGAGCCCTTCTGAGATTGGGGCCCTGTGCAACGCTGGCTGTGTGACAGGGATGTAAATACCACTAACAAGGTGCACCAGTGCCAGGAATTCCTTTCCCGTGTTTTTTTTTTTTTTTTTTAGTTCTGACACTAAATATTTAAATCTTTTTGTTCTCTTTTTTAAAGTTTAAATATTGAGAACTACTGAAAATTAAAACATTTTCTTGGTTTATTTGAATCATGCTTCATGGTTATTTTCAAACAGACTGCCTGAGTTCACATCCCTGCTCCATGATTTAATCTCAGGCAAGCTAAATAACTTCTATTTCAGTCCCTCATTTGTAAAAATGGGATAATAATAGTGTCTAAATCAAGAGATTGTTACAGGGTAAATGAGATCATATATATAAAGTGTTAAATATAGTGCCTAAGGCTCCAGCTAGCACCTTTATACGAATTAGAAAAAGAGCCCCTCTGGGCAGATGAATTAAAAGGCACTACCTCTCACCAATGAGTCAGAGGAAGTTACCCCTTCCAGGTCTATGCTTCATGCCCAGGACTTGGCAAACAGAGCTTGGCTGGCTTCCAGCCCCACTCACACCCTTGGAAGGCCCCTTTGTGCCAAGCACAAGTGCTTCAGCACGTGGGTGGCCATGATCACATCTGATGCATAGTGAATGCTCCATAAAACCATAGCTCTTGTGAGGCCTGTGTAGCGCAGTGGTTAAATCCATGACCTCTTTGGGGTCATGGACAGAAAAGGGAAAAAAAATCCATGGCCTCTGGACTCAGACTAGATATAGAATTGTTGAGTTGTAAAGTTTGTCTTCAACACTCTCCTCTCTCCTTCTGTGCTTCCCCTTTCTCCATTTCCTCCTTGAAGCATCCCTGCTCTCCCTCATCTTGTCTGAAGGAATTGGACATAGTCAGGCAGCACAGGAAGCCAAAGCCTGTCCAGTCCTGTTTCCTTGGGAGCAAGACCTTCGAGAGGCAGAGTCTGGCAGGACCATTCAGCCCCGGCCTTGAAGTCTGGCTGCTCAATCAATAGAAAATGTGCACGGGAAGCAAGAGAATGCCCTTGTATTCACTACTGACCCTAACTGAACTTTCATATCCCCAGCACATGGTAAGGGCTCATAATTGTTTTATTCATGGTCATAGCATAATTTCTTTCAGTGCAGAGGCCATGTGTTAAATTCCTTTTAATCCCTGCAATGTTAGGCACTTAATAAGCATTTAGTAAGTATGAACTCAGAATTAATAGCATCACTGATACCTCATTTTGCAAGATGCTTTCATAGAAACTGCTTCTTTCTGTTTTTCCACAACCTTATGAAATAGGTAGAACTGCTCTTTTGAGGCCAAATTTACAGATGAGGAAGGTAAGACCCAAGAGGGCAGGCACATGGCCTGCCCATGATCACAGGGTTGACAAGAGGTAAAAGCTGACCAGCAACCCAGGGCTTCACCCAGATTCCATGCTCACTCACAATGCCAGAGATTTCCAAAGTCCACTTGGCAGGCCAAGACCAGGACATGAAAGAATTTTCAATAATCCTCAAAGAGATCAGAAAAATAAAGACAGGTAGAGTGTTCCTTTTCATAAAGCTAATCTTTATTTAAAAAGCTATCCTTTATTTTGAGACTGTGCTCTTCCTAATTTTATATAAAGATATTTGTTCTTTTATAGTGTTGCCAGGTGAGAGTTATTAGACATACTAAAAGGTGCCAAACTGACCTTTGCCTGTTCCCACAACTTATTTGACATTTTACTGGTAGGTAAAATCTAAAAGACTGAGAAGCTCTGCACAATAACACACCATATCCTTTGAATAAATAAATGAGTGGTAGATTTAAGGCAACTAAAAGTCCTTATCCTACCAACGTACTTAGGAGAGGCATCCAGACTAGAGAGATTAAATTGGGAAAAAACTGGATTCCGGATGTCTCCAAATTGGGTCACTGCCGCACCTTTGGGAGGGAGGTGGGGGAGGGTGGAGAGGACCCAAAGAAAAGAGCATACTCCGAAACAACTGGACTGTGTTTCTTTGAGTTACCGCACTTGACACAGCACTATTTTGTTTTGTCATTTTCTCTGGTCAGCCTGATCAAATACTCTGCCCACTTAAGGGAGACTGACCTTGGAAACAATGTCCTGGGAGAAATGGCTGCTGCTGACATACTTGAAGCACTGAGAGCCAGAAAGACTGGTAGGGCATTTTCAGTTTGTGTTCCCCTCCACCTGTCCACGTCTACTCCTTCCCAAATGCAGCGCTACTTACAACTTGCTCCACTTTTTCCATTAAATAAGTGGCTTGAGCTAAGCGATGACCAGGATCACTGTCACAGGCCGGCCACCATTGTGTCGATGTGCCCTGTGATTTGCACAAAGTTCAAGAACTCTTAGGATGTCATATGTAGTCTTTGATCTAGGTAATGAATATCGTTGAAGTGAAAATTTCTGTTGCTCTTTCTTTTCTCCCTCTTCTCTCATCCTCACTTATTCTCTGAGGAATTCTCTCCCATTCTCTATTCTTCCCCCCAAACCTGACCTGCAAAGATTTCTCCAGGCATCAACTGGAAAACTCAAGTACCAGCCCTTGTAAGATTCTGATGTGCTTCCTGGATCATCAAAGAATGGTTAAAGTGTGATTGGCACAGAGACAGCATTAACGGTGTTTTATGATCATGTAATCCTTTGAAAATGAGAGAATCGCATATGGAACAAGCTGTTTAGCGTTGGCCACACCTGTCCTCTCCTTCACAATATGCATGACCAGAATTAACAATAGCCAATCTCACTGCTGACGGAGAGATGAGGAAACGTCAGTTTAAATAAAGCCTAATGAAAGACATCATAAACACAGCTGAAAATCCAAATTCAACATTAACAAAAGCAGGGAGAAATCTTGGTGCACTATCTGGTAGGTTATGTGGAGAGAATTAAGTGATACGAGCATCCAGTCTTTTATCATTTCTATAATAAAACAGTTTTAGAGACATGACATAATTCTAGATTGCAGTTTTTTAACACTGGCAGTTTTAGAGAGAATTATATTACTGTCTACTTCATTGCCACTTTTAAACTAAAACTACTGTATTGCCATTTCTTAACGGCCAATCAAACGATTCCAAGATTTTAAGATTATCCCTCTATTTTTAGAGAAACAGAACATCTACTTGTAGTCCATTTGAGTTGAATTCAAACTCAACAGAATTATTCTGTTAAAATGAATTCAAATTTAAGTTTAATTTAGGCTCAATAAACTGATGGCAGGTTAATGATTTCTTTTGGTTTTTCTTGGCACTGCAGCAACTTTTTCATTACACACTGCACTAGAAGACATTATAAAGCTGCAGGCAGTCTACTGAACACCTCTGTAGTGGGTGCTAATGATGGGTGGTCTCAGATGGTTTGATGGAAAATAATTATCACTGAGTATGTATTTGGAGCTGCAAAACATTGTGCTTGCTTAGTAAATGGTTCAATTTGCATATATAGGAAGATGATCATGAAATACCCACCTGAAAATACTCATCTAAAAAACATTAAAATGTAATTTCTAGTTCAAGAAATCAGTTTTTTCCCAAATGTGGTAGTATATATGAGTAGTTTTAATGCATCCATATTTGAACCAAAATAATTGAGATATTTCTGATGGAGCAGTCCAATCAGATTGTTGGTTTGCACACCAAGAAAGACTCTTCAAATAGGGTTACCTGGTTGGATTTTATAGGGAAACTATCTTGCCATTTAGCCCTAATGACATCATTTTAAACATTAAAAGCAATTAGTAATATCACTGATTATAGAACTAATGTTCTTCTGATTGCTTCTGTGTTCTTATCATTAGCAAGTTATCAAGCTAATTTCTAATTCTAAAGGTGATTATATTAGCCTGCTAAGGAGTTCTTAATGACCTACTTTTAACGATGGAATACACACAATGAAACCTTCCTCAGAAACATCAGGAACCTCACGTGTTTAAAAAAAAAGTTAACAAAAAGACAAACTGCTATCCACATCTTACAGGGTTGTTTTTCAACTAATATTTTTAAAGAAAACAAAACAATACTTCAGGATCACTTCATTTATTATTTATTTCTTTCACATACATTTATTAAATGCCTCTTGTGTGCCAGGCCCTGTTCTAGATGTTGGTGAATTGAGCAATGAATTCCTGCCTTCGTGGGGGTTACTTCCTAGTGGAAGACAGACAGACAGTAACAGCAAACCAACAACAGACAGACGGTAAACCAACAACTTCAAAAAGAAGGAAAATATATACTATTGTGTATCAGATGGGGATTATACTTAAGGGAAAAATAAAGCAAAATAAGGAGATAGTGTGTGTATGTCGGGGGCTGGGGGCTGCGATTTTAGTTAGGGCTGCCAGGGAAAGCTGTAGTAAGAAGGGACATTTGAGTGAAGACCCAAACGAGCGAGGGAGCAAGCCATGTAAATATCTGTGAATGCACATTCCATGTAAATGGAACAGCAAGTGCAGAGGCCGTAAGGCAGGAGCCTACCTGGTGTGTTCTAGTGACAGTAAGGCGGCCAGCATGGCTGGAATGGGGTGAGAGAAAACGGGAAAGTAATAAGACAAGAAGTAAGCATGGAGGGCAGGGGACCTTTAGTTTTTAACTCTACTGAGATGGAAAAGCATCTGAGAATTTTAAGCAGAGGAGTGACCTGATCTGACCCACATTTTAACAGGATCATTCCAGCTCTAAGTTGAAAACAGACTAGAGGGGAGGCAAGGGCAGAAGCAGGAAGACCAATTAGGGACTTTTCTCTGGAAAGATTAAACAGCCTTTCAACAGACCCAGGACACCCAGCAATGAGGGTGAGGTGAGAAGCTGGAGAGAGGAGGAGTAAGGAAAATTCTACACATTTGGCATTCAGCCTTTCCCTTCACCCAAGCCTACTTTGTCTGCCTTGCTTCCAGAAGGCTGATAGCCATGTAGAAGACTGGGGTATTCTTTGAGAAACTGAACAGCCCCAGAGAAAGGAATTCCAGATGCTGACAGCTGGCCACTCCCTCACCATTCAAAGAAGCCTAGCAGGTAAGCAAGCCCTGCACATACACAGGAGCTTCCTGTCAGCCTTTGGAATCCTCATGGTTCACTGTGAACAGAAATCTGAGAATCTCCAGACACCTGAGGCAATTCTCCAACACAGGAAACCATACCTGAAACAAAGAGAACAAAAGAACCCTGACGATATAGAGACAATGCAGAAAATTTTAAAAAGAAATTAGTTATAACACCCTCAGTAAAACAGAATATAATGCATCTATAAAATAAGAACAGGCTGCTATGAAAAAAGATTAGAAAAAAATTTTTAAGTTCTTAGAAAGTGAAAATGATAGCCAAAATAAAAACTTCAAAACAAATGTTGAAAAATGAAGTCAAGAAAGTCTTCAGAAAGTAGAACAAAAGATAGGGAGATGAAAAACTGGTGAGAAAATATGAGCAACAGGGTCAGTCTAAGAGCACCAGTATCTAGCTCATAGATTCAGAAAGAGAGAACAGAGAAAAGTGGCAAAAGGGACCCCCTGAGTCTTCAGCACAGTGCATGATAATCACAGCGTTTCAGAATGCTAGGAATAAAGGGGAGATCCTAACAACATATGAAAAGAAAGAAGACTGCACACAAAGGACTGGGAGTCAGAAGGACCTCAGACTTCCTAACTGAAAGCTAGGGGCAAGGAGCACGGCCATGGCAGCTCTGTGAGAACGCTACACATTCCCAACTCCTCACCAAGTGTGAGCATAAACTAAAGATGTTTTCAGCTCGCAAGGACTCAAACTCTGTACCTCCTCTATATCCATTCTCAGGAAGCTTCCAGAGAAGATGCTTGAGCAAAATGAGGGAATAAATCACAAAGACAAAGAATGGAGAATCCAGAAATCAGGAGAATCGATACAGAAAAGTAGAAAAGGGAGTCCCAAAAGATGGTTGAGGGTCAGACCTAGTCCAGACGGGTCAGAAAGATGGAGGACTTTGGAAATGGGAAATATTGCATTAAAAACGGAATTAATAAAGCATTGGAAATGCTTAAGTATTTTGAAAGAAATGATGATAGGTATGTGAGAAATAAAAGAAATTGGGGGAAATATTTCTAATAGGTACATAAAGAACTATGCAAATGAAAACAAAGGGCAACTATTAAATCAGGCAAAAGAAAGTTATATAAGAAAAAGAAACACTGTGAACAAAATATGTATGATCATACCAATGAATCTAATGTGGTGATTTAACTAAAAATCGTGATGTATCTCTATTGAAAGGTTTGCTGAGAGAAAGTGACAATAGTAAATATGTAAAAATTTAAATGGAAATATCGAGAAATAATATAGAAGTACTTTGAAGTAAGGCAGTAAACATGAAAAACAGCTGAATGAGTTGAAAGTGGTTGTCTCTAGAGAAGAGTGCTGCGGATGCTGAGGTGGGAGGGGGGAGGGTCTGCTGATTTTCATTATAAACTTTTTAATCCCTATTTAATTGTTTAGCTATCTGTATGCATTGTTTTGATAGAAATATTTTTGGAGAATCGAAACGTGCATAGCTTTCTCACCCTGCCATTCATTGTTCTGTAACTCCATCTCAATATCTAATTACTATCTTAAGTCATCTCAGCTTCTGCTAAGGAACTGGAGCATTGAAGAATGAGTAGAACTTTATAAGGAGAAGAAGTGAAAAGGATGACTGGAAGTGTGGTGTTCAGGGAACATGACAGTCTTCTGTGGGTTTGGGTGCCACACGAATCCTCTGAGGCCTCATTTCAAGTGGCCTCCAGCCCCTGACACTTGTCACAGCCTGAGCCACAAGTCCCACACTCCCTCCTGACCCCTCCTCAGTAGTCAAGACTTTGGAACTTGTTTTCCTATTGAAGACCTCGTCCTCCTCTGCTTTGGACCCATCCTTTTTTTTTAAACTCTGAGCTTTCTTTCTCTCCTTGACTATGATTTATACTATTTGCTATTAAATTCTGCATCAGGTAGAGATGATGCTTGGCTACATGTAACAGAACTAGCTACAGTGGTTAAATCAAGTAGAGGAATATTAGGCAGGTAACAGACACGCCACCATGTCGTCTGTGTCTCAGGTTTCCCCTCTCTTTCTCCACCATCAAACTTAGCAAGTGGCTTTTATCCTCATGGTTGCAAAGTGGCTGTTTTGCCTGTGGCCTCCCATTTCCAACTCACACCAGAAGAAGGAGAAGGAAGGGACAAGGAGAAGGTGCTTGTACCTGTATGAGAAAATCTCAGAAATCCCCAGTATAGTTCTGCTTATGTCTAGTTGGCCAGAATTGTGTCACATGCCCACCCCTAATGCCAAGGAAGACTGGAAAAAATAGATTTTGTTTTTATCTGGGCACATTGTTGCCCTAAAAAAAAAAAAAAAAATGAGTTCTTTTAGCAAAGAAGAGAAGGAAAAGATATCAGGCAGGGAACTGGCTGTCTTTGCCTCAAACTCTTTTAGATGAGTCGGCCAGTCCTTTGTACTGTAGACTTTGTTAAAGGCCCTTGAAGCCAGTGACCCCTCCAGAGTGGCCCAAGTGAGACACCAGGGTCTTTATTAGACATTCGGCATAGCCCCTGAGTCGGCTAGCAGACCTGCATCTGCATAACCTGCTGCTCTACGAGGGAACATGGAAGACACACACCTGGGCCAAAAGTAGACCCAGGAAACATGAAGGGCTACTGCACGACCTCCCGATGTAGGCACGCCCCTGGAAGGTGACTACCTTAGATTTTACTCTGGACCAACCCCACTGTGGAGTATCAGAGCAAATCCTCACCCTATTAACACACACCCTGATTTTCCATGATGAGCCATGGGATGGAAGGACCCCCTAGCACACCAAGTACCAATAAGCACTGCTCACCAGAGAAAAACATCCAACTAGGATACTGACTTTGCTTCTCTTCCAGGCACAGTTGTACCACCCAGACCCTCTGTGACCCGGATTCTGGCACTTTCAAAATCCTGAAATTACAAACTATATTGTTTTATGCCTCCAAGTCCCTGACCCTCCACCACCCCTCACTGTGCCCAGCCTGATCCCACACCCTTACAACCATTTTCATGTTTCAACCTCAATTCAAATCCAGGTTGTTACTTGTACTTCTGAGCAACTGGCTGTAAATCAGTCACTCAGGACCCCCTCCTTGGTTTGATTAATTTGCTAGGAAACCAGTTTACTAGCTAGACTGTCGGTTTATTACAAATAATATTAAGGTATATGAATCAATAGCCAGATGAAGAGATACGCGGGGCGAGGTCCCAAACAAAGGAGCTTCTGTCCTTGTGGCGTCTGGGACCTGGCACAGTGACACGTAGAATCGCTCTGTTTCCCCAGCCTGCAAGTTCTCTGAACCTCATCCTTTTGATCTTTGCGGGGGCTTCATTACATGGGCACGGCTGATTAAATCGCTGGCCACTGGTGATTGGTTTAAACTCCAGCCCCTCTCCTCTCCCCTCCCTGGAAATCAGGGCATGGGACTGAAAGTGCCAACCCTCCATTCCTGGTTGGTTCCCTTGGCAACCAGCCCCACTCTTTAGGGAATTTCTGAAAGTCACCTTATTAACATAAACCCAACCAGTGGTAGAAAGGGACTTGTGATGAATAAGAAGGCACGCATTTCGCCTTGATGGCTCTAAAGCATTTTCAGGAATTGAGGACACACAGATGCTGCCATTGCTCTTATCTCCCAGGAAATGTCAAGGGTTTTGGGAGCCGTGAGCCAGGAACCATGGACAAATACCACAAGAAATGCATATTCCTCATAGGTATTTGGTCATCCCAATGACCAAATACACATTTCTTATAAATCAAAATATCACAGGTCCATATAGGAAAATCAGCGAGACATCTTGGTTTCAAGTTATACAAAACCAACTACAACTGATTTCAATACCAAAAAGAATTTATTGACTCAAATAATGGAAAGTCCAGGGGTAGTTCCAGCTACAGGTTCCCCTAGAGTCAGGGATTCAAATAATGCCACCTACCCCCACCTCCTGAAAGTTCTGCTTCTGTGTTGACTTTATTCACAGGCAGGTTCTTCCCACACAGTGGCAAGTAGGACAGCACTAGCCAGAAGTTTACCATCTGCCTGTTTAATCTCAAGAAAGAGCCTTTCTCTTTACTTTCATGGAACCATCATGAGTCACATGCTGCACTCCTATGGACCAGTCACTGTGCCAGGGAGAAGAAATGCATGAATTGGCCAGGTCTGAGTTATATGTCCACCTCTGGAGGGCAGGGGAGTGGAACCCCAAAGGAAACTCAGGGCTCTGTTCCAGCAAGAAGCTACAGTGGAAGCCGGGCAAGCACAAACAAAAGATGTCTGCTAAAGATGGAGAGCCAATAATGTTATCAGATTGATGAAGGACAAGATCAGAATTTTGCTTTTAGATGATTAATCTGGAAGCAGGGTCCAGGATAGATTTGGGATTGTGGAAGTCTGAGGTTAGGAAGACCAGTTAGAAGGCTACTGGAATCATCCAAGATATGATAGTGGGAATGGAAAAAGAAAGGACTAGTCTAAGAAGTTATTACAGAAATAAATTAATTATTATGATCACTCACATCAAGAAGATATAAGGAAAGGGTATTAGATGAAAGGAAAGTTGCCCAGTTAATAAGAATGTGGGAGAATGCCACGCTCAGAAGCCTAAGACCCAGTCCATCAAATGGAATTGTGAGGTAGCCTACCCAGATACTATTATGTTCTTCCTCCTCTCAGGTAAACTGCCAGTCTTAAAAATTACAGTCACTCCCTAGATCTCTTCAGACACCTTCAGATCTATTCGGAATAACAGCAAGAAATCTAGTATTACCCGTACAATGAAGAAAAAGCCATGCTCTTGATATCTATGCCTGTGAGTAGCAGCCACCAGGGGGCACTGTTTGGAGCCTGGGCACTTTGCTGGGATAGATGGTGCCATGAGCAGCACATTGTGGGCTTGATGAGATCATGAGCATTTGGGTTCGAGGTAACACTCCCCTAAAGCATTGCTCCATTCTGATGGACGATGATTGTACCAAGGGACAAGCAGGAAGAGAACAACATAGTTCTCTCAAAGATTAGTGCAAAGTCCTCCCCCTCTCTTCAAACCTCCTCCACCAACCCCAAAACACACACACCACACACACACACACACACATGCACACACATCCTGGTTCCCGCTAGCCTATTGTGGATCTGAAATGGTGAATTTACCTAAACTCTTTATGAAGCTGTGCTACCTCTTAGGGGGGGTAATGGTTTACATATGCTTACTCTCTACTATATAAAGTTGAACTTCCTTTTTTCTTTTTTTCTATTTATGATTTCCTGTTCATTTTTTCACAGGCTAATAACTGAATATGGACACCATATAACCATATGGATTCTATTTCCATGGCCAACTAGACATGCCTGGAAATATATTGCTTGTTCTATAATATTTTTCACTGTAACCAAACCCCTTTCAAGTTCTAAAGTTTGATAAGACTCTTTTATGAAAGTTTAAAGTAGTGTTAGTTCTGTCACGCTTGTCATTTTCTAAAATGTGGGTTTCACAAGTATGCCTTAGTAAAAATAAGTGGGATTCTTCTCTTGTGCATGTGAAATTTATAATTTGAAGGAAGTCATGATCTTTAAGAAAGAAAGACTCTTCTTTCATAAATATATCTATGGTCGGGAACAATAGGAATTTGGGGAAATAATAACCATTTTCTAAAAGACAACATCCCTAAAAATGGGGATCTTCTCCCAAATGAGGAAACTTCTGCTCACGCTACCCCCTACCCTCATTAAGATTTCAGACAGCTCCATGGGAAATGCAAGAGGTGTCATTGATCAATGTATGGATGATAAATTGGATTTGTTAAATTGTACATGATGCAGGGATAAAAAGCATAGATTGGGCAACTAGATGAACCAGAATTGTCTGTGGAAACCTGCTGCTTTACAGGTGACTTTGGGCAGGTCAGTTAACCTCACTGTGCCTCAGTTTCTCCTTATGTAAGATACAGATAAGAATAGCACCTATTTCATTTGGTGAGCATTGAATGAGGTAACACATCTCAAGTATTTTAGGACAATACCTGTTTCATAGTATGTTTTCAAAAATAAATATTAATGGTGGGTATTATTGTTGTTAGAATTGAGTGATTCCAGTTATTTCACTTAGAATAGCTACACAAGAAAAATAGAAAAAAAAACACTTAAGATCTCTTCATTTTGAAGTTAAAAACAAAAACAAAAACTGTCATTCATTCTATGTACAATGTAACAATTGCTGGCAAGTTCCAGGCACCAAACTAATTGTAGAGGTGAGGATGAGTACAGTAAATTATGTCCACTCTTGAGGATCTTAGCATCTAGCAAGGAAGACAAGATCCTCATACATTAAAAGTAAACATTAGAGCATGAGTTGAAATAGTATAAATCATTAGTCAGGGTAAGGAAGCCTATAGGGTAGTGACATCAATTTAACAAATCTCTAGAACTTATATATCCAATGTATGAGGCTTCTTGAGAAATTGTTTCTGCTCAAAAAAAAAATAATAATAACTTTTTAAAGATTTGCCACCGATATCCACTGGTTGGGAGTGTAAAATCTGTGCTTATTTAGGGGTCTTTTGGCAATGTCTATCAAAATGAAAAATACATAGCCTTGACTCAGGCATACTACTTCTAGAAATGTATTATATATATATATATTCTCACACATGTGCAAGGAAATATGTATAAAGATGTTCACTGCAGCACTATTAATTATACATTGGAAACAATTAAATGTCTCTCAACTGGTTCTCAGAGAAATAAATCACAGGAAATGTATATAGTGGAATTCTATGCAGCCATCAGGAAGAATAATGTGGATATGAAAGTGCTTATATGGAGACATGCCCTAGTCAGACTATTGAACAAAAAGAGCACCCTGGAGAATAAAATGTGAAAATTTCATATTACAAATGAATTAATATGAGTCAGCAACTTCACTTCTGGGTTTGTTGCAGAAAAGAGAGTAGGGCGCGAGAGGAGGGTCCCATCCCAGGTCTCAGGTGAGTCCCTGGGACGGCCGCCAAGTGTGGGTTCTTGGCTTCACACAGGAAAGAATTCAAGAGTGAGCCATAGTAAAGTGAAAGAAGGTTTATTCAGGGAGATACACACTCCACAGACAGAGTGTGGGCCATCTCGGAAGGCAAGAGAGGCAAGAGGGTATGGGGCTGTCAGTTTTTATAGGGGTGGGTAATTTCATAGGCTAATGAGTGGGAGATTATTCTAGCCAATTTGGGGAAGGGGTGAGGATTTCCAGTAACTGGGCCACTGCTCACTTTTTGACCTTTTGTGGTCGTCCTTGGAACTGCCATGGAAGCTGGGGTGTGTCATTTAGTGTGCTGATGTGCTACAATGAGCGTATACTGACGCTCAAGGTCAAGTAGAACTCGACTCAGCCATCTTGGACCTAGTTGGTTCTAATCAGTTTATGTCGTGCCCTTGGGCTATGTCATTCTTTTAAAGGTTGTGCCCTACCCCCTTCCTGTCTCAGGTTTATATCCAAAAGAATTGAAAGCAGGATCAGGAAGAGATAATTGTACACCTATGTTCATAAGAGCATTATTCACAATAATCAAATGATGGAAGCAACCCATGTGTCCACTGATGGATGAATAGATAAGCAAAATGTGGTAAATACATACAATGGAATATTATTCAGTCTTAAAAAGGAAGGAAATTTTGACACATGCTACAACATGTATGAACCTGGAGGACATTATGCTAAGTAAACCAGTTACAAAAAGACAAATACTATATAATTCCAATTACATGAGGTACCTAGATTACTCAAACTTAGAAACAGAAAGGAGAATGGTGGCTGCCAGAGGGAGGAGGGGGAAATGGTGAGTTGTTTAATGGGTATAGAGTTTCAGTTTTGGAAGATGAAAAAGTTCTGGACATTGGTTGATAACAATGTGAATGTACTTAATACTACTGAACTGTACACTTAAAAATGGTTATGATGGTAAACTTTATGTTATGTGTATTTGACCACAGTTAAAAAGTTTTTAAATGAGTTGATGTGTTATGTGTCTGCAGTACATACGTAGCAATTTCTGGAGAGTCCATTAACAGTACTTGCTTTTTTTTCCATTGGATACTCATTTTGCTATTTTAAGGTTTTTATCATTTATGAGCTGTCAATTTAAAAACCTTAAAATTGTTTGATGAACATCAGTAACAGCGCTTTTGGGTTGTTATGCGACCTGATGCCAAAAGAGTGAATTAAGTGCTATGGTTTTTCTGGGAGGAATGAATAAATAGTGGCAAAGAGTGGTCAGTACGAACACAAAGATAAGTGAGTTTTTCCTCATTTCAGAAGCAATGTAGCCGGAGCAGGAAGGGAGAAGTTCTGACCAATTTCAGAGATGTTACAATGTGAGGGGCAAAAAAAAAGACAGTCCAGGGTGTGTTTGGATGACTGAGCCGACTGATCTGATGACAGTCTCAGTGAGGAGTGCTTAGGGATGACTACTAGAAAAGTAGACTGGGGCTATATGGTGGCAGGATTTAAGGGACCAACTGGCACATTTAGATTTTGTTCTAGTGATAATGCAGGGCCACGGAACATTTTGAGCAGGAGAGTGCCAGGTGGAAAAGTGGACAGAGGAAAATTAAGCAGGCACTTTGGATTGAATGCTAGAGTGGGGAGGAGAGACAGGAAGGAAGTCAGGCCACAGTAATCCAGGGGCAGGGTGGTGAGCTTCAGATTCAGCATGGGCATGTGCCATTTCTCCTTCTTAATCATCCTCTGGCCTTTCATCTGAGGTCCCTCCTTTTCTCTTTCAGACTGCCCAGTTCCCACCAATGGGGGGCATTTTAGCCTCATCTGGTTCCAGCCTTCTTTTTTTTAACTATCTAGCATCTATAGCCATCTCTAGTCAGACGTGTGGTAGCTTCATGTGAATGAAATGTGTTTTGGATGGTTCATCTGGGTTTGTTTACAGGCATTTTTGTCTGGCTCATAAAGTTACTGTGGTCAGATTTACATCTGCCACCACTATTACTGCTATGTTCAAGCTGACAGCCTCGCAGAGGTCTGCTTTCTCCATTCACTTCCTGGCCTCCAATGCCTCCCATCTCCATCCAGTTCAAACTTCACCTCTTCCATGAGGCTTTCCCTCACTACATCCGTCCTGAGGAATGTCTCTGTCCCTCGCAGCACCTAACTGCACCACTCAACGAACAGCACACATCAGCATCTAGCCAAATGTGACCATGTGTCCACATTTATATTTTTACATACATAAATATGTAAATGCATAAGCATCCCTGTTCCTCTGCCAGATTTCTGGAGTTTGGGTAGCCCTGGCCCAGGCACAAGGCCTGACATCAGGAGATGAAGGGATGATTAAGCCCAGTAAGAAGAGGTGGGAGGCTGAGTCCCAAACCTGACACAGCAGGTGTCCACCACTAGGTGGTAGTGGTAATCAAGCATCTTCTTCCGCTCTCTGTGCCTCAGCTTTCTTATCTCTTATCTTTTAAATAGAGATGTTATCTGCTTTGCTTGGGAAAACATAATAATATGACCCTGGGCTAGCAACAGAAGAACCCTGGTTTCCAAACTGTCACCTTCACGGAAGAGCAGTGTGCTGTTTAAGTTACTCACTTTTCTGGACCTCATTATTCCTACGTAGAAAAGGAGGTTAAACTAGATCAGAGGTTGTCAGAGTATAGTCCCCAGGGTTCCTGGGATCCTTTCAGGGGACCAACAAGGTCAAAACTATTTGGATAACAATATTCACAGCTATTTCTCTTCACTCTCTCTTGTGAGTGTACGATATTCTTGTTCTAAGGATAACTTGTAACGGGTTTCTTACTGTTATTTTTAAATGAATTAATACATTTAAATTTTTTCCTGTTTTCTTAAAAAGGAAATATATACGTATGAGTGTGTATATGTATATATCCATCCTACAAAAACAAAAGTTCTTTAATGTCCTAATAATTTTTAAGTGTAAAGGGGTCGCGAGACCAAAAAGTTTGAGAACCGTTGAACCAGATTCCTAGATCGTCATTCATTCACTCAACAAATAACTGCCCCTCCTGAGGCTGCATTGTTTACATACCGAGGAGAAGGTGGTGATCAAGACATGGTCCCCGCTCCGATGCCGTTTACATTTGGGAGGGACGAGGCAAACGAATATATCAACAAGACAACTTCTGAGAGCGGTAAGTGTCATGAAGGCATAAAGCAGGACACGTGTTTCCTGCGCAGTGGAACCCTCCATTGTGCGGAGTCGGCCCCGGGCCCCTCAGGCCCCTGAGCTGGCCAGGCGCGGGGTCGCGGGGACACCGGGACACCGGGACACCGAGACACCCGGGCACCGGGAAGCGGCGGGCGCTGACGTACGGTGACGTCACTCGGCCGCGCCAGCCAATCGCGGGCGGCCCCAGTCCTGGGCCCAGCGGTGGCCCGCGGCCTGCGGGCGGCGCTGTGGCCCGCTGGGCGGCCCCACGGAGCCGCCATAGCCTCCCGCCTCCCGCGACCCAACGTCTCCGCCGCCGGCCTCGCGCCGCCGCCATGGCCGACGTGGAAGACGGCGAGGAACCCTGCGCCCTGTCCTCTCACTCCGGGAGCGCAGGATCCAAGTCGGGAGGCGACAAAATGTTCTCTCTCAAGAAGTGGAACGCGGTGGCCATGTGGAGCTGGGACGTGGAGTGCGATACGTGCGCCATCTGTAGGGTCCAGGTGATGGGTAAGCGCTGCACGCGAGGCCCGGGCCGCGCTGCGGCCTCCGCGGGCCCGGCTCCGGGCGTGGGGGACAGACCGAGCCTCGGAGAGACTGTTCCGGGAGGAGTGGGGGCGGGGTCGCCCTGCCCCGGTGCCCAGGGACCGCGGGCCACGCCCGAGCTGCCGCCGGTCAGAGGGCTGCGACCGCCGCCAGGGGCCGTGGGGTCGTTCAGCAGGCGCCCAGCGCCGGGGACTGGTATTCTGGGGAGAGAAACGGGTGGTAAGCAGTGCAGTTAAACAAGGTAATTTCAGGTAATGATGGGTGTGATCACGACAATAAAAGTAGGCGATTTGATGGGAGCTGGGAGGAACCACTTCGGTTTGTGTGGCCAGCTACGGCACCCTTTTCAAAAAGCAGATCGCAGAGAGGTCAGGGTCAAGGCCCTGAGTCAGTGGGTCACTAAAGTGGTTCTGGTCACACACAACAAAGTGATGCTCTGGAGTCATTTTCCACAAAAACGACCCCTAGTCGTGCTCTGGAGAGGCGCAGGGAAGAAAAATGTTCCTAGCCGTTGCCTTTCTGGATGGGCTACTGTTCTGCTGGCTTTTAAAGCTGGATGATTCGAGACTGGTCAGATAGCACTCGCTTGGCTTGAACGGGAAGAATGTAAGCCGTTTATTCAGAAACTTAAAATTTCGTCTCCTTCCTGGTCCCTTCCTATCATAGGATGCCATTTCTTGGAGAAGACAGTGCCCTGAAGTCAGACCTTCATGGAAAACCCTCTTTTACAAATAACTGTTACTTCTTTCTACGATATTTTTAATAAAAATATTGGACCAAGTGAAACCTTTCAGAACAGCTTCATCTCGTTATGTTTCATATGGTTTCTGTTTTAAGATCTCCGACCACCTTGAAAAAGAGGTGCTCTTGAAATGCACGTTGTTTTTAAATAGGGCATTTTAAAACTCCTGCATTTAAGAGCATCTTAAATGTTTCTTGAAGGTAGTTGGAGAACACTGAGGTTTCTATAGTTTGAAAACTTTGTGTCTTGCACTGAAAAATGAGAGAATTGGAGAAAATAACTTAAAAATTGCTCTCCCTTCTTGAGGAATGAAAATTCAAACCTACCAGAATCAAGCGATTTCTCAATTTACTGTCTCTGTAGTATGCTCTTATGTTTTTTATTCATAAGGATTTGTTTTAAAGAGAATTTACAACCATGGGATTCAAACATTTTTTATTTTTTACTTTTAAAAGAACTTGATTTCAGATGTGATCCGCTTATATTGCGTATCAAGTTTTAAAAGTACCTAGTTTATTGGCCTGCAATACAGCTCCCTTGTCCTTCCCCTTTCTTAAAAACTAGAATCATAATTTCCAGTTTGAGTGACATTTTTAACTTATCCAGGCGATTTTTGTTCTTTTGTAAGGCAAACTGTTAAAAATTTTATCCCCTAAATTTCCCTTAGTTTAAAAAAAAGAATTTCCTAAAAGAGCATTTTATTTTTCTCCCCAAAGAAAAATTTTAAAATAGTAAACAGAACTGCAAAATTTAAAATAATGGTTGCAATTTTACAAGAAATAAACTTTCCTGGGATATTTAAAGTAAGTCCAAGTATGGGCTGTAAATGACTCACGGTTCACATTAACTTTCTAATTATAGCACGTATTCTGCTACTGTGGATTAATGTTGCAGATTTACAACAGCTGTGCTTTGGGTTCAGGAAAGTGTTCTGGCCTAGACCTCTGTACTTTGTTTATGAGGTGTTAAAATCCACTTAGTGGTCAGGTGACAGCAGAAGGAAGTTTGTTTTTTAGCATCATTCTGAAAGGTGTTACTATACTCTTTAGAAATGTGCTGTTTTAGATACTAGGAGCATCAGCAAAAGAAAATGTTTTCCTTTATCTGCAACTTTAGTCATTTTTATCCATTTAGGTCATTTTTGATAATGAATCTAAATCAAAGCTATAAGCATAATTCAGAGACTTCTAGATTATACAAAGAGCCCACTTAATCCCATGTCCTTTATATTTGGAATTCATCTCATACGCCTGAATGATTGGTTATGACTTCTGGATCTAAGATTTGCCTGTCAGCCCATTCTGATGTAGTTGACGCTCTCTCCCTGGGTTTCCACTCTCCCCCCTTCATTCTGAAAGCAGCAGATGGCACAGCAAGCGAGCACTGGTGAGGAAGAGGCGACCAGGTTTGCTAGTGCTGTCGAGTTATGAAGAGCCGGAGTAGCCTTCCACAGCTGTATGTCAACGTGGACGTTAGAGATAACTTTTTGGAGCCTTGTTTTCCTAATTTGTAAAAGAGACAGTTGGAATCGTGAACTCTAATTCTGAGATTACACAGAACCAGAGCCATGTCTTCAGCCTTATATCATGATCCTTATGATATTTAGTTGTTTGCCTATCTACCTCCCCATTTACTGGTGAGACCAGGGACCCAGACTTGGTCATTTTGGTGTCCGCAGTGCATTACTCTTTGCACAGAGTAGACACTCAGTAACTGTGGAATTGAAGAAGGCCTCAGGAGGCGGGGGTTGTTTTTAATCCACGCTGAAGAGGCCAGGGTGGTGTGTTTTCTTAAGGGTGAGAGCGTGCAGAGAGGAGCAAACAAATGCCTGAGCATGATGCAGTGTAAGAAGAGAAGCAGGCTTCAGCTCCACCGTGCTTCTATTTTTACAGAATTATTTTCCTCCCATTTATGTTAAAAACTATTTTTTTCTGTTGGTTTGAACTTCCTTTTACCCAATTTTGACTCCTTTCAGCTAGTGAATGAGTCCATTTCATTGGTTCCTAAAATATTCTATATTACCTCCTTCATCAAACAAATAGTAGTACAGATTCAATTTTGAAAACTTCTCGTATCCCCTTTTGGTTCCCATTCCTCATGTTTTCTCCCAAGTAATTTATTAAAATATTTTACTGTTGTTGGGTAAATGCTTTGGGCTCAGACTTATTTATAAAGGGAGCATTTCCTTAAAAAGAAAAAAAGAGAACCTAGTATTTAGGAGTTTTTTACATTTAATTTTTATAGAGATTATACAGTCAGATAACTTAAAAACTTGAGAAAGTACACAGTGAAAACTCCTTCCCATTCCATCCCCTCCCAGGTAAACTTTATTATTAGTTTCTTGGATATCCTTCTAGAGTTTCTATCTATGTGTAAGCAAATACCAATATATATGCATGGCTTATTTAAAAGGTTGTCTTGAAAATAAACTACTCATAAGGTTGATCTGTGTGAACATGCCCAGTGAGCTTATAACTCCTAATACAGTGGAGTATAGCATATTTTTCTCTGGTGGTTACATCCGAGTTCTTTTCATCAGAGCTTGTAAAAATAGAGGGTCAGTAACCCTTGTGAAATTGCTCGTGGTCATAAGTAAATTAGTAGAGTGCCTTGTACTTTATTCATCTTTAAGCACTTACGTTCAGATGAGGAATTAATAGTATGAGTCTTTTAATCTACATCTCTAACCCTTTGGGCCTTTATTTGACTTTGAAGTGTATGGGTTTTAAAAATTGCATTCTGAGCATCAGAATGAGAATTGCTATTTGTTTACTTTTAGATGCCTGTCTTAGATGTCAAGCTGAAAACAAACAAGAGGATTGTGTTGGTATGTTGTAATTTTGTTCTCTTGCTTTTTCAACTGAAGATTTTCTCTCAGTGGGGATGTTTGAATTTGCAATTAAGATTGACTTTATCAATACACAAAGATAAACTGTAAAGCAGTGATCCATTATTAATATAAAATGTGTTGGTTCTCAAATGGTCTTAATAGAATTAATCTGTAAGTCCTTCAATTGCTTTAATTGAGGAGAATTGGTTATATATTCTAGACATGGACATGGTAAACATTTTGATAATCAAAAAAGAAATAATTCTTTTCTATTAAGAAAAGTATAAAATAAGGAATTTGCCAAAACATCCTTCAAGTTTTGAGTATGTTACAGGTTAGTTTTGGTCAGTCAGGATTTTATTCTAACAAAGCATTTCAGTATTCAATATTCTTTTATGATCCGGTATTTAACTTTTCTACCAAGGTAAAAACAATTCTAAATCTCAAGATTTTTTTTGGATGTAGTTTATAGATAGAAGTTTGTTAAATTTTACTTACATCTGGGACTACGGAAGTTGTCTTAGGCCAAATATTTAAGCAACTCAAAGGTTTTTATGTCCCAGTTCTTGAGGTCATCACTTCTACATTGCTATATAAAAGTGTTTAAAGATTTTCCTGAAATGAAAGGTTACCTTTGTGTTTGTGTGGTTTACATACAGCTTCTTAATGATTTATGTAGTTTTGATCAAATCCTGTTTCTTCCTCCCAAAAGACTTAGATTGAGTCCCCTAGCTTCCTACCCCTACAACCAATTTTCACAAAAAGGTTTGTCTCCTGTTTTTTTTTTTCCTATTTCTTTTATTGTTCTGTTATAGCTCAGTTGGTCAAGCCAGGGATAAATGAAGCCCATGTTTCAGATTGTATCTCAGATTATGGGTGATTTCCCTTGGTTAAAATTTTTTCTTTGATTCTGTTTGTTTTAAAAATATTCATTTGGGAATTGTGAGGTGTAGGCCAGCTTTCTTTGATCACAGAGAGACCCTTTTCTTGAAGGAGACCTCTCTTTCAAAGCCAGCCACTTTGAAAATTCCATTCTGTTTGTCACGTGAGGAATTGCGCTGCCTGTGGATGACTTAACACAGATCCTCACCACTTCCAGAAAACAACTCATTAGAGGTACAACTAATAATGCTTAGAAGCATGTCACATTTAAAATTCATTATATCTTGCTAAATAAAAATCAGGAGGACATTTTTCAGTAAAATAAAGCCCCAGAGGTCTCCAGGGTCAGTGCCTGACTGAGGTAGTCTGGGATCTAAGGAAAACTCAAGTCTTTTAATCTCCTAACTTGAGAAAGACACCATGTGGAGCTATGTAGGAACTGGGGGCCACCACAGCACCCACAGATTCTAAACAGTGATGGAAAGTTCCCAAGCACAGTGGTTTATCTCATTTCTTAAGTGTAATTTACATATGTAAGGTTCCATTTCTTTATAGCTAGAAAAAATTATTTTGACCAGTTAATAACCATCTTTATTCAAGATTATGAACCCTAATTATTACATAATCTAAAATAAGCTAGAATTTTGAGCTCGGTAATTTAAATTGAAATATGTAATGTCAGATACTCTTTTTTTTCTTTCAGTCGTCTGGGGAGAATGTAATCATTCCTTCCATAACTGCTGCATGTCCCTGTGGGTGAAACAGAACAATCGCTGCCCTCTCTGCCAGCAGGACTGGGTGGTCCAAAGAATCGGCAAATGAGAGCAGTGGAAGGTGTTCTTTGTGCAGTTGTTCCGAGCCCTGGTGGATCTTGTTATCAGGTGCCCTACAAAGGCTAGAACTCTCCAGGGGACTAATTCTTTGAATCGGAGGCGGTGGATCTGCGGTCTTTTGGGACTCATCAGAGGCACGGGTTAGCCTTTTTCAGTTTTATTTTCAGAAATTCTCTACAATTAAGAAGATAATTTATTAAAGATGGTCTTTCCTACCTCTGTGGTATGTGTCTCACACACTGCTTATAAGTGCTATAAAGGAGAGAACTATAAATTGAATGACGTTTATAATTTACCTACTGATAGCCAAGGAGCTATGGAAGCAGTTCCAATCAGAAGAGAACTTTTTGCATGCTTATGGTTGATCAGTTAAAAAAAAAACCAATGTTATAGTAACAAATAAAGTGCAGTTTAAAACCCAACTCTTATCCTTAATCTGTTCCTAATATTTATTTTTGGCAGGGAGGGGGATGATTCATGAAATCTTTATTTGATATAATGAGAATTTTAAGTTTAGACCAGTGAACAGAGTAAATAAAATTTAACCTTTGGTTGTATGAGATTTCAGTTGTCTTCTACGTTATCATCCTCTATCTCTGACTCATCAAGAAAACCTAGATCTGCACTCACCTCACTGTTCAATTACTGAGTGGTAAAGGACAGAAGTATTTTCAAGTTCTGGTCATATTGCATTGTAATTTAACTGTGTTTTAGGTGGAACGTTAATGAGGGGGAAAAGTTTACCATTGTAGCATTGGATCAAAAAGTTTATTTTATCACACAATGTTTTAATAAACGGTTTATTCTGTTTACCTCATTTGAATTGTCATTATTGCAATTTTATGCACAACCTTCAACTTAATAAGCTAATTTGTCAAGTGAATGCTTTTGTTTAATTTGAAAAAATATTCATTTGCTCTTTCATTGGTAATAATAAAATTTTAACTTTATTTCCTAGAAACATAAGTGTAAGAAAATCCTTAAATTTTATCAAACCAACTCACATTCAGTGGAAGTTATCTTGGAACAATTTATGAACCACAATTTATGAACCCATGAATTTTTCCATAATAGAGGCTACTGCTATGCATTTAAAAAACCAAAATCTTAACCATTCTCTTCTGCAGTTTCAGAGTTTGCCAATCTGAATCTCTTTGAATCTAAGGAATGTGGATACATAAAAGAATATTAAAAATATAATAATTAAAATAAAAATTAGAATTCTGTATGCCTTCACCTTGCCTATTTATTAATCAGATTTCTTGTAGATTTTGCTTTATTATCTTTTTTTCACAATTATCTACTGAAAGAATTAATCACAGCATACAAATATGTTTGGACCATTTGAATGTGTTTCTTGTGCAGTAAGCTGTTTTAGCAGCTCTTTATTCTTTTTAAAAGGTTGTGTCTATAAAATGTGAACTAAATATTTGGCTTTGCAATGAAGAGAAATAGAATGTTGAGTTATTTCTGTCACTATGACAGCATGTAAATGAAATGTAAAGGATGGTGGTAATAAGTTGATTTTCCACACGGCAAAACTGCAGGCCCACCGCCTAACAAAGCTCTGTTTCTATTACACATCAGCATCTGAGGGTAGAAGAGGAGGAGGGACTGGGACAAAGCACCACTGATCCTACCCAACCTGGGATGATGTCAGCTCATTTGCATAGCCATCTGAAAGTTCAGTACACGTTGTTTCATCAGAAAGAACACGCTGTGACATTTATGAATTCCAATGCAAAGGTTAAGCATTGAACAGGTTTTTCTTTCCATTTGATTAAGCAATGTTGAATTTTACTTCACTAGTGTATTGGAAACACATTTGTCATCTTTGGCTATATAACTTTCCATCTATGCAAGTTGCATTCTTGTATTAACAGCTGACATCTAAGTAAATCTCACCCTACCAAACCCATTACTTCATTTTTATAAAAAAAAAAGTCCCCTTTACTATTCCTGAAGTGAAATTCATAAATATATCTCCACACACAATTAAAATGTATACAGTAATAATTGTAATATAAAGTAGAAATAAAAGGAAAGTAATTTATAATTCATTTCTTTTTCAGTATGTAAATGCTTGAGCGCAGTTACACCAGAAGACATAATGAAGTAGGCTGATGAGTGCGTGCATGTGTGTGTGTGTGTGTGTGTGTGTAGTGTGTGTAATCACTACACGAAGACAGCAACAATGTAGACTATTGTGACTCAGAAACATGAGGAACATTTCCATTGATAAGACTTTTTTCCCCCAAAATGGTGAACTGTGCTAGTAAAGTTCTAAACAACACAAATTTACAATCTTGATTTGCAATTTAGTTGCATATTTGGAAACCGCAGTGGATTTAAAGCTATGTGGAAATGTACTTTGTGTTTGTATGGAAAAAGAAGTTAGGTTCTAGGCTCAGATAATAATAAACAGACTTTCTACTACATGAATGAAACTTCGAAAGTCACTCAGGGTGCTGAACCATGTTTCTTCATGTGAGACTGTCTCACACGTTACAAGACACCAGAATTCCCTGGCCTCCACCCACCAAACACCAGTGGTGCCATCAATCTTTGTGCCATCCAAAGAGAACATTTCCGAAACATCCTCTTTAGAGCTAGCATTGGCTGTCTGGGGAGCAACGGTTTAAGTGCTTGTACAGGCAATTACATACTTTGCTGCCACTGTCCTAATCCTAATATGACACACACAATAATTTTTTTAAGTATAAAGTGTTCAGAATTTTGAATAACTGCTATGCTAAAAAGAAGAGTTCATAGAGCCAAATCTTACAGACCTGTGCCCTCTTCTCTAGAGGTGTGAACAGCTATTAAATTAGTGTTTAATACCTAGGACACACATATGATGGTGAATACTCACTTTAGGCTTAAAGAAGAAGCCTAAAATTGTTTTATGGAATTGAAGCTAATGTAGGAGGCTTTACGATCAGAAAAAACATTTTTTTAATTGTTGCTTTAGAAGTTTGGTAGACATCTGATAAGAAAGGTAACTGTTAAAACAATGCTTTGTTGCTTTTTTAGAATATTGCCGAGGGCTAACTTTGGGTAATGCTCTGAAAAGAAAATGAGAAAATTTACATGTTTACTTTAGTAAGCGTTGTTTTAAAAAATACTTAAAACGTTACTGATTTGGATGTAAGGAAAATTGGAATTAAAGTACAAATAAAATTTAAGCTATTTTATATTGGATGTCTGAATGATGTAACAAAATACATGAGAAATGTTTACATGATCGTTCCTCTTTTGCCATCTTTTTTTTTGGCCATGCCACGCGGCATGTGAGATCTTCGTTCCCCGACCAGGGATGGAACCTGTGCCCCCTGCAATAGAAATGCAGAGTCTTAACTGCTGGACCATCCCTCTTTTGCCATCTTTATGTCATTCCGTTTCTACCACGGTTAGATTTTGTTCAACAAAATATGTCTTACAGGAAAAGTATTTTCTCTGCATTTTGCTACTCAGTTTAAAGGCTGAGAGCTGAAACTCTAGTGCCAGGATACCTGGATTTACATCGCAGTGCCACCATTTATTTGTGTGACCTTGAGCAAGTTACTTGACCTCTCTTTACCTAAGTTTCCTCATGTACAATGTAGATAATAATAATAATACCTACCTCAGTAGATCATTCTGAGGATTGAAGACGAAATGGATTAATACACATGTAAAACTGACAACAGTTTCTGGCACATAGTAAGTGCTACTGTTGTTACTTCATTTTAGTCATTTTTGGAAGCTCCTTTAATAGAAGTGGCACTTCAAAAATAATGTGTTTTTAGTTATGGGGTAAAGCACTCCTAACTGTTCTCAACAAAAGTTTTGTAAGAAAAAGTTAATTGTCGTAAATATGTTAGATTACTTGTAGCGCTATGAGCTTTTGTGGAGGATGGTAATGAGGCCTTCATGACTTGCCTGTTACATTTATTTCTAATCATTCAGTCAACATGATTTCCAGATTTTATATTAAGAAAAGGTTCTGGGCTTCCCTGGTGGCGCAGTGGTTGAGAATCTGCCTGCCAATGCAGGGGACACAGGTTCGAGCCCTGGTCTGGGAAGATCCCACATGCCGCGGAGCAAATGGGCCCGTGAGCCACAACTACTGAGCCTGCGCGTCTGGAGCCTGTGCTCTGCAGCAAGAGGCTGCAACAGTGAGAGGCCCGCGCTCCGCGATGAAGAGTGGCCCCCGCTTGCCGCAACTAGAGAAAGCCCTCGCACAGGAACGAAGACCCAACACACCCAAAAATAAATAAATAAATAAATAAATAAATAAATATTAGGAAAAAAAAAAAAGAAAGAAAAGGTTCTGTAAATGTTGAGCTCTATTTTTAATTTTAGGTTTCCCATCTTACTAGAAATATTTCATCAGGCCTTGCAGATATGAATATAGCAGTACATTTTAAAAATTTTTATTGAAGAATAGTTGATTTACAATGTTGTGTTAATTTCTGTACAGCAAAGTGATTCAGTTTTATATATATATATGTATAAAGTTCCCTGTGCTATACAGTAGGGCCCTGTTGTTTATCCATCCTATATATAATAGTTTGCGTCTGCTAACCCCAAACTCCCAGTTCATCCCTCCCCCACCCGCCTCCCCCTTGGCAACCACAAATCTGTTCTTTATATCAAGCAGTACATTTTTTGACCACTTGATTTTGGAGATATCCACACGTTTAGAAAATCAGTCTTTCTGACAGCCCTCGGTTTTTATCTTGAAAGACTTTCAAAGCAGGAATAAGCTTTACAATCGATCTGCTTTCTCTTCTCCGCGCACTTGATAAACCTGAGCCAGTGGTTAGAACTCAACCTGCTTTTCCTAGGTTGACTGCAAGCAAGCTTTCCTCTGAGTGACTATAGCTGCCGTATAGCATAGTAGTGAGACGGCAATTCTGGAGCCACTCAGCCTGGCTTGGAATCTCAGCTCCATCTGTGTGATATTGCACAAAGTCCTTAACTTCTCTGTGCCTATTTCCTCAACTAAAATGGAATAATAATATTATCTACCTTATAGAGCTGCCATGAAGATTAAATGAATTCGTGCATGTTAACTGCCTAGAACAATGCCTGAAACAGAGTTAGGCACTCAATAAATGGTAGCCATCATTATAGATCACTACTGCCACTGCCAATCTCCGGCTTAATTAGAGAATGGCCTTTCGGAAAGGTATATTGCTTGCAGTGATGCTTCTTGTAAGAATCCTGATGTTTGTGTGCAC
The DNA here is from genome assembly GCF_028564815.1 of Eubalaena glacialis. Taxonomy (NCBI): domain Eukaryota; kingdom Metazoa; phylum Chordata; class Mammalia; order Artiodactyla; family Balaenidae; genus Eubalaena; species Eubalaena glacialis. The sequence goes on along the minus strand of NC_083721.1, from coordinate 126,763,661 downwards.
CTACAACCTGTAAAGGACTGTCAAGATGGGTTTTTAGGAGAATGGTTTTCAACCTTTCTTTCTTTTCTTTTCTTTTTTTTTTAATCCACCTCAACACATCTGAAAAGCACATTTCCATCAGTAACAATGGGCTCGCCCACAAAGATTCCCAAAAATGTGTGTGTGTAGCAAACGGGCAGGGAGGAGAGTTAGAAACAAGTGCCCAGATGAAAATCTCAGGTAAAAAATTTGGAACTATTTTAGCACAGACGAAATGTTCTATGCCAGTTGCATTTTATCCTAGCCTCTAAGGAGAAGCCTACTAACTATCTAAATTTATTGGAACTTATATAGAGTATATAACTAAATTCTCTCTACCAAAATTTTAGTGTAATAGAATAATCAGAATTCTTGCCAGACCACCAGGGCCGTGACTTTATACATCCAAATACTACATAGCATAGAACAAGCTTTGCATGGTTGGTATACAATCATCTAAGAATTGTAGCGGTTCTTAGACCCTCCTTGTAAATTAACCCCTGCAGTGCTAACCCCTGCTCTGCTTTTTCTACTTTTATAAACATTAGATATGTATGACATTACATATTGATAATAAAATGTGATTATTTATTGCTTGCCATAACAATAGAAGGAATTTGAATACAAAGAAGTTTGCTATCTTCAGATACGACAGGGTCTGTTAGGGAATGTTCGATTTACAATGGAATTGTGGAGTGGAATGTAGTGAGCCTTCGAAGAGACATGCAGTGCTCTGGGAAGTGGAAGGGACAAAACACATTCTCTTGCAACATATACAGTACAGTCAGCCCTCTGTATCTGCGGCTTCTACGTCGAGGATTCAACCATCCAGGTCAAAAGTATTCTCAAAAAAAAAATGGTTACAGAAAGTTCCAAAAAAGCAAAACAAATTTGTCATGCACTGGCAATTATTTACAAAGCATTCACATTGTGTTAGGTAGCATAAGTAATCTAGAGTTGATTTTAAGTATGAGGAGAATGTGTGTAGATTCTATGCAAATACCACACCAGCATCCTCAGATTTTGGTATCAGACGAGGGTCCTGGAACCAATCCCCAACAGATACTGAGGGATGACTGCGTATGACTATGAGGATCATTTCTTGTGTGGATTATGAAAACCCATTTCTCTTTTATTTAACAGTATGTGATATGTATGAGCTCCCTAGCATTTCTGGGGCGAGCACTGGCGGCCCCTTAAAGTAGTTGTTCATATTGCCACCACATCCTTGCCTACCAACCTTGCCGTCAGTTCTATCAACACCCCACACACCCTCATGTTTGCCTGGTGGTACCCTTCTATGTAGGGCAATGGGAGAAAGGGGCCTGCCCATTGACAAAAAGACTCCCTTAAGGAAGAAAATAACATGTAAAATCATTTCTTTCTTGAAGGGTATAGATCTGTGTTATTGAAGAGTGTAGCCACTAGCCAATAAATTTAAATTAATTAAAATAAAATTTAAAATTCAGTCCTTTAGTTATACTAGCCACATTTCAAGTGCCCAGTACTCACATGTGGATGGTGGCTTCCATATTGGATATCACACACAGAACATTTCCCTCATGGGAGAAAGTTCTGTTGGACAGTGCAGGTGTAGATCATCCATTTGTAAGGTATTTCTATCAGAATTAAGGAATAATGGGAGCCTCAGGCATATCAAACTCTGTTTTAAGTGACCTTCCACTTTCCCTTTAAAAGATTATCTCTGGAAACTAGAATGCTGAATATGAGCCTTATTTTACTAATTAAATCTTATCCTTGGCAAAGAAAGAATTAAACATTGTTTTTAATTTATTTTATTGAAGTATAGTTGATTTACTGTGTTATGTTAATTTCTACTGTACAGCAAAGTGATTCAGTCATATATATAGAAAATATGAAATATTTATATATATACACATTCTTTTTCATATTCTTTTCCATTATAGTTTATCACAGGATATTCAGTATCGTTCCCTGTGCTATACAGTAGGACCTTGTTGTTTACCCATCCTGTATATAATAACTTGCATCTGCTAACCCCAAACTCCCACTCCATCCCTCACCCATCCTACCTTCCCCTTGGCAACCACAAGACTGTTCTCTATGTCTGTGAGTCTGTTTCTGTTTCATAGAAAAGTTCGTTTGTGTCATATTTTAGATTCCACACATAAGTGATATCATATGATATTTATCTTTCTCTTTCTGACTTGGTTCACTTATATGATAATATCTAGGTCCATCCACGTTGCTGTAAATGGCATTATTTCATTATTTTTTGCGGCTGAGTAGTATTCCATTGTATATATGTACCACATCTTCTTTAACCATTCATCTGGGTTTTTTTGGTTTTTTTATAAATTTATTTATTTCATTTATTTTATTTTTGGCTGCATTGGGTCTTCATTGCTGCACGTGGGCTTTCTCTAGTTGCGGTGAGCGGGGGCTGCTCTTCATTGAGGTGCGCGGGCTTCTTATTGCAGTGGCTTCTCTTGCTGTGGAGCACGGGCTCTAGGCGCGCGGGCTTCAGTAGTTGTGGCTTGTGGGCTCCAGAGCACAGGCTCAGTAGTTGTGGCACATGGGCTTAGCTGCTCCACGGCATGTGGGATCTTCCCGAACCAGGGCTCAAACCCGTGTCCCCTGCATTGGCAGGCGGATTCTTAACCATCGCACCACCAGGGAAGCCCCTAACCATTCATCTGTGGATGGACATTTAGGTTGTTTCCATGTGTTGACTATTGTGAATAGTGCTGCAATGGACATTGGGGTGCATGTATCTTTTCAAATTATAGTTTTCTCCAGATATATGCACAGGAGTGAGATTGCAGGATCATATGGCAACTCTATTTTTAGTTTTTTTGAGGAACCTCCATACTGTTCTCCATAGTGGCTGCACCAACTTACATTCCCACCAACAGTGCAGGAGGGTTCCCTTTTCTCCACACCCTCTCCAGCATTTGTTTTTTGTAGACTTTTTTGATGATGGCCAAGAATTAAACATTTTTAAACCTTTAGCTGGTCAATTTATTGTACCTAGGGGGGAAAGACCCAAATACAGAAATTCAAAATTATTTGAAACACCCCAGTATTAAGTATAAAAAAGATTGTTGACAGTTTCCTGTTCTTTAAGTTTTGTAAGAATTTCTTATACTTTCAAAATTACAATACTTTAAACTATAAATTCATGTAGCTGCTTTTGTGTCCTTGATAGATTTATAGCAGTGCTTCTCAACCAGGGGTGATTTTGCACTGTAAGGGACATTTGGCAATGTCTGGAGACATTTGTGGTTGTCACAACTAGAGACAGGGGTGCTACTGCTAGTGGGTGGAAGCCAGGGATGGTGCTAAACATCCTACGGTGCACAGGACAGTCTCCCACAGCAAAGGATTATGGGGCCCCAAATGTCAATAGCACTGAAGTTGAGAAATCCTGGTTAATGTTAATTTATATACATTTTCATAATATTTTTGAGAAGTTGGAATTCCCTATTAGAAACTTGCTGAAATATGGTCAATAACAATGATAAAACTTGCATAACACTATGCACCAAATTCTCTTCTAAGAGCTTTACAGGTATTAATTCATTTAATCCTCACAAAAACCCTTTTCCATTATCATTAACTCTTTTTACAGCTAAGGGAACACAAGAGGCTAAGTAACCTGCTGCTATGGACTAAATGGTGTCCCCCCAAAATTAATTTATATGTCCTAGTCATATGGGATTTATGGGCTTATAAGAAAAGAAAGAGATCTCTATTTCTCTCTCTCTCTCTCTGTGTCTCCTTCCACCCTGGCACCCCATATGCACCGAGAAAAGACCACGTGCACACACAGCAATGTAGCCATCTGCGAACCAGCGAGAGCCCTCACCAGACACTGACCCTGATGTCACCTTGATCTTAGACTTTCCAGCCTCCAGAACTGTGAGAAAATAAATTTCTGTTGTTTAAGCCACCCAATCTATGGTATTTTGTTAAGGCAGCCCAAGCTAAAACACCTGCCTAACTTTACAACACTAGTAAATGAAAAGCAGGATGTGAATCCAGGCAGACTAGTTCTAGAACCTGTGTTTCACCACTAGCTTATATTGTCTCAAAAGAATACTTTATTCGAATATATTTTTCTCCAAAATTGCTTTTGTAAAGTTTGTTCACATATTTCCATTTTCAGTTCTGTGAAGACACACGTATACGTCTTTATTCATAGCTGTAGTTTAGAGCTGTATATTCTGTGTTTTCAAGTACTGGCCAAGCCATTTCACTGTGTTCTGTACCATTTCATCATGTTCTATACCATTTTATTGTACTCTGTACCATTTTACTGTGCTCTAGTATACTGCTGTAATATCTGATCTAAATTCAAACATTCAAAAGAGGTACAAACTATTATGTATAAAATAAGTTGCAAAGATATATTGTACAACACAGGGAATATAGCCAATATTTTATAATAACTATAATTGGAGTATAACCTTTAAAAATTGTGAATCACGGACTTCCCTGGTAGTACAGTGGTTAAGAACCCTCCTACCAATGAAGGGGACACGGATTCGAGCCCTGGTCTGGGAAGACCCCACATGCCATGGAGCAACTAAGCCCATGTGCCACAACTACTGAGCCTGTGCGCTAGAGCTTGTGAGCCACAACTACTGAGCCCATGTGCCACAACTACTGAAGCCCGCGCGCCTAGAGCCCGTGCTCCTCAACAAGAGAAGCCACCACAATGAGAAGCCCGCGTGCCGCAACTAGAGAAAGCCTGCACACAGTAACAAAGACCCAATGCAGCCAAAAATAAATAAATGAATAAATAAATAAATAAATAAATAGAGTAGGTGCATATGACAAGATCATTGGTTAAAAACAAATAATGTATTAAAGTGTTTGGTACATTTTTCATGAATGCTCAAACAATACTGAAGCAGGTTATTACTAGATTTATCAATGTTTTAAAATTTGGTTCCCAGAGTAAATAACATGGTGAAAAATGTCAAGTCCTTCTGTTCACGTAGAAGTATAATTATGTCTCAATACTTGGAGTTCCTTGAAAAACTTATGTCCTTAATAAAGCCAGGTTCGATAAACAGATAATGGTGCAAAATATAAAGAGTTAATTTCATGTTTGGTCTGGTATCTTCTTTTAAACACTAGTGAATCAGCTGGCAATACATTTGGCAGCAAATAACAGAAAAACTGACCACACCAGCTTAAAACGATAGAGGACAATTGTCTCACACAATAAGAAGCCTAGGGTAGGAAGTCCAGGGCTAGTACAATGGTCGCAGTGCCATCAGGAACCAGACTCTCTCCTTTCTGCTGTTGACATCTTCATCTTAAAATCTCATTCTCATGCCCTCTCCCTCACAGTCCCAGGATGGCTGCTGTTTTGCATGCCTCGTATTCACATTTTTGGAGAAATGTGAGGGCGAAAAGGATTTTTTTTCTTTAGCAAGACTTTGACTTCTACACGGGAAGGGCTGTCCTTCCCAATGTCTTTAGTCTATTACTCATTGGCCAGAATTATGTCACATAGCCCCTTCTAGATGCAAAGGGAAAGAGAGATGAAGTTTGGCTTTCCAGCTGTTACAGTAGAGGAATAAAAGAGGAAAAGTAATTGGGAATAGGTGTTGAATGAATCAACCTATATTATCTGCCACGATTCATGTTAGCAAATAACTTAACAATTGTTTATAGATGGAGAGTTGCTGCTACATGTGAAACCATGCCCCATAGGGTTCACAGAAGCTGGTGACTAACAGAAATTCTTGAGCTTGTCTTACAGAACAGCAAATAAGGGAACAGCTTGTTAAAAACCCCTCTGCTTGTAACCTGCCTTTACTGGTTAAGCTCCCTTTAGTTTTTTTTTTTCCTTAATTGCCTACCCTCCAAGCTTCACACAGCCTAGGTAATCTATCACAAGACTCATTAACCACCCCTATAGATAACACCTCTGACCTATGGGTTGCTAGTAACGGGGGCTTAAGTTGTTTTTTAGGAAATTGGAGTCAGCTCTTGTCCAGTTTGAGCCAGATAAGACTGGTTGGGATCACCGACCTCAAAACTGGGCCTGCACGGGTGTCCCATGAATGACCTTTTGACGTTAGAGGGCCAAAAACTCCACCCTCAGACCATGCTAAGCACCTCCATTTTTGATCATGCATCCCACGAAGAAGCATGTAACCCAGATACACCTGCACAGAACACTGATTACCTCACTGTTTCTCTACCTCCAGTCACCTTTCTCCATGCCTAAGACCACTCTGCTCATTTATCCCATAAATATCTCAAGTCCCTCGCCTTCAGGGAGGCAGATCTGAGACTTGTTCTCATAGACTCTTAGAACTGGAAAGGATCTTAGAGATCATTTTCTCTCTGAAATGACATCTTTGTGTTTATTTTTTGTTGCTGTTGTTGTCTTGTTTATAAATTTATTTATTTTTGGCTGTGTTGGGTCTTCGTTGCTGCGCACAGGCTTTTCTCTAGTTGTGGCGAGCAGGGCCTGCTTTTCATTGCGGTGCACGGGCTTCTCATTGCGGTGGCTTCTCTTGTGGCAGAGCACGGGCTCTAGGCGCACGGGCTTCAGTAGTTGTGGCTTGCGGGCTCAGTAGTTGTGGCTCGCGGGCTCTAGAGCGCAGGCTCAGTAGTTGTGGTGCATAGGCTTAGTTGCTCTGCAGCATGTGGGATCTTCCCGGACCAGGGCTCGAACCCGTGTCCCCTGAATTGGCAGGTGGATTCTTAACCACTGCGCCACCAGGGAAGCCCGTGTGTTTATGTTTTTTAATATGCTGACTTGTAAAGCAAAAGAATTTAATGAGACTTTAGTACATGTCCATTATGACACACATTTGAATAGTCCTTGAATAAAATTGTATGTCTCAAAAATATAACTCTATAAAAAAATCATGTTATACAGGCTGTAACACCACTTTTATATACTTTCCCTAACTCTAATTTTATGCAGAGATTATAGAGTAATTGGTCTTTGTATTTTGAAACTTTGAACTGAAATAGCACATGGAATCTTTTACAAATAAAAATGGTTACTTCTACAGTCGTCCTGAGAAATTTAAAGTGTTTGGAAAGATATAAATCTAATGCTCTTACCTAGCTATCTTATCTCTGCCTTCACTGCCTTCCTGCAAAACATTCAGCTTCTCTACTAGAGAACATGATCAGTCAACAGAATACTGCCTGATAAGGCCATATTATCAACAAAAGCTTAATTAAGGAGCTGGATATTGGGCAAAATAATTGAAAAGATACTTCGAAAAAGAAGATATACAAATAGGCAGTCAGCACATGAAAATACACCTAACATTCCTCATCAGAAATGCAAGTTAAAATTGCCATGAAATACCTCTACACACCCTGTAGGACAGCTCAAGTTTAAAAGAGTGATAATACCACGTCTTGGTGAAGATGTGAAGGCTCTGAAATTCTCCTACATTGCTGGTGGGAATGAAAAATGGAACAGCCATTTTGGAAAACAGAAAGCAGTATCATAAAAAGTTAAGTATGCATCTACCCTATGACTCAGCAATTCTATTCCTAGGTATTTGCCCAAGAAAAATGAAAACATTTGTCCACAAAAAGACATAGATGAATTAAAGGAGCTTTTTTCATACTTATACTAGCCCCAAACTGGACACAACCCAAATGTCCATCAACAGAAGAATAATGTTCTATTCATAGAATGGAATGAATTGAATAGCAGAAAAAAAAAAAAAGGAAAAACTGATACATGCTACAATATGGATGAATCTCAAAACATGGTGCTGAGCAAAAGAATCCAGTCATAAAAGGGTACTTAACTACATGATTCTGTTTCTACAAAGTTCAAGAAGAGGCAAAACTAAACTGCAGTGATAGAAATCAGAAGAATGGTAGCTTCTCAGCAGGGCTATTGACTGGAAAAGGCATAAGAAAATTTTCAGTGGTGATAGAAATGTTCTATAAGTTGACTTGGGTGATGGTTACATGAGTTTATACATTTGTCAAAACTCTTCAAACTGTACACTTAAGATCTATACAGTTTACTCTATGTAAAATAAACCCACATGTAAAAAGAGAAATGGGGACTTCCCTGGTGGCACGGTGGTTAGGAATCCACCTGCCAATGCAGGGGACACGGGTTCCAGCCCTGGTCCAGGAAGATCCCACATGCCACGGAGCAACTAAGCCCGTGCGCCACAACTACTGAGCCTGCACTCTAGAACCCACGAGCCACAACTAGAGAAAGCCTGCACGCAGCAACGAAGACCAAAACAGCCAATAAATAAATAAATAAATAAATAAATAAATAAATAAATTTAGAAAACAGAAAGGGATATTATTATTTAAGATCACAGCCAACACCCTTTTACACTTGCTACTAAGTGGAAAATACAAGAAAATGCATTAATGGTTGTTCCATTTGTCTTATTGTTCAACTCTTCAAGAAAGCACTCAAATCAAAATAATTGTGTTTCTCATCTTGTTCTGGTCCCCTGTGGAGGTAATCTGAGAAAGCTCCTTGGAGTTCATTAGAAGGGCTACATTTTCAAGAAGTTTAGCAAAATGCAGAAGAAATAAGTAAAGCAAGAAGTGATTTTTTAAAAGAGCAAACGTTTTATTCTTTCCAACTCTCTTCTAGAATGTTTCTCAGGGTTTTAAATGTACAAAATCTTAGAGCTGCCCCCTATTATAAGACGGAAATTTTAGGGTAGCCTGAAATTCTTCACTGAACTCTAAACTGAACAACACTAGCTCTGAACTTTTCTAACAGGCTTAGATCTTCTTAGGGATAAAGATATGGATGTGCGTCTTTCCCAGACCTTCTGGTTAAAATAGCCCTTGACAGCCCTGAGGCTGTAGTGTTGGGTTTCTGTTGGACAGATGGCCCAGAATTGAGGTTTTATGAGTGCATACAGAAACCTAATAAAGCTTAGGAATGCTGAAGTCCCCCCAACTCCTCCACAGCCCTGCTGTTAGGTCCTTTAGGCAGATGCAAAGTCAGAGGAGTTTACTCTTAAAGTCCTTATGAGGTCTCCACACGCAGCCCTCAAACCCATCGTCTAACCATGTGAATACGCCAGGTCCTCCCAGTTCAGGCCAGACCAACCCTCTGCCAGCTCCTCCTCCACGGACCAGGTGGGAGGGGCCCAAGTTCTCCACATGAGACCTCTCTCAACTCTGGCCACAGTGGTCCAGTGGGAGCTCCAGCTCTAGCACCCTGCATGCACCCCTCCCTGCCTGGAAAACTCAGAGTCTGACCACCATCATCTGCCTTGAGACGGTCAGTCTCACCCTGCTCTTCATCCCTAGTCAGCGCAAGAAACCCAGGCTTTCCCAGTCACCTCGCATTCTCTGAAATCTAATCCCAAGTAGTTCTTTAAATTCCCTTTTATTCCTTTGTCTCCCACTCCTCTCCAACTGCTGAAACTCTTCCTCTGTGCCCTCTGATATTCACACCAACAAACATCTTCCAACCTCATCCTTCTCCAGAAGTTCCTTTCACTTTCTTATTCTCGTTTAAACCTGCTTCTCCCCCGAAAACACCACTCCTTCTGCAACCCGCCTGCTCCCTCCTGCCGCTGGACCTGGCAATGCGTGAGATGTCTTCATTTCTCTCTGTTGCTGCTTCCCTCCCTAAAACCACCCAGCTTGGACTCTCATGTCATTAGACTCCACTGCTCACTAATGGCCTCACACGTCACTCCCCTTTGTTGGATGAAGATGCTAGCTCCTGGCTCTCTGTCAGTCTCTCCATCACAGCTGTTTGGACAATTCTTGGTGATCTCATCGTTCACATGAAAGATGCTTCTAATACCCTGGTTTCTCAATCCCCTGACCTCCTCTCCTCCAGTGATCGTGTGCTCTCCACCCCTACCTTGGCTGCTCACTCCAGTGGTCACACCAGAGCAAAACTCCTCAAAAGAGAAGCTTACACTGCCTGCTTCCAATTTATCTCCTTCCATTCCCTATTGAACTGACTCTAATAAGGGTTTCATCACATCACTCCATTGAAACTGCTCTTGCCAAGCTCCCTAGTGACCTTTAAACTGCAATGTTTTTTGTTTCAGTATTTTATTAAAATAGCATATTTAATTGCTATTAATCAGAACTGTATTAACTTTGTCTCCCTCGCCACCACCCCCGGCCCCCGCCAGAAGATGTAGCACAGCACAGTAGTGGTTTCAAATATCCTTGATCATGATAACCAACAGAAATATTTCAAAGTCAAATTTGCTAGTAAAAACTAGACCTTGGAAAAATTCTGAATTAAAAATTCTGAATTAAAGCTCTTGAACAGAATTCATTTATCTGCCCAAAGAATCAATGCTGGTGTGCCACCCACCTGACAATACTACTAGGTTAGTTGGTTGGTTGGTTTGTTGGTTTTCCTTTATACATAGCATAACTTCTCATTTTTAAGTACCCACTTTTTTAAGTAAAATCAGTATCTTTCTTCCCATTTAATATTCCTTTTCAGCTTCACAAAGAAACCAATAAATGGAACTGTGAACGACAGTCAGTTCTTCAATCCTTATCTTGCTTGGCCTACCAGCAGCATTTGTCACAGCTGATCACTCTCTTCCGGGACACCCTTTCTGCACGTGGTTCCTAGGTTAGCATCCTGTGCCGGCTTTCCTTCTTCCCCACTGCCCTCTCCCCCTCCCCCCGACCTCTAGGGCTCAGTCCTTAGCCTTCTTCTCTGCTATCACCCCAGGGTGTTGCATCCAGTCCCACGGCTTTACATGCCATTTATATGCAGGGTGACAATGAATATCTCCAGCCCAGGCCTCTCCCCTGTGCTCCAGACCCATAGATCCAGTAGATTAAGATCTCCGTTCGGATGCCCCGTAGGCAGTTCAGATTGAACAGGTACAAGACTGAGTTCCTCATCTTCCCTGAAACCTGCCCCTCCAGAGGATTTTCAGCTGAGTTTAGGGGAAATTCATCCTTTCATTACTCAGGCCCAAAACCCCGGAGTTCACCCTGTCCTCTGTCTTTCTGCCACACCCCACATTCAACTCAGGAACAAACCCTCTTACCGCCTCAACTGACCTCTCATCAGAGCTACTGCCATAGACTCCAAATTGATTTTGTTTTTATCCTTGCCCACTTCAGCCTATGATCCTGTTAAAATGTCCATCCACTATAGCATTCCTCTGTTGAAAACTTCCAGGGGCTTCCAGCTCTCCCAGCTGAGCTCAGCCGTCTGCCAACCCGCCAGCTGAATGCAGCCACTGAGTGAGACCAGCAAAGAGCTGCCAGTCAAAGCACAGAATCCTGAGAAGTTATAAATCATTATTTTAGGCTATGAAGTTTTTGGGTAGTTTGTAACACCACCATTTAATATATTATATATTTTACTTATTTTGTTTATTGACATTCTCATCCACTAAAATGTAATGTCCATAAAGACAGGGAGTTCTGTCTATTCTGTTTACTGCTGCATACCCAGTGCCTAGAACAATACTTGACATAATATGTCCTATCTATCTATCTATTTACCTATCTTCTCCCTCTCTCTCTCTCTCTCTCTCTCTCTACCTGTGGGATGAATGAATACACAGATATATAGTTGATGTATTATACAATATTATATAAGTTACAGGTGTACAATAGAGTGATTCACAATTTTTAAAGGTTATATTCCATTTATAGTCATTATAAAATATTGGCTATATTTCCCGTGTTGTACAATATATCCTTTAAGCTAATTTTATACCTGATAGTTTGCACTTCCACAATAGTCCTTTATGTACTACTAAAAATAACTTTGCCTTTACTCCCTTGTTTCACTCTTTATAACCACAAGAACTTTTTCTTGCTGTTTCCCACATTTCCCCCACTTACCAAATATATATTTAGTGGACTTTATTTTGCTTTCTCTTTGTTAACATTATACTGTTTGGTCTTCTCTAATAATCTCTTGGTCTTCTTTAATAAAATCTCTTACTCTCTGGAGAGTTGTTTATAGATGTTTAAAATCTCATTGTGTGGACACATACAGTTCATTTTCTTTTGTACACCTGCCATGATCCATTTCCAAATTGAACCTCTATCGGGAAGTATTTTCTGTTTCCTTCAAATATACCAATTACTTAATTTTCTCTCTCAGCTATTACGGCTCTTTGTTTAAGAATAATATACTCTGTTATGGGTGTGTAGTCATTATTAGAACAATTAGATTCTTGTTTCGAGAGGAAGATATTTATGTTATACCAGATTATGGATCCTAAGGTTCAATATTTATGAATTTAATTTATGATAAAAACAAGAGACCTTAAACAAGGTCTACAGATTCTTTGGGCCTTTGCAACTTCTTCTATCCTAAGTAGCCTCAAAAGCAAGATTTCTTGGTATGGCTTTTAAAGAAGATCAGGATTCCTGTTGATGAAAGGATTTTTTCCTTCAGATGCACGGTGATTGTTTCAATATCAATTGCAGTAGAGCTGAACTAAATGCTTGGTGTTATACCATGACACCATGTAAGCCTGAGAACTAGAAAGGCTGCCATTTTGGCAGGAAACAAAGCACAAGAATCATTTCTGTATAAAATCCTAGTTTCTTCCAGTCCAGAAGATCACTGGATCCCACTGGATCACTTCACACAATGGAAAATCACGTGGTAAATTTTGCCTTCCTCACTAGACGATAAGTTCCATGGGATCAGGGACCACATCTGCCTTGGCTCCCCACTGTGGCCACCGCCCCAGCACAATGCCAGGCACATGGGAGACCCCAGTAAAGACATGCTGGAGGGAGGAAGAAGGCAGGTGGCAGGGACCTTATTCGTCATTGTACCCCTACAACCTGGCTGTGATTTCTGACACACAGTAGGTGCTTTTTCAATGTTCTGAACAAATGAATGCAGGCACAAATGTTTTAGAATAGCACTTGACTAGGAGCAAGTAGTAATACATACAGGCTGATAAACAATTTTAGATAAGCTAAATTGGGCTGGGTAATAAAGAAACCCCCAAATCTCAACACTTAACACATAAAAGTTTATTTCTGGATATGAGATTGTATCAAGGAACTATTGGTAACTGTGTTGGGGGGATAATGGCATAATAGTTATGCTGATCATCGACATGTTTGTTCTCAGATATGTCCTCTGACTTTGCCCTTCTCTGATCTGCATCTCAGGGGGCTCACCTCCCAGCTTCCCTTGTTGTATCAACCTGCTAGGGCTGCTAACAAAATACCACAGAATGAGTGGCTTAAACAGCTGAAATTTATTCTCTCACCGTTCAGGAGACCAGAAGTCCAAAATCAAGGTGTCAGCAGAGTTGGTTCTTTCTGAAGCCTCTGTTCTGTGCTTCTCTCCTAACTTCTGGTGGTTGTCAGCAATGTTCCTTGGCTTGTAGATGCATTACTCCAACCTCTGCCTCTGTCTTCACATGGCCTCTTCTCTATGTGTCTCCTCTGTGTCTCTGCATCCAAATCTCTTTCTCTCTCTCTTTTTTTTTAAATAAAGATACCAGTCATCAGATTTAGGGCCCACCCTAATCTAGTATGACCTCATCTTGACTTGATTGCATTTGCAAGCTCCCTATCGCCTAATAAGGTCACATTCACAAGTATTGGGTTCAGTCCACTATAGCCCCCCTCATGGTTCCATGGCCCATTGGATGTTTGTGGCCCTAGGCTCTGAGAACACACCTCCTCCAGCCCTAGGGGTGGGAGCAGCTTTCTGTTAGAGCTAATCTCTGAGCTGCTTCACCAAACCTTGCTTGTTTATATTACACAAAATACATAATATATATGTATGCGTATGTACCTATATATATGTATATTATATATACCAAAGTATTTACAGATACAGTGACATGGGATTTTCTTTAAAATACTCCAGCAAAAAAAAGGGCTGGGGAGAATCCTAATGTAAGCTGTGGACTTTGGAGGATTATGATGCGTCAATGTAGGTTCATGAATCGTAACAAGAGTACCACTCTGGTGGGGGGATGTTGATAATGGGGGGAGGTTATGCATGTGTGGGGACATGTGGGAACTCTCTGTACCTTCTTCTCAATTTTGCTATGAATCTAAAACTGCTCTAAAAAATTTAAGTATTTAAAACAAAATAAGGGGGTGTTAGATGAAAGTGAAAGAATATTGGGAAGATGCTAATAATGCTGTTGATAAAGTTGAATGATGAGCGTATGGGAGTTTATTTTACTATTCTCACTACTTTTATGCACATTTGAGATTTTCCAAAACAAAAAGATCTCTAAAAATGGTGTGATAAAATGGTGATTTATCCCTTATAGAATTTTTATACTTAGTTCTATGAAAATACCTTGTGTATCACTCCTTCCTTACTTCACTAAGAAAACTTCAATTGTCTGTAGAACTCTATTGAAGACAATTCAGCAGGCCTACCACTGGTCTTACTATTCAATATTTCAATCGAAAAGACAAGGTGCTTGAAAACTAAATTTCTGTGTGAAAATTCTGTGACTACATTGAAACAATAAAGTTTATCTAGCTCCACCTCTTCTCTGTTTAGTATCAGTGAATTTTAACAATCAAGGGATATCCTTGATTTCTTCAAATCATTAAAATGTGAAGTGTAGTCAGCTGTGGTTGGAAGGATAAGACTCTTTTGCTTTTTCTTCCAGTAGAGGGCTGCTACTGAACGAAAAAAGCAAAAATCTTTACTATGGAAGGATTTAAATCAGAAGTTGAAGAACAATCTGGGTTCTTTGGGTGTCCTAATGCTAACATATTCGTCTGCTTCAGAACTTACACTGCTCAAAATACCTTCTGTTTCTGAGACCACATAATACCAAGCTCTATTATTTCATAATTCTTGAACCTCAAATATGTGCTATTGGACCATGCAGAGAATTGTGCGTTGTAAAGGATGGTCATGTTCTTCCTAGAAACCTAGCTTTACATTTTCCTCATCCTAGGGTGTATTTTCAAAATTAAAAATCCTCAGAAAGAGAAGCAAACCAAGCATACCCTATTACTAACCATTAACCTACACTTTTTAAAAAATGTTCTTTGTGTTTCAGATGTTGTATGACATCAGAGCATTTTAAAATTTAAGAACATACATGTCATAAATAATGCTTTAAACCACATGATACAAAATGTAATGGAAGACCTGGGTAAAGAGCATATTTTCCTTTTCTTTAGGTTACAAAATTAGACATAAAAGGTACTAAAATATTTTCATTGTTTTTCTTCCTAGCATCAAAGTTGTTTTTTCTTTCAAACTGAAATATCTCCTCTTTTCACATGACAGAGTTTAGTCTTCCTTTTTATGGCAGAATATAGTAAATCGCTTAGTTGCAATAGTTTGTTGTTCTAAGTCTTGCATGTCACTTAATGAATCCGATCTCCCTGTATTCCTGCTCCACGGGTCCCCACAGCTTTCCAAGGTCATGTGAGACCCTGAGTTGGCAGCTCTATGCTAGATGGGCATGGAACCCACCTTCTTCCACATTGCTTAGGTATCTCCTGTCTCTGATCTGCATATCAGAAAAGCATAATTCTGGATCAGGCTTTGATGATTGATAGTCATTATTTAAAAGTTAGGGACTTCCCTGGTGGCAAAATGGTTAAGAATCCACCTGCCAATTCAGGGGACACAGGTTCGATCCCTGGTCAGGAAAGATCCCACATGCCACGGAGCAACTAAGCCCGTGCGCCACAACTACTGAGCCTACGCTCTAGAGCCCACGAGCCACAACTACTGAAGCCCGCGCACCTAGAGCCCGTGCTCCACAACAGGAGAAGCCACTGCAATGAGAAGCCCTTGCACCACAACAAAGAGTAGCCCCCGCTCACTGCAACTAGAGAAAGCCTGCGCGCAGCAACGAAGACCTAATGCAGCCAAAAATAAATAAATAAATAAATTTATTTATTTATTTTAAAATAAATAAATAAATTTATTTTAAAATAAATAAAATAAAAGTGATACTTTTGTACTTTGATTAAAAACTATTTTATCAAATATTTTTTGATAACTTCTTTGTGCCAGGCACTATTTGGCATTTAATTCTCTCAAGAACTTACTCAAAAATCAACACTGATATAAATGGAGTATAACTTTTAAAAATTGTGAATCACTATATTATACATGTAACATGTAATATTGTACACAAACTATAATTTAAAAAAAAAAGAAGAATCAACATTAGCTCTGTTTTCACATAATGAGACTGAGACTCAGAGAAGTTAAGTAACTTGCAGAAGGTCACACAGCTAGGACTTGCTAGAGCCAGGACTCAGCTCTCCCAAGTAGTGCTGGAGTTAGTGCTTGTAACCATAGGGCCACATCTCCAATCCAAGATTTCTGATATTTTTTCCCCTTTGGCGCAGGGTATCCTGAATGTGCCCAGCACTTGGCTGTGCTTCTAAGCTAAGGATTCAGTGCTGTTCTTTAATTGGACCTAAAATTACTGTTTCATCAAGTTGGGAAAAGCCCTGGACCCTAACTGTTAGTAATCACGTAGAGTGTTCCATTTTAAATAGACTTTTTTTTTTCAGGTGGGTAAAACTTTGAAAATAATGGTACTCTGTTTAAAATGGCCAGTGGTCAATGTATAATCATTTTATAACTTCTAAACTTTGTGTCAGATATTATTTAAACTCTGTTCTCATCAGTCAGATCATTTTTAATTACTAAGAGAGTTTTTTTTTTAACCCAGATGGTCTATGGTATTCTGATTAGAAAAAAAAAAAACCATAAGAAAAACTTTCTCTTATTTATGAATGACAAAGCTACATGCAAAAGGTTTGTCTGTGCTGTCCAAAAAGGTAGACACTGGCCACATGTGGCTACTGAGCATTTGAAATATGTGTGGCTTGAACTGGTAAGTGTAAAATACAAAGCATATTCTGAAAACTCAGGACACAAAAAAGATGTAAAATATTCCATTAGCAATTTGTATATCAATTATATATTGAAATGATAATATTTTGCATATACTGGGCCAAGTAAAATATATTTTAAAGCTAACTTCACATGCTTCTTTTTACTTTTTTTAATGTGGTTGCTAGAAAATCTGAAATTCCGTATGTGGTTTTGTATTTATCTATTGGACAGTGCTGGGTTAAGTGATTACTCGGGGATAAAAGAAAGTATCAGTGCGAGTGGGATCAAGCAGCTCATAGCAGATGGCCATCAGTGAAAAAAGTTCTTTTTTCAGCGATAAGGTGAAGTAGTCATGTGATGACAATTCTACCATTTTCTCAAAGTTCTGCCCTGTTGCCACTGTATTCACAAGAACCCCAGGAAAAGGCATTTCCTCCTTAGGAGAGAGTCTCAGACTGATTTTTCACTACTCAGAAATGTGGGCCTGGAATGACATATCAAGAACAAAAAAAATCCCAACATTTCTAGCGTGGGTTGCAAAGCAGATGGCATGGTTCCGAGCGGTGGTCCCTCGTGCAGATCCCCCACCTCTGCCATTGGGCTGAGGGTTTACAGTGCAGCAGTGCAAAGCCAAAGGGCACCCACGAGTTCATTACATAATTCTCGGTAGCATGAGGCCAAGTGTGTATCTGCTCTGGGGGACGGTCGGCAGGCTCTGTCAGGCAGACCACGGCCGTCATGATGTTTTGACAGAGTGTGCTACAGGTTGTTTGTTTGGAAAAAGACTCACCAGGTATTTTTCCTCCACTTTCTCCTTCCTCTCTCTCTCTCTCTCTCTCTCTTTTTTTTTCCCCCTTTTAAACACTCTGGCATAATACTGAATGACTTTTTTTTAAGCTGCCTTAGCTTTGCTTTGTGAAGAAAAAGCCTGAGTGTTCTTTCCCTGTAGGACACAAGTGTTATTTTTGGAGCAGAGATTCTTAGCCTGATCTCTGTCTAAACCAATTTCTGTTCTTTGTGAGGTCGTGGTCTGGGGCGGCTCTGAGTGATCTCTGTGGAGGGAAGCTTCCTGGCTTCATGAGGGAGCCTGGGCCGAGGTGTCGAAGGGCCACGCCTGGAACGTCACGGCTCAGGGTCTCCACACACAGCTCCTTCGCCTTCAGATTCCCCTTGTTAGGCTTGTCCCCTTGGAATAGTCTGGACCACATGATATGAAGTGGTGTGATTTTCCTGCTGATGTCATTTCACGGGATGTTTTGGGTCAAGGTGACCCTCCCCTTTTTAACTGGGTACTGTAGGCCACAGACTACTCAGAACCAAGAAAACCATGGCTGGAGGATCTCTGTAGGCTGTAGGGGGTGTCGTTGGCTATGGGAGAGCCACAGCCCACTCTGAGGGCCACGACCTGGGTTCCCAAGGGCCTCTGGGAACATGTCTCCTGACTCGCAGCTCAGAGCATCCCCTTCTGTAACCTGCTCCGGATCAGGCTGCTAGACACGAGGAGGAAAACTCTCCAGCTTCTCACAGCTCCTCTTCCTGACCTGTCATTCCTAGGAGTTTACTTAGCTTGCACCTGCTGGGAAACACGTAAAATCAGACACAGTTGAAAACACTGCTGTCAGCAACAAATAACACACCACCTTACGATGACTCCTTTCCTTTGGAAATTGGTAGCTGGGGATTCAGGGAGCAGGTGTGAATGAGAAAGGCCCCATGATGAACAGGTAGACCCTGCAGGTGTCACAGACTGCTTTCCCCTCGGTGGGTGACCTGTGAGGCGCCCTTCCCTGGCCGGCTATGCATAGCCAGCAAAGCTTCTCACAAGAGAAACCTCTTTCCTCACCCTCCATCAGTCCCACCCGCAGACCCGAAGCTTCGCTGTAAATCCCGCAGAAGTCACTGCACCTTGGACCGGAGAGCAGCCAGCTGGCCCGGGCCTGACCGCGTCCCCGCCGCAGCCCTCCATCCTTCCTTTTCTGTGCCGAGGGAGCACGATCGGTGCTCAGCCATGGTCGACATGGGGGGCCTGGACAACCTGATCGCCAACACGGCCTACGTGCAGGCGCGGAAGTCCTTGGATGCCGACAGCAAGGAGCTGCAGCGCCGACGCCGGACCCTGATGCTGCCCGGGCCGCAGAGCTGCGAGCAGCTCCGCCAGGCCCCGCCCAACGACTTCCATGGCCTGTGCGAGCAGCAGCCCATCGGCCGCCGCCTCTTCCGGGGGTTCCTAGCCATGGTGCCCGCGTACCAGGAGGCCGTGGGCTTCCTGGAGGAGGTGCAGAGCTGGGAGCTGGCCGAAGAGGGTCCCGCCAAGGGCAGCACGCTGCAGGGGCTGGTGGCCATTTGTGCGGCCTCCCCGGGGCGCCCACACCCCTTCCTCAGCCCAGCTCTGGTCACCAAGTGCCAAGCAGCCACCACGGAGGAAGAGCGAGCATCCCTGGTGGAGCTGGCCAAGGCTGAGGCCATGGCCTTCTTGCAGTACCAGCCCTTCCTAGAGTTCCTGGCCAGCCCCTTCTATGACAAGTTTCTGCAGTGGAAAGTCTTTGAGATGCAACCGGTGTCAAACAAGTACTTCGAAGAGTTCCGGGTGCTGGGGAAAGGTGGTTTTGGGGAGGTAAGTGTTTGAGAATAGCCAGGCTGGAAGACGAAATAGACAGCATAATAGAGTTTTATTTTGCCTCGTTGTTTTTTTTTTTTTTTTTCTTTTTTATCTCAAGGGAACTTAGAACTAATCTCAGTGCCACGTGTGGAGAAAGAATTCCTAGCTTGCTCTCACGTCTTCTTTCCGCTCACCGCGTGAAATAAAATGAGAATGGCATAGGAAAAACTAACAAAATGTGGAACTGGCCAAGAATCTTTATCGTGGGGTCTACAATAGGCAGGCACATACTGAAATGCCCCTTTGGTGAATGATAGCAACAAACAATGGGAGATCCCGCTTTCCCCTTAATTGTGGTAATGGAGGTAATTTGAGAAAAACTTCAGAGAGCTAAGAAAACACTCATCTTGAATTAAAGCCTGGAATCCGTTTTGCACCAATGCTGTGCTCAGCTTTCTTTTTTTTTTAAGTTGAAAAGAATTCTTTAAGGTAAAAGTCACATTAGCCATTAACCATTTTAGAGTGTACAATTTAATAGCATTTGGTACATTACAATGTTGTGTAACTATCATCTCTATCTAGTTCCAAGATATTTTCATCACCCCTGTGCCCATTAACAATTACTACCCATTTCCCCCACGCCCCTGACCCACCCAGCCCCTGGCAACCACTGGGCTGCTTTCTGTCTCTATGGATTTGCCGATTCTGGTGTGTCATATCAATGGAGTCATACAGTATTTGAGCTTTTGTGGCTGGCTTCTTTCACTGCGCGTAAGGTTCGGAGGTTCATTCACCTTGTAGCATGTATCAGTACTTCATTCCTTTTTAGGGCTGAATAACATTCCGTTGTATGGGAATACTACATTCAATTCATGTATCCATTCATCTTTTGCTGGACAGTTGGGTTGTTTCCACCTTTTGGCTAGCGTGAATAGTGCTGCTGTGAACATTTATGTACAAGAATCTGTTTGAATACCTGCTTTCATTTCTCTTTCGTATATGTCTAGGAGTAGAATTGCTAGGTCTTAGGGCAATTCTATGTTTAACGTTTTGAGAAATCACCAAACTCTTCCAAGTTTTAAGTTCCCACCAGCAACACGTGAGGGTTTCAATTTCTCCACATCCTTGCCAGCACTTGCTATTTTTCCTTTTTTTTTTTTTTTTTTAATTATGGCTCACATAGTGGGGGTGAAGTGATACCTCACTGTGGTCCCAGCTCTATCTCAAAGAATCCTTCTCACTCACAGCTTCTCTTTTCTCAGAGGCCTGCCGTCTTTCCACCTTGGTGGTTTTCTGCTCCTCCACCCCCTGTATCCCCCCTCCCCTTCCTGTCTCCAGTGCTGTCTACTTCTTCCTCTCCCTTTCTTTCTCTCCTTAAGGTATGTGCTGTCCAGGTGAAAAACACCGGCAAGATGTATGCCTGTAAGAAACTGGGCAAGAAGCGGCTGAAGAAGAAAAATGGTGAGAAAATGGCTCTCTTGGAAAAGGAAATCTTGGAGAGGGTCAGCAGCCCTTTCATTGTCTCTCTGGCCTATGCCTTTGAGAGCAAGTCCCATCTCTGCCTGGTTATGAGTCTGATGAATGGGGGAGACCTCAAGTTCCACATTTACAGCGTGGGCGAGCGGGGCCCGGACATGAGCAGGGTGGTCTTCTACTCGGCCCAGATGACCTGCGGCGTGTTGCACCTCCACTCCCTCAGCATCGTCTACCAGGACCTGAAGCCCGAGAACGTGCTTCTGGATGACCTTGGCAACTGCAGACTGTCCGACCTGGGGCTGGCTGTGGAGATCCAGGATGGCAAGCCCATCATCCAGAGGGTGAGTGGCTCTCCATGGGCCCAAAGGTGGGGCACAGAGTCAGAGAGGAGGGGAGAGGGCCGTTCTATTCCCAGGGCAAGCAGAACCTTGGACTTAATGCTTCTAATTTCCTTGTTCTTAAAGCCCTTATGTTGTCATCTTGCCTTAAGTGGAGTGGTATAAGAGGATTAGCTTAACTGGCTATTTGGGGGCTACTTTGCTTTCCTCTCACTGGAAGCAGAGGGGAGCCTTCTTTGTGAGTTGGAGATGATCTGTGCCTTCACCGTGAGATGGTAAGAGCTGAAGCCGTAGCCAGGATCTAGGTATGTCCCACCAATAACCACCTCTCTGGTGCCATGTTCCTGAGTCAATAGAGCCTTGGTTTCCTTTTCTTGAAAATTTTAGGGGCTGGACCTTAAAATTTCAGGATTCTACGAGGTAAAATTTAATAGGATAAGAAATAGAAGAAACCCCAGCACTTAGCACATTAAAGTAAATATCTCCTTTTCTGTTGAGTGTGCACTGGGGGAATGTTTTACATTGAACAAAGGTGAAATTTTAAATGAAAATATATATGCAAGCCAACACAGGCAATTGATGTTTATTTTGATCAATTTGGTTCAAGGTGATGGCAGAGAATTCTTTGATTAAAAAGGGAATTATAATTAAGCAATTACGTTAAGTGAACAATACAAAAATCTCTCGAATTCTGACAGTTCTTTACCACTGAGTTTCTGTGCACAAAGGTGGGAGAATTCCCAGGAAGATAAGGGCCCAAGTCAGATTCCTAAGTATCCACCTAAAACTTGGTTTTTGCACAGTTTCCAGCTTACACGTCAGAGACGACAATCAGGCAAGGAAGTGAGAAAAATCATGGCAAGTTTGGGAAACCGCAGGTGAATTTATGTGGCTATAATGTAAGGAATGTTGACAAGATGTGTAGGGCTCAGATCATGCAAAGGCATTGAAATTCTTTCTTGTGAGGGACAAGAAGCCATTGAAGGGTTTTAAGAAAGGGCATGGTGTGATTAGATTTGCATGTTTTTAAACACCAATTTGGATTGTAGATGAGAGGCAGAGGAGCTAGTTAGGAGGCATATGCGGTGGCTCAGGAAGAGATGATGAGGCCTGTATAAGACAGTAGGATTGAAGAAGTGGGAATAAAGCGGAGCTGTTGGAAAGAGACCTGATGGGACTTCAGGACCAGCTGGGTATGAGGGTAAGTGATGCAAAAGGTCTCTAGCTCCAGTGACTAGGAAGAGGAGCAGAATTATGGGAAAGCTGGTAAGTTTAATGGTGAGTGTGGTGTATATGAGGCTCCTATGTGACAGGCAGGTAGACATTTAGATAAAGATCTGGTGCTCTGCTGAAAGGTCGGAGCTAGACATTGGGATTTGGAGTCCTCATGACTTGGGAAGCAGCAGACACCACTGGGTCGTTTGGGAAACAGTGGAGGAAGAGGACCAGGGATGGTAGCTAAGGAACATCAACATGTAGGGGGTGTTGAAGAAAAGGGGCCTTGAAGAGGTTAAAGAAGTAGGACGAGAGTGACAGAGTCATGGGAGCTGTATCAGTTAAGGGTTGATTTCAGCAGCATATCATAGAAAACCCAAATAATAGTGGATTAAACAAGAGAGAGGGTTATTTTTCTTATGTAACAAGTAGTGTGGAGATAAGCGTGGTTGGTGTTAGTTCCGCAGCTCCAGGATAATGGGATCGACATCTCTGTCATTTTGGCCTTTTCGACGTGTGCAAGATGGCTGCCCTAGCCCCAGCCATCAGGTCCATGTTCCAGGCAGGAGAAAGGAGGAAAGGTCAGGAGTAAATAGGCATGCACGCAGCAACCAAATATGTCTCCGAATATGAACTTCCTTGGGAGGCCCATCTGACAGCTTCCATTTAAATCTCATTGACTAGAACTATTATCTGGCCACCCCACCTGTAGGGGAAGCTGATAAATGACTTTTTTTTTTTTTTGGAAGGAGAAATGCAGGATATGGAGCAGGTAACTGGCAGCCTCCTCCACAGGAGCCAAAGGAGAAGAGGATTTAAGGGAGGAGAGTGGTCAGCACTGTCGAGTGCTGCCAAGAGGTCAGGCAGGCTGTGGGATTTGACAGGAAACCACAGTGTCCTCAGGAAGAGTGATGTTCAAGGTCAGAACTCAGACTGTGGAGGTTGGATTGACCTGGGAGTAGAGAGTGAGACGAAGGAAGGAGGGAGGCTGGTCACTACAGGGGGACACAGGGAGGAGGATGGAGTTTTAAGGAGGGGAGATTTAGATGCTGAGACAAGAATCAGGAGAGAAAGTGCTGGTTCTGTAGGAAGGAGAGGCTGAATGAGGGTGGAGAAACCGAGGAAGAGGTAGGGATGGGATGGAGGACTTCCGTATCACTGTCTCCTAAGTTGGGGTGGAAGAAGCGGGAAGATGGCGGGGAAGCAGAGTGTTTGCCTCTGTGGGACTTTGCTATGAAAACAGAAACGTCATGGGACTTCCCTGGTGGCACAGTGGTTAAGAATCCGCCTGCCAGTGCAGGGGACACGGGTTCGAGCCCTGGTCTGGGAAGACCCCACATGCCGCGGAGCAACTAAGCCCGTGTGCCACAACTACTGAGCCTGAGTTCTAGAACCCGCGAGCCACTACTACTGAGCCAGCGAGCCACAACTACTGAAGCCCGCGCGCCTAGAGCCTGTGCTCCACAACAAGAGAAGCCACCGCAATGAGAAGCCTGTGCACCGCAACGAAGAGTAGCCCCCGCTTGCTGCAACTAGAGAAAGCCCGCGCGCAGCAACGAAGACCCAACGCAACCAAAAATAAATAAATAAAAATAAAATTAAGAAAAAAACAAAAAATGGAAACGTCGTGAATCCATGTCTGTCTATGCATGAAAAAACCAAAGTGTATTTCTTCAGGATTTTGAATTCGCATTGTCACTTATGCAGAGAAGTGTTCCTTCTGAGTGTCTCATAGGCATGTCTCATGCTAATTGGTGGTACATCTCCACCTTGCTGAAGGTCGAGGAGACACATAGCTCTGTCTCTTGTAAATCCTTTCTCAGTCTTCCTCCAGCTCTATTCATGGGCCGAGAGAATATTTAAGGACAGTTCCTTCAGTGGCTCCTGTGTCCAGCTGTCTGACTCTTTTGGAAACTGGAGGAAGCTTTCCGTGCCTCCTCAGTATTGTCCTCTATAATGAATGCAGTTGGTGGAGAAGTTTACTCACTAGAGACCTCTCGCCCTTTTGCCTTTCCTGAGTCCCTCTTTGTCCCATGAGACCAAACTTCTGGGTTTAGACCACTTGCCCCAGTCCTCAGACCTGCCTCCAAAGCCCAGGGGACCCTCAGGAAGGGTGCAGGGTGGGGAGGGGAAGAGTCAGAGAGAAAGTATAGAAGCCATAAAAACAAAGACAGAGAAAAGGAAAGCATCCCTCTTTCACTGTTTACCCCTCCACATAGCTAAGTAGAGCCCCTCGGTTTCCTATTTACTGTAGCTCCCACAAATGTAACTGGGCCCCCAAGTGGATTTTAAGGTCATTATACTCACAACATTTCACAGAAGAAATGAAAAGGAACATACTTACAGGGCTTCTGTAACCGCTAACATTGTTGTGATGTCAAGATACTGTATAAAGAATTACTGTGAACATTATGAAGAAGGTGTGAAGGAAAAATCACCCTGATTATGAAGGTTGATACCTGCCTGAACTCTGTGCAATCCTTCCAGAAAAGTTAAGGCATCGTGGCTGTGGAGACATGGCTAGCTGCTTCTCATTCAGCTACTCATTCAGTCTTTTGTAAGCTAGCATTGCTTTCTGCTACATATGAAAGAATGCCAGATTCTCAACAATTTCAGTGCCAAGGTCTCTGTGAAAATCTCCTGGCCTTTTCCTCCTGTCACAAGATGGCTTTTGCAACTCCAAACATCAAGTCCACATTCCAGGATGGAAGAAAGGAGGAGAAAGGAGAATGTTAACAGACTCTGCTTACACCCCATTGGCCAGGACCATGCCACATGTTCACCTCTAGCTGTAAGGGAGCCTGAAAAATAGTTTTCCGTTGTCCAGCCTCTATTGCAGGGGATGATAAGGGAGATGGGGAGTGAGATTAAGTGTTGAATGAGTTGACAGCATCTGTCACCAGCCCCAAGGAAAAAAATATTGATAAAGATGAGGAAATTTGGTTCAGTTTTTAACTCACACAGACATTAAAATTAGCAAATAATTGTTACAATGGTGTGGTAGGTAGAATTCTAAGATGACCTCCAATGACCCTTGCCCTTGTATAATTTTTTCCCATTGACTTGTGGGCAAGACCTGTGAATATGGTGAGATATCACTCCTGTGATTGTATTACATTATAAGGCAAAATGGATTTTGAAGATGCATTTATGGTTACTAATCAGTTGATTTTGAGTTACTCAAAAGAGAAATTAACCAAGTGGGGCTGACCTAATCACATGAGTCCTTTAAATATGGGTATAGAGGTCAGAGACAGCAGAACTCAAAACCTGAAAGTATGAGAGGGCTTCAACACACCATTGCTGGCTTTGAAGATGGAGTGAACCACATGGCAAGGAATGTAGGTGGTCTCCAGAGCTGAGAGCTGCCTCTGAATGACAGCCAGAAACAGCAGGGACCTCAGTCTTACAACCACAATGAACTGAATTCGGCCATAACCACATGAACTTGGAAGAGGATCCTGAGCTCCAGATGAGAGTGCATCACAGCAGAATCTTGACCTTGGCTTTGTGAGATCCTGACCAAAGAACCCCTCCAATGCTGTGCTCAAACCTACAGAACTGTGAGGTAATAAATGGGTGTTGTTTTAAGCTACTAAGTTTGTGGTAATTTGTTACACAGCAATAGAAAACTCATATAAGTCATTAATAAAGGAAGATAGCCAATGGAAAGATGAAAAATAGCATCAACATTAATGGTGACGATAGCAAGGTACTGGACACTGTTAGAGGGACAATGTTTTCCTTTCCAGCAGGGATCAGTACACCTACCATCTACTACAGACATACCACAGAGATATTGTGGGTTTGATTCCAGACATTTTTTGGTTTCCCAGTGTATATAAAAGTTATGTCTACAAAGTATGCAATAGAATTATGTCTAAAAAACTATATACATACCTTAATTTAAAAATAATGCTATTGGCAAAATGGCACAACAGACTTGCAGGGTTGCCATAAACCTTCAATTTGTAAAAAATTCAATATCTGCGAAGTGCAGTAAAGCAAAGCACAATAAAACGAGGTATGCCTGTATAATAGAACTTGAAACTCTTAATTGAATTTGAAACTCTGGAAGTGATTCTTCCCAGTGGGTAACCCTTCCCTAGGTATGAGCTGAGCCTCCATGGAGGGACACAGGCCCTGTCAGGCTATTTCAGGACACCAGGTGAAATACTTTGGACATTGCTTTATAGGCAGCAGGGAGCCATTGAAGGTTTATCAACAGGAAATGGCATGACCAGAGTGATTCTTTTTTTTTTTTTAATTTTATTGAAGTATATTTGATTTGCAATGTTGTGTTAATTTCTGCTATACAGCAAAGTGACTCAGTTTTTTTTTTTTTTTTTTTTTTTTTTTTTTTTTAATTTATTTATTATTTATTTTTGGCTGTGTTGGGTCTTCGTTTCTGTGCGAGGGCTTTCTCTAGTTGCGGCAAGCGGGGGCCACTCTTCATCGCGGTGCGCGGGCCTCTCACTATCGCGGCCTCTCCTGTTGCGGAGCACAGGCTCCAGACGCGCAGGCTCAGTAGTTGTGGCTCACGGGCCTAGTTGCTCCGCGGCATGTGGGATCTTCCCAGACCAGGGCTCGAACCCGTGTCCCCTGCATTGGCAGGCAGATTCTCAACCACTGCGCCACCAGGGAAGCCCGACTCAGTTTTATATATATATTCTTTTTCATATTCTTTTCCATTATGGTTTATCACAGGATACTGAGTATAGGTCCCTGTGCTATACAGTAGGACCTTGTGTTTATCTATCCTATATACAATAGTTTGCATCTGGTAATTCCAAACTCCCAATCCTTCCACCCCCTTTCCCCTTGGCAACCACAAGTCTGTTCTCTATGTCTGTGAGTCTGTTTCTGTTTTGTAGATGAGTTCATTTGTGTCGTATTTTAGATTCCACATATAGGTGATATCATATGGTATTTGTCTTTATCTTTCTGACTTCACTTAATATGATAATCTCTAAGTCCATCCATGTTGCTGCAAATGGCATTATTTCATTCTTTTTTATGGCTGAGTAATATTCCATTGTATATATGTGCCACATCTTCTTTATCCATTCATCTGTCGATGGACATTTAGGTTGTTTCCATGTCTTAGCTATTGTGAACAGTGCTGCTATGAACATAGGGGTGCATGTATCTTTTTGAATTATAGTTTTGTCTGGGTATACAGAATGATTCTTTAAGGAGATGACTGACACTATGATGAATTCAAGTAGAGGGAGCCTGGGGTTCTGGAGAAAGGGGGGCCGGTAAGGAGCTACTGTAATAATTCCCACATGAGGTAATGAGGGTTGAAGTAGGGCCCAAGGCTCTGAACAGTCTTACATCCAGAGCTCAGCTGCCTGGCTTCACCTAGGCTCCATCAAGACCCACGTCTGTACTCACTTCTCTTAAATCACGGCTGTCCCCAGTGGAGGGGGCGGGGTTGTGGAGAGAATGGAGCCACTTCTAGAAGGTGGTGCCTTTTGCCCCGTGGAGCCCCCGGCTGCTGGTAATTGGGCAGTGACGCAGGAAGGAAAGACGAGGGTAGTTCTGCCCGAGTCTGAGAAAGACTGAGGCAGACACATGACAAGAGGCAGGGAGGCTTAAGAGCACTGGCCTGGGAGGCAGAAACCCTGGCTTCCTGTCGAGACTTATCACTGACTCACTGTGTCTGGCATCTCAGGCAGGCCCCAGAACATCCTTAATCTCTAAGATTTCATAAGTCTATGAGACAGTCTTTGAATTATTTGTAGGAAAAGACTCGCAAACACCAAAGGTGAACACATGGCATACGTTTTACTATGATTTACTGGGATATCAGTAAGGGTTCTTACCGGACAAAGTGAAGTTACTTAAGAAAATGAAATTAATGGTTTACATAACTAAGAAGCCCAGAGTGATCCAGGGTCTGAGCAGTATCACCGGGAAACTCTCCCTCTGTGCCCCAGCTCTGCTCTCCTAGGTGTTGGCCTCACTCTCACTCTCAGGGGCTCCTGAGTGGAGGCCACCGACAGCTCCACGCATATGCTACCAACCAAGCAATCCCGTGGAAAGAGAACAGTTCTTTACGAACAGTTCCTTCAAATTCCCAGGGAAGACTCTCAATGGACAGCTCAAGTCACATGCCCAACCATAACCAAGTCCATTAGCCAGGCTAGATCTCTGCTGTGCTCAGGAGCCAGGGAGAAGTTCTATCCTGTATATATATCAGGAACTGAGGGCAGAGGAAAGTGTTCTCCAATGGAAAGTAGGGATGGAGGGACTTCCCTGGTGGTCCAGTGGTTAAGGCTCCATGCTTCCAATGCAGGGGGCGAGGGTTCGATCCCTGGTGGGGGAACTAAGATCCCACGTGCCGTGTGGTGCAGCCAAAAGAAAAAGAAAGAAAATAGGGGTGGAAGAGAATGGTGAAATGGAATTCAGATAAGCAAAAACAGTGGGTACCCCTAATAACTGCTGTTATCGCAATGGTTTGAAAAGTTTGGAAGAGTTCTGACCTCTTAATCAAGGGATGATGGGATCTAGAGCCTTTATAGAAAGACTTACAAGATAGGGAGTATTAGGGAGATGGAGAAATTGAGACTCAGAGAGGTTAAGTTACCCACCCAAAGTCTCATCTCTCATATGTGAGATGAACCCAGGTATGCCAGATTCAAGAGCACTTACGGTTTTGACTCCGCCTTGTCACGTTCACACACAGAGCAGAATGTGGTCTCTGGTTTGTAATGCTATAAGAGGCCCTCCACTGAGTAAAACTCAGAATGAGTGCATGTGATGACATAGCATACCTTCCTCAGTCTGCTCTGATATGGATCCCAACCTCAAGCCTAGTCGAACCTCTAATGGAGTTAAGACTTTGGAAAAGGATTGGCCCAACCTTTACAGGGAACGATGTGACTAATATCAGCCTTCCCACACCCAGGCACAGTATCATTAAACGTGGTCCCAGCCACTGTCGATATTCACCTTTAATAAATGTGATAAGCACTCCTGCCTGTTCTCAGCTGACATCCACATGCACACAATAAAACTAACTCTTAGCATTTTTAGAGCTGCCAGGTAAATATAACAGGAAAATTGGGCAATGGGACTCGTGCTGGGACTTTTCAAATTCAACCATCTATGTGGAGAACAGTGACCTTCAGATATTGTGGAACATGAGTCAATCCTTAAAACTTGCTGTATTGTCAGGAACTGGAATGAAGTTAGTGCACTGACCCAAAAGCTTGTGACATGTTTGGTTACCATGTCCTGCCTCCAACCAACTCCTCACATTCAGAGGGATAATGTAATAGAGTTTGGGCATAATATTTATTTTGAAGCTTCTGGCGTGCCGACTACAATGCTAGTGACACACTGAATAAGTGAGTTTGTCTATTTATTTATTTTTTAAATTTATTTACTTTATTTATTTTTGGCTGCGTTGGGTCTTTGTTGCTGCACACGGGCTTTCTCTAGTTGAGGCGAGCGGGGGCTACTCTTCATTGCGGTGCGCGGGCTTCTCATTGCGGTGGCTTCTCTTGTTGTGGAGCACGGGCTCTAGGGTGCCCAGGCTTCAGTAGTTGTGGCTCGCGGGCTCAGTAGTTGTGGCTCGCGGGCTCTAGAGCGCAGGCTCAGTAGTTGTGGCACAAGGGCTTAGTTGCTCCGTGGCATGTGGGATCTTCCCAGGCCAGGGCTCGAACCCGTGTCCCCTGCATTGGCAGGCTCATTCTTAACCACTGTGCCACCAGGGAAGCCCTGAATAAGTGATTTAAAAAAGATCTCTGAGTGTGTTTCATCAGAAGTTAATACCTACATACATCACAACCATTATGACCCTGCTCCAAAAATTTTTCTCTTTGAGAATTTACTTCTGAGAACCAGACAGGACAGGCATTCTGGTTACTTCATGGTCACATATTGGTCTCTCTCAAAATCCTAACCACCATTATTAACTAAATTTAGTTCTTGGTAACTTTTGACCACTCCAAAAATTTCACATCCATTCTCAAAGCATTTACCACTCTTAAGGGCATTCAGAAATATTCATTACAGTCTTGGAATTATTTTTTAACATTTCTTCATTCAAAAGGCATTCATTAACTCATTCATGCATTCACTCATTCAACCTATATTAACTGAGCATTTCCCACATGCCAGGACAGTGCTAAACATAAGGCACAGGAAGAATTGTGTCAAAACAAAGCCAAAAACCTGCTTATTATCTATCTATGTCTTACTTATTCAGCCCATGTCCGACGTCTTAGCCTATTGGTCAGATGAGCAATTTTTCATCATAAGAGTATCCAGACATTACCCACAAATCCTGGCTGAACACAATGCCTAACCAGCCCTGTCAATTCTATTTTAAAATATGTGACTATAGCAATTTATAGCCTGACTTTGGTCTCAAAAATTGTTTAAAATAAAGTTTAGATTTACCGAATTGGTAAAATATTTAAGCTACAGTATATTTCAAGATGCAGTAATAAAGTATGCATATTTATTCCATTTAAAAAAATACTGGTGGGGAGAGGGATAAATTAGGAGTTTGGGGTTAACATATACACACTACTATATATAAAATAGATAACCAACAAGGACCTACTGTATAGCACAGGGAACCCTACTCAATACTCTGTGATAACAACTATACTCCAATATAAAATAAAAATTTCAAACAAATAAACAAACAACAAAAAAAGAAAAAAAAACATGGGGCATAGAACGATGAGCAAAAACAGACATGATTTCCTGCCCTATGGATCTTACAGTCTAGTGGGAGAGACAGAACTTCATAATCACCCAGATGAATGTAACATTTCAATGATGACAACTGCTGGGAAGATGTGGTACATGGGACTCTCCAAGGAGGATTTTTCTTAACATGTGAGGCTCCGAGCATCAACCCCAGGGGCAATACAACTTACTGATATCAGAAGGACAGACAGGAATTCACTCAGCAAAGCAGTTGGGGTGGTGTCTTGGTTGGGTTCCCTGGAAACTACTTTGAGACAGATTTCCACTCTCATAAGATACGTGCATGAGGAAGGCAGAATTGGGCAGAGGGAGAAGCTGACCCTCAGTGAGGTCACTCCTTCAGTGAGCTCTGGAGTTGGGATGGCCCTTCCAAGTTGTCCCAAACTGAGGTAGGGTCCAGGCTTTAGTATCTCTCCAAGGTCAGTCGGTGATCTTGGGCAGCTGCCAGAAGGAGGAAGAAACTGGAGTGAAGCAGTTCCCTGCTGCAGAGGGCAGTTCTGGGTGAGGGGGGGTGGATAGGGGGGTGGTAGGTGGAGGGAGCAGGGGGCAGCTCTGAGCCATCGACAGTCAATGGTCCCAGCCAGGGCTGGCTACTTGATGTTCAGGGCTCATAGCAAAATGAAAATGAGGGGCCCGTTATCCAAATATCAGGCAAAAGCTTTCTCCTTTCTTCCATGCTCAATCTTTCAACAGATCGTGGTGTTTTTGTTATTTGCTATTTCTTTCTCTTTTTTCTTCCCCAAACATTTAAAAAATCTTATTTATTTATTTATTTATTTTTGTATTTTGGCCACACTGCATGACATGCAGGATGGTTTTCCAACCAGCGATGGAACGCGGGCTGCCGCAGTGAAAGTGCCGAATCGTAACCACTAGGCCACCAGGGAACTCCCTGTTATTTGCTATTTCATGCTGCACTCCCTCAGGCTCTGCGATCCACCAGGATTCAGTGGAGACCCTCACAGACACTCAGGGCCTCACTCTACAACTGGACCCAAGGAAGCACATGCCTGACCCCAGCCCTCCTTGCACCAAATGCAGGCTCCCACCGGTGACAAAAAGTAGCCAACAGTTGCTGAGCAGAGTCAAGGTGGGGGACAGGGAGACAGCCCTGAACCCATCACTGGGAGGCAAGAAAGTGTCAAGAGATGGCACTGTGTGTGAGCTGAGACTCCAAGACCCAAATTCATGCTCCACTGTCTCACTGGACTTAACTTACAAGATACAAATTCAAAAATTTGTCAAGACAGCCTCCACACAGCATGAGACCCCAGCACGGGGCTGCTTCTGAGCACAGGGCCCTGTTGGACTGCACTGGAGACCAGCCCTGGGCCCAGCAGCTGGGGAGTAGAGGCCGAGATCCTGAAGAAGGAACCGGGCAGAAGACCTCAGTATCCACTCCAGATGGGGCAGAGCATGCCAGGCAGTGGCAACAGCCAGTGCAAAGTGCATGCTGCTTGGGAAAGGAAGCCAGGAAATTAAATGCACAAAGCAAGAGGAGGCATGATTCACAGGCAGCTGGAGTGGTGGCGGGGACCAGACCAAACCTGGCATGACAGGCCATGTTAAGGACTTTGGTGTTTTGCTTAAGAACACTGGAAAGCCTTTGAAAGCCTTTAACCAAAGGGGTCAAGACGCTTAGAATTCTGTTTTGAAAAAGAATCACTCCATCTGAAGTGAGAGCAGATCAGAGGGGATTCGGGTGGATTGTGGTCATTTGTAATCCAGGTGAGAGATAATGGCAGCTCAGCCAACAGGAGGGGTGGTGGAGCCAGAGAACAGTGTTTGAACTGGGAAGAGATTCCAGAATGACTGGGCCTCAGTGATAGTTTGAACATGGGCTAAGGGACAGAGGGGTGTCAAGGGTGATTTACTAGGTGAAGTTGTGTCACAGGTACAGACTTGGCCCTGAGTACAACAGGATACCAGGCAAACAAATGCCTGCCTTCATGAAGCCCAGGACAGGGAAGAGACTGATAAGTCAAAGGGCAGTGACAATACAGCAGTCAGACTGTCCAAGTTGAGTGCATAGGGAGGGCACCAGCCCGACATCGGGTCATGGGGTCAGGAAGGGCTTCCAGGAGGAAATGACAACTGAGTCGAGACTCACAAGGCAAACAGAAGTGAGGCAGGTCATCATCAAAAAATCTACAAACAATAAATGCTGGAGAGGGTGTGGAGAAAAGGGAACCCTCTTGCACTGTTGGTGGGAATGTAAATTGATACAGCCACTATGGAGAACAGTATGGAGGTTCCTTGAAAAACTAAAAATAGAACTACTATATGACCCAGCAATCCCACTACTGGGCATATACCCTGAGAAAACCATAATTCAAAAAGAGTCATGTACCACAGTGTTCATTGCAGCTCTATTTACAATAGCCAGGACATGGAAACAACCTAAGTGTCCATCGACAGATGAATGGATAAAGAAGATGTGGCACATATATACAGTGGAATATTACTCAGCCGTAAAAAGAAACAAAATTGAGTTATTTGTAGTGAGGTAGATGGATCTAGAGTCTGTCATACAGAGTGAAGCAAGTCAGAAAGAGAAAAACAAATACCGTATGCTAACACAAATATATGGAATCTAAAAAAAAAAAATGGTTCTGAAGAACCTAGGGGCAGGACAGGAATAAAGACGTAGACGTAGAGAATGGACTTGAGGACACGGGGAGGGGGAAGGGTAAGCTGGGATGAAGTGAGAGAGTGGCATGGGCATATATACACTACCAAATGTAAACTAGATAGCTAGTGGGAAGCAGCTGCATAGCACAGGGAGATCAGCTCAGTGCTTTGTGACCACCTGGAGGGGTGGGATAGGGAGGGTGGGAGGGAGACGCAAGAGGGAGGAGATATGGGGATATATGTATACATATAGCTGATTCACTTTGTTATACAGCAGAAACTAACACAACACTGTAAAGCAGTTATACTCCAATAAAGATGTTAAAACAAAAGAAGAGAGGCAGGTGAAGAGAAAGGAGAGTGAGCTTGGCACAGGGATCGGCATAGGGTGGTGGTCCTCAACTGAGGGCGATTTTGGCCCCTAGAGCATTTTGACAATGTCTGGAGACCTTTTTGGTTGTCATGACTGGGGAGTTGCTACCGGCATCTTGTGGGTAAAGGCCAGGGATGCTGCGAACATCTTACAACGCACACCACAGCCCCTCCCCCCAAATAATGATCCACCATGTCCATAGTGCTGCAGTGAAAACCCTGGCCGGAGGCCTGGGGCTCAGTCAAGGGCAGTGTGACTCTGCAGCTGCCTAGAGTGTGGAGTCACGGGCTGTGAGGGAGACAACAGGTGCCACCGAGAGCGGAGCCTGTGTCAGGCCCTAGGGGGCTGGAGGAGTCAGACAAGGGCATTCGAACCCAATGCCAAGGGTGCTGGGGAGCCATTGAAGGTTTCCAGGCAGGAAAGTGACAAAATCAGCCTTAGAAGGGCCAACAGGAAGAGGGAGTTGGGATGAGGGTAAAGAGGTGGGGAGTGCAATGTTCATAGCAGCACTATTTACAATAGCCAAGACATGGAAACACCCATCAACAGAGAGCTGGCTTAAGAAGATGGGGTATAATATATATGTACAATGGAATATTACTCCTCCATAAAAAAGAATGAAATCCTGCCATATGCAGCAACATGGATGAGCCTAGAGAATATCATGCTTAGTGAAATAAGTCAAAGACAAATACTGTATAATACCACTTATATGGAGAATGTAAAAGATAGTACAAGTGAATGTATATGCAAAACAGAAACAGACTCACAGATATAGGAAACAAGGGGGAGAGGCAAGAGAATCTGGCACTCTGCATGGCTTGGTGAGTGGAGCATGGGTTGGCCCTCCGTCTTCCCTGGGAAGTGCCAGGCTGGCACATCGTCTGCTGAGTTGTGGCAGTGAGGAGAGAAAGAGAGTCGTGAGGCTTGCAGGGTGCGGCAGGAGAGGGCTGTCATGCAGGATGATGCATGATCCAGGGAACAAACCGTTGCCGCATCACCTAATTTGAGGTAGACACGTTGGAAGCTCAGAGCATCCTTTCAGATCAAGTGCAGCTGATGAAATATGGTCCACAGGATCAAAAAGATGGAAGGAGAGTGAGTCTGCCAATCTGGTTCTGCCACTTACTATGGCTGCTGTGTACAGATGCACAGGCTGACCACAAACCCAGACAGAGAACCTTCTTCTAACTGGCCCAGACGTGCCACTTAGGCTTGCCATGTGACCCCAGATAAGTCATGCCTCTTCTCTGAGTCTGATTAATACTGCTCCCCTCTTAGGCTTGATGAGATTAAAGTAGATGAATGCCTAGCAGAGGTCAGCCACTTGGTAGGCACTCACAAAATGATTGCTATGATTATTTTACAAGAAGCCCAGCGCTAGACCCTCTGCCACGATCCCCACTGTTGCATTGTTTCTGCCTCACCTGAAAGGCACTGTAGCTGCTCAGAGGACCTTTGCTGCTGTGCTTTGTTTCCTGAGGGACACTAGGAGCCAGCAGGACCCCAAGGCTACAGCCGGGTGGGCAGTGGATGAAGGCGCAGCTCGCCTGGAAGCTCACTTCCTCACACCCACGTGGAGCTTCGTTTGTGATTTTATTCTGAGTGTCTTAGAGGCACCATGGAAAATAGGCGTCAGCCTGCTGCTGGCCAGATTCGCAGAATATGAAACCACCAAAAGAACACACTCCAGTGGAAGAATCACAGCTATTGATCTCTGATGATGTACCAGGCCCGTCTTTCAATCTGATGGAGTCTTAGAGGCTTCTGGGTTTTTCTTTTTGTGTAGCTGCCCTGCCTGAGACAACCAGAACCTGGCTTGGTGACCATCGTGGCTAACACCTATTGAGGGCCTGCTATGTGCCAGGCTTTGGAAAGGCACGCAGTGTGTCTTATGGCTTTAATCTTCATCACAGTCCTATGAGGTAAGAGCTGTGAAGCTCAGAGAGGTTGAGTAACTGGCCTGGGGGTGACCAGCTCTAGTAATTGGTAGAGCTGAGATCTGCACCAGAGCAGACTGATGCCAGACTGTATAGCTGCAGAATTAGTTCTTGCAGGGATCCCTCTTTTGGATCCCCTCTTCCCAGGGGTGTCAGGGAGAGCAGGAAAGCCCCTCTGGTGAGGCTCCCCCTCCTGCCCAGGAAGTGGCTGGCAGAAAGCGACGGGGCGGGAGGGCAAGGAGCAAAAGTTAGGTCCGCGCTCTGGAGGCTGCAGCCCGGGGCTGAGCACACAGGGCGGAGCCTCGGAGCAAAGTCCCCTGGGGTCCCGGGCCGCATTCCTCTGAGGTCTGCAAAGGCCACCGCTTAAAGGCGCAGAGGAGCAGCTGGGAACGAGAACAAAGCGGCCGGGCCC
Organism: Eubalaena glacialis; assembly: GCF_028564815.1. Lineage (NCBI taxonomy): Eukaryota > Metazoa > Chordata > Mammalia > Artiodactyla > Balaenidae > Eubalaena > Eubalaena glacialis. The sequence continues at coordinate 126,727,134 of NC_083721.1, read as the reverse complement.
CCCTCGGAGGAAGGAAGGAGCGAGCCCCAGGAAACAGCCGATAGCGCTAAGCTCAGCTTGTTTTTTTCCTCTGCTCAACAGTTCTCCTGCCACGGCAAACAAAAGATGTACATTCTGATTCCCTCTTCTGTTTGGATTGTGCTGTCGAGTGGATCTGGTTTGTGATGAACTGGGGGGAAGAGGCATCCGCGGGCGGTTTCTTGCTCCGCCGGCCAGTTTGCTGGGCCATCGGGAAACGCAGAAACAGCTTCCTTGACCGCGTCTTTCTCCCCGCGCGGCTCAGTAGATCCAGCCTGGCCTGGCCACACCAAGGGCACCAGGATAATACAGGCATTTCTTTTAATGATGGAATTTAAGGTTGCCAACTTTTCAGGTTCACTGGGACCTGGAAGTGACCTTGACCTTGAAGGACCTGCACAAACACACGCGAGCATACGCGGGGACACGCACCCTTCTTAATGGACGTGTAAAACTAGTCAGATGAAAACTATGCCCTCTCAACCCCCCACTGAAAGGCCACTCCCTGTTCTCATCCCTGCGGATGAGGTCACAGTTCGCTCCTGCCCGGAGCCACACTGGGCTACTCACAGGGCAGACCCCGCCCAGCCTGGCCCTGCCACTTAGCTCCCGTGGGCCCAGGGGTGAGAGTGACAACAACTGCAGGGTCAGCGGAAGCCAGCATCCAACAGCAAGAGCAAGGCAGGGGGTGTCCACACAGGTCCCCACAAGCTGGCTCTGATCCCGATCTCAGCCTGGGGTGTCCACCTTCCTCAAAGTCTGGACACCTGTAGGTGACAGGTGGCCCTGATGGGACTAAGCAACCCACACGTGATGACAGTGGTAGATGGACTTCTTGCTGCCCACCGGGGGGAAGGGTCTGGACCCCATCTGGCTTCCTGATGCTTGATGCCCTGAATGCTGGGCATACTTTGTTTTGCCTGACCCGGTGCTGACGGAGTGGACTCACCAAAGGGCACTATAGAACCCAAGCAAAACAAAATGAAGCAAAAAAAAAAAAAAGTTAAACTATACACAAAAACCTCCACTGAGTTCTGTTGCTGCTGACACTTGGGTGATCCCTACAGCCCTGGCGATGGCAGTCGTTGGTCTCACGGACTGAAAGAGATTGTTTTGATGCCACAGAGAGTGATGTGCGGGGGCCCTGTGTAACTGCAGGAGTTAAACTGAGCCACGAGAGGTCAGCGTGGTTAGACCCTGCCCCATGCTGCTTGGCCCGTTCTCTCCTCCCACCCCACTCTGAGGAGGCAGTTCACATGCAGAAGACAAATGGCATAAAGGGCAGGCAATTAATTTTTTCAGCTGGAGGCTGCGATGGAACTTGGGTGCTTAGACTCTGGCGTATGCTGCTAATTCCATTCTTCTCCCCTGTGAAATACCTCCACTCTTCAAGGAGGTGGTGCCCTTCAGAATTCCATCACTGACATTTTCTGTCTTTAGGGCCAAGAGGTAGAGTCCTGATAATTATTTGGAATGAATCTGAGGTTACCCTGCGTGCTATTAGCGCTCTTTCCACGATTCCAAGGGGCTATAGTGTTGTAAAGACGGCCGGCGATTCTTCACTTGTTTCCTGGGGGAGGGAGCAAGTTGGTACCAGCATGGCTCAGGGTCTGGTCCCCACCAACCAGCAACCTCTGTGGTGTGGAGCAGCCCAGCCAGCTTGACTGAGCAGTGATGCAGGCAAAGAACAGAGAACTTGTTGGGAAAAGAAGAGAAGTAGCTTAAGCAAGAATGGACCAAGATGAGGACTTAGTACCTGGCAGATGGGGAGAGGGAAGGGGGATACTCTAGAGGGAGAAAAGAAATCCTGAAGGGAACTTGGAAGGATAAGAAAAAGCTACCTCGCCTATTTCCACAGAGGCAGTGTAATGTAGTGGTTCACAGTGCAAGCCTGTGCGTGAATCTTGGGTGGGTGACCTTAGGCAAGATTTAACCTCTCTGTGGTTTAGTTTTCTAATCTGCAAAATGGAGGATAAAATAGTCTCTATCTCATAGGTTTATCATGAAGATTAAACACGAAGTTCACGTTAAGCACTTGACAAAATATTTAGCATGTAATAAACACTCAATAAGTATTGCCCATTATTATTTCCAATTTTTCTCCCGGTGTGTGTCTCACAATCCTTTGTTCAGGACTGGCATATGCTCTCCACTTTTACCCTACACCTTCTACTGAGCGACTGATGTTTATCCAGTGTCCTGATTAGCGATTTTAATCCTCAAAGTCACTTGCCTCTGAAATCTGCTCACTGGAAGCTTGCCACACACGGAGCAAGCTCACAATAAATGTGGCTGAGTAGAACTTACCAATCACCACCGTCTGAAATGCAGTTGGATGTTGTTTATAGTCTTTCTTCATGCCTCTCCCACCCCAGCTCAAGAGACTGAGCCAGTGAGAAGCCTGACCCAGGAACATATAGCCCAACTCAGAGTTATAGGAATGAAATACTACATACAGGGAGACCCTCAGCCCCTTTCCCATCTCAGCTCCCACAATGAGGGCAAGCAAGCTGACACCTCTCAGGTGGGATATTGGAGGATCTCCCTTTGGGGAAACTGAGCAGCCTAACCCAGAAGGTATACAGATACAGGTAGGGTCCCCAGTGACATGGCCTGGCATAATCACCCTACAGTGAAGCCCATCAGTTGACAAGCTTCTTGTCAGCTTTTTGGTGTTGCACTCTTAAATACAAAGAGTCAAAGATCACTTGTCATTTGAAAAAACCCTCCAAAATGAAAGACAATGCCAAAACAAACAGAAGAAAGAAATTGTAGGAAACAGGAACAATGCAGGGAGCAGAAAAGAACAATTTTTTTAAAACCTACAATTAGTATCTTTTGAGATTTAAGGGAAGTTACTGCATCCATGAAACAAGAACAGATGCTGTAAAACAAAGAACATTCAGAGAAGAACAAGGACATTTGGAAATTAAAAATATATAAATATGCTTTCAGAACAACGTGGATAAATCTCAAAAACATTATGTTAAAAAATGAAGTCAGACACAAGAGTATCTACCATACAGTTCCACCTACGTGAAATCCAAGAGCAAACAAAACTAATATATGGTGACAGAAATCAGAAAGTGGTTGCCTGGGAAGAGGGAAGGAGAATGAACCAGAAGGGGCACAAAGGAAATGAATGGAAATGTTCTTTATCTTGTTTGGGTTGTATTTACATGGGTGTAGTCAATTATCAAAATTTACTGAACCAAAAGTATAAGCACATTATTCTGTGTTAATTATATGTTAATAAAAACATATTTGCAGAAATGAAAAGTTCAGTAGAAGTTTCTAGATCTAGCTATTTCCTGTAAGTTGATTTAGCTATCAACTTACAGGAAATACAAAGAATAGAGGAACATGTTAAATAACACCACAGGAATGCAGTCAGCAAAATCTGACTATGGGAAACTCTGCAGTTTAACCAGTTTTCTTTTTCCAACAAAATCTTGCAGGGGGTGAGGAGAGAGAGAGGAAAAACTTATATAGTCACAAAGATTTAAGAGACATATCAATCAATCACACTGTGTAAACCTTATTTGGACCTAAATTTAAACAAACTATTTAGAGGGCAAGTGTATAGGACAAGTGGGAAAGTGTAAACATGTACAGATATTTGATAATATTCAAGAATTATTGTTATGTTTAAAGTGAGATAATGGTGTTTGTAGTGCTTTGTGTTTATTTGCTTGTTTTTTTAAGTGACCTTACCTTTTAGAGATTCATAGTGAAATACTTACAAATGATATCTAAGTTAGTGGCAGGGGTGGGGGGCATTGGGAGTGAGTAGGGACACAGAAAACAAGATTGGTCATGTGTCGATAATTGTTGAAGCTGGGTATAGAGTACACTGGGTTTATTATTCTAGTGTCTTTTCTTTTCTGTATGTGTGAAATTTCCCATTAATAAAGTACTTTAAAAAAACAGAAGAGTTAGAAGAAAAATTGAGGAAGTCTCCCAGAAAAAAAAAAAAGACAAAGAGATAGAAAATAGGAGGAAAAATAAGAAACACAAAGGATAAGTTCAGGATTTAAAAAAAGGGGGGAGGGGAGAGAGAAGAAAGAAAATGAAAGGGAGAAAATGATCAAAGAAATAATTTGAGAAAATTTCCCAATACTGACAGCCATTAGTTTCTGGATTGAGAGGCCAGCCAGTAGCCAGCACCAGGGATGAAAAATACCCCACAGCAAAGCCTATCACTGAGAAATTTCATGAAGTTGGTGTACTGGGCCACAAACCTCACACACCCTCTTACATTCTCTCTACGGCCTCCTTTTCTCTCTGTCTTGGGCAACACCCTGTTGGCACCACTTGTAGGCCAAGTTGCTCCTCCACTTTTAGAGCTGGGTGAAATATTATACTGTAGTATGATGTGGGACCTGGTTTTCCAGGCAACTGCTAAGGGTCTGGATGACATATCTGGAAATAGAGACAAGCTAGCTTTGGGGTAATTCTTTTTTATTTCATGCTTTAACAATTCTATTTTTTATTATTTTTAGTGATATATAATCTCAATATATGATTAAACATTTACATGTCAGAGAATTCAAAATGACATTTCTTTTTTTTAATTGAAATATAGTTGATGTACAATACTATATGTTATAGGTGTACAGTATAATGATTCACAATTTTTAAAGGTTATACTCCATTTATAGTTATTATAAAATATTGGCTATATTCCCTGTGTTGTACAATATATCCTTGTAGCTTAGTTTATACCTATTAGTTTGTACCTCTTAAAGCCCTACCCCTGTATTTCCCCTCCCCCCTTCCCTTGCCCCACTGGTAACCACTACTTTGTTCTCTGTATCTGTGAGTCTGCTTCTTTTTTGTTATATTCACTAGTTTGTTGTATTTTTTAGATTCCACGTATAAGTGATATCATATGGGGTTAACTATTGACTAATGGAAGTAGGAGATGGGAGGGAGCTGGGCAGATAGATGATCCTCCTCTGCTCTCCCCTGTGGTTCCTCCTTGTGACTCTTGCAGAAGAGTTTCATGTGCCTGATGAACCAGCAGCCAGTGTGGTAACGTCTGGCATCACATCCCCCCACCCCTTACTCCTTTTTTCCCTGTTCATTCTATTATGAAAACTTTCAGACATACAGGGAAGTTGAAGGAATTCACAGCGAGCACCTGTACACCCACGACCTAGAGTTTACCTTTGACATTTTAAACAGTTTTATTGAGATATAATTTAAATACCATAAAATTGACCCATTTAAAGTGTACAGTTCAGTGGTTTCTAGTATATTCACAGAGATATGCAAACATTATCACAATTTTAGAATATTTTCTGCACCCCCAAAAGAAACCCCCTACCCATTAGCAATCACTCCCATTCCCCTTCTCCCAACCCTAAACAACCACTAAAATTGGTTGCATGCAATTTTAGATATTGCATTTCAGTGGAATCCTACAGTAAGTGGTCTTTGGTGACTGGCTTCTTTCACTTAGCATATTGTTTTCAGGGTTCATCCATGTCATAACATGTGTCAATACTTCATTCTTTTTTATAGCTGAACAATATTCCATTGTGCATTATTAACATTTTATTAGACTTGCTTTATCACATGTCCGTCCATCTATCCATCCCTCTGTTGATCCATTAATCCATCTTATATCTTTCATGTATTTCCCCCATTTTTTTGTTGTTGTTGTTGTTGAGCACACAAAATGGTTTATTCTGAGTCATTCAAGGTGAGGTTACATAAGATAATAAGAGCAATGATGAAAAATTTGCAGTGTTTTTTGTTAAACATGTGCTTTGACCTTCACATTTTTAATACCATGCTCTCTGACATAAGAAATTTATAAATATATGTCTTATTTTCTGGCCTAGTTAACTTTCTTTTTCCTCTGATAAATATTACTTTTTTCCTTTTCAAAGTACTTAAAATTAGAGAATGAGCTTTTAAAAATGAGATATTTAAAAAATGAGTGTGTATTTCTTACATGAAAACTAAACATTATGAAGGACTTACTTTAAGTTTTACTCGTGTTCTCACTGGATATTTCCCCCATTTTTTAAGCTTTTTCCCAACCGTCAGTGCCTTCACCTTGCACACCTCTCAAGTAAAGCTCATATCACATTATCCCATGGCCACCCTCGGTGCAACATGTGAGGCTGGGAGGTGGAGTGCTTAGCCTTCTGGCTCTATAGTAAAGGGACAAAGGGAAAAGGGAGCCTGGGAATGGACTTTCGCTACCTTGGCAGACGGTGTTTCTCAGTTTCATCTACATCTCCCCCTCCAGTCTCCCCTCCCACCATTGCATCCCACAGAGCTTATACTCCAGAAATGCCAAATTACTTAAAGTTCCCAGAGCACCCCACATTTTTCCGGACTCCATCTCTTGCACATGTCCATTACCTGGACAGCCTTCTCTTTGTGACAGATTCTTCCCTCATAATTCAGCTCGGCTGTCACTTTTCAGTGAAGTATCCCCAACACACACACACACACACACACACACACACACACACCCTCTGGCCTCCCTATGTTTGTTTTCCACTCCCATTAAGGCATTTACCCTCCTTTACTGAATTAACCTTTTGACCTGTCTCCACCAGCCTATAAATCCTCAAGGTCAGGGGCCAGGCCTAGTATGTCTTGGTATCCCTAGAAATCACTGCAGGGTGTGGCTTAACAAATATTTGTTGGATAATGAATGGAAAACATCTAGTTACCATCTTCACTATTGTTTACGTAAGAAACATTTTGTTGGGCATGCAGCAAGGGAGGCTCGGGGGTAAATACCCAGTTTGATACAAAGATGAGTAAGACTGTATCCTGGGCCTCAGAGGAGCCTACAGCACCCTTTTGTTTGGGCAGATGTAACACTGGACAAGCTGCCAGGACAACAGATGTAAACTGGAACTGTCCCAGGCCAACCGGAACATATGGTCACCCAAATTACATATCCACTTCTACGAAGACAGCAGTGCCACGCTGACCCATGCCCAGCCTGTCAGACCCAGGTCACTTCCACAGTTTTCTTGCTCAAGCCAATTACTCCTCATTAGTGCTTAGGTCATTTATGTTTTTCATTGTTGTTATCCATGTAAAAATCATCCACGAAATTTAATATTCCTAAGGTATTACATATATTGTATACATTAAAAACATATATTTAAGCAACTAGACAGAAAAAAATCACCCAGTAAACAACTAAAAACACTTTCCAACCTTTTTTGATGTACTGAATTCACATTTATAATCAGTATAATCAACACGCGAAACCCATTACATATATGCACTTCTTGGTATTAACACTAGACTCTCGTCTATTTTTCTTTTTCTTTTTTTTTTGGTCGCATGGAGGGCACGTGGGCGTGCCCCCTGCAGTGGGAGTACAGAGTCTTAACCACTGGACTGCCAGGGAAGTCTCCTGGTCTATTGTCTTTATTGAAAGGCATTGGGTGTTTCCAGCTTGCAACCATTATGAATAATGACGCTATGAACATCGCGATGTAGATTCCTTTACCTTTCTTCTGAGTCAATTCTTTGAGCTACTTGCTCCAAAGTCAAGTGACCTGGTTGAAGAACAGGAACAGTTGATACATCTCATTTTCTATGCTCTGTGTCTTACTGCTCTCCTAAAAATCTGAGTCAAATTACAGAGCACATCTGTTTCTCACAACTCTGCCAATAATTTATGTTCTCATTTTTATGTAAATATTAATAGAAGCTTACTGTCATTTTAGGGTGTTCTTTGCATTTTTAAGTGCTGTAAAGGTTATAGATTATACTTTAACCAAAAGCAGCTTAGTTTTTATGAAAACATATTATAATGTAAGTATATACTTTATAATTACAAGGTATGTATTTGTTGAATGAATGAATGTATTGAAATTATACTCAGTTACAAAGAGACAGATGCTGCATGATTCCACTTATATGAGGTACCTAGAATAGTCAGATTCATAGAGACAGAAAGTAGAATGGCGGTTGCCAGGGCCTGGGGAGTTGGGGTAATGGGGAATTGTTTTTTGGGTTTTTTTCTGGTTTTTTTGTTTTGCTTTGTTTTGTTTGGCTGCGTTGGGTCTTCGTTGCTTCACACGGGCTTTCTCTAGTTGTGGCGAGCGGGGGCTACTCTTCGTTGCAGTGCGCGGGCTTCTCATTACGGTGGCTTCTCTTGTTGCAGAGCACAGGCTCTAGATGCGTGGGCTTCAGTTGTTGCAGCACTTGGGCCCAGTAGTTGTGGCGCACGGGCTTAGTTGCTCCATGGCATGTGGGATCTTCCCAGACCAGGGCTCGAACCCGTGTCCCCTACATTGGCAGGCTGATTCTTAACCACTGCACCACCAGGGAAGCCCAATGGGGAATTGTTTAATGGGTATAGAGTTTCAGCTTTTAAAGCTGAAGAGTTCTGGAGATTCATTGCACAACATAAATGTACTTAATACTCTTGAACTAAACACTTAAAATGGTAAGATGGTAAATTGTATGCTATGTGTATTTAAATATATATATATGTATACACACATTAACCCAATGGTCATTTGGTATACATTGTCGGTAGAAGTGTGCCTACAATATATAGTCTTGCATGTTAAATGAAATTTCATGTGTGGAATTTTATGGATTAAAATTTCTGTATTAAATTTTCAGTGCAGAGACAAACAGGCAAAGATGGCTGATATATTAGTATCATTACATAGCAAATAGAGTAAAAAAATCATAGACTAGATAGTATTATGTGAACGTCCAATATTAGCAATAAAGAATTCCACTTAAAAAAAATCATGCATCTAATTTTCTATTATCTGTGAATAAAAAGCAGAAGCAGAACTTAGGGAATCTTAGAGATAGCCGCGTGAACTTTTTACCTTAAAGATGAGGTGAGGGGACTAAGAGAGTCTAGGTGATTTTCCCACTTCAAGATCAGCCGTATCTGTCTCTTTTATAATGCACTCCAGCCAAATCCTCTTTACGTCTCATTGGCCAGAATGGATTGCATGGCCTGTCCTGACTGCACCAGAGGCTGCTGGGAAAGCAGGGAATAGAATAGGTTAGACACATGGCCACTCCAAGTAAATTAGGGTTCCCTCAACAAGGAAAGAAAGGAGAAAGGGTATCGAGTAGGCTGTCAGCAGTGTCTGTTCAACTCACATTAGTGTTTTTGTTTTGTTTTGTTTTTGTTTGGGGCATTACAGGCTAGAACCAATGATTATATGACTTACAATCCTAAAATCAGGGACTTCCCTGGCGGTCCAGTGGTTAAGACTCCGTACTTCCACTGCAGGGGGCGTGGGTTCAATCCCTGGTCAGGGGAATTAAGATCCCACATGCCATACTGTATGGCCAAAAAATAATTAAAATAATAAAAAAACAAAGAAAAGGAGAATGGGTATTGTGTAGGCTATCAGCAGTGTCTGTTACACTCACATTAGTGTTTTTGTTTTGTTTTGTTTTTGTTTGGGGCATTACAGGCTGGAACCAATGGTTATATGGCTCCTGAAATCCTAATGGAAAAAGCGAGTTATTCCTATCCTGTGGACTGGTTTGCAATGGGATGCAGCATTTATGAAATGGTTGCTGGACGAACACCATTCAAAGATTACAAGGAAAAAGTCAGTAAAGAGGATTTAAAGCAAAGAACACTGAAAGAGGAAGTCAGATTCCAACACGATAACTTCACAGAGGAAGCAAAAGACATTTGCAGACTCTTCTTGGCTAAGACACCAGAGCAACGCTTAGGAAGCAGGTAACTATCATATAAAGACATGATTAGTGATGTCAGCATTTCCACAGGGATTTGGAGAATACTTTGGATTAATGACAAAGGCTTGGGATTAAGTAGTAGTAGTATTTTCCTGTTATTAATTGTATATTATGTGGTTAAGTATTTTCAACACTTTCAAACACTGTGAACACTTGATATGGAACAATCTCCAAGATGTATTTTTTTTAAAATAAATACTGCAGTTTTTAAATTTTATTTAATTAATTTATTTATTTATTTATTTTTGGCTGTGTTGGGTCTTCGTTGCTGCATGCAGGTTTTCTCTAGTTGCAACGAGTGGGGGCTACTCTTCGTTGCCGTGCGCTGGCTTCGCATTGCGGTGGCTTCTCCTGTTGCCGAGCATGGGCTCTAGGCACGCGGGCTTCAGTATTTGTGGCACATGGGCTTAGCTGCTCTGCAGCATGTGGGATCTTCCCAGACCAGGGCTTGAATCCGTGTCGCCTGCATTGGCAGGTGGATTCTTAACCACTGTGCTACCAGGGAAGTCCTCCAAGATGTATTTTAAAGTGAAAGATTCTGCCCCTTTTACGCATCTCTGTAAAATATCATTAATCAGTCAACAGATATTTATTAAGTACATATGATGTTGCCAGCTATGTTAAGTACAGTTGAAATTAGTCTTGAGGAAAGTCAAGTTTTATTGCGTACAAAGGAATAATAAGATCAAGATATTTTAGAAGAAAAAAATAAGAAAACCTGACCTATGAAAAGACCCTTGGCAGTGAGTAACTGTGTTATGTAAGGAGAAAACCAAGGGTTTTCAAGTCACAGACATAGACTCACGTCCCAGCTTGGCTACATACTGATCATTTTACCCCAAGCAACTGAATTACTTTCTTGGAGTCTCAATATCCTCATATATAAAATGGGGTTTTTTGTGGGTGTGCTCGTTAATTTTATGTCTTAACTTGACTAGGCCACAGTACTCAGATATTTGATCAAACACTATTCTAGATGTTTCTGTGCAGGTATTTTTTAGGTAAGATTAACATATAAATGATTAGGTTTTGAGTAAAGCAGGTTATTCTTCATTATGTGGATGAGCCTCATGCGATTTGTTGAAGGCCTTAATAGAAAAGGACTGACCTCCCTGGGAGAAGAAGGAATTCTGCCAGCAAACCACCTTTGAACTTGAACTGTGACTCTTGCCTGAGTCTCCAGCCACACAGCCTACCTTGCAGAATTTGAACTTGCCAAACCTCCACAATTGCCTGAGCCAGTTCCTTAAAGTAAACTCTCTCTCTCTCTCTCTCTCTCTCATACATACACACGTACTGGGGGGAGAGGAAAGAACTTTTCTTCTACCCTCTTAGGTTTAGGAATGGAAGCCTGAAAATTAAACTGCCAAAAGATGATTAGCAAGAGAAAAGACAGATTCTTATTTATGTACATACACAAGAGTTCACAAAAAAGTGTGACTATGTGGCAGTTAGAATTGAGGGCTTATATTCCATTTAATAGGGAAAGGGGATGGGGAGAAGGTCACTTACAGGAAAACAAATGACTTCTTTGAAATAGTGGGGTAAGGGCACTTATGGGAGAACAGTTGACTTTTAGGAAAGATAAATGGCCCTTAGGAGAATAGATGGGAGATATGATAGCTTTGTGGCAATGTCTATTTAGGTGTGGTGCTGAGTTCTGTCACTGGTGGTAAGAGTCAATCTTTCCTGGTTCCAAAACTCCTGAAATTCCCGGGGAGAAGATTTATAAGTTGAGTTTTTTTCCAAGGCTCTGCTTATCTTAAAGGCAGACAAGAGGAGTTCAAAACCTGCATCTGTTGACCCTCAAATAACTTCAGCTCAAAATAATTTTTATGCCACCGTTGTGCATCCTGGACCCCTTCAGCGCCCTTTTGGTTCTGTTTCTCTAAAGAACCCTAACTAATTCAGTGGGATATTTTGCGGTTTAGATATAATGCTTGCAAAGTTAGATATAACATAGGTTAGGAATCATTCAGTGTGATAGCAATTATTATTAATTAGTTCTAAGGGTGATATCAGATAATAATTTGACTAAACTACGAGCTCGTGTGTCTTAAATTACTTGGACTGAATTTTCAAAATCTAAAAATACATACAAAAAGAAAGTTACAACCATAAAGTAATATGACTGATTTGTAATATTACACCAAAACTTAGAGAGCCAAATTACTCTAAATCTTCTGAGTAGTTGTCAGTGGAGGCTTTAGAACAGGGCTGCCTTAGCTCACAATGTTTACATATGGAGGCAAGCTTTTTATTTTTGATCTGATTTTTTTAAATAGTGAAACAAAATTCATTTGTAATGACTTTCAAAGCATCTCAAAGATAACCAAAATAACAAATGAGTATTTTGAAATGAGATGGAACTCTTCACTGATGTGAAAGTAAAATGTGGAAGTGATTTTCCTGTGTAGATTCCAACATTGTTGTATTAGTGTGGTCAAAATAGACCATGTTGTGATAACAAGCAAATCCCAAAGTCTCAGCGGCTTAAAACTAAAGGATTATTTCTCATTCACATGAAGTCCCTTATGGGTCCAGGGGTTCTCCAGGTATCTCCCTTCTGAATGGTGACTCAGAGCTTCAGGCTGCTTCCACCTTTCAGCCCCACTGGAACTGGTGGTTTCGATTGCTATGGCAACAAGAGAGAATGCAGAGAACCTGGGGAGCTTTGTCCTGCCTCAGACCCACTTTACAGGTCATTTCAGATACACTTCTGTCAGACGGAATGAGTCCTCGGGCCCTGCCTAAGGGCAAGGGAGCTGGCTAGTGCCGCTTTCTGTCTGTCCAGGAAGGAGAGGAGAGCTGGATGTGGTGAACACAGACCATCTCTACCATCTTGGCTCTGAAGCCCATGCGGGGGAATCAGAGGATGTCCCAACAGTGGCCAAGGCAGTGAAAGAAGCGAACAGTCTCTTTAGATGACTTCCCTGAAGGGAACACAACCCACTTGGTGTCTTTGAATAAAAATCTATCTCAGTGCTTTATAAGCACACTTTGAATCTGTAAAATGAAACATTGACTAACTTCTTCAGGAAAACGCCACCTTAAAGCACTGGATCACGGCCTGAAGCTGCTCTGTCAAGCAAAACCTTCTTAAAAAGCATTTGTTGTTGTGACTGTTTTGTATAGAAACTGTTTACAACATTAGAGAGAAAGCATATAAAAACCAGCTGTTCAGTGAAAGAGAAAACCTTCCAATGTTTTCATTTCAACTCTTTGTATTTTTTAAACACTCATTTAAATGAGATAATGTTTGATTACTTTCGTGGGCATCCTCCAAAACCGAGCAAATACCTAGACAATGTGTTACACAGCGGAGAGGTCAAGTGCCCCCTCCCTGTTGCATTCACGAGCATTTGAAAGAAACAAAAAAAACCCTTCTCCTTCCTTAGACATCACTGAAGGGAATCTCCCCTTTTGCCTTTATGGGTCTGTGAATTAATTTTGCAGAGAAGCCAAAAGCTTTTCTGATCATCTCACAGGGACTCCAGATAGGGTCAACTATGGTGTTTTCCAATAAAATAAAAGGTGAAGACTTAAATATTTTGCAGGATTTATTCTGATCAGACAGTGCAGCCAAATAAGGGCAAATAACCATGCAGGTCTCTGACTTAAGTGCTTCTCAGGCCAATAGGCACTGTTCTTGGCAGACCAAACCCCACAGTGTGGTCCTCGTGTATGGGCAGCTGGTATCTTTCCTTCATTGACTGTTATTAGAAAATCCATTGTAATCTCTGTGTGGGGTTTGGTAACACAATAGCCCCTGTCAATGCTCTGAAATATATTCAATAAGCAGGAGAAGTCTCCCTGCAACTGCTGATTTGACCCTTACAAAAGGTGCTGCCACCCTCAACAGTCTCCCCTATTTGCCCAAGGGCACTGCATGATGATGGCCCAAAAGAGCCCTGAACGAATCTGCCAGGGAAAGGTTCAAGAGTCAAATAACCTTCACTCTAATTACACAACTGAGGTAAGCATGGCTAGTGCAAAAGAGCCAAGTGATCAGCTTTCCGGTAGCCTGGACACAGAGGGAAAGGAACAGAAGTTGGAGAGCCTAGTCTTTTGTTGTTAGCATCAGCACCCACAGATATTTATTGGAAAGGGGCATAAGGCATGGGCCCTGCCCTCCAGGGGCATCTAGCTGGGAATGTGGAAGAACATAAAGAAAACCTCAGTGTGGCCCATTTTTCCCCCATCTTCTGTGACTAGTTGCAAAAAGGCTGCAGTTGGCCATCCCTAATGGACAAGCCAAGGCCATCTGGGCCTGGTTGAGATGTTAGTTAAGAACTGTGCATTTTTTAAAAAGTTTATTCTATTGAGGTAGAGTTGATTTACAACGTTGTGTTAATTTCTGCTGTACAGCAAAGTGATTTAGTTATACATATATATACTCTTTTTTTCATATTCTTTTCCATTATAGTTTATTACAGGGTACTGAATATAGTTCCCTGTGCTATACAGCAGGACCTTGTTGTTTATCCATTCTATATATAATAGTTTGCATCTGTTAATCCCAAACTCCAAGTCCACCCCTGCCCCTTGGCAACTGCAAGTCTGTTCTCTACATCTGTGAGTCTATTTCCTAGATAAGAGAACTGTGCATCTTGATGTGAGGACTGGTATGGCAAGTTCCCCACGGTCACCGAGCCCATGGGCACTCTCCTTTATCCAAGTTAAATCTGCTCAGAGTGACTTTAAAGATGCCCTCTTGACCTCTGGTACAGTGTGTTCATACCTGCCAGCAGCCATCAAGATGGTACAAGCTCCTTCCTCATGGCATCTGGTCCCATTCTAACTCCTCTGTTCTGAGACACACAGGCCTGAGGTTCATTCCTGATCTACTTGGGTGGAATTTTACCTCTATCCTTGTTCTGACACCTTTAAAATCTGGTACCAACCCCCATTCCTCAAATCTTTCTGATACTTTAAAATGTTGCTGTGTAAATTATACCTCAATAGATCTGACTTTTTAAAAAAATCCATCCTTGAAGTTTCAATTCATCTTACTAACCCTCCCTCAAGGCTCTTACTCTACAGGATGTAAACCACACAGGCGTTGGTCAGTAGGTTCTTTTTTTTTTTTTTGGCTGCATTGGGTCTTCGTTGCTGTGCGTGGGCTTTCTCTAGTTGCAGCAAGCAGGCGCTACTTTTCATTGCAGTGCATGGGCTTCTCATTGCGGTGGGCTCTCTTGTTGGGGAGCATGGGCTCTAGGCGCACGGGCTTCAGTAGCTGCAGCATGGGGGCTCAGTAGTTGTGGCCACGGGATTTGTTGCTCTGTGGCATGTGGGATCTTCCTGGACCAAGGATCGAACCCGTGTACCCTGCTTTGACAGGCCGATTCTTAACCACTGTGCCACCAGGGAAGTCTGGTCAGTAGGTTCTAATAGATGGCAAGCCTGCATTTCCCTCTCTTTCAATTCATGGAGACTCAGTGGCTTTGGGGAGAACAGAGTTACCTTATAGTATCTTATGATACAGTTTTCCTTACCTCTCTTTTCAGTGGGGTCATAATGGGAAAAGTCCAAGGAGTCCTGGATGGGCCTTTCTGGATGGGGCTAGGCTTGAATCACAAAACAAGAACCGGGGAATTGCTGGACATCAGAAGCCTTCGACTGAGTTTCTCTTTTCCATGATAATATTTGACTACAATTTTTCCTTTGAAAAATTCACCTATATTTGCTGGCTTTCTCAGATACACAGCTATTTATAAATGCAAAAGCAAGTATAAAGAGGTTAAAAGAAGTTTAAAATACAGTTAAAAGACAGATAGGGTTGTTGTCATGGTTAAATATGACAAGGTAAGTGAAGAGCATAACGTGTTGGCCAAGAGTAGCTCTGAATAAATGTTGGTTATTTCCACTTGTTATTAGTAACATCATTATTGAGTTTAAACTCTAGTCATCTTACTGGACAGAGTCTGCTGCAGTAATCCTCAAACACGGTAGGGAGTCTCTGAAGGGGATGTATGTGGGAATCCCTCAATCCCTTTCCTAAAAGCTTTCTGATTACTAGAACAAAAATGAAAAAGGGAAGACCATGAGTGTAATTAGCTTTATTAAGGTTGATTTATGACAGAAATTGACTTCTTCCAAAAGGAAGACATCTCTTAGTCAGACCAGCGTACCTACTCATATAAAAGAAAAAGAGGGGACTTTCCTGGTGGTCCAGTGGTAAAGAATCTGCCTTACAATGCAGGGGTCATGGGTTCGATCCCTGGTCAGGGAACTAAGATCCTACATGCTGTGGGGCAACTAAGCCCACATGCCACAACTACTGAGCTCGCGCGCCTCAACTAGAGAGCCCACGCACCCTGGAGCCTGCACGCCACAACTAGAGAAGAGAAAACCTGCACACCACAACTAGAGAGAAGCCTGTGCGCCATGATGAAAGATCCCGTATGCCTCAACGAAGATCCTGCATGCCGCAACTAAGACCCGATGCAGCCAAAAATAAATAAAATAAATAAATAAATGATAAATAATAAATCTTCAAAAAAAAAGGAAAAAGAGAAAAAAATCGTTTGAACCTGATGCTACAAAACAGCCCTCTTTTTATTTCTTTAAAACTTGGACTCAAGAAGAACCAAGAGAAGTGTATGGTAGACCACCCCTAATATGGTCCCCAAAGATCCCTACCTCCTGCCATCCACACCCTTGAGTAACCCCTTCCCTTAAGGATGGGCTGGACTTACTTGTACGTACTGACTTGCTTCGAACAAGTAGAATATGGCAGAAGTAATGAGATGTCATTTCCAAGATTAGGTAATAAAAATACTGTGTCTTATATCTTGAGCTCTCTCTCTGTCTCTCTCTTGCTATGACCATTTGTCCTGAGGAAAGACAGTTACAATGGTATCAGGCAGCCCTGTGAAAAGGCTCACATGGTGAGGGATGGAGGCTTTCCAATAACCATATGAGTGAGCCTGGAAGCAGATTACCCCAACCCTGACCCCCCACCCCAGTCGAACCTTCAGATGAGACCACAGCCTTGACCAACAGCTTTACCGTGATGTCTCTAGAGACCTTGAGTCAGAGGCACCCGGTTAAGCCAAGTCTAGATTCTTGCCCCACAGAAACTGTGAGATAATAATAAATGTTTTTGTTTTTGTTTTTTTAAATAAAGCCTGTTTTTTAAAAAAAATATTTATTTATTCATTTATTTGGCTGCTCTGGGTCTTAGTTGCAGCACACGGGATCTTCATTGCTGCATGCAGGATTTTTAGTTGCGGCATGCAGACTCTTAGTTGCGGCATGCGGACTCTTATTTGCAGCATGTGGACTCTTTCTTAATTGTAGCATGCGGGATCTAGTTCCCTGACCAGGGATCAAACCTGGGCCCCCTGCACTGGGAGAACAGAATCTCAACCGCTGGACTGCCAGGAAAGTCCCAAATGTTTGTTGTTTTAAGCCACTAAATGTTGGGGCAATCTGTTACACAGCAATAGTTAACTAATATAAAAGGTTACACAACTAACTGGAAACACACATTTTCCCCCCTTATTCTAAGGCAAATACTAGAATAATTTCTAGCATGGGGAAGGAGGGTTTGATAACAAACAACTGTAGTCTTGAGCACTGAATGTATGCTCAGTTATGCTGCTAAAAATTGCTAATGGATTATTTAAAAGTCTTTAAAGATTACTGTGGCAGTTGAGGGAGGTAGGTGGGGCTCCTAGAAATCATGTCATATGAAGAGTGAGGAGATATGACTGCTGTCTTTTAAAATGTAAGTGGTGGTCAGGTAAGAACAGACATGCTTCACTTGTTCTATGTAACCCTGAAGGACAGAGCAAGAAGCAGTGAGTGACTTGGAAGCTGCAGGCAAGGAGGTTCTGACCCCACTGAATTTTGCTGGTGTTTCCATGAAACACCAAGAACAAAAGTCATGTCAACTACTTGGCTTTTTAAAAATTACATCTAAATGTGAAGGTGATCTACAAACAATGAAAATGCTACTATCTGCATATAGTAGAAGTGTGGGGTAATTTTTTTTCTTTTTTTTTTTTTTGGCCATGTGTGGCTCATGGGACCCAACTAGGGATCGAATCCAGGCCCTCGGCAGCGAAAGCGTGGAGTCCTAACCACTGGACTGCCAGGGAATTCCCTGTGGGTGGTTTTGAAAGTTGTAATTTTTCTAAATTGTTCTTTATGTTATATTGTCTCTGCAATTAAAATGAAATGTATTCTAGGAAAAGAAGACCACATATTTTGAATTGCTAGAACAGTTCCTGTTTGGGTTTGTTACTGTGTCTCAGGCTGGCCATCTCCTTTCTTCACGGAGAAAAGTCTGATGATCCCAGGAAACACCATTTCTTTAAAACCATCAACTTTCCTCGCCTGGAAGCTGGCCTAGTTGAGCCTCCCTTTGTGCCAGACCCATCAGTGGTTTATGCCAAAGATACCGATGAAATTGGAGATTTCTCTGAGGTTCAAGGAGTCGAATTTGATGATAAAGATACGCAGTTCTTCCAAAGATTTGCAACAGGTGCTGTCCCTATAGCTTGGCAGGAAGAGATTATAGAAACGGGACTGTTTGCCGAATTGAATGACCCCAACAGGCCCGCAGGTTGCGGGGAGGGTAATTCGTCTAAGTCTGGTATATGTTTGCTATTATAAGTTGTTCTCTCTACCACACGGGCAGCAGGAGTCTCAGCTGACATAATCCTCGAATGTTCCTAATACGTGAAAATCTGTTGAATGAGCACTGATCAGTCAGGAACCACTAAGACATATTTTCTCTCTTTCCTTCCTTCCTCCCTTCCTCCCTAACTTACTTCCTTTCTTTATTCTTTCTTTCTTCCTTCATAAAGAAGAGTACAGTCTCAGTTTTCACTGAGACCTGGGAAAAGGAACACTCAGGTTTATTTCGCTAAACTAAAAGCATGAGCCTTTGCCATCATGTCCCTGATAATTACACGAAGTCCTAGGAACAGAGAATGGAACTTTGTGGTGTGCTCAGAAAACGAGCATTTGCAATTCTTAGTAAATAATCATTTTAGCTTTTCTTTGTTTATATCTTTTCTTCCTTTCATCTTTCAGTATTTCTCCTGCTTCTGTACTTATGAAAGGGATTTTGAACCTGGAAATAAATATTTCTGATTTTCCCCCTCCCTGCAAAAAAGGAGTGGATTGTACTATTTTGGAAATATTTCAGATTACAGAATAATTTTTAATTTATAGAGTCTCTTTTTCATATTTCTGAAATATTCTACCATTATAATGTTGAAGCAGGTTAAATGTAAATACACATGAGGTCTGGGGATTAAAGTATTCTGTAAGTTGAGTTCTTTAAGTAGTATTCTACAAATTGCTTACCTGTATAATTCCATATGCCATCGGTTCCCAAACTTTGCTGAACTTTGGAATCACCCAGAAATCTTTTAAAATACTAACATGTGACTCCCACTCCCAGATTTTAATTGGTCTGGAGTACAACCTGGGCATCTAGATTTTCAAAAGCTCCCTGGGTGATTCCAGTGTGCAGCAAAGTTTGGGAACCACAGTCATGCAGATTTAAATGTTATTACATATGGGTCCTTGTTTTGGTTGCTCAAAACCTCAGTCTTACATTTTGACAACAACTTTTCAAATACCCCAAAAAATGCATAACTTTGGCAATTGCAGTTAAATGAAATTGAAGATAATCTGTATTCATCTTGTAGGTTTCCTTGCCCTTGCACACTTTAGTTCTTCACACATATCTTGGGAAGTAGATCTCTTGACTATTTCAAGACCTGAAGGAGACATATGGGTTTAGAAACTGATTTGAACAAACAGTGGCCCTCATTTCAGGTGGCTGCCCAGCCAGCACTTTATAGGAGAATTAGCACTTCTCAAAAGCACAGCCAAAGTGAGAATTTTAAGGCCAAAAAAAAAAAAAAAATATATATATATATATATATATATATGTATATGACACAAATATACATCTGGGTTGACCATATATATATATGTGTGTGTGTGTATGTGTATATATATATATATATATATATATTTTTTTTTTTTTTTTTAAAGATGTATGTGTGCTTAAGGAAATCTCTCTTGTCCCAAAGGTGAGAAACCTAGCTGAAGTTATTTTAAAAGTTTTGTCCCTTGAGTAAGGGTACCAAGAATTACAAAAACACTGGCCAAAAATTTTTTGGTTAACTGGAATCCAGCTAACAGTAATCCTCAACTACAAGACAACATCAACCATATCTGGAACAAGGAGGAAGAAACCCCCATGGAGGTGAGTCCTGGGTTAGAACACCTGCCACTCGTCTGTTCATCCTCCATCCTCAGTGAGCTCCTTGAAGCTCCAAACCCTACCCTAGAGACACTGTGGAGTCCTGAGTCACCAAAGCAGAATACAGGTGTGTCCCGCAGATTCTTCTTCCTAAGGCAAGAAAGTAGATTAAAATTTGATAAAATTTCTAAGTCTGTTTAACAAAAACTAATCAACAGTTAACAGAAATTCAATTAACTAGAGCATTCCAAGAGTAGAGATCTCAAGATTTAGCTTTATAAACATCAGACATTTTAAAAAGTGACTTCTACTTGCATTGGTTCTTTCATGTGAATGCCTACTGCTTTTGATAAACTTCAAATGCAAATCTGCTTCATGTTTTAGAAGTAACTCAGGAAAATAATTGAATAAGATAACTATATTCAAACAATCACCAAGTAAGTATGTGTTGAGCTCTAGTTATACATTGAGCCCTGCCCTGGGTGATGTTGGGGACACAGTAGAGAAATAAGACAACCATCTAAGAAAGGCCCTGTGGTGTAGTGTAGCATGCAGACTCCTGTGGGTGTTATTATTCACATTTTAAAAGAGGAAACTGATGCCCATAGATGTTTTGTAGCTTGTCCAAGGTCACACAGCTCTGCGGGGTTGTTGTGAAGACTAGAAATAATGTATAGGAAGCACATAGTGCTTGACTTGCATATAGTAAGGGCATACTAAATTGAAGATCACGGTCAGTAAGTAGCAGCAGGTCGGATGATTCCTGGTCCAAGGACAAACTATTAAGACCTGAACCTTCATTAAAAGTTCCAGAGGAGGTGAGAGAAGCAGGAGAGCTGGTTCCTGGGGAGTGGTTGAGAAGGAAATTTTTTACACACAATGAAAGAAAAATCTAATTCGAATAAGTGGAGACATGGGGGCCCATCCCAGGTCTCCTGCCCGTCATATGCCAGGTGGGAATCCACCTGGGCCAAGTCAGAGTACAGGAGGCTCACAAGGGCAGGGCAGGTAAGGGACAGACCTCAGCATGGAGATTAAATGTTACAGATGGAGAGAAATAAGCCAGTGCAAAGGGATTGGCTCAGATTGTGGGTGGGATTCAAGACTGAAATAAGATGCAACCAGATGTTATATCAAAGAAAAGAAGTGATTTTTGAAAAGGGATGATACTTGCTTATTTTTAAACAGTTAAAATGAGCTTATGTTTTTAGAGAAAAATTTTATATATAAACAAAATGAAACATCAGGGGAAACACAGACATATATGAGTGAACTATTCAGACAAAGAAGAACCAAGGAGAAGTCATTTTTATTCTTCTAGTTTGTCAAGGATTGTTTGAAATGTTTGTTTCTTAAAGGGGGAGATGGAATTAATAAACCGCTTGAAGGGGCTTAGAAGTGCCTTGCAAAGCAGGAGGTATGGATGATGTTTTCACAGGAAACAGTGATGAATGATTGATTTTAGGTGTAATTTTTCTTCTTTTCTTTTTTCGGCCATACCGCGAGGCATGCTAAACCTTAATTCCCCCACCAGGGACTGAACCTATGCCCCCTGCAGTGGAAGCACAGAGTCCTAACCACTGGACCGCCAGGGAAGTCCCTGATTTTAGGATTGTAAGCCACAAAGAGTTAAAAAGTATTCTCAATTGTTTACTTTGAATATCAAATTCAAGATGTTTCTCATTTAGGTGACCAGGCATGAATGTGAAATAATTGAATAATTTAAACTTTGCTTCTTAGGAATTGCTCATTTGAAATCATTGAGGGAATTCTCTCGAAGTCCAGCAGTTAGGACTCGAGCCTCTGTGCACTTTCACTTTCACTTTCACCCAGTGCACTTTCACTGGGCACTGCAGTGGCCTGGGTTCAATCCCTGGTGGAGGAAATGTGATCCCACAAGCTGCGCGGTGCAGCCAAAAAAAAAAAGAGAGAGAAAGAAAAAGAAATCAGGGAGAATACTACATCAGCTTTTAAAGATCATTATTATTATATTGTGTTTATCATTAAGGCAATTTAACTGATGTTAATTTTTGGACAGTAAAACATGATGAAAATAGTGAAAATATATAATACTCGCTTCTTAAATGATTGTTCTTGGCAGTTATAAGCCTTAAGAAGAAAAAAAATAGATACAAGATTTTTTTGGTGGTGGGGAGGCCAGCCTGGAAGATTTACCATATTAGCCATTTTGATCATCAAAAAAGTAAAAAGACTGAATTTTCTTGGATCATCTGGGAAAAATAATTGCAGTCGTTTAGGTTTAATTATTCTTTCAATAAATATTGGTGCCTGCCATGTGCCAGGCCTCATTTTAGTTTGGGGAGATATGCTGGGTTTTGCCCCTTTAAACTTTTCAGATTGGAAAGCACTTTTGTTCACCCTGTGTATCATTAAACCTTTATGTCTCTCTGGGTAGAGATGAGTTTTGTTCTTTCCATTTTTTCCTAAGTTTTCTGCACTGAACATATCTTTCTTTTAAAAATCAAGAAAAAGTATATTTTTTAAAGCAAGGCAGGCCCTGTCATAATTGGAGCTGGGTGTGTGCCCAGGCTGGCTCTGGCAATAACCAGACCCTGAGGACCTCCTTCCTGGCCGAAAGACATGAACTAGCCTGGGTACCAGGAGTAAGTCCAGGACTCCCTGAGCCAACAGAGTCTCCCTGGACAGAGCCAGCAGTTGGTGCCTAAGGTTGAGCCAGATTAGTGGTCCCACAATCCAGACCATGAACTGTGGCTAGTTGGTGGCAAAGTTTTTACCAAACCTCAAAGAAAAAAAAGAAAGGACAGTGCAGTGAATCAGGCGCTATGCTCTTCAAAATATCTTATTTTATGACGTAGCTGAAATGTCTTCTTTTATGAAGTAGTTGATATTTGACAGAAGTAAAAATTGAAGACCAGTGACTATCCCTCAAGTATTTTTTTGAAATTTTACTGATGCATGAGATTTCAAAATCTGGAACCCACTGGACTGGATGACCTTGAAGGGCATTCCAACTGTAGGGAAACTGTGCTTCAGTGGGAAATGATGCATTTTCTAGAGGAAGATCTACAAACGTTTTCTGTAAAAGACCAGATAGTAAATATTTTAGACTTTGCAGATGACAACTACTTAACTCTGCCTTTGTAGTGGGAAAGCAGCCACAGACAAGGGAAAGGACCGACTCTGTCTGTGTTCCAATAAAGCTTTATTTACAAAAACAGGTGGTGGAGCTGGATTTGACCCACAAGCTGTAGTTTACTGATTGTAGTTGTAAATAAGTCTCATTATTAAACTGGCTGGGTTATCTGATTCTAACAGAGCTATTTTACAACTCTATAAATTTTAGATAACTAATTGGGACGTAAGTTAATTCTTGTCTATACATGTTCAAATAACCCTTCCCCACTGAATTAGTTTGTTAGGGCTATGATAACAAAGTGCTGGGTGGTTTACACAACCGAAGTTTATCTCAGTTCTGGAGGCTAGAAGTCTGAGATCAAGGTGTCATGGGGATTGGTTTCCTATGAGGTCTCTGTCCTTGCTTGCCTTCTAGATGGCCACCTTCTGTCTCATGGTTCTCCTTCTGTGTGGGTCTGTGTCCTAATTTCTTCTCCTTATAAGGACAACAGTCATATTGGATTAAGGCCCACCCTAATGACCTCATTTTAACTTGATTATCTCTTTAAAGACCTTATCTGCAAATACAGTCACAGTCTGAGGTACCTGAGGGTTAGGACTTTAACACATGAATTTGGGGAGACACAATTCAGCCTATAACACCCCTTAAGCCAATTTTATGTCCATTTGCTCGTTCGTTTCAACATTCCTTTACCCCATATAAATCTGTGGGTTTTATTGCTTCTCTGAACAGGTTGAAATGCCAGTTTCCTCCTTAAAGAGTTAAATAAAATCTTTAACATGTTTTCATTTTTATTTCTGTATGACAGTCATGATTTTACCCTTTTTTTTTTGAGAATTATCCATTAACACAAGGCAGAATGTCACAATGCCATCATGGAACCTGGGGCACATTTTAAAAATTCTGCTTCCATAAGCAAAAGTTCTCAGCAAGAGCCCTCTCTCTTTTTGTTCTCTTATGAAACACACAGCAGAGAGCAGAGCCCCTAAACAGAGGGCTGGTGGGAGCGGTGGTGAGCCCAGAAAGCCGCTAGCATTTCCCAGGGAGTTTGGTTGAGGTGCATGGGGCCAGCTGACTAGTCTATATTTTTAAACCTATTCTCCTCACCCTGCCTCTCCTGTCTGCATGGCCAGCTGTCACACACATTCCTGCCGTGCCCACAGTTCCTGCATACAGCAGGGGAAGCTATCAGGGAAGAAGAGGCAGGGAGGAGAGAGCCAGGAGCCACAAGAACCAGACAGCTTCAGAAGTCCACCTGCTATTAGGGCAGGGTGCTGAGCCTGAGGCCATCAGTGCAAACGTGCATTCCAGAGTCACACCCAGCAGCAGGCAACATTTCAGAGTCCCTGGACTAATGACTCCCCTCCGAGGTTTGCCAGTTCAAATGTATGATGTCCTGTTAAATTTGAATTGCAGAAAACAACTAATTAATTTTTTTTCTGATATAAGTATGTCCCAAATGTTGCATGGGATATGCTTATACTAAAAACATATCTCTTGTCCACGAGTATATTTACATAATCAACTAAGAATAATCAGTGGCTGGGATTAAAGAAAATGCAGGAAAACTCCCAGCACAGCACCTGGCACACAGTCAGAGCTCTGCCTGGCTTGCCTAAACATGTCGGCTCTGTCCTCCTACACAGCTGCTGTGAATTTTTTTCGACAAGTGCATATGTGTGCTCTATTTCACCTAAAGAGTTGGCTAAGCGGCATCGCCAGCATCACCACTAATAGTAACACAGTAAAGACTCCCGTTTATTGAGCACTTACTATGTGCCGGGTGCTGCACTTGGCACTTTTTGTATATTATCCCAATGCTCACAATCGTCCTGTGAAGTGGGTATTCTTATCTGCATTTTATGGACAAAGAAGGAAAGCTCCAGAGGTTAACGGACTTATCCAAGTACACAGTAAGTGCTGAGTAAACCCAGGTCTACCTGACAGCTCTTATTCCCTAAAACATCTCCTGTGTTTCAGAGCAGAATTAGTGGACAAAGCCCAAAGGGGAAACAATTTCTTAAAATATATTTTGTCGGTTCTAAATGGACTATCAGGGCAGGGGTAGAGTGAGGTGAGTGAGGCAGCAGGGCACAATATTTAGGACATGTAAGATGGCACTCACTCTCAGGATCATGCCAGTAAGTGCAGCCTTGAAACTTGCATAAAACTGGAAGTGAGTGCCTCCTTCAGTTCTGTACCTTAGACCTTTCATTCCACTCACCCTAACTCTGGCCTGTGGCCTAGACAGCTCAGGTGTAGATACTTAGCAAAATCCTTTCGAAGCTACATTTCTTCATTTCTCTGCATCTTCACAATCATCTACATTCATTCATACAACAAATTCTAATTGAGGCCTTACCATATGCTAGGCCTTGCTGTAGGAGACGGGAATACCACCCAAGACAGACCACGCACGTCCAGAACGTGTCCCCTTTTGGCTGGATTTCTGTTAAGCAATATCGATCAATATATTTTTAAAATTTTATTTATTTTTGGCTGCGTTGGGTCTTCGTTGCAGTGCGCAGGCTTCTCATTGTGGTGGCTTCTCTTGCAGAGCACGGGCTCTAGGCATGCAGGCTTCAGTAGTCGTGGTGCATGGGCTCAGTAGTTGTGGCGCTCGGGCTTAGTTGCTCCGCGGCATGTGGGATCCTCCCGGACCAGGGATGGAACTCGCGTCCCTTGCATTGGCAGGTGGATTCTTAACCACTGTGCCATCAGGAAAGTCCCACGATCAGTAATTTTTCCTCCTTCTCTTATCATCCTTTAGTTGATGCCAAGGACTCGGAAGCACAATGCCCAGGGGGTAGGTAGTTAAGAACTGAAATTCAGTTTCCTTTCTTCCTTTCCTCTTTAAAAAATTTCTCCCAGGGACTTCCCTAGTGGTCCAGTGGTTAGGACTCCGAGCTTCCACTGCAGGGGGCACGGGTTCAATCCGTGGTCGGGGAACTAAGATCCCACATGCTGCGCGGCGTGGCCAAAAAGTAGATAAATAATAAAATTTCTCCCAGGTTTATGCTTTAAAATCCTTGTCCTTAAAAAGCTGTGAAATCAAGACTTGTAAACTCCTCGTTACATCTCCCTGAAAGTGGAAAGTTACAGGCAGGCCAAAAGACACATCCAGATCAGATCTTGGTGAATGTTGTTTTAACAAATGCCAGTGGAATGAAGGGGGCAAAGCCTGCCCTGGCACGTGTCATAACTGGTAACGAGGCAAACAATGGTGAAACAGCAGCTCAACCAAACAAACATTCGGATGCCCTTGTCTGCGCCTCGCTTCCCAGGGAGTGGGGTGCCCTCCGGCCCTCGCCTCTGCCTCGTTGTATTCTGGGCTAGGCCCGTAAAACAGCACAGCACATACCGCAGGGCAGAGCTTGGCCCAGACATGTGGAGTTTTCATGATTATGATTACTTTATGACAATGTCGGCATTTCCTGTCACAGTTGAGTGCTTGATCAATTCTAAGTCACTTAAGACTCACATGCAGTTTGTAGACTCTCTGGCCACCTTGCCTCTCCCTCCTACAGTGCATTTTGGGTCACTTTGTCACTCACTGTGCCCTACCCCCATTGTGTGCAGGGCTGCAGAAAGGAAGAGAAATAAATCCGTTCCATTTTGGAACAGGAATTTAAGAAGAGGGCCAAAACCATTAACTGGATTCCAGATTCTTAGCACTTAAATGACGTACTCTATCTGCTCACATCTCCCACCCACCCCCCTTTCTTTTATGAAAAGATAACTCAGCTAATTCACCTCAGAGGCTACATTAAGTTGGAATTTTCTTGTGTGTAACACATGAGACACACAGGAGCTGGATCTCCTATATTTAGCCCTTTTCCTCCCTGGCATGGTGACCATCTTGCCAGTAAATGTGACTATAAGCCAGCATCCCTTGACACAAGGAAGAAGGAGGGGCAGTGGGAAAGACTAAAAGCAAAGTGCAATTCCACATCAAAGCTTACTTCTAATCATACCCTTGCACCAAAGACTAACTCGGGGAGAATGTGAGAGCGTGGAAGCTTTCCTTTAGAAAAAATTCCAGAGAGAATATGTTTGACTAGTTCTTCCCTGTTTCAGAAGAGGCGGACTATTGAAATATTGTGTCATGAGGACATGTCTGCACTGGCCCCGCGGTGTGTGCATCTCTCCCCAACTCCACAGTCTAGGTGACCTCAGTAGCTTGGATTGGACAGCAGTGGGTGTATCTGCATCACGAAAATTGGCAAATCCTACAAATCAGGTTTGTTTTTTTCTAGAGAGAGGGTTGTTAAGCATTACCAGCTTTTCACTGACTTGTCCCTGGAACATACTGTGTCTGGTTAAGTTATGACTCTGCCCGGGACCCCACAAGTTCTGCCCCAATACTTGCTTCTGTTTGCAGGGGGTGGGCAAGGCTGCAGGGGAGAAACCAGCTAAAGAGTCACAAGCCACTGCCCATGGGAGATACTCACCAGCCAGAGAAGCTGAGAAATGCCAGGGAAAGCTGGATGCAAGGCTACCAATATCTGAAAGATGACCGTAAGAGAACGTGAAAGAACAAAGCCAGAACAAAAGGAAAGAAAGACAGGGAGAGGAAAATGGTCCAAGTGGTCTGTAAGTTCACTACAAAACTTTACTTAACGTCCTAAGATGTCCTATGGAATCATCACTCCACAACAAGGATTCATTAAAAATGTGACAAAGCTAATGTGGGCATGTGATTTGATGGAAGTTACTTCACGTTAATGGGATCTGCCACCTCTTCCGTGTGCACTGACTTACAGCAAATGTGATTCATTCATCTGCAAAAATGCAAAACACACAGAGTTAAAAGTGTCCCCCACAGGTTCCCAAGAAAGACTTCCTTCTGCTAGGAGTTCTGTCCTTCAGGCACAAACATCACCCCAAGCATCTGCCACAAACCTAAGCCATAGACCCCAAGACCACACTTATGAGCTGCTGGGCTGCTGAACGTCACTCAGAAGACATTAGAACTCCCTCCTGCCTAGTAAGTTCCCCCTTCAGAAACTTGTGAGATTGGAGGATCAGGTATTAGGGTGGGCGGTAGGCTGATTAATAGCCCCCAGAGATGTGTCCTAATTCCTGGTCAGTGTTAACCTTATATGGCAAAAGGGACTTTGCAGATGTGATTAATTTAAGAATCTCGAGTCTGCCTGTGGCTGTCAGTTCCATTCCAGTGCTACAGGAGTTCCAGCACCACGTGACTGACTGACTGGTGGCTTTCAGCTTTAGGTCTTGGAGACAAAGTGAAAAAAAAAAAAAGGATCTTGAGATACGGAGATTATCCTGCATTAATAATCACAACCCTCCTTCTGAGAGGGATGCAAGAGTCTGTCAGAGAAGGCTGTGGGATATAGGGAAGCAGATGCCATTGGTGGAATTACCCACACCGAAGATGGCGGAAGGGGCACTAAGCTACCAGAAACTGAATAAAGCAAGGAAATGGATTCTCCCTGGATTCTCAAGAAGCAACCAGTCCGGGCAACAACTTGACTTTTAGCCCAGTGAAACAGATTTTGGATTTCTGGAATCCAGAGCTATAAGTGAATAAATTTGTGTTAAGTCATCAACTTTGTGGTAATTTGTTACAGCAGACATAGGAAACTAATACAAGGTACAACATATTTTTTCTGGCCTTGGAATTAAAGAACTTCCGGAGGCTTTAGGAGAATTAGGAAAATACAGAGGTCAATTATTCTGCAAAGGAATAACTATAAATTGTGTTAATTAGCAAACGATGCCCCCTATTCTCCAATCCTGACCTTGACCCTGCCCCAGGGGAGGGCAGGTTTTTTTTTAGGCCTTTTGGGAGGAAGGACATGAGAAGAAGGAGAAAGAGGTTACACGGCAGCCTACCCAACAGCCACCTCTTCTTCTTCATTGCACACGGATGCCAAATATTGCTCAGGGAAGCTGCATGCCCTTGCCTAGGGAATGAATCTTGATTGGTCTAAGCCCAGCATCCCTTTTGCCAATAATTGGTCTAGGCATGGTCATGTGACCTCTTCCTGGCCAATGAGAGGTAAACAGATGCCTGTTGAGATGCTTTTTGGATGGATTTTTGGTCATTGTTCTAAATAAAAAGAACCACATGAAAAAGAAGTCCTTTTGCCCACTTCTTTTTTAATGTTTAAGTTAGAAGAGGACGATGATGCCTTGCCCTGAGGTGGCCATCTTGAGACCATAGGGTATGAGCTTGAAGATAACAGCTAACACATGAGGCAGAGTGGCAAGATGGAAAGGGCCTGGGTTCTTTTTTTTTTTTTTTTTCAGCCTCGCCCCAGACCCTTGACCTTGAGAGCACAGAGTCCTAACCACTGGACCACCAGGGAATTCTCAGGGCCTGGGTTCCTGATGATACTATTGAGCTGTCAAACCTACCACCCTCAGACTTCTGAAGAAGATAATAGGCCTCTTAAGGCTTAGATTTGCACTGATAGTCAAGATTATGTTTACTTGCTGCCAAACACACTTAAAGAATAAAAGAGAGAAGAAGGAAGATGGAAATCCAGAGGAATGCACATCATGCTTTTACAGAAGTGGGCTGTCAGAAAACAAACGCATAGAAGCAGAGAACAGAGGAGCGGTTACCAGAAGGGAAGGGGCGGGAGATGGAGAGGAGGGTGAGACAGGTAAAGGGGATCAACTGTGTGATGACAGATGGAAACTAAATTCTTGGTGGTGAGTACACTGCAGGGTATCCAGAAGTAGAAATATAATTTTGTACACGTGAAACTTGTATAGTGTTATAAACCAATGTCACCTCAGTAAAAAATAAATCTAAAATTGTTGAAACTTCACCATTAAGTGTTCAATTTGATGAATTTTGTATTAGGTATATAACTGTGTAACCACCACCCCAATAAAGACATTGAACATTTGAATCACCCTTTTTTTGTTTTGCCACGCCACACAGCTTGTGGGCTCTTAGTTCCCCAACCAGGGATTGAACCCGGGCCACAGCAGTGAGAGCGCTGAGTCCTAACCAATGGACTGCCAGGGAATTCCCTGAATCACCCTTTTATAAAAAAAGTGGACTGTCAGGCCTACAGTTGCTGCCAAAGCTTCCAAAGTGAGTCCCCAAAGTTGACTGGAGGACGCCCTGTGGGGGGCAGGGGACACCCAACACACATTTGGCTGGTAGAACTACATCTGTGCACTCTTTGCCCACCTGAAATCCCTTTCCAAACCCTGGGGCCGGTTATCCAAGTGACAGACAAAGCGTTATTTACTTAGGGCACCAGCACCAGAAGCATGAGAAAAGCATGCAATAGCAAAAATCATAGTCGTCATAGGAAAAATTTTTTAAATTTTTTAAATTTCTTACCCTCCTTCAGAACTTAGTGTGATTTGGATTTGGATTATATATGGCCAGAGGCACAATACTTTTGGTGCTCAGAATCTCAAGCAATGGAATCACAGAGGGGTTCACTGCACCTAGGGCCAGGCTGCTTGGGTTTGAATCCTGTTCTGTCACTTACTAGTTCTACAACCTTGGACAAGTTGCTTGATTTTTTCTTTTTTTTTTTTTTTTGCCTTCGTTTTCCCATCTCTAAAATAGGGTAATGATGCTAATACTAGCACCTACATCTTAGGGTTGTTGTGAGGCTTAAATGAGTGTATGTATACATGGTGTTTAGACAGTGCCTGGCACAGAGCAGGTGCTTTATGTTGAGAAGCTGTTGCTGTTAATATTATAGTGAGAACCTCTAACGATCTCAGTGTGGCCCTGGCTCTCTTCTCTGCCCTCTGGTCATAGGGAAGTGACTTGACCCAAGGCCTACCAGACAGAGGCCACTCGAGGTTGTGTGACAGCAGTGGGACTCCCCGTATCATTTGCTGAGAGCCTGTGAGCTGCTGCTCCTGTGACTTAGGTCAGAGGCACGAGAGGAGCATTAGGCTCCTGGGACACTAACCAATGGGCCGCCAGGGAATTCCCTGAATCCCCAGGGACACTTTACCTCTGTCTGCCCCCCACTCCCACTCCCATGGGATCGCAAGAGCCAGTTGCTTCCCACCTTCACTTGGTAGCCATGGGTTTCTGTACTTGTACCAGAAGCTACTCTTTTTTTTTTTTTTTTAATTTTTAGTTTATTTATTTTTGGCTGTGTTGGGTCTTCGTTTCTGTGCAAGGGCTTCTCCAGTTGCGGCGAGCGGGGGCCACTCTTCATCGCGGTACGCGGGCCTCTCATTGTCGTGGCCTCTCCTGTTGCGGAGCACAGGCTCCAGACACGCAGGCTCAGTAGTTGTGGCGCACGGGCTTAGTTGCTCCGCGGCATGTGGAATCTTCTTCCCGGACCAGGGCTCGAACCCGTGTCCCCTGCATTGGCAGGCGGATTCCCAACCACTGCGCCACCAGGGAAGCCCCCAGAAGCTACTCTTGACTGGTATGGTTGCCTGGTAAAGACCCGGCCTAGGTCTGTGCAGAATTGCTCTTACTTGCTCCTGATATGATTAAAAATGCCACTGGACCACTATGAATCTTGAGCTAATTTCTTTATTATTTGTCCTGTAGTTGGGGTGAAATGAACAGTAATTCCTCTTATAAGGTGAGAGTCTTGAAAAAAATTTTAAGTAGCATTTTTTTTTCCTATTAGAAAGTAATACAAGATGAAGCAAGATTGATCATGGGTTAAAAATTACTGAAATTCAGTGATGGGTAGATAGTGAAGAGGGGGGCTATCACAATTTTTTCTATTTTTTGTTTATGTTTTAATTTTTCCAAAACTAGAAGTTCAGAAAAAAAAATATTCATTGGATAAAATTAGTAAAAAACCAAATACAAAAAAGAAACACTGTCTTAAGCAAACCATTTATATTTTGGTAGATTTTGGTGGATACATTTAGCGGACTGGTTATATATTTGGTGGATTTGGTGAACTGTGGTGGAGAGATACATATTGGTTTTTAACCACTCTGGGGTCACAGTATATATATTGTTTGAGAATGTGTTTTCCATTTAACAATGCATTATAAGCATCTTCCCCTGTCAAAAAATTCCTTGTTAATCATTTCTACAACTGCATTTCATTCCATAGATGCACCATAATTTAACCAATCCTTTGTTTTGATTATCACTATTTTTTCAGTTTTTCCTTATTATAAATAATCCTGTAATGAACATCCTTGTAGCTATCTTGCAACATCTTTAATTATTATTTATCTTTGTCCTAGGATAAACTCCTAGAAATGGAATTTGGGGTATACATAATTTTAAGGCTTTGGATAAATATTGCCAGATTGACCTCCAGAAATGTTATACCAGGTTGCACTCTCGTGAACCATGGGCTGTGATCTTCTGATAAGATAATAGAAAACTGTTAGAATCAAAGGCTTGGTGGCCAGCTACCTCCTCAGCCTGCTTGTTGCTAGGTTGCCATGTATCAGGAACAGGTACTACTAGGATGTATGATTCAGTATTTCCATTAGGAAAATGCAAAGAATGTAGTTTGAGACCTTTAAGGTCAGTTCAGACCTTATCTGATCCAGCTTCCTAATATTACAGATGAGAAAATTCAGCCCCAAGGTCCTACAGTTAATCGAAAACTTTCTGGAATTTCTGTGCTACGGAAGACTTATTACAATGATGTAGCCTAATAATAATAGCTAACATCTGTTGAGCACTTACTCCATGTTTTTCATGATCCATTATTTGGTCCCTCCCCATTTTACATTTGAGAAGTCACTTGTCAGTCACAATAATCTAAAAACTGAATATAGATCAAACTAAAAATTATATACAGGAGGATGGGGGAGGGATGTATTCATGTGGTTTAAAGTAGCAAGTAAGAGGATGAAATCTTCATCCTTCACACAGGGTATTCAATCAGAAAAAAAATGATTTATTAAAAATAAATTATTTAGCAATATGGATACACTCAAAGAAGCAGCTAAAATAGATGAAATGGGTTATCTTTGGGAAATAGGAATAGAGGGAGAAGGGGACCAGAGAGCTGTGTTTTTCACAATTGACCTTGTAGAACCATTTGACTGTTTAAAGTTATGGATGTGTACCACTTTACTAAAAATAAAAGATAAAGCGACAGAGAAGAAAAAAAAAAAAGGAGGCACTAAGAGGTGAAGTAACTAGACAAAGGACACACGGCAAATACTTTGAAGATCCCAGATTCAAATCCAGGCAAATAACGTCCAAAACCCCAATTTAACCATCAGCACATCCCTTATTTTTAATCCTGGAAGGGAAACTGAATCAATAATTCCTTTCAGGGACTTCCCTTGTGGCTCATTGGTTAAGAATCCACCTGCTAATTCAGGGGACACGGGTTCGATCACTGGTCCAGGAAGATCCCACATGCCATGGAGCAATTAAGCCCGTGTGCCACAACTACGGAGCCTGGGCTCTAGAGCCCGCGAGCCACAACTACTGAGCCCACGTGCTGCAACTACTGAAGCCTGCACGCCTAGAGCCTGTGCTTCGCCACAAGAGAAGCCACCGCAATGAGAAGCCCACGCACCTCAACGAAGAGTAGCCCCCGCTCGCCGCAACTAGAGAAAGCCCGCGCGCAGCAGCGAAGACCCAACGCAGCCAATAAATAAATAAATAAATAAATAAATAAATAAATAAATAAAATTCCTTTCAGGCCAGGCTGGTCCCCACCCAGTTTTCCAGGAGCACACGTGTGACTGGAATCTTCTCGCTGCTATTCTATACCTCCACCTCCCCTCACGCCTGTCACTGCTCACTTCCACCTAATGGAAGGATTTTTATGGAACTTCATGTTTCTTAAACTTCTTTTCTGATCGATAATAGAAACTACTATTCCTTTTTTTTTTAAGAGTTTTTTGATGTGGACCACTTTTAAAGTCTTTATTGAATTTGTTACAATATTGCTTCTGTTTTATGTTTTGGTTTTTTGGCCGTGAGGCATGTGGGATCTTAGCTCTGCGACCAGGGATCGAACCCGCCCCCTGCATTGGAAGGCGAAGTCCTAACCACTGGACCGCCAGGGAAGTCCCAGAAACTTCTATTCTCAAAGCAAACCCTCTCCGGGTAGAACCCGAGGGGACAATGTTTGTGATTTCCCCCTCCTTAATCCAGTTAGAGCTGGATGTCCAAACTTCTAGCTCTTCCGCAGCACTGGAAACGATGATAGACACGCAGCAATTGTATGTTGTGAATGGTTACTAATTGACAGCTCTTCCTGGGGTCTTCCTGTCAAAAAGAAAAAGTCCTGGCCACTCCTGGGCTATTACTTGCTTAAAACAATGAAAGCCCTCACAATAGCAGGGGAAAATGTTACTGGACCGGGAAAGCAAGTAACCTGCAAATAATCCCCAGGTCTCTTTGGAGCAAACCAAGGCAGAATTTTAAAAGCTCTTTCCTCCTTGCGTCTTCCAAGGTGGAAAAACCTAATGAATTACATCACCTGGGCAGGGTTGCAAGGCTGGCAACAAGGTCATGGCCACAGCGCTCACAGAAAGGGAAGGCAGAGGTGAAGGACCCACTTATAACAAAAGTCCTTCCCTTCAACTTTTTTCCCCCTTCCAGACCTAACCTACACTTAGAATTCTGAAGGAGAACATAGTCATTAAAGAACAAGACAGCCACCAGAAGATTACAATCTTAAAATAATAATATTTTTTTGCCAGAAAGGAGCACCCCACCTTATGAATCATCCAACCACTATTCTTTGTCTGGCCTTTTCTCAGCTCATTTCCTTAGTTCTGTCAATTGCCAATTTTTTTTTCTGCTGGAGGAAAAACCTCACTTTGAGTTAATCCTCTGTCTCTGGTGCCAAAGCCTGCCTGCAGCACAGCTCAGGTAGGGTGCGTCTTAATCATCTGTAGCAGAAAGGAGCCATGGTTGACAGGTTCTGTGATGTCTGGCACTTCAAGCTGGGGGACAGAGAGCCTGGACACCCTTCACTTTCTCCAGGGCATCAGCACAAAGTCAACCATACAGCCCACTTGCCAATTCACCCACTTCTGGCTGAAGCTCAGAAGGCAATTTAAAAAGGGATGTTAAGAAAGCAGGATAGAGAGTAACCTGGTCAAACAAACTAAATTGTCTTTACCTATCCGTGTGTTTTGGTGGGCTGTGCTGGCATATCTTAATGGATATTAATTAAACATCATTATTTCTGTCAAAGTGCACCATGCTGTCTCCAACATCGCACGTTACCGGGAATGGTGCCTGTTGGTTACACCTCGGATGAGCCCCATGGTTCTCAGGCTCTGCATCTTCCCCAGGCTCTCCTCTGTCTTCACTCTTTTCTCCGCTTCACCATCATCACAGACCTTCATTCAGTCCTACCTGTTTCCTTTATCATCGGTGGTTTCATTAGGATTTCTCAAAGTTCTTGAACATGGGTCAGCCATTTTTATGTTTTTTGAAACTCTCAAAGCTATGAACAAGTAAATAAACATTCAGAAACACCTCTCAGAGATACAGGTGACCCTCACCTGTATTCTACATGTGGCATTGAATTCAAAATTGGTGACGAAAGTTTGGCTTTAAGAAGTGTAGAGATTCTAGGCTGAATTTGAAAAAGATAAAGTAAATAATCAGTCTCTTCTTGTAAACGGTCACTGTCATTGATAAAATTAATCAGGCTGAAAGATAGCAGAGAGAAATGGATAAGCATGTGAACTCTAGGATCAGACCTGCCTGGGTTCAAATTCCACCTTGTACTAGCTATGTGACCTTGGTCAGGTTACCTAAGGTCTCCGCATCTGTAAAATGGAGGTGAGCAAAGTAGCATATCTCACAGGATTGTTGTGGTGATTAACAATATTTTTATAATTATTAATTTAATAGTAAGAAATCATATAAAGTACTTATAAAAGTGTGTGACACATGGTAAGCACAGAAGAAGTGTTAGCTATTAACACGTTCAGAGGAGCACAAGATGCCAGGAGAATGTGAATGATTTTGTTAATGAAGCCAGTCCTTTGTTCATAGAGTTTTCCCAGAAGATGGGCTCATCCTTGCCCCCTGAAATTTGCTACCAGCAGATACTAGTCATCCTAGAGTTTGTGTTAACAATTCCATGCTTATTAACAATAAACTCTCACTACCAACGTTTGGCCTAACAGTATATACATACACTCTAGGCTTAATGGTTGTGCTAAGTAACTTCCAGGAATTTTCCTTTAGTCCTCTGTGCCCCAGGCTTGGGAGTGGTCTCTATAGGACAAAAGGAAACGTCATGATTCCTTCTTTTACCCACAGACAGGAGCCAAGTATTAAATTTTCCCTGGGATACATGTGCACGCACACACACACACACACACACACACCTTACGTGTGTGTAATGCTGAACAATTTATAAAGAACTTTCAAATACACCTTCCTTCCATCCTTGGAATAACACTTTGAAAAAAGCAAGGCAGCTCTTCTTACTTTCAGTCCCCATGCGTGTGGAACTTGATGCTTAGTGTGGTTCAGTGACTTAATCGTTCACCAACCATTCCCCTGTGATTCTACAAATTTTCACACCTCCTAGGCTGGTCTGTGCTCTCTCTTCTGCCTAACATATCCCTCATCTTCTTCAAGGATTAGCTCAAAAGTCACATCTCCTCTGTGACAAGCCTTCCCACCCAGCCATGTACCTGCTGCCTCCCCTGAGCTCCCAGAGGAAACTTCTGTTACAACACAGCTTGTGGGGTGGTGGCGCCCTGAGCTCCAAAAGGGAAATGCCCAGGCTTGACTCTCTAGTCCTCCCCTTGCTAGCTGGGTGACCTTGGGCAAGTCCCAGCCAGACCCGGGCTCTGTGTCTTCTTGAGTAAAATGAGGATACTATTTCTACCATTTATTATCTACATGTTTCAGGCACTTTACCGATTAGCTCGCTTATTCCTCTCCAAAGCCCTAGAAGAAGGGATTATTCTGCTCTGTCTTACAGAGCTCTCAGGCTTGGACAAGTTTTGACTCCGGGCTATTTGACTCCATTTCTTTCTAGTAGATTATGCTCCACGTTTTAAACAGGAATGATTCTTTCGTGACTCCACTGCTCTAGTCTTTGAGAAGGTAGAATAGATAAGTATGTCAACAGCCTTGTGACTCACTACTTGGGTTGCTCTCCTTCGTTTTCTGCCCTGTCGCACAATCCTAATTGTCCTTCACCAGGGTGGTCTAACATGTATGGCCTCAGAGGGGTCCTCGAAATACATCACAGACATAGAACGTTTGCATCAGCTAGTGACTGACTCTGGAAAATAGTGACTCTTAATCTTTCTAAACATACACAGACACAAAAACACACAGACACACTTTTCAAGTTGTGAAAAACAACAGACATACCTAAAAATGGACAAAACATAGAATGCAAGCTTGAAGAAATATGATAAAGTAAAAATCCATATAACTATCTCCCAGGTCA
Organism: Eubalaena glacialis; assembly: GCF_028564815.1. NCBI lineage: Eukaryota > Metazoa > Chordata > Mammalia > Artiodactyla > Balaenidae > Eubalaena > Eubalaena glacialis. The sequence continues at coordinate 126,689,693 of NC_083721.1, read as the reverse complement.
AGAAATAGCTCATCACCATAAATAAGCTATAAGTATATATTGTGCAACATGGAGAATATAGACAATATTTTATAATAACTATAAATGGAATATAACCTTTAAAAATTGTGAATCACGGGACTTCCCTGGTGGTCCAGTGGCTAAGACTCCACGTTCCCAATGCAGGGGGCCCGGGTTTGATCCCTGGTCAGGGAACTAGATCCCACATGCCACAACTAAGAGTTTGCATGCCACAACTAAAGATCCTGCAGGCCACAACAAAGATCCCACGTGCTGCAACTAAGACCTGGAGCAGCCAAATAAATAAATATTTTTTTTTAAAATTGTGAATCACTATGTTGTACACCTGAAACTTATATAATATTGTACATCAACTACACCTCAATTAAAAAAAAAAAGAAATAGCTCATCACCAGCAACCAGAAGCCCCATCATGCCCCCTCCCAATCATCGTCTCTCCTACCAGAGGTAACTACTACCTTGACTTTTATGGAAGTCACTTGTTTGCTTTTCTTAATAGTGTTTTACCCAATAGGCATTCCTAAACACTATACAGCAAGTCCTCTTCACACGAACCTTCAAGTTGCGATCTTTCAAAGATGCGAACGTGCGTTCCCATGTCCAATCACATACGTTAGTTCACCTGTCTGGAGAACATTGTCACATGCATGCATCCTCTACAAGTGGTTGTGCTTTTGTGTACTTTACTGTATAGTACTGTATAGAGTACAGTAGTACAATATCTTTATTTCAAGTTCAGCATGTCCAGAAGCAAGCGTAAAAGCAGTGGTGATGTAAGCTGGTACTGCTAAGAAGCACCAAGAGAGACAAGAGGAAGAAGTAACTGAAGAACTGAAGAGATTCACAAAGCAGGAAATGGCAAGGGGATTTTCTTTATTTGAGGAGGCACTGTTAGTTTTTGAGGCACAGGACCCGAATGTAGAACTGTACACAAAGGTTGCATCAGCTGTTCAGAATGCAATCCAGTGCTACTATGTCATCTCTGACGAAAAAAAAGAGCTACTAGCCAGACATCACTGGATTGTTTTTTCAAGAGGGTAGATAGAATTGAAGCCAGCAAGGAACCAGAATCTGTGCCATCAAAGTCAGGCGTGAGTGAAATTGCAGCTTGCCCTCTGTCTCCAATCGCTGACCTTCCTTCAGCTCTACCATCTCCCCCCTCCAGTCAGTAACTCTTCTTGCCTGTTCACTCGATGCCAGCCCCTGTATGCCAGGTGTTGTACTGTACTACTGTACTTTTCACGGTACCGTACTGTAAGATTAAAAATGTTTTCTTTATTTTTTGTGTTTGTTTTTTATGTATTATTTGCATGAAAAGTATTATAAACCTATTAAAGTACACAGCCGATTGTGTTAGTTGGGTACCTCGGCTAACTTTGTTGGACTTACGAACAAACTGGACTTATGAATGCGTACTCAGAACGGAACTCATTTGTATATAGGGGACTTACTGTAGTTACATGTTGCCTCTTATTGAACTTTGTATAAATGGGGTCATATGATACCCAGAGTCAGGCTGGGTCAGGCTTCTTTTACCCAACATTATGTTTGTGAGAGCCACCCATGTTCTGTGTAAATGGGATTTGTTCTTTTTCATGGCTGTATAGTATTCTGTTGTGTGACTATACCACAATTTACTTACCTGCTATGGATAGACATGGGGATTGATTCTTCCACTTTGGGGCTATAATGAAGAACAGTGTGAAGATGCCTAGGATATTGAGTCCAGTGGTCTTTTTCACTAATCCACAGGTGTTTTCTATGTCTCTACTGTCCAGAAATGATGCTTTCTCCCCAACACACACCACGCCACCCCCTACCACATCATCTGCTGTTTAGCCTGGAAATGGCAAAACATTACAGTACAAGCTGGGAACCAAAAGCTATTGAAGAAATGAGAGGTCAAAGACTTTCCAGAGGCCTCCCTTCCTTTCTGCTTCAGATTTGACTCCTGATAACCATAGCAACAACAACAACAAATACTTGAAAGCATGAAAAGAATTGTTATTCATTTCCTCTAGGTCTTGGGGTGGTGGTGGGGAATAGGAGAGAAAGTGCTGACCTTGTCAGTACTGCTGGTGAGGCCGGGCCCAGGTTCATTAAAAACCTCAAGCAGGGTTGGGGGTTGGGGGAGGGAGGGTGGATCCACTTCTGCACAAGGGGAGGGGAAAGGGCTGGGCTTCTGCTCCTTCGCAGGACCTGATCCACAGCCAGTTTTCAGATAATCTGGGGGCGAAGGACAGTGAGGCCGGCAGCAAAGAGGCCCATTCTAGCTGCAGGCCATGCAGGAAGCTGGCCAGGCTGGCTGGGTTACCAGTTCACTCTATCAGCTTGGGTCCTAGAAGGTGGGCCTGGGTGAGCTAGAGGGAGTGTCTCCCACCCTGCTCACGCCAAGAGGTACCGCAGCGGAGGGGGGTGTATCTGACCCAGTGGGCTTCTTACTGGGGAAATGAAACATGGAAGCTTACAGCAGTTTACAAATGACAAGGTTCTAGTAAAGTAAGACTTCCCTTCAGGGCCTGAACCAGCCCACGAATCTCCCTCCTCAACTCAAAGTTTCCTGGGTCATCTGGCAGAGAAACCATCCAGCTGCTGTCATTTATTTTGCATTTTCATGGTTTCAGTACGTTGGACTTCAATTTTTTTCGACAATACACTGCTGGCAGAAACATAATTGGTACCATTTTTCTGGAGGGCTTTTTGGTAACAAGAATCAGAAGCCTGGAAAACAAGCTTTCCCTTTGACCCAGCAATTCTACTTCTAGGAAGCCATCCTAAGGGAATAATCAGAAATAGACACAAGAATATTCATCACAGTATTGTTTATAATATGGAAAAACTGGAGCCAACCCAGACAGCCACAATAAGGAACCAGTTAAGTAAATCTCTGGACATCGTTATAGGAATGTTATCAAAGAATGTGTAATAGCATGGAGTGGTGTTAACTCATATTATAACATGATGGTTAGCAGTATCATCCCAAAGGGGGAAAAAGACTGAAAGGATATCCGTCTTCATAGAAACACGCTTATGGGTTCATGTGTAATTACAGAATCAGTATGTACTATGTGTAATGTTTTAAAATCGTTACATTTTTAATGCAAAGTTAATACATGCTCATTGAAAAGAATTCAAAGTTTTTATTCAAGGCCACTCCTTGGGAGTAACCACTGTCAACAGTTTGGTCTATTCCCTTCCAGACCTATTTATATTTTCAAGTGTTTTACAAAACAAACATCCCTAGTTCTCACAATAACCCCTGTGGTATAGTAGTTTTATTTTCCCGATTTTTAGAGCTAAAGAAACAGACTCAAAATGGTTAAATCTGGAACACCTTCACCATCTTCTGGAATACAAAATGGACATGAACATGAAGAGTCATGTCCTTGGCTAGTCCTAGACCACTTTGTATTGTCAGTCCTTGGGCCCTTGGGAGGTGAGATTTGGAAGAGGTGCTGGCCTTCAACCCCATCACAGTGCAGGAGTTCCCTTTGCTCCATTCGGAGAGGTGACCCTCCAGTCACTTCTAGCATATGCCCAGTGACAGGGTGAAGGACAGCCTCCTTCACTTCCTGGAGCTGAAACCTACCCCCTGCAACTTGAATTCCTTGGTCCCAGTTTCTCTTCTGAGTCCAAGTCCTCCTGGTGAGTCCTGGCAAACCCAGCAAGGTATTTACCCAGAGGCAGCTGGAGGCAGCCTTCTAGGGGGAAAATGCAGTCAGGATGAAGGAAGAAGTTGCTAGGCCAAAGGTTGGACCAAGGGTTGGATCTGAGAGCCAGCTTCCAGGCCTCAAATAGAAAATGAGTCAAATGAACTGGGGCCTGAAGGAATTAAAAAAAAAAAAAAAAAAAAAAAACATTTCAGAAGTTGCCTGTGCATTAGAGCAAGCATGCTGGTGTTGGACTGCATCCAACATCTAGCCCTGCAGAGAGTCGGGCTAGATACTCTGGAATGATGCAGAAATTCACTCGTTCTCCCACATAAGAGCACTCCACATATTTGCACTGCACGCCTCCCCGCATCATGACTCACCTTAATCTTCTCTTCTAAACACCCCTGCAAGGATCTCAATGTCCTTTCCCATCCAGTTACTGTTTCTGGATATATGGTGCATTGAATCTTGTCCTTGTTGATTTGTTTTGTTTTGTTTTATGATTTTTTTAAAATTAATTAATTTATTTATTATTTATTTTTGGTTGCATTGGGTCTTTGTTGCTGCACGCGGGCTTTCTCTAGTTGTGGCGAGCGGGGGCTACTCTTCGTTGAGGTGCGCGGGCTTCTCGTTGCGGTGCTTTCTCTTGTTGCAGAGCATGGGCTCTAGGCATGAGGGCTTCAGTAGTTGTGGCACACAGGCTCAGTAGTTGTGGTTCGCGGGCTCTAGAGCGCAGGCTCAGTAGTTGTGGCACCCAGGCTTAGTTGCTCTGCGGCATGTGGGATCTTCCCGGACCAGGGCTCGAACCGTGTCCCCTGCATGGGCAGGTGGGTTCTTAACCACTGCACCACCAGGGAAGCCCTGTTAATTTGGTTTTAATTAGCCATGTAAACTAGTCAGCCTCTTCCATTCACCCACAATCTACCATGTTAGCTAAGTGGCAGCCTGGTAAGTTTCCATCTTCTTTGGGGTTACAAAGGAATACACTCTAAAGGCTGGATGGTCTTCACCTCTAAGGAAAGCAGACTTTTTCATGAAAAAGCTGGTTGACCCTTAGGTCTTATTCTTTCCTTGGGCTTCCTCCTGAATTAGTGGAACTATAAGGAGGTTAGTTGATGATACCAAACCATAGAGTGAAATACTTGATGCTGAACCCCAAGTGGTCTTTTCACCTACACACACACACACACACACACACACACACACATATATATATATATATATATATATATATATATATCTGCCAAATAGGCAGTATCCAAATGAGATCCAATGTCTTAGGTTGATGATTTGGCAAGACTGGTAGAAAATTCCAGGTTACATTCCTTTTATAAATGAGAAGGCAGAGAGTGTGAGGTCTAATGATGTCTAATTTAAATTTTCTAGTCTTTTTATTTCTGATCCAAAACACCCTGCAGAGGAAAATGTCCATCACCCAGCTCTTTGGCGTCTTGAAGAAAAAAACCCCCTGAATTGTTACTTGATTGAAGCCAGTCTTTTCATCTTTATATTCAAGATATAGGCTAATGATAAAAGATGCTAGTAACAATACTATTAAAGTTATAAAATAAATCTTTCAAACAATTCACTCATTCATTTGTTTACTCATTCAGTCCTGAAAGATAACGAGCCAGCCATGCACAGATCTAGGAAAGAGCATTCCGTGCAGCAGAAACAGCAAAACCAAAGGCTCTAAGTGCAATTGAGCTTGGGACTTCCTGAGAAAGCAAGAGACCAGTGAAGCTAGAGAATGGTAAGGTGAGGGGAAGAGAGGTAAGAGATGAAGTCATCAGATTGGGCAATTGATTACGGGTCAGGGGAGAGGTCCAGGCTGGAGGTATATATTTGAAAGTCAGCAGCAAATAGATGGTATTTAAAGCCTTGAGATTGGGTGTGAACATCTATTGAGTATGGCCAGTGCTCTGGGAGATGTCAACCTTTAGAGATTTGGAATGATGAGACAAGGCTAAAGAGGAATGACTACAAAAGTGAAAGGACAACCAAGAGTGGAGTCTAGATGTCAAACGAAGAAGGTGCTGCAATAAGGAGAGAGGGATCTTGTGTGTCCAGTGCTGTTGAAAAAGTCTAGTAAGAATAAGGACCAAGAAATACCCAGTGGACTTGGGAGTATAAAGGCCCTTGGGACATCAACAAGAGCTACTTCTACGGAGTAGAGGAGATAAAAGCGGTGCTGAAGTGGATGCAAGGAGGAGGAGCAGTGAAGACAGGAAGGGTAGATAACTCAAGGAGCGTTGCTATGAAGGGAGCAAAGAAACGGGGCAGTAGCTGGGGTCCAGAGCATTTTTTTTTTAAGATGGGAGAAATTGCAGCATGCTTGCATATTGATGGGAACGATCCAGGCAAGAGGGAAAAACTGGTGATGGTGCAATATCCAAGAGTAACAGGGCTTACATTTACCAAAAGACACGTACAAGAATGTTTGTAGCCACTTTATTCCTAATAGCCAGAAATTGGAAACAACCGAAATATTTAACAGTAGTTTTCTGGTTATAATTGTTGTGTAACAAGCAATTCCCAAATTTAGAGGCTTAACACAACAGTATATCGGTATTATTATATCTTATGGTTCTGTGGGTCAGGAAATCAGACAAGGCACACATGTTTGCTCTGTGATCTCTGGGGCCTCAGTGGGATGACTTGAAGGTGTGGGGATTGGCAAGGAAACTCTCTTTTTCTACCCTCAGCCTCTTCACATGGCTAGCTTGGGCTTCTGTGCAGCATGGCGCCTTCAGAGTAGTCAGTCTTCTTATATAGTGGTTCCGGGCTCCAAGAGGAAAGAAGCAGAAACTGCCCAACCTCTTAAAAGCTAGGTTTGGAACCAGCTTAGGCTCACCTCCACCATACTTTATTGGCCAAAGCAGTCACAGGCCAGCCCAATTCAAGGAGACAGGGACTCCACTGTCAATGGGAGGAGTGTCAAAGAATTTACAGCCATCTTAAATCTGCCACAATCAATAAAATAGGTAAACAAATTGTTGTGCACTCATACAATGGAATACTGCACAGCAATAAAAAAGATGAATTACTGCTACTTGTGGTGAGTGAACCTCACAGGCATAAAGTTAAATGAAATGTCAGGCACAAAAGAAGTACATTCTGTCATATTCCATTTATATGAAGTTTTATTTGCATAATCAATCTAGGGTGATAGAGGCCAGAATAGTAGATACCCTTGAGGGGGTACTTACTTGGATGAAGCATGAGGGAGCCTTCAGGAGTGCTGGAAATGTTCTTTGTCTTGAATGGTAATAACAGATCTATATACATATGCAAAAATTCATCAAACCTTACACTTAAGATTGGTGTGTTTTGCTCTATTTAAAAGTATACATACATTTAAAAAAATCTAAAAGAAAACAAAAATGATGCAGGAAAGAGGAGACAGTTGTTGGAAGGTTGTGTAAGAGGTAAGAGTGGATGGAGTGAGTGCATAGTTTGGCTGGTGTGGTAGTAGAAGTGCATGGAATTGCTCTTTGGATGGTTGCTATTTTCTCATTGGAAACAGGTAGCCCATCAGAAGCTGATACAGAGGAGAGGGAAAGAAGTGGAGAGTTGATGAGAAGAAAAATTGGCAAGAGCAGTGTGGAATGGAAATGTAGGAGGATTTCCTGGCAGTACTAAATGCCCTAGTAAAGTATTTGGTCATTCATTTAAAGTGAGGCAAACCAGCACGGTTCTGGGTGTCCACATTCACTGACTGCAGGCAGGGAGGTGGACTCCACCCCAGTGGGGGTTTGCTAGGAAAGCACAGTGGAAGGAGGCGAGGACCAGGGAGCTGAGGGTGTATACAAGGCAGTAAGAGCCAGAGAATGAGGGTCCATGGGTGAGGAAGAAAGTGGGGACGGCAAATTATTAGAGTTTTGATATTAGAGGAAAGGAGCTGAAAATATAGCAAGTGAGAAAAGGAGGAAGATTGAAATGGAGGTTAGGGGGGAGGCAGAGCTATTGGTAACAACGTGTAAATGTGGGTGTGGCTAAGGCTGTATATTGGGCAGACAAGCTGCGTAACAAACACGGAGTTTGCTTCTCGCTCATGCCATAGTCCCATGCTTATGGATGGGGTGGGGGCAAAAGTCAGTTCCCTAAAGTCATTTCCAGTCCTAGGCTCTTTCCACGGCAGCTCAGATTCTAGGCCCACACTCTTCAACACTGAGCACCCAAGACGTGACTTGTGCAACTAAGAAACTGAATTTAAAATTTTATTTATACTTAATTCATTTAAAAATTTGAAAGAATATTTGAGGGGGGAGAGATAAATTGGGAGGTTGGGATTAACATATACACTATATATAAAATATAAATATATAATTATGTAAAATAGATAACCAACAAGGACCTACTGTATAGCACAAGGAACTACACTCAGTATTTTGTAATAACCTATAAGGGAAAAGAATCTGAAAAAGGATATATATATATATGTATATACATTTATATATGAAAAGAATATATATATATATATCTGAATCACTGTGCTGTATACCTGAAACTAACATGATATTATAAATCCATTATACTTCAATTAAGTATATAAGATGCTATGGAAGTCCAAGTCCCCTCCCCCCAAGAAAGAATGTTTGGAATGATTTTAGTGTGTGCATCTACTTTATGAAATTATATACAGATCAAGTGTTTTTTATGGGAACTTAGCATCTGAATTGATTTGTGCTAAAAGTGCAAATTACCAGATTCCAAAGACTTAATATGAAAAAAGAATGTATACAAGGCAGTAAGAGCCAGATAAAATACCTCTTTAATAATTTTTATATTGATCACAGGTTGAAATCATAATGTTTTTGGTATATTGGTTTAAATAAAATATATTATTAAAATCAATTTCCCAAGTTTCTTTTTGTGTTTTCTTTTAAAGCAACTACTAGAAAATTTAAAATCATATGTGAGGGCTTCCCTGTTGGCGCAGTGGTTGAGAACCTGCCTGCCAATGCAGGGGACATGGGTTCGAGCCCTGGTCCGGGAAGATCCCACATGCCTCAGAGCAACGAAGCCCATGCGCCACAACTACTTAGCCTGCACTCTAGAGCCCGCGAGCCACAACTACTGAGCCCACGTGCCGCAACTACTGAGCCCACGTGCCACAACTACTGAAGCCTGCACACCTAGAGCCAGTGCTCTGAAACAAGAGAGGCCACTGCAGTGAGAAGCCCACACACCGCACACCACAACAAAGAGTAGCACGGACTCGCCACAGCTAGAGAAAGCCCGTGCGCAGCAACAAAGACCCAATGCAGCCATAAATAAATAAATAAATAAATTTTAAAAAAATAAATTAAATAAAATCACGTGACATTTCTGTTGGACAGTGCTGTTCTAGGGCCTCAGAACCCTCCATTGGATGCTCTCCACCTGGCTGCAGATAATAGAGCAAACAGAGGGCAGTTTCCATATTCCTTTGTGCAGAACTCAGTCACGATGCCACATCTAACTACAAATGAGTAGGAGAAATGTCATCTGCCCAGGAAGGAGAGGAAACAGATTTGGGGAGTCACAGCTGACCTCTGGCACAGGTAAGGGGAAAGTACGAGATCACTGAAAAGAGGAGGCTGAGGTGCTGGCAGACAGGGATTGGAAAGGTTGTGCATATGAGTTTTGAAATTACCATGAATTTGGAAAACGTGACAGAGAACAAAAATCTTTAAGACCCCCAGGGTCTACAGCTGATGCAACAAAGAGGAATATTTAGCAAGTAGAGTTTAGTAAATATTTAGCAAATAGGGTTCAGTGTGTTACCATAAGCAAGTTATTTAACCATTCTGTTTGAGGTTTCCTTATCTTAAAATAGGGATAATAATAATAATACTTATCTTACAGGGTTGTTGCATTAAATGCTAAAATACCTGTAAAGTATTTAGCATGTAGAAATGACAATATAAAACAATTTCCTAATGTAGTACTAAAAGCACATTGGTTTCTCCTTTGTTTATATCTTCTTCTTTGTGTATTTACTTTCATTGGTGTGTGCCTTCGTCTGGCCTTGCGCTCAGATAAATGAAAGCAATCTGTTAATTCTGTTCTAGGACATGATTGTTCTAGGACATGATTCACTAGCAAAAATCACCAGTTCCATGAACATTTATGTTGCCATTCCGAAGAAAGGATTGGCTTTCACCTGATGTGAAATTGATTTAATTGTAGACTGTAATTGGAGAAAAGAGCACACGTTTCTTTTATAAATAGAATAAAAATCTCATTTTCAAAAGGAAAAAGCTTTGTGGGGGAAGAGGGCACTTCTGACAGGAGGGTGTGGCTACTTTCCAGATCACAGTTGAGGAAATTGCAGCGACTTTTTCCCTGTTGCCTAATAAGGACTTGTATATAAATGGCAAAATGAGGAGAGATGTTGGGCAGTCCTTCCGATGTTCCATTTTTTCCACGCCATTTCCAAAGCAGTCCCCAGAGAAATCAGGGGCTTCCGTTAATGTTGTCTATAATAAAATATCGAAGCTGAACTTTCTGCGCATAAGAATTAAATTCGTGCTCTGTAGTACTGTTTGCTTTCCAGAGGGGACATTCCACAAATCACTCTTCAAATCTCGAACCAGAAACTAAGGAGTTCTTTAGACAGTCCTCTAGAATGTGATCGTGCCAGGGAACAGCTGCTGGTCCAAGCTCAGGTTAGGAAAAGAGGTAAGTGATTCTTCGCTCCCGGTAGCTAGATGAGAACAGCATAACCCAGCCTATCAATTAGAAAGCTCCAACCTGTGCATAATTTTTTAAAAAATCTCTTATAAGTTACTTGTTCTAGGAGAGGGGGATTCTGACCCTTTGTGATGGTTTTGTGAGATTCCATCCTCCAAGTCTGGCATGCCAAGGCGCTGCTCCAAGCAGTGGGTGGGTCTGTCAGACCTGCCCATCCACCCTCTGTACCAGGAAGTCACAGGCAAGTCCTGATTTTAAAAATTAGAACTGAATCCATGCATTTCCAGAACCTGAAACATTTTTAACTTATTAATTTTTCACAGGTTTCATTTACATGGGGTTTCACAGCACTTTCCTGTAAATCCTCACCAAAGCCCTGTAAGGAAGGTGTTCATGTCCTCACTTTACAGATGAGGGACTTGAATCTTGGAGAGGTTGTGTCTTTCCTAAGGTCACGTGGTGATAAGAGGGGAGCAGAGGATGGGTCAAAGCGGCCCTCTTGTGCTCTTGCACAATGCCCACCCTCACTTGTGATTAAAAACTAAACTAAACCAAAATGAAATTAAGTACTGCTTCCTCATGTAGCTAATTTTATCACAGAATCACTGTGACCAGTGATTCAGAGTACATGTTACCCACTTTCTCATCTAGGTAGTAGCCACAACCAGCAGTGGCTCCTGCGTACTCCAAGATATTCTCAGTGTCTGAAATCTCTTTTTTTTCAATTGAAGTACAGTTGATTTATAATGTGTTAGTTTCAGGTGTACAGCAAAGTGATTAAGTTATACATATATACATATCTTTTCTTTTCCAGATTGTCTTCCATTATAGGTTATTATAAGATATTGAATACAGTTCCTTGTGCTATACAGTAGGTCCTTGTTGTTTATCTATTTTATATATATAGTAGAGTATATCTGTTAAACCCAAACTCCTAATTTATCCCTCCTACCCTCCTTTCCCCTTTGGTAACCGTAAATTTGTTTTCTATGTCTGTGAGTCTTGATTATTTCTGTTTTGTAAATAAGTTCACTTGTATCATTTTTTTAGATTCCACATATAAGTGGTATCATATGATATTTGTCTTTGTCTGGCTTACTTCACTTAATATGATAATCTCTAGGTCCATCCATGTTGCTGCAAATGACATTATTTCATTCATTTTTAGGGCTGAGTAATATTCCATTGTGTATATGTACCAATCTTCTTGATCCATTCATCTGTCAGTGGGTGCTTAGGTTGTGTCCGTGTCTTGGCTATTGTAAACAGTGCTGCAGTGAATATTGGAACACATATTGGAACATTATCCTGCCTTTCTAGTAGCAACTTTATTGCAGAAACCAAATGTCTCCATTTAGAAGGAGAAGCTCTACTGTACAGAAGAGTCATTTTATAGTACCTAATGAAATTATTGATTCAGGCAAGGATCATCAATTGTTGTTAAAACCTCTATGGAAGGATACTTGATTATTCATAGCCTATTAAAGTGATAACGTTTGGGTTACTTTCTGGTCTCAAGAGATAAAAAACATAACGATATAATGGAGGCATCAGGCTGCTCCCACTTTAACCTAGTGGTCCTCTATCCCATTAGCATGGCTAATGGTGAGGTAACCAACTGTATGTGCCTTCTGATGTGATACAAAGCACACAATATAACATATACTGTATTCTAGCCAAAAATGTTTAACTTGAACCTAACCAAATGTTTAGATCTAACTTATTTACTGAAATAGGGGGGATACAGGGACAAGCGAAACAAAAATATGGGGAAACAAACAAATCTAAAAGATGGCACATTCTTTAGGACAGCTGGCCCGGGCTCTTCAACAAATTAGTGTAATAAGAAAAGGGACTCTTCTAGGTTAAAAGACAGTTTAAAAACTTAAATGGAACATGTGGCTCTGGATTGGTTCCTGGTTTGTACAAACCAGCTATGAAGGACATTTTGGGCCAAATGAAGAAATTCAAATATGTGTTAAGTATTGGATAATATTAAGAAATCATCATTAATTTTTTTTAGATGTGAAATGTCATTTTGGGCTACATAGGAAGAAGTTCTTATCCTTCAGAAATGCGTGCTGAAGCATTTAAGTCTGTTTCAGGAGTTTAGAACAACAATCATTTATTTCTCATTCACACTACATCACTATCCCAGGTCAGCGGCCACTCTCGTCACCTTCAGTCGGGTATGCAGACCGAAGAAGCAGCCCTATCTAGGACTTTGCTTGTCTTTTTGCCAAAGGAAAAGAAAGATGATGGAACCACACTATGACTCATAAAATGTAGGCTTCATCTCTACTCGTATTTTATTGACTAAAGTATACGTTGCATGGCCAAGTCTAGCATCAATGGGATAAGGAAGTATAATTCTCCCACAGGGTGGGGCAGTAGAATTATTTAGAAATCAGTGACAATGGGAACAAAGCATCTCAGCTCTGAGTCATAACAAAATATTTTCTCAGGGAGCAGATTATAATGTTAAATCCAGATGTTAGAAAGCAAGAAAGGTTGAAAATAAATGAACTTAGCATTCAACTCCAGAAACCAGAGAAGAAATAAAAAAATAAACCACAGAAGGTAGAAGGAAGGAATTAATAAAGATATAATAGATAGTATGAAATAGAATGCCAAAAAACAATAGCTTTAACTTCTATGTTCTGACAAGATCAAAACATAGAAAGCCTTTGGCAAGTCTGTTCCAGAAAAGAAAAAAGCAAAAAGACACAATAACATTCATTAGAAATGAAAACAGGATGTAGATATTAAAAAAAAATTTTTTTTTAATGTTACGTACAGCTTCATTCCAGTGACTTTAAAAATCTAGACCATGGGGAATGACTTTCCAGAAAAATACAAATTACCAAACTTGACTAAATAAATAGAAAGCCTGAAATCACCAATAATAACATAAGGAATAGGTAGTCAAAGGTCTACCTTTACAAAAGAAAGTCCACGTGGCCCGTAAGGTTGAGTACTATCAGGACTTCAAGGAGGAGATGAACCTCATGTAATATGAAATGTTCCATGGGTTAGTAAAATGTGGAAAGCTTGCCAATAGCAGACTATCACTTTTCAGTGAACAGTGCTGTAGGATCAAGTTCTGGTCAATGAAAGAAGGGGAAAGAGAGTTACATGCTTTGGGGAAAGGTTTTCTTCTCCAATAAAATGAGAGGGATGTGTGAGGAGACCCTTCTCCCTCCTCCCTGCTTGGGGCCATGTCCCTGTGGACCTGTTGCTGCCATCATGTGACCCTGAGGGAACACTCGGCTGAGCCATTGAGAATGAGATAGGAAGAATTTGGATTCTCTGTGACACTGTTGAGCGCTGAGCCAACTCTGGGCCCTCCTCCATGAGAAAAATATATTCTTGTCATATAAACCACTTTTCTTTGATTTTTTGGTGAATGGCAGCTGAGAATGCCCTAAGTAAAATATGTGAGGTCTATCAAACTTTTACAGCATAAATACCCCAGGTAATATCAATGGTTTCAGAACCCAAAAAAGTTCAAGAGCTTTGCAGCTGATTTTGCCTGTGCTGGTCTTGCATAATTCTGTTAGTACAACTAGATACTTTGATATACCATTTCTAAAGGGAATTTTGTCTTTTAAATCCTATACTGCAATTGGTCTATTGAACTATTTCAATGATGAAATAGAGACAGAAACCCCTGTCTTTTTTTGTTGTTGTTGTTGTTGAGGTATAGTTGATTTATAATGTTGTGTTAATTTCTGTTATACAGCAAAGTGATTTAGCTACATATAGATATATATATATTCTTTTTTTATATTTTTTCCATTATGGTTTTTCACAAGATATTGAGTATAGTTCCCTGTGCTATATAGTAGGACCTTGTTGTTTATCCATTCTACATATACTAGTTTGCATCTGCTAACCCCAAATTCCCAATCCCTCCCTCCCCTATTCCCCCTCCCCCTTGGCAACCACAAGTCTGTTCTCTATATCTGTGAGTCTGCAGAAACCCCTGTCTTTAAGAAAGATGCTCCAAAAAAATTCTTATCTGCAAAACTGAATCACATTTCTTTTTTTTTTCTGCCAAGATAACTCAGAGAAAAAACAGAGTATACCAATGTTTTTTTCTTCCTGTTTTAAGCAGTGAGATGATTATGGAAATTGTTATGCCTATGATTCTTAATTCTTAAGCTTTTGATCTCTTGTAAAAACTAAAATAGGATTCTTGACCAGATGGCTGTTATAACTAGTTTAGATTTTATTGAAGTGTTTGCACTTCTTTTTGTCCATATCACACCGCTTATGTTATGAGGTGTCAAGTGATCATCCAGTTTTTTGTTTTTTTTTTAGCCCACCTTGTTTTTGTTCCTGTCAGCTGATATAATTCAATGCTAGAAAGTTAATGAGTTGTTTTCAGTGAGATTCAGGGCATGCAAGAAATGTACTAGCTCTGGGACTTCCCTGGTGGTCCAGTGGTTAAGACTCTGCACTTCCACTGCAGGGGGCGCAGGTTCGATCCCTGGTTGGGGAACTAAGATTTAAAAAAAGCTAAGTAGAATACATGCCCCAATAAAAACACGAACACTCTTACACCTGTGTTAGGTGAATGATACCATGCCAAGGAGAGGAGAAAGGTATGCAGATAACTCAGGTGTAGGAGTTTAGGAGTCAAGGTCAGACAAATGTAGTCACTGGAGAGAACAGAGGGCAATAACCGCCCTGTGAAACTGGGAGGGAAATGCAATTACCAGGGACTCAGGAACAGAGCAAGGGTCAGCCAAGAACAAGAAGATAGGCAGATCTTGGTTACCGGAAAAGTTCTTGGTTACTAGAAATCCAGAAACCAAGGTCGAGGCAGTCGCAGGAAAGAGCAAGACCAACTCTATCCTGAGCTAATGAATTTCCAACAAGGGCTTTGGAGCCTCCTGCCCATAAGCATCCTCCCTAGAGTGGGAGGGAGACTGAGCCTGGAGGTGGGAGGTGGGAGTAGTCAGGAGCCAAGGAAGAGCTCTAAGACAAGTTCACTACACTAGACAAATGAACTGCTTCCTCAGAACCTCAACTGCTGACTGATAAATTACTGCTACAAGAAGACTTATTTATCTCCTAGATCTAAAAGGAGCTGACTCTGGAAAAAATTATGAAGACAATGTCTTGTGTTCAATGTATGAAAACCCTCTTCCAATCCTCAAGTTAACTTCAAAAATCAAAACACATTCACTTTAGGGACTTCCTTCGTGGTCCAGCGGTTAAGACTCTGCGCTCCCAATGGAGGCGGCCCAGGTTTGGTCCCTGGTCTGGGAACTAGTGTGCATGCCACAACTAAAGATCCCATGTGCCACAACTAAGACCCGGCACAGCCTAAATAAATAAATGTTAAAAAAAAAAAAAAAAAAGACCTCACATATGGGGAGCCCTGAAGAAATGTTAGTTGAATGAATCAATGAAGGCAAGAATGACTCTAGGTTGAAATGTTAGTTATTGTTTTGCGGGGGTTGGTTTCGTGGGGTTTTGTTTGTTTTTTGGCCAGGCTGTGTGCCTTGTGGGATCTTAGTTCCCTGACCAGGGGTCAAACCCGGGCCCCCTGCAGTGGAAGTGCAGAGTCCTAACCACTGGACCGTCAGGGAAGTCCCTGAAATTTTAGTTTTTGAAGGCAGTTATTTAAATAGAAGTCTGTAGGATTTATCTCCCCTTCCCTCTTCCTAACACTATTCCAAATTTTTGAACCATGCAATTGAGAGAGACTGACCCCAACCCCAGGTCAAGAGTGGACCCTCCTGGGCTTGATCTAATCAGTATATCCCATCTCCCTCTCTGGTCTTCACAGTTGGTTTAGGACAAACACAGTACCCAAGTCAGGGCAGTGGGTGGGTCAATGAGGCTACATTTGGGAGTTTTATTTAAGCTATTGAGGATGCTGAGTCTCTCTTTTCTTCTGGATTTGAACATGGAAATAAGTAGGCCCAGAAGCTTCTGGAAACTAATCCTAAAAACTAATAAATAGAAAGCAAGAATCCAGGATTTATAGACTTCATTTGGGCCCTGGGTTAAACCTTTCTCAAAGCTGGACTTTACACTATGTTCACCTGTACGTTTTCCTTATTGTTTAAGTCACTAGGAGTTTGCTTTCTGTTTCTTGCTATGGAAAGATCATTAGCTGATATAAGCTTATGTGATTTGCAGGAAGTTGAAACACAATATTCATTTATGGGGATTTCCTAACTCCCAAACCCTCATTTAACCAAAAGACCATTCTCCTCATAATATATCCAGTAAGGCAGTTATATACTTGTACACAATGCATGAGAGTTAATGAATTTGTGTAAAACTAATTAAGCTATGGTAGCTGTGGTCATGTCAGGAGTCGGTTGCAACACAATAATTAGAGTCAAGGAACTTGAATTCCCATGGCCCTGGAGATATTATCAAGTCTCTTAGGAAATACTGTTGCAATACTACCTAAAGTGACATTTAAATCTTCCTTCATGTTCCTCTTAGTCAGACTGTGACAGATAGTTCCTGCTTAAAAGAAAATAGTCACTTCTCTGACACAATTATTTTCCACCGAAAACAAAACATCAAACTGAAAGGAAAAGAGATTGTTTAAATAAGAAGTCAGTTATTTATTAATGCTATCAGGTAATGCAATCCTGGCAACTAAAAAATTGGATTCAAGTTTTGAATTGCTCCAATTTTGCCCTAGAAGTTGTCTGGCAATTATACCAGAAGCCTACAGCTTATTTGAATAGAGGGAAATGAGTCCTGATCACTATTTGTGAGACACCTTTGTTCAAATAAAGATGAAATATGGAAAGATAGGGTCTACTATTCTTTTAGCCCACATTTCCTTTTTCACTGAAGGATGCCCCAGACTTCAAGATATGGAAAGTATTTTGTTTACCACCATTATTCCTGACCTCTGAGGGGCAACATTTTTTTTATTTATAGGATTTCTGGAGAATCATGATTTTCTGGGTTTACAAAAGTCCATTTTTGACTAGTTTCTTTAAAATAAAAAAAAAAAAACCCTGGATTTTTTTTGTTTGTTTTGTTTTTATAATGAAATGGCTAGTAGTCATTGAGAACTCATTGTGTTCTTAGGGGGTTTTTTTCTTTTTTTTTTTTTTTTTAATATTTTAATGAGATTCTTGTCTGCTTACATTCTTTTTTTTTTTAATTTATGTTTGTATGTATGTATGGCTGTGTTGGGTCTTCGTTTCTGTGCGAGGGCTTTCTCTAGCTGTGGCAAGCAGGGGCCACTCACTATCGCGGCCTCTCGTTGCGGAGCACAAGCTCCAGACGCACAGGCTCAGTAATTGTGGCTCACGGGCCGAGTTGCTCCGCGGCACGTGGGATCTTCCCAGACCAGGGCTCGAACCCGTGTGCCCTGCATTGGCAGGCGGATTCTCAACCACTGCGCCACCAGGGAAGCCCAACCCTGGATATTTTTGATGGTGAATTTCTGAGTTAAGGAAACAGCACAGTATAACAGAAAAAAAGGTCTCACCGGGAGCTGAACACTCTCTGGTCACTTTATGTATCTCATTAACTTTCTGTGTAGACTAAATTTCTCAGTCTCTTTAGGCCTCAGTTTCCTCATTTGTGAACAGATCAGCTGAACTTGAGGGTCCCTTCTCTAGAGATCGAGGAGTCTATGAGCAACGTGCTTATCCTACTGTAACATCAAGAACTATAATTTGAAACTACACATCCTCTACAGCTTTTAGTCCTTCATAGTAACAATCAGGAATACATTGTCTGGTATAGGATGAAAATATTTGAGAAGGATTCTCAGTTAGGGAATCAGATACCTCAAATTTGGGAGGAGCATTGAGTTTTATTAAAAAAAAAAAAAAAAAAGCCTAGGGCTAACTTTTGAGATTCAGGTACTTTCAAGGTTTGCTGAAAAACAGTGATTAAGTATAAGACATTGTTCTTAAGTCTACCTTGCCCTTGTATAAGGAAATTCTTCCTGGCCCCTCTTTGGTTAGAGTTTGTCATGAAAGAAATAAATAGGAAAATTGCAGGGTATATTACTTCAGCATATTACAGGTACAAGGGGCCGGAATATTGAATAGATGGCTTCATGTGACATCTTTTTAGTTTCAAATTTGAGTTAAATTAGCAGGTTGCTTTGTAAGAGACATACCAAACAAAAGAAAACCAAGCAACCATACTCCAATAAAAATTAATTTAAAAAAAAGTAAACCAAAATTCTCTGGAGACTGATGGCTTAGCCCTTTCTATAATTGAAAATAGTTTTGTGTTTTTGACAGAGCTCTGTGGGGTTTAAATTTTTTTTTAATTAAATTAAGTAGAAAAATCAATATAAAAAACTAAATGTATGGTGCCTAACAGGCGATAATTACAGTTCTGGCTTCACTTGCACTTTTTTAGTGAAAAAAGCATATATTAATTTGAATGATATGAAATTGCTATCTTCATAGGTCAAAATTTCATTTGTTTTCACATAATACCTTGTAACTCGTTTATTAAGGTGTTAGTTCTTAGCCTGTTACTGAAGAACTTAAATCTTCCTTTAAGGAGGAAAAAAAAAGGTTTGCAGTTAGGAATTGTGGGTCTCAGGGTTTGTAATGGGAGGAGCCAGTTACACTAAAGTGCTTTTTTCCCAACCACTTAAACTATCAAAGTAGAACAACATGTACATGGTTTAAAAAAAAATCAAACTACAAGATGAAATGAACTACAAATGAAAAGTACACGTATCCTCTCTCCTATCCCACTGGAAAAACATACATGATTTTCACTGAACTCCCTAGAGGTAATCACTTTAAATCCTTTCTAGCTTTATTTCATTTGGTCACTGCTATGGTCTGAATGTTTGTGCCCCCCCAAATCCATAAATTGAAATCCTAACCCCTAAGATGATTGTATTAGGGGATGGGGCCCTTGGGAGGTGATTAGGTCACGAGGGTGAAACCCTCATAAATGGGATTAGTGCCCTTCCAAAAGAGGCTACAGAGAGATCCCTCCCCTCTTGGCCATGTGAGGGTACAATTAGAAGTCTGCAACCTGGAAGAGGGCTCTCACATCACCATGTCAGCACACTGATCTTGGACTTCCAGCCTTCAGAACTGTGAGAAATAAATTTCTGTTGTTTATAAGCCACCTGGTCTTTTGTTATAGCAGCCTGAATGGATTAAGGAAGTCAGTCACTCTCTCCTTAGCTCCAAATAATATGCTTATATACATTTTTTTTTTTTTGGCCACTTTGCATGGCTTACAGGATCTTAGTTCCCTCCCCAACCTGGGACTGAACCAATGGCCTTGGCACTGAAAGCAGGGAATCCTAACCACTGGACCACCAGGGAATTCCTGATATACCTATCTTTTTATTTGTCAAATTTTAACACTATTAACTCTCTGCCAAGGAAGATAATAAATGAGCTATTTATGTACTATATCCCACTTTATCCTCCATTTCATGTTTTTTTAGCCATAGTATTATTTTATTATTAATAATATGTAGTATTATCCAGTTTTTGTTTGTGTTTTGGCTTCCTTGGATCTTTGTTGCCGCACACGGGCTTTCTCTAGTTGTGGCGAGTGGGGACTACTCTTTGTTGTGGTACACGGACTTCTCATTGCGGTGGCTTCTCTTGTTGTGGAGCACGGGCTCTAGGCACGCAGGCTTCAGCAGTTGTGGCACACGGGCTCAGTAGTTGTGGCTCGCGGGCTCTAGAGCGCAGGCTCAGCAGTTGCAGCGCATGGGCTTAGTTGCTCCACAGCATGTGGGATCTTTCCCTACCAGGGCTCAAACCCTTGTCCCCTGCATTGGCAGGCATATTCTTAACCACTGCACCACCAGGGAAGTCCTATTATTTAGTATTTACTTTATTTTTCCATTGGTTATAGTTATAACTTTAAAGAACATACTTAAACCTCCATTCCAGTTCCACCATCTTTAAACTCTTTAACTCTTAACATTTCTTACCTCTTATTTATTATGTAAAAAAAAGAACACTTCTACACTTCCTTTCAACTTTTTTCCTTCAACTCTCTCCTCCATAAAGCCCTTGACTTCTGTCAACCCCACCATTACTTTTATATTGTCATAATTTACAACATTTACATTTTGTTCTGTGAATGATCATTCAGTTGACTCTGAAGTATTGAAAGTCAATAAGCTGCAATTTTACTATTTTGATTATGAAAATAGTATTCACTGTAGAACAAAATGCATCTGTTAGAATAGAAAAAGTAAATCTATACATAAAATAGATAATCAACAAGGACCTACTGTATAGCACAGGGAATTCTACTCAATATTCTGTAATAACCTATATGGGAAAAGAATCTGAAGAAGAATGAATATATGTATATGTAGAACTGAACCACTTTGCTGTACACCTGAAACTAACACAACATTGTAAATCAACTATACCCCAATATAAAATAAAAATTAAATTAAAAAAAAAGAAAAAGTAAATCCATATCACTAGCCCTGTGCCAATAGAAAGGATGCTCCAGGGCTTCCCTGGTGGCGCAGTGGTTAAGAATCTGCCTGCCAGTGCAGGGGATATGGGTTGGAGCCCTGGTCTGGGAAGATCCCATATGCCACGGAGCAACTGGGTCCGAGGGCCACAGCTACTGAGCCTGCGCTCTGGAGCCTGCACGCCACAACTACTGAGCCCATGTGCCACAACTACTGAAGCCCGCACGCCTAGAGCCCGTGCTCCACAACCAGAGAAGCCATCGCAGTGAGAAGCCCGCGCACTGCAATGAAGAGTAGCCCCCTCTCGCTGCAACTAGAGAAAGCCCGCGTGCAGCAACAAAGACACAACACAGCCAAAAATTAAAAATAATTAATTAATTTATAAAAAATAAAGGATGCTCCAAACATTGAGATTATATAATTACATTTTCAAACGCTCCATGAGTTGCCACATTTTAGTTTGCTTTGTATTTGGAACACAGTTTTCTGCTGGTTTTAATTGCCTTCCATTTAACAAAAGAAGCACATGCCTTCATCATATGACTAAATTTGTTCAGTATCTTAATCCCAGTCTCCATGGCCATGGAATCTACTTTCTGCTTGAAGATATTCTTCTCCCTTTAAAATCAGTTGTCCTCTTAGCCTGCTGTACAGTTGTTATTTTAGACCTTCCCTGCATAGCACTCCTGGGTTAGGACCAGTGTTTCTTGCACCCCAGGTTTTTCTCTTTCTTGGATTCCTTTTCCTTTTTACTGGTCCATCTTTAACTGATGTTTTCAGAAAGGGTTTTTGAGAGGTAGACTTTCTGAGTTCTTACATGTCTGAACGTGTTTTCACTTTACCCTTATAGCTGAGTGATAGCTTAGCTGGGTATGGAATTCTGATGCTCAGAACTCTGCAGGCAGTCCACCACTGTCTCTAGCACTGTTGTTGATGAGAAGACTGGTGCCAATCAGGTTTTTGTTCTGTTGTGCTGTTGTAGTTGACCTGTTGTTTGTTCTCTGGAAGCTTTTAGGAACTTCTCTTAGTATTTAATGTACTATAAAATCACAAGGTTAGGGTTAAGTATGGGTCTATTTTTATTTATTTTGCTTGGCACTCAGTAAGCTCTTTCAGTTTGAAGACTCCTATCTTTTCTCAACTCTAGGACATTTTTTTTCTGTATTTCTCTCACTATTTTCTCCCCCACATTTTCTTATCTCCTTCTGGAACTATTAGTTCACTATTGTCCCTCCTGGATTGAACCTAGATAGTTTTTGGACTTTTAAAAATACAGTATTTCTTTCCTTTTGTCTCTTTGCTTTACACTCTGGGAGATTCCACTGACCTTTTCTTTCAGCCCTTAGGTTGATTTTTTAAATTATAGGAATTAATTATATTTTAAATTTCCAATAATTTTTTGTCTCATATATATAGATGCATACATATATATTTATATACATATACTTGTCTTTGTCTTATGGATACAATAGCTTCTCAAATTTACCTCTGGTTACTAATTAGAATACAAAAAAATTATCTTATGTTCCCAGAATTATCTGTTTCCCATTAGTTCAGCTATTTTTTTTTTTTAATCGTTCTTTTGAAAACATTATATCTATACCTTCTTCCGGTTATTTTTCAACTAAGTGAACTTTTCTTGTGCATCAAGAAAATTTCCTATCCTTTGCCCCCAGTTTAAAAAAACATTCTATTCTGGAAAATTTCAAGGATATACAAAGTAAACAAAGTATAATGAACTTCATCCACCCATCACCCAGCTTCAATAAACATCAATATTCTGCCATTCTTGTTTCACTTACAACTTCACCTACTCCTGTAAAGTTTTATAACCAAATTATTAATTAAATACTCTTTCATATTGATTTGGTCTTTTGAATTTATTTTTCATTTAGTAAAAATTCCTGTTAGATCATATCATACACTTTTTCATAAAACACCTAACACAGTATTTATTATGACAGTATTAGAAATTACACCCAAAAAACCCCTACCATTTACAGAGCGCTTTCTGTGCCAGACACTGTGCTCATGCTTTATGAAAGCATGGGTTCATTTTATTCAAGATAATCAACAATGCAAGTGTCTGCCCTTTAACCTGCAAAGTATGTAGAGATGCTGTTTGTTAAAGGATTAGTAAAAGTATTCAATATTAAAATCAATGTGTGGAAAAGGACATTTTCTGTGAAGAGAATATATATTCATGACTGTGTTTCTCAGATACAATAAAATGCCAACACAATTATAGCTGTTGCTTGTGGGGAAGAAAGGACTATTTCTAAGGAAATCTTAATATCTATTCTCTGAGGGACAATGGTCTTTCAGTGATTTAGTATCACAGTCCTAGTTATAACACCAAGTTATAAATAAGAATGTGTTTTAAGAACTAAAATACTTTTTTCTGTATACACGATTCTAAAATTCAGGAATAGGAACTTCCCTGGTGGTCCAGTGGGTAAGACTCCGTGCTCCCAATGCAGGGGGTCCGGGTTCGATCTCTGGTCAGGGAACTAGATCCCGCATGCATGCTGCAACTAAAGATCCCACATGCCACAACAAAGATCCCACATGCTACAACCAAGATCCCACATGCTGCAATGAAGACCCAGCGCAGCCTAAATAAATAATAAAATAAATAAATAAATAACATTAAAAAATAAAATTTGGGAATAAACAAAGAGTTTTAGAAAAGTAAGAGCCAAAATACCTTGTTTATGCCCACAGAAAGTAGAAAATGGATTCTGCTGATTGGAGAGCATACTCAGCCAGTGGCCTACAACCATTTCTCTCTCATTCTGCCTCATTCAGCTTTGTGAAGTTTTCCCAGAACTTTGCCGTCATTCACTGTGGAAGCAGTATGGGGGGAGATGGGCATTGAAACACTGTGCTGCTGTTTGATACCTTTTTGACGATGGGTGAGTCACTTAATTTCTCTAAACCTCAGTTTCCTCATTTACAAAATTAGGGAACTAATACCTTCTTCTTAGGGTATTTGTGAAGATTAAGAAATAAATCACACTAAGCAAGTGGTCCAGGGCCTAGGACTTGGTATGTATAAATGATCATTGTTATTATTGCTGTGGGATTCATAGGTATCCTCTACAGTAGGGAAGCCAGATTTAGCAAATCAGAAAACAAGGCATCCAGTTAAATTTGATTTTCAGATAGACAAGAATCATTTTTTTTAATGTAAGTATGTCTCAAATATTACATGGAATATACTTATACATATCACCTATCTGAAATTCAAATTTAAGTGGGCATCCTGTATTTTATCTGGCAAAATTACTTCTCTTTTAAAAGGGAGACTTGGGTATGGTAAAGTAAATCTACAGGGAATAAAGCTGTGATTAAATTTGATATTTCATCTGCTCATACTTGGTAGGCCAATATCCCCCAAAACACTTAGTATTTTCTCTTGCAAGTAATGCTCAAGTATCATGTATCAGAGAAACAAATAGTTCCTGTATTTTGGATTAGGAGTCAGACTCCCTGACTTCAGGCTATACTACAAAGCTACAGTAATCAAGACAATATGGTACTGGCACAAAAGCAGAAACATAGATCAATGGAACAAGATAGAAAGCCCAGAGATAAACCCACACACCTATGGTCAACTAATCTATGACAAAGGAGGCAAGGATTTACAATGGAGAAAAGACAGTCTCTTCAATAAGTGGTGCTGGGAAAACCGGACAGCTACATGTAAAAGAATGAAATTAGAACACTCCCTAACACCATACACAAAAATAAACTCAAAATGGATTAGAGACCTAAATGTAATACCAGACACTATAAAACTCTTAGAGGAAAACATAGGAAGAACACTCTTTGCCATAAATCACAGCAAGATCTTTTGTGATCCACCTCTTAGAGTAATGGAAATAAAAACAAAAATAAACGAACGGGACCTAATGAAACTTCAAAGCTTTTGCACAGCAAAGGAAACCATAAACAAGACGAAAAGACAACCCTCAGAATGGGAGAAAATATTTGCAAATGAATCAACGGACAAAGGATTAATCTCCAAAATATATAAACAGCTCATACAGCTCAATATTAAAAAAACAAACAACCCAATCCAAAAATGGGCAGAAGACCTAAATAGACATTTTTCCAAAGAAGACATACAGATGGCCAAGAAGCACATGAAAAGCTGCTCAACATCACTAATTATTAGAGAAATGCAAATCAAACCTACAATGAGGTATCACCTCACACCAGTTAGAATGGGCATCATCAGATAATCTACAAACAACAAATGCTGGAGAGGGTGTGGAGAAAAGGGAACCCTCTTGCACTGTTGGTGGGAATGTAAATTGATACAGCCACTATGGAGAACAGTATGGAGGTTCCTTAAAAAACTAAAAATAGAACTACCACATGACCCAGCAATCCCACTACTGGGCATATACCCAGAGAAAACCATAATTCAAAAAGACACATGCATCCCAATATTCATTGCAGCACTATTTACAATAGCCAGGTCATGGAAGCAACCTAAATGCCCATTGACAGATGAATGGATAAAGAAGATGTGGTCCATATATACAATGGAATATTACTCAGCCATAGAAAGGAACGAAATTGGGTCATTTGTAGAGATGTGGATGGATCTAGAGACTGTCATACAGAGTGAAGTAAGTCAGAAAGAGAAAAACAAATATCATATATTAACGCATATATGTGGAACCTAGAAAAATGGTACAGATGAACCGCTTTGCAGGGCAGAAATTGAGACACAGATGTAGAGAACAAATGTATGGACACCAATGGGGGAAAGCGGCGGGGGGGTGGAGGTGGTGGTGTGATGAATTGGGCAATTGGGATTGACATGTATACACTCATGTGTATAAAATTGATGACTAATAAGGACCTGCTGTATAAAAAAAATAAATTAAATAAAATTCAAAAATTCAAAAATAAAATAAAATAAAAGGGAGACTTGGGTATGGTAAAGTAAATCTACAGGGAATAAAGCGCTGATTAAATTTGATATTTCATCTGTTCATACTTGGTAGGCCAATATCCCCCAAAACACTTAGTATCTTCTCTTGCAAGTAATGCTCAAGTATCATGTATCACAGAAACAAATTGTTCCTGTATTTTGGATTAGGATGTAAACTTTTCCCCAAACTGAAATCTGTTGGATCAGGTATTATACTAAACTAAGCATGAGTTTTGAAAATACTTACTGAATCATATTTGTATTTAAGCACTTAATTGGAAAACCACAAAGCACTACATATGAAAAGCATATTAATGACCACAAACGTCTGACAGCATTCAGTATCTTTGAAACACTATTTCATAATGTTCTTGTTTACCATGTTTTCGTTGCATGTGCCAGGTAATTATTTCTTGAAGTGTGCTTATTGTGTTATTGTGTGTTATTAACTCACACACAAAATAAATAAAGCAGAGGGTTTTTTTTGTTTGTTTGTTTGTTTTGCTACGTTGGGTCTCCGTTGCTGCTCTTGTTGCGGCGAGCGGGGGCTACTCCTCGTTGCGGTGCGTGGGCTTCTCATTGAGGTGCGTGGGCTTCTCATTGAGGTGGTTTCCCTTGTTGCGGCGCGTGGGCTCAGTAGTTGTGGCACGCGGGCTCCAGCGCGCAGCCTCAGTAGCTGTGGCACACGGGCCCTGTTGTTCCGTGGCATGTGGGATCTTTCCCTACCAGGGCTCGAACCCGTGTCCCCTGCATTGGCAGGCAGATTCTTAACCACCGCACCACCAGGGAAGTCCAAGCAGTTTTATATTTTATTCCAAACAGACTCTGTATCTTCCCTCTTACCCAAACTAGAAAGCCTGTTATCAGCTCTACCAATATTTTAGCTGTCCTCTAATTGTAGTTAGATTTTTAATGAGACAAAAATAGTTAATTACTTCCATTCCTCAGTTCCCTTTCGACCTTATTTATGAACTAAAGAAATGCATTCTAGTCTGCTTGCACGATGTTTTGCTATTTGTAATACTATTTTCATGCCAAATTTTACAAAATGCTTCTACAAATCTTTTGCTGTCATTGGCTCAACAAAGTAACTGGATTTGGTTATCATTCCCAAGGTCATAATTTTAAATTTAGCTTTCGTAAGCGCAGGGGGAAAAATCATTTTATAATAATATATTCTATTCCTTTTCCATTTGTGAAAGACATAATTCATAATTCCTTGCTTTGATAAACAAAGTGAGGAAACAAAAGCAACGCCAGAATTTCGTTATCCATTTACTCCTTTAAAGCATTTGCAGGCTGTTTAAACTGTCGGATGGACCACAATGCATCATTCGAAACGGTAAGATGTGTGCTACATTTCTTCATTCATAATTTTTTATTTGCTAATAAAACATAGGCAGTGCTCCATTTCTTTTTTCCAAAAAAAGGAAAAAGAAAAGAAAGCACCTCCTGCCCAAACTCCTAACTCTTTTCATGCTGTCCCAACAGTCTCAAAGCACTGTACTCTTCAGCTCCATCTCGTGTAGGAAAACATCGACTGCACCCTCAGCTCTGACCAAGGGGAGCAACCAATACAGTGGAAAAGATGAAAAGCCGCGAACAGTATTTAGGCATCAACACTAAACGAAGAATTGATTTCCTGTAAAGAGTCTGAGTGTTTAAGAAAAGCAGGTCTTGCGGTTGACAGGAAACTCAGGAAAGCATGTGTATTGATTTCATTGATAAATTCAATTAAATCTGGGGAAAACTATACTGCATTTACTTAATACTGGCATGTTCAGGATGCAATTCTCATTGACCCGAGATTCTCAGCTGACTCCTTCAAAAGAGCGCAGTCAGGGCATTCTCTGAGCAGAGGTATGTAATACACCGTGCACCCTCACGAGATACTACAGCAGATATCTTTTAGTCACGTCATAGAGCCCAGAGGAGAACGCCTGGAAACGGTTTGGGGAGAGGGTGGTGAAGTCCCCTCCTCCGTGGACTGGAGTCGTTTCCGCTCTCTGCTAGTCTCGCGCCGCCGCAGGCTAGGAAGCGAGGGGACTCCGGATCCCGGTTGCCCGCAGCATCTCCCCAGAGTTCTCCGGAAAAACCAGCGGGTTAGGGATGCTCATCTTTTGCTTGTCATTATAAATCTGCTTCTTATTAAGCCCTCATGATTTTTTAAGTTGCTATGCGTAGTTTTTGCTTCTTCTGGCCGGGCAGATGGAGCCCCGAGTGTCCCGGAGCCAAGCCGGGTACCACGGAGCGGGGCCGTGGCCGTGGGCGGGGCGTCTTCACAGCGTCCGGCTGCGCCCCGCCGCCGGCGGGAGGCGGTAGCGGCGGCGGCGGGGCCTGAACGGCGCGGGGATTGGCTGCGGAAGGCGGAGACGTCAGGCTCCCGCGGCCGGAGCTGCGGCCCGGCTCGGCGCGGCGCAGCGCAGTCGGGTCGAGCGCTCACCACAGAGAGGAGGTTTCCAAGGCCGTCCCGCCTTCTGCCGCCGTCGCCGGGCTGCGCCGCTCGAGCCCGGACGCGCCTCTGCGCTCCTCGCCGCTTCCACCCCCGCGGCCGCCGCTCCCCTCGACGTCCGCACACACACCATGACGAAGAAAGAGAAGAAGTCCTTCAACCAGAGCCTGGCCGAGTGGAAGCTCTTCATCTACAACCCGACCACCGGAGAGTTCCTGGGGCGCACCGCCAAGAGCTGGGGTGAGCGGGCGGCGGTTGGGCGCCGGGCGGGGTCGGGTGGGAAGGGAAGGCGGGAGGCGGCTCCCCGCGCGGGGGCCCCCGGAGCCGCCGCTGCCTCCGCCCGCAGCGGTTTTCGCCGCGGCCGCCAGACTCGAACGCGGCCCCATTCATTTCTCGCGGAGTCGGCGGGCGGGCGAGCGAGGCTGCGGGGCCCGCTGGCAGCAGCCGCCGGGCCGCGCCGGTTCCTTCCTCCCTGCCGGGAGCGGGGCGCACGTGCTGCCCGGGCCTGCGGCGCCGGAAGCCGGTAACCCCTGTCCCAAACCCCGAGCGCGTGGGGGCCGAGCGCCCGGCCTCCTTTGTACGGAGCGCGCCGGCCCGGGGAGGCCCTGGCGGAGGCGGCCAGCGGCGCCGAGCTGTTTGGGGAAGCCCGACCTTGCCCCACGCCCGGGGAGAGGAAATTTCCACTCCCGCCGCTATCTTGTGACTCGTCCACGCTGCCACCCCAGCGGGTCGGAAGAGTGTGAGTGTTAAGTGTGTGGTCTGCACGCATGTTTTAAGCACACAAGTACACGGTACACGAAAGTGCGCTTGAGTTTGGACAGTGAAAAGACCCTTTAAAAGGTTGCTTTCTCCCTAATTCCTTTTTAATGACACAGGTTTTCTTACCAACATGCTTCATTGGGGGAAAGTAAATCCGGTCTGAATGGCAGTTTTTTTCCTGTGCCTTCAAAACGTGTGATGATTGAATTTGCTAGCAGTTTTCCTCTGCATGGGTTCTTTGTTTTAAAAGAAATATTTAAACCATCCGCCAGTGTGGTGCTGCTTTAGAGTGACTTTTTTTTTGGAAAAATTATGTTAATGTCTGAATAAGGGCTAGTGCTCTTCATCCTCCCCCCTTTACACTTAAGTAAACTACTTTTTCTTTCCTTTTGAAAGATATTTTGTTAGTTGGTCACGACAGACCTTTTTTTCTGAGTGAGAATATTTCTAGAGTTGAGAACTATTTGGGCACGACATTGTCAAGAGAAGCACGAAGAGAGTAAATTTGCTCTGACTTAGAAAATAGACTGGCTGCTGCTTGAAATCGGCTCCTCCAGAGTGGAAAGGCGGCTTAAAGTTCTGTCACAAGCGGAAAGGGACCTTGGAGGTTTTTTAGCCCAAACCCTGCTTTAGAGACGGGAAAAATGAGCCCCAGAGAGGCTGCGATTTTGCTTTGTGTAAAATTACATATTCCAAAGAGCCAAGAAAAGAACCAGTTGTCCTTTAATCCTAGTCCAGCGGTGGTATTATTTTACAGATGCCTTGCCTAACTGCATGGTAATCACTCACGATTTTTATTCGAATGGCTGTCTGTGGGGAGCCCACTAATGTGATGAGGAAATAGATCTTGCATCTGGAATTAAATGGGGGAAAAAACTGTAAACAGTTATTATTGTTTCTAGAGTGTACTAACTTTCTGCTGAAGGAATTTTTGAGTGGTGGAGAGGGGTTAATTTGTGTAGACTACCTTTCTCAGTGCCTTCTCATTTCTAGTAATAAGTATCTGCACTTTGTGTTAGAATGACATTTCTTAGTGCACGTTGTGCACTGAAATTATATGCTTTTGGGGTAGAGATTTTATTTGGTACGTGCATTTAAATAGATGACACGCACAAATTATCAGAGTATGCGGCATCATGTAAGGGCAGTGGGAGTAGTACAGGTAAAGTTGGGATTAGTTTTGGAAGGATTAAGGCAAGACCTTTTTTTCAAAATCGA
The DNA here is from genome assembly GCF_028564815.1 of Eubalaena glacialis. NCBI lineage: Eukaryota > Metazoa > Chordata > Mammalia > Artiodactyla > Balaenidae > Eubalaena > Eubalaena glacialis. The sequence goes on along the minus strand of NC_083721.1, from coordinate 126,659,535 downwards.
AAATATCAACAAATAGTAAATTTCTGGGTTTATTACAATAGTAAGCCAGCGGAGAATGGCATAAATAGGTGAAAACTATCCATAATCCTATCCCAATATAAGGGCACTCACTCCAAGGAAATGTGGAGGAGTGGTGCCTGGAGGCTGAAATCCATACTCAGCTCACTGGGCTGTGTACCCTAGAGCATGGGGTCTGCCTGGAGAAAGCATATCTTCTTGTAGTTCTCAGAAAGGCAGTGTATGAGCGAGCTGCCTGATCTCATCACCCCAGAGATGTCCACTATTCATATTTCGGTATATGTCTGGGCAGACTTAAAAAATGTGTATAATGTTGTTATTAATTTTTTTTAACAAAAAGAGATCATACCGTAAGTGTTGCTTTATAATCTTTTGAGTATATTGTGGGCATCTTCCCATGTTAATAAATAAAGACCTATATCACCACTTTTAATAGCTGGCTAGTGTTCCATTGTATAGTTAGACGTACTGGGATTTTTTTTTTTTTTTTTTAAGTTTACTGATGTGTACCATATGTATACATGGGAGATACCCAGGGTAATAGGAGTAACTCCTGATTTTTTTTTTAACCAGTGCTTTATTGTATATATTGGTCCCTCCTCCTCCCATTCCCTTCATCCTTGTACATTTTTGCAAATTTATTTCCTTGAGATATGTTTCTACTGGTGGAATTTCTGGGTTGTGGATAATATATGTACCTTTTATATTCTGAAAGCATGTTATAGGCTTTTTTTTTAAACCTCATTTGTGCAAATTTTTTCTTTTAGTCGCTTTTGAAATTAATGGCGGGGGGGGGGGAATTATTACATATTTTTTTGACCTAGGTAAATTTGCTGGGCTGCTGGCATATAGAGAAAACCTTTCTCTACCTCAAGGATTCTATAAAGACATTCATTTAAGATGTTTCCTGATTTTATTTTTTACATTCAAGTCTTTAGTACATTTGTCCCATGTAATCTGAGGTTCCTCTCCAAGTGCGTTATATATATTAAAAACACATGTTTAAAAAGCAGTTTTGCAGTTTACCTTGGGGATAAAGTGAAAATACGTGTTTCATCTCATTGCCTTATTTAAAACAGCTATGTGAAGAATTTGATTAGCTTCTTGTATATTTGGCTAATATGTTACACTTGGTTACGGCAGTTTCAAAATGCTTATATACATGTACTTACCTCATTCCATTTTCACAACTTTCTAACGCACACCATGTAGGTGATCAAAGTGTTCCTAAGAGCTGTTTTCTCAAGCTGGACAGTAAGGATGCATCAGGAATAAGTAGTTGCCTTTTATGAAAACACAGGACAAAGAAAATTTAGCACCTTGTGGCTATGTTGCAGATATTAAACCTAAATGCATTACGTACAATTAGAGTAAAAGGCAGCTCAAAGATCATCTAGTGTTATTTAATTGTAAACAGTGGACCATGTGTTGCAGTTAACATTTTTAAAAATAATGAAATAGAATAGAAAAATTATCAAAATTTATTCTGCCTAATAAGTTTATTCTAAGGGAAAATGTCATTCTGTGAAACTTTTTGTATTTTGGACATTCAGATACCCTGATGTAAAATGTATTTCTTACTGTGGCTCACAATCAAGAAAAGCTTGAAAGCCACTAATCTAGCCCTGTGCCCTCATTTTCATACGTGAGAAAATTGAACCCACAGATCTGATCTGTCAGAATTCACTTACTCAGCTAGTGATAGAATCCTTGGCCTCAGACTGTCCAAGGACAGAGCTTTTTTTTTTTTTTAAACATGATGTGATGTCATTTAATGACATCTGCTTGTGGGCTTCTTTGGAATTCATTATCTTAAGGTTATCTGTCAATACATGCTTTATTTTAACATTGACCTAAAACTCAAGTTACTGATTCCAAGCAGGGTCAGGATTCTGGACCAAAACTACTAATATCTACATTTTGTTCATGTGCGTCTCTTTTATTATAGGTCCATGAAGTGCTATTTTTTCAGTCACCTGCTCCCATTCTGGGTCATGCCTCAGTAAATGCTCTGCTTTGGAGATCAGGCTCCATCCCATCTTGCGTGTCTGACTGTAGGGGAGAAGGCAAGTGTGTTTATTTTCCCAGTTTTGTAAGGTATTCTTTGTCCTGTGGAGTGACATATTAAAGAAACTTTACAAAAATTTGCACTGTTGGGAAAGTAACAGGACTTGCCTTACCCTGTGTGCAGGCTGTAAATGAAGGGTAGTGGTGGGTGTGGCCTCGGCAGCAGCTGAGGCTAATCGAGCTGTCCCCCGGCAGGAGGCAGCACTTCTGGACCGCTAGTGGAAGGCAGGGAGGGGGCAAGTGTGTGTGTGATGTTCCAGATCCCTTTGTAATTACTGTAGTATGTGCTTTACTGTGTTAAAGAGCAGCCTCCCCTCACCCCCGAAGTAATTCCACTTCTTTGAAATTGACTTTTGAATTTATATTTTTAGAATTAATTTAGTTGTACTAAAAGAAGTTTAAAAACCCTCCTGTCCTTAGTAACAACTTTACTGTGATTTATCATCGCATTTGATTAAGGACCGTTTAATGCTTTTATGTTCCAAACACTTTTATTGAAATATGCCAGGAGTACATGGGCAGCACACATGTATGAGCAGGAAAAAAAAATCACATGTACAGTAATTTTAAAAAGTGAAGGTTAGTCTTAGGAGATATCAGTTCCCCTTCCCCTCCCTCTTTCGACTTCCAGCATTTCCATTATGGTTAAGCCTCTACTAACCTAGCATTTAAAAAAAAGGAATTGTGTAATAGGAGAAAAAGAAAATTAACTTTGGAAGATAAATTTATTATGTTCTAATTATGCATTCATTACATTGATTTTGAAGTAAAACCTGTCATCTTTAATCACATAGAGTAACCACTGTTAACATTTTCCTATGTATAAAGTTTTTTTAAATGTATAAATAACATTTGAAAATACACAGTTAGATACCTAGTTTTATCACTTAACGTTTAAGGGGAATGTTTTTTATTCCTCTGCCACTTTCTGTTGGGGTATCCCTGGCCCTCTCCATCACCTCTGTGGGGACTGTCCACACTTCCTGCTAGAACTTACATGTTCTGGTGGCTTTAGTTATTATCTCCGTTTGAGACTCCCAAATCTGCATTTCTAGTCCCTAAGGCTTTTTTGCATTCTTATTACCAAATGCCTGTCAGAAATCTTCAGTTGGATGTTTCAGGGGCACCTCTTCGTGTAACTCTGTTGCCCTCGGGGCTCCTTAGCATGACGTGCAGACTCTTTGCAGTCTGGTTGGCACACTTCTCTCCTGTCATCTCTGCTGTTCCGCATAGTTCTCTCCCACCGCTTTTGGGCCTGTTTCCTGGCTTCTGAGCCTCTCTTTCCTTCAACTTGGCCTGGCTACTCAGATGTCAGCTGTGATGGCCTGATCTCTGGTAAACATTTTCGAACCATTCTTTGCCTTGAGACTGGGTCAAGTGCTCCAGTGTATTCTATGACACCTTTTTCTAGTATAGTGTTTATGACTTCAACAGTATTGTTGCCCGCTTATTAGACATAAGCTTCTTATTCACATCTTACCTTTCTTGAATTCCCTAACACCTAGCCTGTTGCCCGGCACTTAGTGGGAATGTAATAAAAAATGGTTGAAGGAATGAACAGTATTATGAAATGTTCCCAGTCTAATTAAATGTAATTAGTCTTCTGCAACATTGTTTTTAATGTCTTTGATGGTTTTGGTGTATCATAACATAATGGTTCACCCAGTGTTTGGGCATTTTCCTTTTTTTTTTTTTTTTTTTCCTTTTTGCTACAGCACTGATGGTTTTCATAGTTCAGTGTTCAGAAAAAGCTTCCACTTAACTTTCTCAGGGGAGACTCAGCTGAGTTTGACATGCCTGGGTCGTGCATCTGATTAAGATAACAGAACCAGGGTAATTATCCAGGCCTCCTGTGTCCTGCTTTATTGCTCTATTCTGCTTTTTATATGGCTCTTATGAGAACTTCATAAAGATTTTTTTTTTTCTTTTTAAACTTACCTGCTCTCAGATTTAATGGGGGTTTATTTAATAATGTCATCCTCTCCCTACAGGGTGCTATTTAACTAATAATATTTTTAAAAAGAATTCCCTAACTTAACAACCTCCCCATATCTGTTTAAACTTTGTTACTGAGTCATTGGTGGAGCTGGCTCTTATTTATGACTTCCTCCTAGTATTTTGCTGATGCCATGGTAAGGGATTGACCCTTGTCCACAGCATGAGGTACTTTTCTTTTGACGGTTTCTGGCCGGTTGGCAGTATCTGGTCCGTAAAAAGTGGCCCTTACCCCTACTCCATACTTCTCTAGCCATTCCTTTCCTGGTTCTCTTGTTTCCTAAATGTAGATTTCCCAGGTACTGTCTTTGGCCTTGTTTTCTCTTCATCTTCTTCATCTCATAAAACAATTGCAAAGATTACTGACAGATTTTACTTCTTGGTTAACATCTCTCTGAGATTCCAGTTGCTTCTTGCATATCCCATAAACCTGAGAGTGAGGCTTAGACAACTCCAGTACCTTGTTTATCAACTGATAAACAGAACTCTTTCCCCTTCCTCCACTGAAGTTGTGAGTTGCTTCTGTATTTGCAGTTTTTGAAGACTGTCACTACCATTTCTGTCATCTGGGCTCTGAACCTGGCCAAACCATGCCAGTTGTGCTTCCATAACATCTCTTGAATCTCTTGGTGACCCACACCCTCATTACCACTGCTACAGTTAATTCAGGAATTAATTTTCTCTGACCTACTCACCACTCCCCCACCTCACCCCACCCTCCAATATCTTGTGAAAACAGGCATTCAGAGGGAGCCCAGGGTGCTTGTTTTTCCTAGCTTCATAATGCTAACCACCTGTTGCACATTGCAGAGCCCTCAACATTCCCACCAACCCTGCCCTACTTTTTCAGGATCTGGTAGTGCCTTTTCTTGTAAATTCTCTGATTAAAAAACTTAAAGCACCAGATGAAGATCTTTTGTAAATTTCTTTCAAAATTGGTCTGAGTTTAAAGAGACCACTGGCTTTCCAACTTTTATATGCTGCTTATAAAAAGTGTAGTGTTGTTGACTGGGGAAGTAGGGCTCTTCTGGTGCAGCCCCAGGAAGATCCAGGTAATCAGTTGGAATCATTGTGACCTAAACCAGTATAACTTCACTGCTATCAGATTATTTCTAAGGCTGCAGCTTTGGTCAAGCTACTCCCTGTACCCCAAAGCTGTTGGGATCCCCACTGCTTTCAGAAGGTTTAAATCAGTTCCAGACAGCCTGGTATTCCGGATATATTACATATTGGCTTAGAACTACATTTCCAACCTTATATAATCTGTCATTTTACACCCTGCTCCCCGTATACCACATGTCATAGCTAAATGGGTATGTCTAAGGCCCCTTGGTCTAGAATGCCCTACTTATTGCCTCTCCCGTGCCCTTCATTCTCTGCATCATAAATTCTCCCCTGCTTCATAGATCTAGTGCCCTCTCTGCCATAAGCGTTCTCAGACTTGCCCAGGTGAAAGTAATACATTTATCATCTGTAACACCTAAAAATTTTGTATCCTGGATTAGAGTTGTTTATATACATTGCTCCTACTAGCTGGATGTTCTCACAGAGCAGGAATCACAGGTGCATTTTATGTCCCTACAACATCTAGCACATAGTAAGCACTTACTATTATTTTGATGAATAAATTGTCATTTAGTCAGTTTCCACTTGTGATTCATCTGGTCGTTGGGCTAAAGTTGAGAGTATTTTGATTAATTGGTATAGCTCCACACTATGAAAGTCTTGTTTGTGGAGAAACTTGTTCATCATTCCCCTCAGCTCACCATGATTCTGTTCCACTAAATTTCTAATTCATTTAAGTTTCCAGATAGGGCATCGTAGTCAAAGTGAGCCTGTGGGTCTATGTATTTTTGCTTGATAAGTCTTAGAAGTTTACCAGTATACTGAGAAGATGATCAGACTAGGACTCAGAATATAGACCTGAATTAGAATTCCACATCTCCATCTAAGCTTAGGTAAGTCATTAAAAATCTCTTGGTCTTAGTTTCCTCTGTAAGGGAGAAGTTGCACGAGATGGTTTCAGATGTCGCATTGGAATGAAAAACAAGGCCTATATAAATGCTTTTGAACAGGAGGCTGCAAACTTTTTCTTTAAAGGACCAGATAATATTTTAGGCTTTGCCGGGAATACAGTATGTGTTGCAACTACTCAGCTCTGCTGTTAGTAGCTTGAAAGCGGCCGTAAACAATATGTAAACTAGTGGCCTAGCTGCATTTCAGTATTTTATTTACAAAAACAGGCAGCAGCCATGATTTGCTGACCTATGCCTTAGAAGTTAGTTAGTGGTCAGTGTAGGCTAATCCAAGAAACCTGAACGTGTCTTAAATGGAATGTGGACTCTTGGCTTTGTTCTTTTCATATAACAAAACTAACTTCATTATTTGAGTTTTTATAGTACAGAGGTGAATAGTCAATAAGTCCACTGTCATCCTCAGCTTCTTCCCTGGGTAACCACTGTTACCTATCATACTTTTTAAAACATATGTGGTATATCCACTTTGGATAAAGGTCTAACAATTTCCTGTAAAAGTAAATATACACTTCCCCATGATCCCCAGCAGTTGTAGGTGTTTACCCAAGAGTAATGAAAACATATGTCCACAAAAACACACAAAATATTCATAGTAGCTCCAAACTGGAAAGAGCCCAGGTGTCCAGCAGTAGAATGGATAAACAAACCAATGTCCACACAGTGGAATACTACTCAGCAGTAAAAAAGAGCAAACTACAGATAACACAAAGCATGGGTGAATCCCACAATTAGGCTGAGCAGAAAAGAAGCTTTACCGAAGAGAATATACTACTATATAATTTCATTTCTTTGAAATGCTAAATCAAGCAATACTTCCCTATGCTGGGGAAAAGCCCAGAATGGTGTTTGCCTCTAGGATGGTGGTCATGGGGATTGACTGGGAAGGGGCATGAGAACTTTATAGGGTGATGGCAGCGTGCTGTATCTTGATAGCTGTTTGAATCATAGAGGTGAATGTATTTCTCAACAACCATGTCATGGTACCTTGGAGATTTGTGTATTTCACTGAATGTAATTTTTCCTCAATTTTAGTTAATATGCATGTTGAAGTGTTTAGGGGTTGAGTGTACTGACATTGCAACTTGAAATTCTTAAAAAAAAATAGATGGTGAATAGATGAGATAAATATAGTAGACTTTACTGTAGAATCTAGGTGGGGTTTATGCATGTTCACTTACATTTCTTTTAACTTTTCTGTGTATTTGTAAATATTCCTAATTGGATGTTGGAGAAAAAAGAATACATGAATATATTCATGTTTCTCTTCACTGCCTTCTACCAATCGCAGTCTTTCCCACAGATAATGATTGCTTATCAGTTTTCCTACCAGTCCTTTTTCAACACACTTATATATGTGTATATGTATATATATGTGTGTGTGTGTGTATGTATATGAGTATATATGGACTATGTAGGAATAATTAATTTTCCACTTTTACATGAGTAATAGGAAGAATGTATGTTCTAGAACTTGCTTTTTTTCACTTAATATGTCTTGACTGTTTCCATGTCTCTGTCCCTCTCTCTCCCCCGCCCCTATTTATTTATCTCATTCCTTTGAGTCATTGCATAATATTCCATAGTGTAGGGATATATATTCAAGATATATATTTCTTTGTGATGAATATTTAGATTGTTTCCAATTTTTCTCTTGCACATTGTGCAGTGCATGTGTGCAACTATCCAGGGTAGACACTGAGAAATGGAATCACCAGTTTATAGTATATGTTTATTTTTATATTAATTTATTGTCCTCCAGTAAAGCGGTACCAATGTATACTCCCACCAGCAGGGATCAAATTACTTGTTTCCCTTCAACTTTCTGAGCGTTGGTTATTATCACTCTTTAAAAATTTTTGCCAGTTTGATGGGACGCTGGTGTCTTGGTTGGTTTAATTTGCAGTATCTCTGATAACTGCAACTTATGTTTGCTCAGTTTTCGTTTCTTTACAGTGACCTGCTCATCTTTTTGCTGTCTTTTGTCTCTTAATTCTTTTATTTTAAAAATTGTACTTGTTTAAATAAATATTATCACAAATTTAACAGTCTTTTATAGGCTGTTCCTGATCACTTATCCCAAAATATATTGAATAATTCATCATTTTCTCACTGATTTGAAATGCCAGCTTTGTTACATGGATTTTATATGGATCCTTTCTTGATTATTGTTGTGTTTTGTTATTAATCTGTATCTCTGTTCCTGTGTCATTATCACTCTATAGCATGTAAGCTCTATGTAAGCGTTTAAAATAAAATAAATTTGTGAAATTTGTGCGAGTACTGTCTGTTTAGTTTTGGTATCTGGAGAGTGCTAGCCTTATAAAGATTTAGGTAACTTACGGAGCATACAAAAAGGATAGCTTGTGTGTAGAGAAAGATCTACTTCTTGAAAATTGGGAGAACTAATTAAAGCCATTTGGACATAGTGTCTCTTTTAGGGATAGAGCTCTGTTTATTTCTTGTAAGAACTTCTGATTTGAATGTGTTTATTTTCTTTAAAAATCATGTATTTCATCTATTTTCGAGCTTACTAGTTGGAAACTAGTTTTATTGATAAAATTAATGATTTTTTTTTGCATTTATTTCCATTAACTTGTGCTTGTATCTTAAATCTCCTACTTTCCTTGAATTTATTTTAGTCTTGAATTTAAAACCTGGCTTTTTTGGTTTGTCTTGTTTTTTAGTGAATGCGTATAAGGCTATGGATTTTCCTTTGTGTTCTGCTACATGATTGTTTTGAATTTTGAATATTTTGGGTTTTGTTGTCTTTTTAATCCAAAGGTTATTTAGCAGTCCATTTTCTAAATTTTTGTTATACTTCTCTAACATACTTTGATTGTGAAAAATGTGGCCTTGATTTTTTTTTTTTTTTTAGGTTTGTTATTTTTTATTTTGTTTTGGTTTGGTTTTTTGAAATTTAAGTCATGGTCAGTTTCGAGCAATGTTCCAGGTTTATAAAGAGTATATTTTCTGGTGACTGCAAAGTTTTACATATATTAAATAACTATTAGTTGTGTTTTTAAAATATTATCCTTTTTGTTATTGTTTACCTGATCTGTGGATTTCTGGAAGAGGTACGTTAAAATCTCTACAGATGATTGTGATAAATTTTGCTTTACATATCTTAAGCCACTTAGCATCACAAATGTTCATGGCTTTTATGCTGTATCTTCTTGATGTGTTTTGTTTACTTTTCATTAATAGAGAATATCTTTGCTTTGTTACCTTTTGACTTGAATTCTAAGTAGTTTACTTACAGTAATAATGCCACATCTACATTTCTTTTTGTGAGCCAAGGTCTACTTTATTTTCAACCAGTATGTGTTATAATTTTAGGTTTTTGTCTATAAATAGCATCTATTTATAGTGCTATAAGGTTTTCTTTAACCCACTTTGAGAATGTCTTTTATTAGACTACTATTAAATTATTCCTACCTTAATATTTTTGGGATTTTAACTTGTTATTAAATTAAAATCAAATTTTAACTATGTAAAATACAGACTAATGTAGTGGCAAAAGTAGATCATTGGCTGACTGAAGGATGTACGGATTGCGAACGGGCACAAGGACCCTTTCAGAGGTGATAGAAATGTTCTGTATCATTAGTGCAGTGGTGGTTCCACAATACATGCAGCTGTCTACTCACTGGGATTGTGTACTTGGAATCAATGAAAATTATTATGTGTAAGTTATTCTTCAGACCTGATAAGGAAAAGAAATTAAAATCAACACTTACTTAGATGTTACCAGCAAGTCTTACTGGTTTCTTTGCTCACCGTTGCTTTATATATTTTTCTTCTTTGTCTTAGATTTTTAAAGAAAACTTTAAAAAATGGAAAATGTACAATTATATTAGCTTTTTCTAGAATTTAGTCTGTGAACTTTGTCCTTTTTTTTCAGGTTGGATAATATATAAGTTTTTCTTCCAAGAAGAAGGAAATGAAGACAGTGTAGCTAAAACTTAAAGCCTCCTCAGTTTGGAATATACTGTTTTATTTTTGGCTGATGAGATATCTGTCAGTCATATTTCTCTGCTCTAGGTAAAACCCGTTTTATCTTTTTTGAAGCTTTAAGAAATTTTCACTTTATTTTTAGTATTCTGAAATTTTACCTATTTCTGTCTAGGTATAGGGTGTTTTCTAATATTTTTCAATCTTTTCCAATCTAGACACAAAATGTGTTATTTCTTTGGGCATTCCTCCCCATCCCCTTTTCTGGTGGAATTCCTGTTAGATTGGTTGATATTCTGGTTCTGTCTCCCGTGTCTCAACAATCTCCATACACTCTCTCTCTGTCTTTTTGCCCAGTATTGTAAAACACCTTGGTTTGATCTTTTAGCTCACTGAATTTTTCTTTGGCTTGGCTAGTTCTCTAGGTTAGGCCTTCTTCCAAATTTTTGTTTTTTAAATAGCTTTATTGAGGTATAAGTGTGACATATGGTAAACTGCACGTATTTAAAATTAAAATGTATAACTTGTTTTGATGTATATTCACCTATGTGCATATACACATATTGTACCCATGGAACTATCACTCTAATCAAGATAATGAAAATATTCATCACTCCCCAGATTTCCTCTTTCCCATTTGTAATCCTTTTCTTTCCCTACCTCCCCAGTATCCAGGTGAAAATATATCTGCTTTTTGACAGTTTAGATTAGTTTGTATTTTCTGAAACTTTAAATGCATGGAATTATGTAGCATGTTCTCTTTGGGGTCAGGAGTGCTGAGTTCTTTCATTCAGCACAGTTATTTTGAGAAGTAGTTCATGAATAGTATTCCATTGTATTATATGCCAGAATTTATTTATTAATTCATCTGTAGATGTGCTTTTGGGTTGTTTGGAGTTTTTAGTGATTACAAATAAAGCATTTACGAATATTCATATACTTTTTCTTCTGCGAACGTGTGCTTTCGTTTTTCTTGGTTAAATATCTAGGAGTGGATTGGCTGGATCCTATCATAGGTATATGCTACTAACTTTTAAAAAAATTGTTTTCCAAAATCGGTTTTTGTTTTGGCACATTCCCACCAGCAGTGTATTAGAGTGTCAGTTGCTCCGCTCCTAGCTCATCACTTGGTATGGTCAGTCTTTAGAATTTCTAGCATTCTGGTGAGCATGTAGTGGTTTTGATTTGCCCGTCCTGGATAACTAGTGATGTTGAATATGTTTTCATGAGCTGTATTGTTTTGCAATTCTTATTACATCTTTGATGAAGTTTCTGTTCAAAACTTTTGTCCATGTTTTAGAAATTTGTTTTGTTGTCAGAGTTCTTTATATATTCTAGATGCAAATAAGTACTTTATTGGTTTCATATTATGCAAAATATTTTTCCCAGTCTTTGGTTTGCTTTTTTGTTAGGTGTCTGGATTTTTTTTTTATTATTATTTGACTCTTCTCCAGTTCAGCTTATCTACTAAGTTTTAAAATTTTAACAATCAGAATATGAAATCAGATTTTGAAAAATTATCCTCTTACCTTATACTCTGTATTTTAATTATACTCCTGCTTCCCCCCCTTGTTCTGTACCCTGTTATAACCCAGTTTTTTCAGGCATTACTTTCTTTGTTGCGTTTGATACTTTATTGGATTAGTTTTTCTTCTCAATATTTTGTAATTATTGGTTCTCTGCACCTCCTCTTTGTAGTTAGACTTCCCTGTCATAGCATTCAGGGACGAGGCATAGGTAGCCAAGAGCTGGTCAGGTATGGAGATTCTCTCCACTCCTTTAGATTTTTACCAATCCATCCAGGACCTTGCCCAGTTTTTATCCCAAGCCCCAGTGTTCCCTTCTTCATAGCATGTACAAAAATTAACACACAGTGGATCAAAGACCCAGACTTAAAGAGCTAAAGCTAAAAATTCTTAGAAGAAAATATAATTGCAAGTCTTCATGACTTTGGATTAGGCAATGGTGTTTTAGATATGATACCAAAAGTCAAGCAACCAAGGAGAACAGTAGGTAAATTGGACTTCCTTGAGATTAAGAACTTTTCTGCTTTAAAGGACACTGTCGGTGCCCGGCGGGGCATGGCGTCCGAGCAAGGTGGGCGTCGGCTGGCGGCCAGTGCTGGGTCCCTGGCTGGGGCCGAGAGCCGGGGCAGGCGGGGCCGCTTTCTGCCTCTCGCTGGCCGCGCCGGCGGCAGGCGCCAGCGAGGCCCGTGGGGAGTGGCAGCGCAGCCGGGCGGGTGGGACCGTCGCGCAGGCCCTGGCCCGCGCTTGGGGAGCTGGTGCAGTGGCTGGGCTTCGCTCCCTTCGAGGTCTTCGTGTACCTGTTGGCCCTGTCGGTGTTCTCCGTGCTGTTGGCCCTGCGTGTGGACGGCCTGGCTCCCGGCCTCTCCTGGTGGAACGTGTTCATGCCCTTCTTCGCCGCTGACCGGCTCAGCACCTACTTCACCACTGTCGTCTCCGTGCGCCTCTTCCAGGACGGAGAGAAGCGGCTAGCCTTGCTCCGCCTTTGCTGGGTCCTCACGGTTCTTAGCCTGAAGTTCGTCTTGGAGATGTTGTTGTGCCAGAAGCTGGTGGAGCAGACTTGGAGCTCCGGTTCGGCGTGATCACGTCTCCGGTCTTCATCCTCCTGCAGCTGCGCATGATCCCTGCCTGCCGGGTCAACTAGCCTCGCAGGAGATAAGCTAGAATGCAGGACCCCACGCTGAGGTCCCACTTCCGCCGCACCAGAGAAGTCTTGGGCTGAAAGCCACCTTGTGCCCTGCTGAGTGCCCAGCTTTCTCTCTATCAGTCATGTTTGAAATTGTTCCCTCAGCAGGGCTGAAAAGAGCAGCCTTGATTCTTAAAACGTATTCCCTCGTATTTCATGCTTTGAATAGCTAATCTTGAATTGAGATCCTGAGAAGGCCAGACAGTCCTGAACTCCTCTGACAGTTGGAAACTGCATATAAGTAAAATGTCCTGATGGGCTCTGAGTATTTTCATGGATCCTGGGAAAGTACCCACTGTGCAAAGGCTGCAAAGCTGGACTCGGGATTTCCCCTGGCCAGCAGTGCTGACCTGAGAGCTTACTGCCCCATCCCCCCAGACAAGACTTCCTTAGATGCTTGAGCTCTAAAAAGTGTAAACCAGATTGTGTCTCCTCCCCAGTGGCACTGGGGAGGATGGCTCTTTCTTCATTCCAGCCCAGGCAGACAGGAGTATGTTGAATAAGCATGATCAGGACCCTATCTGGGTATCTGTCGCCTGAGAAAAGAACTTGCTTTCAAGGCACTGCTTGGTTTCCTATCCCAGCAGACTGCAGTGTCACGACTTTTCCACCACCTCATGGCCAGCACTGTTAGCGCACCTGAGATCTTAGGCCACTCTAAGGGACTAGAGAGAGGAACAGGTGCTCTGATGCGCATAGCCATTGAGACCTACACATGGGAAGTTTGCAGATGGTCTCAGCTCACGCCTGTCGGCCTAAGGGCTTTGGTTTGATACCAGTCAGGTGCCAAATGAGAACATTTGCTGAGATTAAAATAGGAATGTTTTGCTGAAAAAAAAAATAATAAAGGACACTGTCATGAAAGTGAAAAGACAACCCACAGAATGGGAGAAAATAATTGTACATCATGTATCTGACGAGAGGCTCGTGTCTATAATATATAAAGAACTCTTAGAACTCAATAAAAAGACAACCTAATTTAAAAATGGGCCAAGGATCTGAATAGACAGTTCTCTAAAGAAGATACAAATGACCAATAAGCTCATGAAAAAATGCTCAACATCATTAGTCATTAGGGAAATGCAAATTAAACCCACTAGGAAGTATTAATGAGAATGTGGAGAAATTGGAATCCTGCTGGTGGGAATGTAGAATGTTATAGATGCTTTGGAAAACAGTTTGGTACTTAACTCAAAATACTAAACAGAGTTACCACATGACCAAGCAGTTCCACTCATAGGTGAATGAAATGTGAATTATACCTCAATAAATAGCTCCTTATAAAAATTTGAATATACAAAGGACTTTAAATTTGTACTTGTCCATATAATTGATTTTTTTAAAATTATACCTGCCTCTGCTTTAAGTTTTTTAAAACTATAAACAGGTTGTTAATTTATTTACCAAGGGGAAGTTGTTTCTCATCAGAATTCTCTGAGGATAAGGCATAGTCTTTCTATTGTCTAGGTACCCTCAGGTAACTAGGAAGTTTGCAGAAGTGTGTTGATTGGGTTTGGATGTCCAGGCCTTGATGAAACCTAATGACTTACCTGTTCCCTGCTTACATTAACTAGCGCTGTGGCAGACATGGCACACCGAACAGGTCCCATCTGCACTACCTATTACTCAGCTAGGGTAGCTCAATTCGTTTCATCCCTGTCATTGTCAGGAATGCATCTGAGTAAATAACTGCAAGATATCGATATATAAGAACAGCAATTTACAACTTCTGTTTTTATTTTCAGGTATTTTTTTTCTTAGTGTAGGAGAAAGGCGGTTAAGTTGATAAAGTACTGCCATCCTTGTGAGTGGTCTTTCATATGTGGTTTTTATAAGTGAGATTAATTTTAGTTTTTAAATGTTAAGTTAGTTCTTGGCGAGAGGATCTTATCAAGCAGGGGAAATTGGCTTCAGTGCTGAAAATCACTTATCGGTACACTCCCTACATTCAAAATTGACTTAATGGACACTAGTACATGGCATCAGGTTTGGGACATGGCTGTTAATCTGTGCATCTATTTTATGAACCTAACTCTTTTTTTTTTTGAGATTTTTTTGATGTGGACCATTTTTAAAGTCTTTGTTGAATTTGCTACAATATTGCTTCTGTTTTATGTTGTGGTTTTTTTTTTGTTTGTTTGTTTTTTTTGGCCCCGAGGCATGTGGGATCTTAGCTCCCCGACCAGGGATGGAACCCGCATCCCCTGCATTGGAAGGTGGAGTCTTAACCGCTGGACCGCCAGGGAAGTCCCAACCCAACTCTTTATAGGAAGTTTTTACACTTTTGTTCGTGTTTGCTATATGTTCATTTGCTTTGTAACCGTTTTTATAAATCCGCTTTATATTATTTTTCCTGAAAATTTAAAATCAAATTTGAAAATGGTAAGCATATCTTCAGATGACTTTGAAACACCGCTAAATAATTAAACTCTTAGCACTTCTGTTTTAAACTTCTCCAGTTTAATATCTACTGCGTCAGTTGACAAACTACTGTGGCCTCTGTCTGCCTGCTCTGTAAGTGAGGCTTTATTAGGTGGAACACATCCCCCACTCATTATCACATTTATATATTTGTACCCTGGTCTGCTGTGTGGAGGATTTTATCCATTAGTTCCTACAAATACCCAGATCTGAAAGAATGGTTTTTCTCCTGTATCTCATTAAACCATCCTTTGGGCTTTGCACGTATTTCATCTACCTCTGTACTAAACTGATCACTTCTTTGAGATTGGTCTTCCTTTGTGTTTCTGCAACAGGATCGCTCTGTGTGATAGGGAAGTGATGCTGTCTGGAGGCGACATCCTGTGCTCCTTTCTTCCTTCTGTCCTTTCGCTCCCTATTTTGGCCTGGTAATTGGGGCAGGGGGAGGACGGGGAATGCTGGTCTAAATTAAAATGAAATTGCTTTAACTGTTTCCCCTTTGCTTAAAAAAAGGGGAGGCAGTTTCCTGGCCCGCAGGTAGCAAATGAAAGTTATCTAGCTTTTGCCACAATCTGTTTTGGGGTCACAGGGTCTTTTGAGCATCACAAGAACGTTGTAGAGCCACTCCGCAGAAGAAAAATGGATATATTCAGAAATGTATTATTCCAGAAGTCATAGAAGCTCTGAAGTTAATCCTTCTGGGGATGAGTGAGGGTGAAGGGTCCATAGATTCCAAGTTAGGAACCCCTGCTCTAGCCCTTCTGCTAGGACAAATATTAATAAGCAGGTTTTGTGTTAAGACTGGAAAATAAAGCTGATGTTAATTCAACTTTGGGGAATTAAGTGTTCTTTACTATTGCTGTAACTGGGGATTTATTGAATATTCTTTGATCAGGTTTTTTTTTTGGCCGTGCTGCGCAGCATGTGGGATCTTAGTTTCCCGACCAGGGATCCAACCCGTGCCCTCTGCATTGGAAGCGCGGAGTCTTAACCACTGGACTGCCAGGGAAGTCCCCTTTGATCAGTTTTTAAATGTTCAAATATAAATGTGTGACGTTAACAATATATTCTAGTATATAATCTTGATGGTGACCACTTATGATGTTAGATCTTTGAATATAGACATTTGAGAAAAATAATTCTAGATGTTCACAAAATAAATCACTGGCTTAGGATAGATCTTAGTGTTTCCAGATTGTGAAGAAAAAAAGGTTAAGCCCTTGGTGTTGAAACTTGCGTCTGCCAGCTCTTGCTGCGTGCTTAGCAGTGGAGTTGTCAGGTCCCACTGGTGGGGATGCTCCTCTCTTCACTTTTGCATGACGCTTCCACTCAACCAGTGTTTCCTAAACTTTATTCATTGATACCACCTTCATGATTTACCTTCTCTGCATGTTTCCTGGCTATTCTCTAAATCAACTCACTTTTTAAAACCCAAATTTATGCTAATAATTACTGTGAAATACAGGGTTGATGTGCTAATTCTTTTTTTTTTTTTTTTTTTTTTGGCTGCCTGTGCGGCATGCAGAACTTCCCCTAGGATTGAACCCATGGCTCCTGTAGTGGAAGCACAGAGTCTTAACCACTGGACCACTGGGGAAGTCCTATGTGTTAATTTTTTTGTTTGTCACATATACATACTGGGGGTTTTGTCCAACCTAAAATCATCTTTTTTCTTTCTAGAGAGCATTAAATCCATTTCGGGAAATACTCCCTTATGTGCTGGAATTTTAAAGCTCTGATCTTGAATCAGTATGATCTGTGGAAGCTACTTGTACTTGGAAGTATCAGAGGAGAGGAGGGGGTCACAGGATGTGGGTGGGTGCTGCCTGCTGAAATACCCCTTGCTTGGGTGAATTCATATCGTTCTGAATATGAAGATACTTGGCTGTGTGCATGGCAGAGCTTGGAGTTGTAGCCTTGCAATGATGGGTCTGTTTTTTTACCCTGGCCACCCCCCACACACACACACACTGTGTATATCTTCAACTTTATGAGTTTTATTTTCTTTTACAGGTTTGATCTTGCTCTTCTACCTAGTCTTTTATGGGTTCCTGGCTGCACTCTTTTCATTCACGATGTGGGCTATGCTTCAGACTCTGAACGATGAGGTTCCAAAATATCGTGACCAGATTCCTAGTCCAGGTAATTAATTATGTTGTGATTAGCGTGGCTTCTAACAAAATTGGGTTATACTTTATCTTCTCCGTAAGTCTGTATTATATAGCCGGTAGAAGATGTTAAACTTCAGGGTTAGATAATGTGAAAGTTTTGATTTTGTTTGTTGTTTAATATTTACATAGTGATATAAAGACCTTTAATATTTACATACTGATATAAAAACCTTTAATATTTACACAGTGATACAAAAACCTGGCTGATAAATCTTGAGTCTTTTGCCAAGAGTAAGCAGAAGTGAATATTGAGAGTTAAAGTGAAGCCAGATTGATGAATATAGTTATAGTTATGAATGGTGTTTATGAATATTGTGTAGTAGTTTCACTTTGCTCTGAGTAATTTACTTATAAAGTATATGTTTCAGCTGTGGTGTGGATTAGAGCATTGGTCTTATAAAATACATGCTTCATGTTTTTAATTGCTTAGTATGGAAATGGTAAGAAGTCAATAGAGAATAAAATGAGTATACTCTTAATATGTTGAATTATTCTCTATTGATTGTCTTAGGGAAAAAAATTTCCTCTAGGATACTGGAGAATGTACTTTCGTACGGAAGAAAATCTTAACTGGAGCACTTGTTTAAGTCACATTTTCTCCCTCCTGATTTTATTCTTTTCAAACAGTTGATCTTTGAATGCTAGCTCCGCTTTCGTTGGTGCACACGGCCCTTGTCCTCAAGGTGCTGGCAATTTTTATAGAAGTAAATAACAATAATGTGCAGAACTCCAGTGTATCTAATTCCCAGAAATATGAACAACTTCCAGAGATGGTAGCAAAGGGACGGCTCTCCATGGAGGAGCGTGATTTGGGCAGCAGGCAGAGTGGGCACGCAGGCCAGGGAAGGTGGGAGTCTGCAGCAGGAGGTTTCTGTCTGCAGCAGTGGTTCTCTTCCAGCCGTGATTTGCCCCCCAAGGCCATTCAGCAGTGTCTGGAGACATTTTTGGTTGTCACAACTGCAGACGTGCTGCTGTGAGTAGAGGCCAGGGGTGCTGCTAAACATCCCTACGGTGCATGGGACAACCTCCCACAACAAAGACTCATCCAGTCCAGAATGTCGTTAGGGCCACGGCTGAGGAACCCTAGCCTAGATCCTTGCCCACTGCATGGACTTCTCAGCTATATCAGCAGCGAGATTGAACCAGTTTCCCCAACCAGTTTTCTTAGAAAATTTGTTATAATGGCTTTTCCTTTGTTTGCAGCTAATATTTATCTAAATATCATGAATAACTCTTTTGGTCTGTTTGACCATGTATCTGAGACCAGCTCCATGCTAATTTTTTCCTCATCTCTCATTGTAGCCCTGTTTTCTTTCTACCTAGATGAATTCTAAGATAATTATTTCTCTTGCTGCCTTAAGTTATGTGACTATTACTATTTAACATAAGCTGATGTATTTCAGAAATATTAAACCATTTATAATTGCATGAATAATATAAGCAGTAAAATGTGTTCGATATACTTTTTTAAGTATATAGTTTTAAACTGAGTTCCTTAAAATCATTCACCAAGTGTATTATAGTACTTAAAAACTAAATATTAGTTCAAATAAACAAATATATATGCACACTTATTCATATTATATATCAATATAATATTAGATGAATGTATATTAGTTTGTTAAATATGATTTTCTCTTCATAAAGGAATTATGGGTAATTAAATTTTATTTCTACTTGTATTTTCTAAGGTTTTTTTGTTTTTTTTTTTTTTTAACAATGACCTTATTAAGTTTATTTTTAAATGGCATCATTTCAATAATGTATTTGCACCTGGTAAAATAAATGCTAGTTTGAAATTGGTATGTGTATTAACATATACATGCATATAACATAAACACGTACCATCCATGCACACCCCTATAGATGCACACACATGCATACACACATATTCATGCTCCGATGGTTTAAATTGTAAAGACGTAAGAGTTACTGTAGTTTTCGCATTCTATTGATGTTCATGGTTTGGGGTAAACCAAGACTTTATTTGGAGGACGTAGGTGTACTGCGTCAAAAATGCAGCCGTACGGCACACTCCTGCTGTGTTTTTTTTTACTTAAGAGTTTCAAACAGGCTGTTAAATGAACTAAGGCTCCAAGAGCATTGCTCAGCAAGATCTAAGAAGTAACTTGTATCAGAAATTCAGTTTTAGACATTCTGGTCTGCAGAGTTTTTGTAAATTGAGTCATTTAAAACTTCCCATAGAAATAAGTCATGTTAAAGGAATGTAATCTTTTTTTTTATAAAGCATAGACATTTTCATATTTTTCTTTAAAATTTCTTTCAAACTGGATGTTTTATTAAAAGTTGGGTTTTTCTTAAAGTTGGGTGTTTTTATACAGTTATGTATAAGCTGCCTTGATTGTGTTACTTTTTCACTTACAGTATATTATGTCTTGTTCCTCCTGTAAAACCTTAAAAATGAAAACATACAATTTCAGACATACACAGATGGTCATTTCACATACTGGATGGTCAGGTTTTATTTCTACATTGAACATTTTTATTAAAAAATCAGAAGGTTACTATTGATTTTGTAGTAGGTGGAGGGGTAAGGAAAAATAGGCATATGAGATCATTCAAATCCAAGTCATCTGGTATGTTGAGGTAGTAGGTGAATGGGGACTCTAATTGGGGCTCTTTTGTGCTGTATATGGAATAAGATTTGCTCTGCCATTTGGGAACATTGAGTGTTTCATCATAGTTGAGTAGCATCGGATCTATTGTAGTTTAACTCAAGAACCATGCAGATCAACAAAGGCAAGTATTTAGGATTTGAAAGAAACTGGGTTTGATCTAAACCAATTAGATGTCTATGAGCAGCAATTTTTTTTTTTTTTTTTTTTTTGCTGCATTGGGTCTTCATTGCTGCGCACGGGCTTTCTCTAGTTGCAGTGAGCAGGGGCTGCTCTTTGTTGTGGTGCGCGGGCTTCTCATTATGATGGCTTCTCGTTGCGGAGCACGGGCTCTAGGCGTGCGGGCTCAGTAGTTGCAGCACGTGGGCTTCAGCAGTTGCAGTACATGGAGAGCAGCAAAAGCAATTTTAATGAAAACTAAAACAACCTTATTATTTATTTTCAGATTCAATGCAAGGCTTATCTATAATAACTTTGATATATAGGGAATGTTTAGAAACTAGTGAGAATTTTAGGATTTTTTTGTTTAAGCCTTTGTGCAAGGCTGAATGTAGATCTAATGCTTTTAAATTAAACAAAATTTTTTTATGAAGTAGAGTTGATTTACAATGCTGTGCTAATCTCTGCTGTACAGCACAGTGACTCAGTTATACACATACAGACACACTTTTGATCTAATGCTTTTTTTTTTTAAACATCTTTATTGAAGTATAATTGCTTTACAATGGTGTGTTAGTTTCTGCTTTATAACAAAGTGAATCAGTTATACATATACATATGTTCCCATATCTCTTCCCTCTTGCATCTCCCTCCCTCCCACCCTCCCTATCCCACCCCTCTAGGTGGTCACAAAGCACCGAGCTGATCTCCCTGTGCTATGCGGCTGCTTCCCACTAGCTATCTATTTTACATTTGGTAGTGTATATATGTCCATGACACTCTCTCACCCTGTCACATCTCACCCCTCCCCCTCCCCATATCCTCAAGTCCATTCTCTAGTAGGTCTGTGTCTTTATTCCCGTCTTGCCACTAGGTTCTTCATGACTTTTTTTTTTTCCCCCTTAGATTCCATATATATGTGTTAGCATACTGTATTTCTTTTTCTCTTTCTGACTTACTTCACTCTGTATGACAGACTCTAACTCCATCCACCTCATTACAAATACCTCCATTTCATTTCTGATCTAATGCTTTTAAATCAAGGAAAGCTTATATTAAAGTTGGACGCCTGATTGTTACAGATACATAGGCTTACATTTTCTGTTAATAAACTCATGTAAACATATTCTATATTGGGGCTTCCCTGGTGGCGCAGTGGTTGAGAATCTGCCTGCCAATGCAGGGGACACGAGTTCGAGCCCTGGTCTGGGAAGATCCCACATGCCACGGAGCAACTGGGCCCGTGAGCCACAATTACTGAGCCTGCGAGTCTGGAGCCTGTGCTCTGCAACAGGAGAGGCCGCGATAGTGAGAGGCCCGCGCACCGCGATGAAGAATGGCCCCCGCTTGCCACAACTAGAGAAAGCCCTCGCACAGAAACGAAGACCCAACACAGCCATAAATAAAATAAATAAATAAAATTAGAAAAAAGAAAATGCTCCCTATTTCACTTACAAAATTAATTTAAAAAAAAAAAAACAAAAAAACATATTCTATATACATGGGTGTTGATTGCTAATATGAAATTGTTGGTGGTTATATGTCAATTCAGTATGAGAAAACCACATTTTAGTTATCGAGCAGTGTTTATTATTGAAGGAAGAATATTTAACTGTAGAGTTAAAATTGTATAGGCCTCTTTCATTGATAAGGTAAGCTTTCTTTACGAATGTTTTCATACAGTTGTAATTTGAATGACAAAAGTGCTTAGACTTTGATTTGCTAAAATTTTCTCCGTATATTAATGGCAAATTGGCAAAACCTAAAAATATTTAATAGAAAATGAATGTAGAAAGTACAAAGTAAAACTTGCATCTTTTAAATTAAGGAACAGAGCAATTCTAACTAAGATTTAGAGGAGGGTTCTAATTGGTAATGTCCGACGTGATTTTGAAGACGTGGAATTTTTTCATTTTAGATGTCTCTTCATAGTCAGATAGAAGTGGGAGGTTCTTGATAATTTCAACCTACCTGTGAACACAATTTCCACATAGTTTACTGAGATCTTCCTTTTTAGAGATAAGAGTAAGGAGAAGGAAGGAGAGAAGGGAATTTGCTGTAATTAATTTCCCCCCTTTTCTTTTATCTCTATAGGGCTTATGGTTTTTCCAAAACCGGTGACGGCATTGGATTTTTCATTCAGCGTGTCTAATCCAGAGTCCTATAGAGGGTACATTAATGACCTTAAGAAATTTCTAAAGTGTAAGTATGTTTTTTTTAGAGTAAGTTAAAGATTTTAGTTATTACAGAAACTAGGACCAAATTATGATGACTTTTAGAAACATTATTCTTAGAGTTTGTCTTGCCTTTTTCTTTCTTTCTGTTAAACACAGTCAATTGAGAGGACTTAGCAAGTAGAATTTACGATTATTCATGATGAATTTATGATTAGTCCGTATTCTGACTTACGGAAAGCATAGGGGCCTAACCCTAATGGGCAGTTGATTTGATTTTTTTTATCTACCCTTTAATAAGTACATGAGTAAGTTCATTGAAGCATAACATTTATATCTGCATCAAAACAAATAGCATGTGACTAATGGAGCAAAACTGTATTATAAAATGATGCCTCTAAGGATTTGGATCTTTGGATCCAGTGTAGTGCTTGCGGTGTGGGGACGAGGAATGGTGTTCGTCATTAAAAGAAAAAAAAGTTCGCGTATCGGTTGTGAGTTTTTCAGAGCTACTGGTTTGCAGTGCTTTCTAATAGCCGTCCTGGCCCAGTTTTCTCTTCCGTTTTGTCTGCCCTGACTCCATGTTATTAACATTCACACGAATAGCCATCAAGCGCCATGGCCTCTTGGTTCGCGGTTGCCGCAGCTCTTCCTCAGCCACACTCTCCTGCAGTTGCTTCTTAGAATGTGCAGGACTCCATTGCCAAGGTCGCTGATGGGGCTTCTACACAACCTTCTCGTTTGCTTAACTTGCCCTCGCTCTTTGTCTCCCTCACTGGGACTTCCAGTTCACTGACCCTTTTATTTTATCCCAGCCCCTCCCCGCTCAGCTTCCCTTCTGGTCAAGCTTGTCAATTCCATAGTTTTTCATTTCATTTTTACTCAAGCCAGTACTCTAAAATCCCTCGCCTCTTAGTCCGTTTGTCATAAAACTTGCAAGTAGATGAAGCCGTGTAATGCCCCTAGATGAAGCCCTGTAATTCCTGGATGGAGCTCTTCCTTTGAGCCTGCCCTCTGAGGACTAATTAGCACTGTGAATACTTGATCACCTCCCTCAAATGGATCCCATCTACTGCCTGGCAATCCTGCTGTATTTCCCTGGGTAATTCTCTGAAGGGATTATTTCCAGCCTCTACTCAAAACTCGAGCTCCTTACCTTTTCCCCTATAACTCACTTTCTTCATATAACCTGGTTTCCTACTTCGAGAGAAACTAGAAATACTCAGGTGGAAACTCCCCCAGTTTCCTCGTTACCAGTAAAACCAGCCTTCAGTTGCAGCCTTTTTGTCTGTGATTTTCCTCCTGCTCTGACGAGGGGAGCTGCCCTTCCTCTTATGTAAGTCCACCTGTCCCGGTCACGTTTTGCATCTCATCCCCTCTCACTGCCTCAAGCATTATGCTAATTACTAATCCTTCTCATATATGTTTAGCCTCTCTGTTGGATCCTTTCTGTCAACATGTAGAAATCCTCAACTCCCTCCTATCTTAAATCAAAAACCTTTCGATCCTGCGTCTTCTACTACCTACCTTCCTAAATCTCTTTCCCTTGAAAGTTAAATATATATTTATTATTTAAATAGAGATGTTTTTGTGAGAGTATAATCCATGGTTTGAAAACCAAATAGTAAAGAAAGGCTTATAAGTAGAACAGTAGTTCCCTGCCATACTCTGTTCTAGCTGCAGTCCTGTTCCTTTATTCAACAAATACTTCTTTTTGAGGGTCTTTTTTGTGTCAAGCATTCTTCTAATTTCCATCAATGAACAAACAGAAAATTTCTGTGTTTGTGGAGTTTTTATAATCTAGTGGTGTGTTAGAAGGTAATAAGTGCTGTGGAGGAAAATAAGGCAGAGAAGGGAAATAGGGAGAGTTGAGAGGGCTGCAATTTTAAGCAGAGTGGTCTGGGAAGGCCTCATTGAAAGGGAATGTTTGAGGAAAGATCTAAGGATGAGGGAAGTAGCCATGGAACTACCCAGCAGTAGGTGCAAAGGCCCTGAGGCTCACAATGTCCAGTGTGTTCAGGGTTCATCAAGGAAGTCAGAGGGGCTGGATGGAGTAAGTGGGGAGAGAGTAGTAGGAGATTGAGGTCAGGGAGTTAAAGGAGGACCAGATTGTGTAGGCCTTAGAGGCTGTTGTTCAGTTCTTTGACTTTCACAGTGACCAAGATGGAGGTTCTTAAGCAGAGAATTAACATCATCTCACTCAGATTTTTAAAGGATCACTCAGGCTGTTTTTTGAGACTAGACTGTAGAGGGGAATCAGGGAAGCTGGTTCGGAGGCCATTGCAGTCACCTAGATGAGTGGAGATAGTGGCTTGGCAAGGTCGGGAGCAGTGAGGCTGTGAGAAATCGTCTGATTCTGGATACATTTTCAACAGGAAATAACTTCATGCTTTTGAACTTTTTCTTACGGGATTTTTCTTCTGTATCTTTAAATACAATCTGTTGGCTCTTGATTTATCACTTTTATACATTGTCTTTACTTCCTGCCATGTTAGATGAGGATTTAGCTCACATGCCTCAGACTTGCCCCTAATCTCAATTCAAAAGTAATTGAATTACTATTTTATTTTCATTATTGGTTGCCTTCTTATACTTGTCTTTACGTCATATTCTACCATCTGTAGAGACTCTCGTCTAACTCCCTTATTTGTATACTGTCGTTTGAGATGTTCTCTTACATCCCTTTTTTTCTGGAGAACTCCTCCCTAGAGTCCTTCCCCTCTGCTGCAGTCTGTACTGGTTTCTGTTTAGGGCTTCTACTACCCAGCTGTCATTTGGGGAGTTCGTTTGATCCCTTTCGGATTGGATTCACTGTTTCTTGGCTCCTGCCTTCTTTTTCTTTATTTATTCCCTAGTTTTTGTTTTTTTTTTTTTATAAATTTATTTATTTATTTATTTATGGCTGTGTTGGGTCTTCATTTCTGTGCGAGGGCTTTCTCTAGCTGCGGCAAGCGGGGGCCACTCTTCATCGCGGTGCGCAGGCCTCTCACTGTCACGGCCTCTCTTGTTGCGGAGCACAGGCTCCAGACGCGCAGGCTCAGTAGTTGTGGCACACGGGCTTAGTTGCTCCGCGGCATGTGGGATCTTCCCAGACCAGGGATCGGACCCGTGTCCCTTGCATTGGCTGGCAGATTCTCAACCACTGCGCCACCAGGGAAGCCCCTTTTCCCTAGTTTTGATGGAGTATATTCTCAAATAACTTTGTAAGGAAAGATACATGAATACTCTTCCATTGTATATATACCACTATACTATTTAGCCATAAAAAAGAATGAAATCTTCCTATTTGCAACAACATGAATGGACCTTAAGGGCATGGTGCTAAGTGAAATAAACAAAGACAAATACCAAATGATCTCACTTATATGTGGAATCTAAGAAACAAAACAAATAAGAAAACCAAGCTCATAGATGCAGAGAACAGATAGATTGGTTGTTGCCAGAGGCAGCAGGGGGCAGGGCTGAAGTGGTGAAGGAAGGTCAAAAGGTACACGCTTCCAGTTAGAAATAAATAAGCCCTGGGGATGTAATGTACAGCATGGTGATGATAGTTAACACTACTGTATTGCGTATTGGGACGTTCCTAAGAGAGTAGATCTTAAAAAGTCCTCATCACAAGAAAAAAATTTGTAACTACACATAGGGACAAGATGTTAACTAGACTTATCGTGGTGATCATTTCACAATGTGTACAAATATTCAAGCATTCATTGTGTTGTATACCTGAAACTGATGTTATATGTGAATTATATCTCAATTTGTATTTAAATTAAAAAAATTTTTTTAAGATACATGGAATGTAGGTTTTTAGTCCTATCATTTCTGAAAATGACTTAATTCTGCTTTTATTGTTCATAGTTTAGCTGTGTATAGAGTTTTAGTTCCTTTGTATTTGCCTTTTTGTGCTCAACAGTGTTGGTTTTTTGTTTTTGTTTTTAAATGTATTTCCTTAGGGTTCTAAAATTTCCAAGTGTTGGTGTCAGTCTCTAAAATATCACTTTGCTGGAAACTTGATGGGGTCTTTCAGGATGAAGAGTTAGATTCTCCAGTGGAGGAAACTATTATTACTTGAAAATTTCCTCACCTCAGTTTTCTGGTTCTCTTTCTAGAGCTATTCTGTTAGTTGTTGGGTTTTGGATCTCTTGTTTTTCTCTCATTTCCTACTTTTGCTTTATTATACTGGGGATTTACTTTTAGATCTTTAAAGTTCAGCATGCCCTCCCCCCTCCCTTTTTTTAAACTTTGAATTGTCATTGTTGCTCTTAGGAATGCCTTTCTGGTGTTTAAAAGATACAGTCTCTTGTTAAAAGATACATTATCTGCTCTGGGTTGTTTTCTTTTTTTTTCCCCCTTGAATACTAATTAGAATTTAAAATCTTATATTGTTCAAGTTATCTCTTTCAGGTCTTTCCCCCCCTGTTTACCTACACCTTTTTCTATCTTACTTTAGGCTTTCCTCAGGAATGTGGGGTTCTGTGCTCTCTCTGGGAATGGTGACCTTTCTCTGTTCCCATCATGCGCTAGGCAGGGGTCTTCATATTCTGACCATTCATCATCCAACTCCTTGACTTAGAGCGGTTTTGTGGAGAAGTGGAAGTTGGCATCATACAAAAATGGTCCCTGATGAACTGTACCAACAGAGTATATGCAGGAGAAGCCCTTGGAGGAAACCGATGTAGGCCTTGAATATTTTCTGCCGAATGACATTCATGATTGTGCCACGAAAGTCAAAAAGGAGTGACGAATGTCAGTGGTACTGTTTTGTTGTAAAAGTTTACTCCTATCCCCCCTCCCCAATACCTGAGTCATTCTTGGCTATTTAATGGGTACATAGTTCCCATGATATCCTAATTTTTGATAAATAAAAGTTGAAACCAAAATTTTTGACTTTTTTTTTTTTTTTAAGGGAAAGATCCATACTTCCTTTTAAATGTGTTTACTTTGGGACTTCCCTGGTGGTCCAGTGGTTCAGCACTTTCCCTGCCAGGGCCTGGGTTCAATCCCTGGCCCGGAAACTAAGATCCCACAAGCCTCTCGGCATGGCAAGCATGCAAACGAACAAATTTAAATAAATTTAAATAAATAAATAAAGTTAAATAAGTAAATGTGAGTACTTTGAAATTTTGGTTCCCGTTTTTGGTTGAATTCATTTTAGGTTGGCCTTTTTTTGGTACCAGTTATACCCACACACCAACAGTTCTTATTGAGGCATTGTGGCACCATGTTTATTAGCGAGTGCCTTGCAGTAGCCTAAGCTCACTGAGGGCGGGGTCCACAGCAGACTGGCTCCCCGTTATGCCCCTTTTGTCTAACGCTGTGCCAAGTGCACAGCAAACTTTCGAAAAATCGTTGAATTGTCCCCCTCTCCTTCCTTCCCTATCTCCAAGTTGTAACCATTTTACTCCTTCATCCCCTTTGGATCTATCTCGTTACCTCCATCTCTGCTGAAAACACCCTTTTGTAAGCTAACATTAACTCACATGTACCCCTTTCTTTAGGCCCTTCATTTATGATTTTATCCTCAACACCTGTCTTACCCACTGCACTGTAAATTACCTCCATAAGGGCAGAGGTAATGCGTTTTTATGTCCTCACCATTGTATCTTTTGGGCCAAGAGCATCGAAGGCATTCACATAACGCTGTAGCCATGGCTGGTGCCACCTAATGGTGACAGAAGAGATCCATCTGTCACCCAGTTTGTATTGGAATGAAATAAACTGCAAAGCGCTAGATAGCAGTTAGACTTTAAAGGAACAGACTTAACATTCTTTCCCTAAAATTTTCCAGTAAATGGCATGGCTGTTTTTGTCTTTGAAGAATGTTGTCCAAAGGATGATATATTTCTGGTTGTGTTTAAGGTCCTTTTTGGCTGTTTCCTTTTTAGCATATGGCTTAGAAGAACAGAAGAACCTCACAGATTGTCCCAGTGGAGCGTTTATTGAGCAGAAGGGCCCAGAATATACTTCATGTCAGTTTCCTCTTGTCTTACTTGAAGCATGCAGTGGTGTGAATGATCCCGAGTTTGGCTACTCCACAGGAAGCCCTTGTGTTCTTGTGAAAATGAACAGAGTATGTACATAATTTATTGCTGCTGCTGCTTTTTCCAAATCTCTTCTGTTAAGAAGCTGGCAACTATTTATTCAGTGCTCTCTCACTTGGTGGTAGCTTGTGTAAAAAGCTAACAGTGATACTGACCTTTGGGAAATTAATACAGAAAAAAACAATTGGTTCATAAATTAGTCGTAAATTAGGGAGTAACACAACTTCAGTTTTTCTCTTTTGGAACTAGCTACATGCACTTAAGCGTAGATCAGAGCTTCAGGGATCAGGTATTCTGGGGATCATGCCCACAGCATGGTTGTGTTAATGTGCTGTGCTCATCTTTGCATCCTGTGTGGCAATGTAATTTAAAATCCCACGGCAAACTTATAAAGTTTTGGCTTATTTAACTTTTTGTGAATATTTAGTAGCAAAGCATAGCTTTATAGTATATGTCTATGTAGTTAAATAGTAGAAATAGAGATAAATTTGTATTAAAATGAACCCAGCAGCATTTTGCCATGTTGTCCAGAGAAAGTGCCTGAATTGTATAGCCATTAGCAAACCAAGAAGCTAATGTTCTCTACATCGAAGTAACAATGTTGTGGAGTCATTGTGCAAAAAGGAAGATGCTTTCCTTGCATAATGAAGTGATCTCCAAACCCTGTGCCTTGCTGCTCTATAAATGGTACTGCAGAGTTGTGTTCTGATACAGTTAACCTGTTGAGGCCTGTATGTTCTCCCTTGAAGAATGAGGTCATTCCTGGTCATTTACGCAGAGAAAAGGCAATCTCCTAAACAGCTGCAGGCCTCTCAAGGTCTTGAGTTTACATATCACAAAAGTTACCATCCCTAATAAAACTAAAACTTGAGGCTTCTGAAGTTGGCACTGCTAAATAAGGAGTTTCCCTGTAGGGAGAGCCAGCTAGACCCTTAAGCGCCCAGACTGGCTTCCCTCCAGCCTCTCCTTCCCCTGTCCTCATGGACAGCAACAGTTTCTGATTATCCCATAGCACTCTGGAAATCATTCTGAAACATTGCCTGGCACATAGTAGGCACTCAATAAACATTTAATGGGATGTTTTAGCAACACTTAAGCACTAAGGTTAGCAAAGTGGAGGTGAAACTGAAGGCAAGATGGGTAGGCCAGGAAGTGGGAGCAATCTGAACAACTATTTCAAGGGGACCCCTACTTTCCTCAGAAATGCTAGGGAACTCATACATACCACATACTGTTAAATAAAGTAGAAATGAGTTTTCACAATCCACACAAGAAATCCAGATAGTTTATCCCTCGGTATCTGTGGGGAATTGATTCTAGGACCCCTGAGGACACCAAAATCTGGGGGTGCTCAAGTCCCTTATATAAAATGGCGTAGTATTTGCATATAACCTGCGCACATCCTCCTGTGTACTCAGAAGCATCTCTAGAGTACTTATACCTAATTCAGTGTAAGTGCTATGTAAAAAGTTGTCAGCACACAGCAAATTCGAATTTTGCTTTTTGGAACTTTCTGGAGTTTTTTCCCCCAAATGTTTTTGATCTGCAATTGGTTGAATCCGCAGATGTGGAACCCCCCCTGGATAGGGAGGGCCAACTGTAATGTGAAACCAGGTGATCTAGCTTGTAAGATGAATTAAATCCATTCTCTCCAACAGGGATGCCTTTTGCAATCCCTGCCTCCTAGGAGTATCTTCACAACACCTAGATTGATGGAAAATCTGTTCTCAATATAAAGCCAAGAGAAGAAATTCCAATTCCTTCTCCCACAGGACCAACCTTCTGAGTTTATTTTCTTTGTC
The DNA here is from genome assembly GCF_028564815.1 of Eubalaena glacialis. Classification (NCBI taxonomy): domain Eukaryota; kingdom Metazoa; phylum Chordata; class Mammalia; order Artiodactyla; family Balaenidae; genus Eubalaena; species Eubalaena glacialis. Next base: position 126,629,355 of record NC_083721.1, on the reverse strand, counting down.
AATATGTCCTCTGAATGATGAGGATGTGAGATTATACTTGCTGATAGAGCAGAACTTTGCAGGCATGACAGGAAGGCATCATCAGGTACACGGGGATCGGCAGTGAGATGTTGCATAAGGGTGTAGCAGGGCATTTAATCCCAGTATAGTTTGTTCCAAAATCATTGCGAGGGCACGGATAGTTATTGCTCTTGAAATTATTATTTCGGTTGCAACAATACTTATTTTTCGGGAGGAGTACTTACATTTTACAGGCATTCACATTAAAATGTATATAAATTATAAAATTATAAAATATAAATTAAAACGCATGTAATTCAAAAGGCAAAAAAATCCTCTCACAAAATATATGGATAAATATGTTATCATTCATACAGAGTTAGTTGTATCAACCACATAAATGAAAGCCTCATTACATAGAACTGAATGGTGCTGTGAGAGTCCTCAAAATGGGATTCATTAAGTGTATGTGTTTTGTAGAACAGATAGATGTGAAATACAGCAGGGCTCTGTGGAAGCCTTACGGAAACATGGTAGGGTTGTGACCTAATATATTTTCATGAAGAACAGTTATTATATTTTGCCTTTGCCATTCTTACTTGCATTAATGATGTGTTCATATAAATAATGAAATGTAAAGGTTTCTATTTGTTTCTTGTTTTAGGGTAGCAAAGTGCAATGCTGTGTTTTGGTCAATTCTTTGATAACTGATTTATTTTCTAAATTGCCCCAGTGCTATAGTAAGATAGATAATTGGTAAGATTATTATATTGAAAAGTCTGTTCTAATCCTCTAAAATAAAATTAAAGTAAAAGGCAGAGGTAACAGGGTTTTAATGCAGTGTTAGTGTCCATCTCAACCCTCCCGCCCCTGTGTCCCCAGCAACGAAGGAAGAGGTTCTGTTGTATACAGTTGTGATGTTTCAATTAATCACCGTTTCTTTACCTTAGATAATTGGATTAAAGCCTCAAGGAGAACCAAGGATAGAATGTATTTTGAAGGTTAGTATTCAGAAAATAACCCAATTTCTGTTAAAGCTTTAGTGTATCTTAAAAATACTTTAAAAGTCTAATGAATTTAGTCATTTTTTTCTTCCCTGTCACATTTTTGAAGTCCATTGTAGTGCCATTCTTAGAAGAATAAAACTCCACCAACCTTTGGGGGTAGCCCTTCTCTGTTTGCTAATGATAATTCAAAAAGACTTATTTTCCATGTGCATTTGATTTCACATACTTTGCCTTTATATTTACATATACCATATTTCACTGATTTTAAGATTCATTTTCTTTTTTCTAGCTTGATGACACCAAAATTGGGGTTGGCCTTAAACTGATAGTGTCTTAATAGTGTATAAGATTTTTTCTTTCTTAATAGTACATAAATTGGTGTACATCAGTGGCATCTGAGATTTAATGAAACATGGTACGTTTTCCTTAAGGTAGAGGCATTATTTTGCTCTCTCATCCCTACTTTATTTTTTCCAGAACGCTGTGCTGTTTTCCTTTCATAATTTCTTTTGTTTTCTCTCCATGCTGCAAAGTTCAACTAAGACAAATATGTAAATGATGGGTAAGAGTTCTCAGGAGAAACTGTTAAGTTCTAAATTTAATTTTATCATTGTGTAAAATATTAGCATTCCAGCTCCAGTTAATATGTCAGAAGTGTCTTACTTGAAATGTTACATTGAAATCACTTCTAAAGTTGTTTGCCAAAGAAAACTGTAATCCCTTTTAACGATGAATGGACTTCTTATTTGGGCAGAAACTTCTTGCTGGGTGGTTCTCAAATCTGATCATGCATCAGAATCACTTGGAGGGTTTCTTAGGTCCCAGTTCTGCAGTTTCTGACTCAGTAGGTCTGGGGTGAGGCTGCAAATTTTGCATTTTTAACTAAAGTTTCCAGGTGATGGTGATGCTGCTGGTCTGGGACCCACACTCTGAGAACTCCTGCTTTAGAATATCCTTATTGATTTATTTTGAGTATTTATTCACGATTTAGAATAGAATGAAAAGCTGGGAAGTTTGTGGGTTTCTCATCTGGGTTGAAGTATGCATGTGTGACCATAGGCAACTCAGTTTATCTCCTTATGCCATAGTCAGCTCAGCAGGAAACTTGGATAAAAAATCAGAATCTCACTTAAAACCAGATGCTGCATCTAAGCTGAGTTTTTCTTGGTATACAAATCCTTCTAAAAATCTAGTGAGCGTCTACTGTCATCTCAAAACAGGAGAAAACATTACACCTACAAGACAGATTTAAGAAATGTATTGTGTAACTCTGTGATCCCCCTTGCTTGCAATTCTTTCCAGTAGAAGGTTCCCGAGGCTGGGTATGAGCCTTCAGCCAGGTGGAAGTGCTGATTTTATGACAGTGTCCTGTATGCAGGAACTTTTGCCTCTGCATGTGAGCAGACAATGTAGATATACTTGGAACGGTGGGTCTGTGGAGCCAGCACCATCAAGAAAAGAAAACACACACACACACACACACACACACACACACACACACACACAGCCAGAAGAGCAAAAGCCTTCCACTGGTTTCCTAAGGTTTCACTTCTGTAAGCCTTTGGCCAGTATAAACTACTCCATGTTAACTCTTCACTTAGGATTATAAATGGATTTTTCTCCTTGTTATCTGTTATGTATCTTTTGCTTCTAGAATAGTTGGGGGAACTATTCTAGAATAGTTGGGGGAACATCTGGTCTAATGACTCAGATTTCAATTTGCTGCCCCTTTTGCTTTGAAGAGTTGTGTGGAAAGTACATAAAATAATCCAAATAATAGATGGGGCTTTTGTTTTGTTTATTTAGTTGTGGAATATTTTTGTTTTTAGAAAAAACACACAAAATTGGAGGAAATCTTTGTAAAACTGCATTTTACTCGTAGGCTAGTCACAAAGGAGTAATCAGGTGGAATCCATAAGTTTTCGAGGTGTGGCTCTGTGAACAGATGGCAACATTTACTGCATATCACCATATTGCTGTTTTCCAATAGATTTGTCTATAATCAAGTGTTCTTAGTGTAAATTCTTTAGTTGACTTACCTTTTATATAATACGTTTGTCTTTTATTTTGTCTTGTATTCTTAACTTTGACCTGCTTTTATTTATTTATTTATTTTTAAGGATTTTTTGGTCTTGTTTTTTTATTCATTTGGTTGGGCCTGGCCTTACTTGCGGCAGGTGGGCTTCTTAGTTGCAGCTTGCCGGCCCCTTAGTTGCAGCACGTGGGCTCCTTAGTTGTGGCATGCGAACTCTTAGTTGAGGCACGCATGTGGGATCTAGTTCCCTGACCAGGAATCAAACCCCGGCGCCCTGAATCGGGAGCGCGGAGTCTTATCCACTGTGCCAGTCCCTTAATTGCTTTCATACAAGTTAAGAGTCCTAGAAACACTAAAACATTGATGACAGAACATGCTTTTAGAGGTGGCCTTTCATTTTAAAGGATGGTTCCTGCAAAAGATGTAATATTCATATTTATGTCATTAGTGTTTTTTTTAATTTTCTTACAAAAATGAATCGTGTTCATTTAAGAAAATTTAGAAAAATGCAGAAGGAAAACATTTGGTAAATGCTACCCAGAGTTAATCACTGCTTAGAACATTTGGTATGTGTTCTTCAAGTTATTTACAGGTGATGACTATACAGAAGAACCAAAATACATTAGTTTTAAACCTTTATTTTGTTTTCAGTGGAACTTAGTGACTGCTAATAGACTCTTGGACCTAGTTGCTCATGGTTTCCAATATGATGCCATTCGTATACTTAGAAAACCATGACATGTAGCTTCACCGTAAAAGTTATCTCATCATTGTTCAGATATGCATTTTATTATTTCACAATTTCTAAATGTTAATTTTAAGTAAAAGTCTGCCAACGTGATGGCTTAGGCACACACCCGTAGAACAATTAATTGAGCATGTGACCATAACTCTGAGCCTCAGTTCCCCTCTCTATAACTGATCCTACACACTTAAGGGTTTTAGGCCTAAATGAGGTAAATATAAACTGAGTGTGGTATCTGGCTGAAAATGTACACTGAAGTGCTCAATAAACTGTAACCCAGGACTCCCCTGGTGGCACAGTAGTTAAGAATCCACCTGCCAGTGCCGGGGACATGGGTTCAATCCCTGGTCCGGGAAGATCCCACATGCTGCGGAGCAGGTAAGCCTGTGCACCACAGCTACTGAAGCCCGCGCGTACGTGCCGCAACTACTGAGCCTGAGTGCTGCCCATGCTCTGCAACGAGAGAAGCCACCGCAATGACAAGCCCACGCACCGCAATGAAGAGTAGCCCCTGCTCGCCACAACTAGAGAGAGCCCGCGCGCAGCAACGAAGACCCAACACAGCCAAAAATAAATAAATAAATTAATTAATTAATTAAAGAAAACCTTTAATTTACATTTTGGGGAACATCTCTGTGTTTGTATGAACTATTAAGGAAAAATAGGTTAAAAGTAATGTACGAAAGTATTTATATCAAAGTGACTATTTTTTTCTCCTATATAAAATGTTATTTTAGACCTTTTTTTAGCATGTATTCTGTTTTTATTTATTTGTTTTTCATTTTTATTGGAGTATAGTTGATTTACAACGTTGTGTTAGTTTCAGGTGTACAGCAAAGTGAATCAGTTATACACACACATATATCCACTCCTTTTTAGATTCTTTTTAGACTTAACTTTTTTTAAATTAAGGCGTACAGACGTAGGGTGGTGTTTGAATAGTGATTGAAAAATGGCTTCTACAGTTTCCCTTAGCCTTGTTATCTCCTGTTCTTTATTTTTTTTTTTTAATAAATTTATTTATTTATTTATTTTTGGCTGCATTGGGTCTTCGTTCGAGCGGGCGCTACTCTTCCTTGCGGTGCACGGGCTTCTCATTGCAGCGGCTTCTCTTGTTGCGGAGCACGGGCTCTAGGCGCGCCGTACTTGTGGCACGTGGGCTTAGTTGCTCCACGACGTGGGGTCTTCCCTGACCAGGGCTCAAACCCATGTCCCCTGCGTTGGCAGGCGGATTCTTAACCACTGTGCCACCATGGAAGCCCCTCTCCTGTTCTTTTTAAATATTGTTGATCTGGATCGTTAGAACTTGCCCTTTTTGTGGGTTGTCATCGCTTTATGCTTTGCTGTCTTGCCTGTGTCGCTTGTCCATGTGTTTCTCTCACTCCGTGCACATCTGCTACTTCGTGGTGGTTAAGTGAAGTAAGCAGAGAGTACGGCTTCCCTTAGAGGAGATTCTTAGTTTTGCTATAGTGTTTCATGTATGCTTTCAAAAGTAGAAATTCGTTTATTCAAATCTAGAATGCAAACATTTAGTAATGTTTTATTTTAATTAGTGCCTTGTGAAGTTGCCACTGATTTTAATCATTGTTGTCTGTCATCTACTCAGTATGTGTAAATGTTACAGTCATTAATATTGGGCCTATTCAGAGTGTGTTACATGAGAATTTTCATAAATTGCTTATTTTTCAAGAAGAATACTAGATTTATATCGTTATCATGTATATCAGTTTTTTTTGAGGTATGATTGATTTATAATATTACCTAAGTTTCAGGTGTGCAACACAGTGATTCACAATTGTTAAATATTATACTCCATGTATAGTTATTATAAAATATTGGCTATATTCCCTGTGCTGTACAATTTATCCTTGTAGCTTATTTATTTTTTATTTTTATTTTTTTTATAAATTTATTTTATTTTATTTATTGTTTTTGGCTGCATTGGGTCTTCGTTGCTGCATGCGGGCTTTCTCTGGTTGCGGTGAGCAGGGGCTACTCTTTGTTGCGGTGAGCGGGTTTCTCAT